>NC_057826.1:1112500-1712500 GCF_910594005.1 Cervus elaphus | reverse complement strand
GGAGAGGGGACCGTCTCTAAGGACACACCCCCCGGGGAGAGGGGATGGTCTCCCAGGACACCACCCCCCTGGGGACAGGGGACAGTGTCTAAGGACACACCCCCCGGGGACAGGGGCGGTCCCTAAGGACACACCCACCGGGGACAGGGGACGGTCTCTAAGGACACCCCCCCTCCCCCGGGGAGAGGGGACCGTCTCTAAGGCCACATACCCGGGGAGAGGGGACCGTCTCTAAGGGCACATACCCGGGGAGAGGGGACCGTCTCTAAGGACACACCCCCCGGGGACAGGGGACGGTGTCTAAGAGCCGCATACCCCAGGAGAGCAGACAGCCACCGCTCCAGCCCCCGTTGGCAGTCCCTCCCTCCGGGGTGTGTGTCCTTAGAGACTGCCCCTCTCCCTGGGACAGGTGGCCCCCCTGACCTGGACTTGGTGCTGAGCAAGGCGAGGCTGGGGCCCCAGAAGCCACGACGCTGTCTGCACCCCCATCCTTGACTTCAGGGGCCAAGAACTCTGCATATAGTCTCTTCAGCGCTAGGAGCCCGTCAGAGGTACAGTTTCACCGCTGGCGGGAGGGCTGTGGGAGGAGTTGGGCGCCCTGAGCCCGGCGGGGACTGAAGGGCGAAGGGTGGTCGCTCCGCTGGGCCCCTCACACCGAGCATCTTCCGTTCCCGGGAGGCAGACCGCCCAGGCCTCCAGCGCCCACCTTGGGGACGGGTATCAGGTAGACACAGGGCAGGCCAGGGAGGGGCCCCTGTGTACACGGATACTTTGGTGAGGTTTGGGGGAGCAGGACTCCACCCCGCCTCCTGACTGCAGTCCCCTCTCTGGGCTGAGTGCTGAACCCCGCGCCCTCGCTGTCCGCAGCCCTGCACGAGGCCGGGCGCCCGGAACACTCCCGGGGCGGTCCTGCGGGCGGGAACGGGGGCCGGGCGCAGGGCGTCCTCCGGGGACAGCCCCGGGAGGCTCACGGTTTCCGCCCCGCGGGCTGCGGGACACCCGGCTCGCCGCCCGCAGATGCCGGGCCGGTGCTGTCCCCGCGGTGGCCGGTGAGGCTCTCCCGGAGCGCTGACTCTCCGTCCCTCCGCACCCTCGGGGCCCCCGAGCAGGGCCTGGGCTGCCGGCTCTGCGGGCCGGCGAGCGCGCCCTGGCCCGGGGGTCCAGCCTCCCGCACCGGGCGCCCCGCTGATGGAGCGGCCTCGGCTTCCCGCGGACCCGGGGCCGCCCCGGAGCTGCTGACGGCCGATGACGGGGAGGCGGAGGTCTGCGCGGGCATCTTCAGAGGGCTTCACTCAGGGCCTCGGGCGCCGCCACTGACGGCGGGACGGGGCCCAGCCCGGCCCCCGCCTGCCTGGCCTTGTCTAGGGTCTGGATGTTTTTAGGTCTTTAATTTTTCTCAGCAATGCTTTATAGTTTACAGTATACAGGCCTTGCACGTCTTTTGACAGATTTTCCTCAAGCATTTTATATTCCTGATGCTATTGTAAATTATATTGTAGTTCAATTTTGATTCTTGTATATACTGCTAGTATCTAGAAATAAATTGTATTTGTATCCTGCAATTTTGCTAATTTTTAAGATTCAGTTTTTTTTTAATAGACAATCATGTCTCCTGTAAATGAAGACTTCTTTCTTTTCCTATGAGAACATTTTTAAATACATCTATAACCTTTCATTTTTCATATTTTGATTTTCATTCTATTCAAAATACTCTTCAATTTCTATTTATTTCTTCTTTTACTCATGGGTGATTTTAAATTGTGTTATTTCAAATAGCTGGGGGTTTTGTGCCAATCTCTTATTATTTTCTCATTTAAGCCCATGGTGGTCCTCAGCATACTTTTCATGACTTGAATGCTTTTAGATTTATGAATTTTGTCTTATTGCCAAGAATACTATCTATCTTGGTAAACTTTCAATTTTTGAAAAGAATGTGTGTTCTGCCCTTGGTGGGTGGAGTCTTCTACAAGTGTTAATTATGTCAAGCTGATCAACAGTGTTGTTCAAGTCTTCTTTATCCTTACTGATTTATGTCTAATCATTCTGCCGTTTACTGTGAGATGTGTTGAAATCTTCAGTGGTAATTATGGTCGCTAATTTCTCCTTAACCATTCTAGCAGTTTTTGCTTCATGTATTTTGAAGCTCTAGTAGTTGCTTAAGCATTTAGGGGTTTAATGTCCTCTTGATGAACTGGTCCCTTTATTCTCGGTAGAAAATCCCCTTAGAAATATTCTTCTTTCCTCTAGTAGTATTCCTGACTCTCAGTTCAGTTCAGTCGCTCAGTCATGTCCGACTCTTTGTGACCCCATGAACCGCAGCATGCCAGGCCTCCCTGTCCATTACCAACTCCCAGAGTCCACCCAAACCCATGTCCGTTGAGTCAGTGATGCCATCCAACCATCTCATCCTCAGTCATCCCCTTCTCCTCCCGCCCTCAATCTTTCCCAGCATCAGGGTCTTTTTAAATCAATCAATTCTTCGCATGAGGTGGCCAAAGTACTGGAGCTTCGGCTTCAGCATCAGTCCTTCCAATGAACACCCAAGACTGATTTCCTTTAGGATGGACTGGTTGGATCTCCTTGCAGTCCAAGGGACTCTTGAGAGTCTCCTCCAACACCACAGTTCAAAAGCATCAATTCTCCGCTGCTCAGCTTTCTTCATAGTCCAACTCTCACATCCATACATGACTACTGGAAAAACCATAGCCTTGACTAGATGGACCTTTGTTGGCAAAGTAATGTCTCTGCTTTTTAATATGCTGTCTAGGTTGATCATAACTTTCCTTCCAAGGAGTAAGAGGCTTTTAATTTCATGGCTGCAATCACCATCTGCGGTGATTTTAGAGCCCAGAAAAACTAAAGTCAGCCACTGTTTCCAGTTTCCCCATCTATTTGCCATGAAGTGATGGGACCGGATGCCATGATCTTAGTTTTCTGAATGCTGAGCTTTAAGCCAACTTTTTCACTCTCCTCCTTCACTTCCATCAAGAGGCTCTTTCGTTCTTCACGCTTTATCTGTAATGAATGTAAACTCTCCACCTTTCTTTTGCTCAGTGTTAGTGTGGAGTATCTTTCCGCTCCTTATACTTCTAACCTTTCAGGGCCTTTATATTTAAAGTGGGTCTCAAAAGAATAAATAAATAAAGTGGGTCTCGTGTAAACAATATAGTTGGATCTTGCTTATCCTTCCCCTTAATCTGAAAATCAGTGCTGGCCAGTTAGGTGTTTAAATATTAGAGTTAATGTGATTATTAGTATGACAGAGTTTAAATCTACTGCTTTACAATTTCTTTCTGTTTGTTCCATCTATTTTTGTTTTCTGTTTTTCATTTCCTGCCTTCTTTTGGAGGACCTGAGTAATTTTTACTATTCTATTTTATCTTCCCTGCTGGCTTATTAGCTAAAACTGTGCGATGTGTTTTTTTAAGGGCTGCTAAAGATTTATGACATCCATACTCCACTCGTCTGTCTTTGAGTATCTGTTCTGTCCCTTCTCATGTACTATGAGCACCTTCAAATCACGGGTCACCACTCCTCCCCTCCCAGGCTTTGTTCCATTGTTGTCACACGTTTTACCTCAATATATGTGCTACCTGATGTTCAGTGTCTGAAAAGTGTTATTTCATTTATTTTGTCCAATATATTTAGTCCTTTCAGGTAAGAGGGTAGATTTAGCTCTTGTTATCCCATCATATTCAGAAGAGATGTCCTGAGAGTTTTTTAGACACATTTTTAAAATTTTTAAATAAAAAGTTTTCATCTCTGCTCATTATAGAAATTTTAGAAAATGTCTGACAGTAGACACAAGAGATGGGGGTTCAATCCCTTGGTCGGGAAGATCCCCTGGAGTAAGAAACAGCAACACACTCCAGTATTCTTGCCTGGAAAATTCTATGGACAGCGGAGCCTGTGAGGTTATAGTCCATGGGGGTCACAGAGAGTCAGACACGACTGAGCACATGCACACATACCCACAGTCTTATACTTTAAGAGGAGGAGGGACATTTTTTTAATTAGAAACCTTTCACCATCATCATTTTATTGGCTGCCTCCTAGTTCATCATCTGTTGGCTGTTCAATGTGTCTGCTCATTCCTATCCTAGTATTATGCTTTGTCGTTCTTTAGTCGCTCAGTCGTGTCCAACTCTTTGCAACCCCGTGGACTGCAGCCCGCCAAGCTCCTCGGTCCATCGGATTTCCGAGGTAAGAATACTGAAGAGGGTTGTCATTTCCTTTCCCAGGGGATCTTTTCAACCCAGGGCTCAAACCTACGTCTCCTGCACTGTAGGCAGATTCCTTACCACTAAGCTGCTAATCCATAAAACACAAATCACTTCAGGGCACCTTCCTGGGGCCCCTGACCCATCACAGTTGCTCCCAAGCCAGAGGCCAAGAAGGAGGTCCTCTCCTTTCATCCCAGCACCTCAGACCCATTGTGACTGGGGGAGGGGGGAATATCTGGCAAATAGACCATGTCACAGAGATAACAGAGGCTGCCACAGACGGGAAAGGGGAAGAAACTCAGGGAAGCTGAGCAAACCTTCATGGAGAAGGCGGCCTCTGAACCATACCTTGAATGGCAAGCAGGCCAAGGGCACACAGACAGCCCTCCGGAAGTGCAGAGTGACGTGTGCCCTTGGAGAGCACCGAGCTCTGCGTGTGACAGGGAGGGGCGGGATGTGGGGGGAGCTTGAGGCGGCCAGCTTCTGGGGATCTGCTGTGGAATTCATATTTTTTCCCTGTAAAGAACAGCGAGCTCACAGAGGGTTTTACAAAAGAGTGTAATTCACAGGTCATACTTTACTCTGATTATTTATTGATGCTTTAGTAGCCATCACTCAACATGAGATGTTGGAGATGCAGAAATGAACGGATAACAACACACAAACAGTACTCTCTGGGAGAAGGCCGTGCTTTGCATTTAGCTGTAGATACGCCGTCAAACCCTCACGGTGATGTTACAGCTGTGCCAGCGAGACAGGATCAGGAAGGGCTTTGCAGGGTTTATCCACTGCTCAGCAGGGAGAAGAACAAGGAGATCAGAGCAAGCCTGGTGAGGCTGGAGGGAGACCTAAACTAAGACCAACAGGGCCGTGGTGATGGAAAGAAGGATTCAGGGGGCGGGTGAGAAAGAACGTAGGTACACGTTGGATTCAGAGAGATGGGAGGGAATCAAGAGGATGACTGAGGTTTCTAACTATATTCACAAAGGCATGTGGAGCAGCGACTGTGTGTCAGGCTTTGTGCTAAGCACCGGCATATCAGTGATCGAGTAATTCCCAGCCCTCCCACTGCCTGGAATCTGGGAAGTGAAACAGACAAGCGAACCAGCAGTTACAGTGCTGAGTCAGGACGACCACAGGGCTCTGTAATTTTGCTCACAGGAATACACATAGGAGCTCACAGAAGGGACACACAACTCAGTCCTCAAAGACGTGGTGGGATCACGACATCTAAACCCAAACTTGAAATACACTGTTGAAGTTATCTAGCCAAAGAGGTGGGGTGGATAATAAAACAGAGTTCTGGGCCTAGGTCCAGAAGCTGGGAAGAACATGGTGGGGGTGTAATATGAGAGGGGTGTAGCCAGAGATGAGATTGGAGAGGCAGAGAGAGACCAGCTTATCTGAGGAATTTGGCCTTTACTCCAAGGGCACTGGGGAACTACTGTAGGGTTTGAAGCAGGAGTAGGAGATGGTCAATTGTGCATTTTAACTGAAGACTGGCTGCAAAATGAAGATTGGGTAGGAGGCGGGCAAGACCAGTGGTACCCAGGCAAGGCAGATGATGGCCTGGGCCAGGGACGTGGCTGAGATGGGTCAGAGAGCTATTCCCGTGCTGGAGTCAATGGGGTGTGACGTCTGACCCGACAGAAGACGCAGGACAGCTAAGTCAGCCCCGAGGGCTCTGTCTTGGGCTCACGGTGGCGCTCTTGACCCGAAAGGGAGGGACCGCTTTGGGGCTAAGGATAATGACCTCAGTTTGGAGCGGGTTGAGTTTCAGGTGTCCGTGAGACATCTAAATGCAGATGTCTGACTTACTGGAGAAATCTGGGTTGAGAGACAGCTTTAATGACCCCAGGATATGGATGAGCGAAGACTCAGAGAACGTGTTAGCTCTGTCAGAGAGCGTTGAAAACGGGAAAAGGACCGAGCACAGAGAGTTGGGAGGAAAACTGACTCTGACTGGGAGCAGAGGAAGAGACCATCCAGGAGAACCAGAAGGGCCCCCCAGAGGAGTGTGGTGTCATGGAGACAGGCTACAGAGATTTTCAACAAGAGAGGGGTGATTGTATCAAATGCTGCCACAAGACCACAGAAACTGAGGACTAAAACTTTTCCATTGGCTTCCAGACAAGAAGGGTGTGTGACCTGTTTGAGAACACTTCTGGAGGGGGGAAACTAAGCCCCTATTCCAGAGTTTCCATTGGAGTGAACTGGAGATACGGAATGGGAACAGCTGGTTCCCTCAGCTCTTCGAAGATGTTTGACAGGGAAGCAGAGGAGAAGGAAGAGAGGTGGTGGTCACAGGAGGGTACAGAAGGGACCCGAAAAATGTGAAAACTAGTAGGGCGGGTCTCGCAAAGGAGAATGAGATTTAGGGGGAGAGGAGATAACTGATGGAGCAGGACCCCAGGAGGCAGGTGGGAGACAGGTGCAGGGGCAGAACAAACCGAAAGTGCGGGAGGACCACCTCAACCATGATCCAGAAGAGAAAGCCAGAAGGGCGTGGGGGCAAGGCCATGTGCAGGTTTCTTGAGAAGTTCTGGGCTGATGGCTTCTGTTCATCTGGGAGGTGGCAAGTTAGTTGACACAAAGAGGAGAAATCATCCAGCAAGTGAAAGTGTTAGTGCTCAGTCGTGTCTGACTGTTTGCGACCCCATGGACTGTACCCTGCCAGGCTCCTCTGTCCATGGGATTCTCCAGGCAAGAATACTGCAGTGGGTTGACATTCCCTTCTCTAGGGCATCTCCTCGACCCTGGGATCAAACTGGGAAGCCCCACAATCCAGGACGATCAAGAGACAGACTAAAGAGCCAAGAGCTGGCATTCCTTGGGGAGCCAGGAACATTCCTCCCATCACTCTGTAGCTAGACAGCTCAGCTCAGGCATTCTCCATCCACCTCCCAAGGAAGCTTTCTCTGATGACCTTCCTCCCCTGACCTTCCCCTAAACCCAGTCAGAGTGAGGTGTTTCCCCACAGTACCCCCTAGCACCCCAAAAGTCAACAGCATTCAGTGTTAAGTGTGCTGATTTTGGAGTTAGAAAGGCTGTATTTCTGATACTGTCTCTGCCCCTTCTCAGCTATGTGACTCTGGGCAATTTATCCTACCTCCATAATTACCACATGCAAAATGGGAATAATATTGCCAGTAATATGTACCTCATGGACTCCTAGGTATTAAGTAAAACGGTCCGTGTAAAGCTCAGCGCAGAGCCTGGCACCCGGCGAGTGTCTGATAAATGCTAACTGTGGCTATATTATTTCTTCACTTATACTTGCTGTGTTTCTGTCTTCACGCTGTGCTCGCAGGCAGGAACTGAATTTCCTTCTCTGTGAAGGCCGTGTGCTGCACACAGCCCGGCCCGCGGCGGGGATTCCGTGAACACTGTGGTATGGATAGAGCTCCTATTTCCTTCCGGGCCTCCACCTGACGTCATCAGGACGGAAGCGGGACTCGTGGGAGGAAGCGGGGGCGGGGCCTGCAGGCCTCTGAGCCGGAAGAAGACGTACGCGTGCCCCCAGCGCTTCTCCCGAAAGCCGCGGTCCCTGACGCCTGTGTCTGCCCTCCGAGAAAGGAGCACAGACGGGCTCTGTCCTGGGAATCAGGTGACAGCGAGCGGGTCCTGGCAGGGACCTGCACCTCGTGGTTGGTTCCGCTTGGCTTCTGGCCTCCGCCTGGTCCCTCATCTCGGGTCTGCCCCTGTGCCGTGACCTCCGTCAGGGTTCTGTACTCCTGTTTTTACCTGGCTATAATTAGGTGGCACAGGTCCCCTTTGGTTTGGCTTGAGAGAAAGAATGAAGAATGCTTCGTTTCCGTCGTATCTGACCCTTTCCGACCCCGTGGACTGTAGCCCGCCAGGCTCCTCTGCCCGTGGGATTCTCCAGGCAAGAATGCTGGAGTGGGTTGCCATGCCCTCCTCCAGGGAATATTCCCGACTGAGGGATCGAACTCACATCTCTTGTGTCTCCTGAAGCGGCAGGTGGGTTCTTTAACACTGAGCCACCAGAGAAGTCCCAGGCTCCATGTTCTTAACCCCTGTGGGGTGGTTGGCGGCGGTGGAGGGTGAAAGACAAGAGTCTGCTTTCAAGGAGCGTAAAGCCTGACGGAATATGAAGAAATGCTGACTGGGAAAAAAAAAAAAGAAAAGAAATGCTGACCGGGAACTCAGTCCAGGCCTTCAGGCCACAGCACAGTAAGAACACCCAGATTAGAAAGAGAAATTGTGAAGAAAGCAGAAGAGAAGTATATTCCAAGGGAGCTTGCAGGCAACCACGAAAGTCTGGACATTGATCGGACAACTTGCCCCTTCAGATAAGTTCTCCTGCCTTTTGGACGTCAAGTCACTTCAGCCAGGTAGAAAGAGTCGCTTTGTTGTTCCTATGCCAACCACTCTCTTGCCTTCACGAAGAAACTCATCCAGAAGATTCGAAAGCACAAAGAGAGAGCTGATTTTTTAAATTGATGATTAAAATTTAAAGTTGGGGTATCTGATATGTGCTGAGCTCACAGTCTTGGAATGGGCAAGAGTTCATCATCTGACACAGTGAGGTTGGGGTGGGAGTGAAGCAGGAAGGCATTTGGCAATGGCCTTGAAGGATGAAGAGGTATGTTTTGGTTTTGTTTGGGGGTTTTCTTGCAGAGCGGAGAGGGAAGCCCATAAAAAACTAGAAATAGAACTACCGTGTGATTCAGCAATTCCACACCTGGGTACATACCAAAGAAAATGAAAACACTAATTTGAAAAGATACACGCACACACACACCCCACACCCCCGTTCAAAGCAGCATATGTAAGTGTCCTAAGTGTCTTGTCAACAGATGTATGGGTGAGGAAAATATGGTATATATACACAATGGAATATTACTTTAAGAAAGAATGAAATGTTGCCATATGCAGCAACATGGATGGACTTGAAGGGTATTAGGGCTAGTGAAATAAGTCAGAGAAAGACAAGTACTGTCTCACAGACTTACATACAAAGAGCAGACTAGTGGTTACCAGTCGGATGGGGGAGGGGCAAGATAAGATAGGGGATTAAGGGGTACAAACTGATACTAAAATAAGCTACATGGGTATACTGTACAACACAGGGAATGCAGCCAGTATTTTATAATAATTTAATTTTAAATGGAGTATAGTTTATAGAAGTGTTGAATTACTATCTTGTACACCTGAAACTAATATAATTTTGTCAATCAACTACACATCAATAAAAACGATAAGAAAACAGCAAAAAATTACATATGTAGAGGGAAAGACCTCATTCACATCATCTACAAAAACTAAGAAACGGAATTCAGTGCCATAGAATTTGTGATGGATTCTTATGAGGAAATTACAAAATTCTACTAAGGCTTATTTGTTACAGACTTCTATAAATGAATAGAGATACAGTGTGTTCCTGGTGGGAAAAGTCTTTTTAGTAAGGGTGTCATTTCTCTATAAATGAATATCTAAACATAAGGCAGTCTAATCAAAATCCAAGTATTTCTTCTGGAGCTTAACCAAATAATTCTAAAACACATCAGGGAAATTCAACATGATGTTAGCTGGGCATTTTTGAAAAGAAAAGGAGGAAAAGAGAAAGGGAGAAGGAAGAGGGAAAAGTCTTCAAGGATATAAAAAAAGGAGAATTATTTGGGTGGGGTACCAGTCTCAGCGTAGACAGACCAATGGAACAGACTGTGTAATCCAAAAACAAATTTAAGAATGTTGCCTCTGATAAAAGTGACATTTCAAGAGAGTGGAAAAAGAATGGACTGTTGAAAAATAGGCTTTTTTTGACACCAGAGAGCCTACACATGTGTAGAACTAAATACACAGACACACATGACTACAAGTAAATAAGGCAACATGTAAATATAAGATGGTGGATTATATCAATGTTAATATCCTGGTCATGATATTATACTATAATTTTGCAAAATATTAGCAAAAAACTAGGTAAAGTATAAACACAGTCTGTATTTTTATGATTGCTTATCAGTTTATAATTATGTCAATAAAAATGTTAACTAAAAATAGTCCTGAGAAAAACAAACTAGTACTTTTAAAATATTAGATCCTTACATTTAAAAAGAATGAATTATCAAATTTTAAAATTCAAACTGTAAATGAATTACCAGTATATGGGGTAAGGAAGGACTTTTCTCTCCATAACTCCTGTAGCCAAAAGCCACAAAAGAAGATTGATGGAAAAAGAAAAAAAGAAGATTGATGGAAATTGATGGATTTTTCTACATTTTCTACATAAAAATTAAAGTTTGGCATAGCAACAAAAATTTTTGTAAAAATAAAAGAGATAAATTAGGGAAACTATTTCCATATATGTAAAAATTGATGAGTTAATTTCTTAGGAATCTCTGAAGTGAAGTGAAAGTCGCTCAGTCATGTCCGACTTTGTGACCCCATGGACTATACAGCCCATGGACTTCTCCAGGCCAGAATACTGGAGTGGGTAGCCTTTCCCTTCTCCAGGGGATCTTCCCAATGCAGGGATCTAACCCAGGTCTCCCACATTGCAGGCAGATTCTTTACCAGCTGAGCCACCAGGGAAGCCCAAGAATACTGGAGTGAGCTCTATGAAGAGCTCTCACAAATTAATAAGAAAAACAATAGATACCGTTGCTGGAAAATGGACTATACATGAATTCACAAAAGAAGAGAAACAAAAGGCCAGTGAACTTGTGAAAAAATTTAGGCAATGAAGCAGAAACTGGTAGAGAAGAAAATAGAAATTCTGAAAGAAATATAGCTGAAGGAAGCTGAGAGGTGATACCTTATTTGTGCTGTGCTTAGTCACTCAATCGTGCCTGACTATTTGCGACCCCATGGACTGCAGCACGCTGGGCCTTCCTGTCCATCACCAACTCCCGGAGTTTATGCAAATTCATGTCCATCAAGCCGGTGATGCCATCCAACCATCTCATCCTCTGTCATCCTCTTCTCTCACCTTCAATCTTTCCCAGCATTAGGGTCTTTTCAGGTGAGTCAGTTCTTCACATCAGGTGGCCACAGTATTGGATATCTTATTTGCTTACCAATATCTTATTTATTTACTGATATCTTATTTACTAATAACAATTAGCTCAGCACCTGGCACATAGTACACGCTCAATAGACATTTGTCGAATGGATGAGTAAGTGGAGAGAGCTCAGGTGACCTGTCAAGGAGAAGAAATACTTTAGATGCATGTGGGAAAGAAGAGGAAGGTAGAAGTATGGTATAACTTTAAGGGAGAAGTGGGTAACTTAAGTGAACTGTGATCACAGAGCCTGTTTTGCCAGTAAAACCAGAAGTGATGTCATCGGAAGAAAACCCCTCTGTGTCAGTTCCTGAAGGCCTCCAGTGAAAGCACACTCAGATAGGAGAGTCCCCGAGATACAGTGCAGGGTTTGAACCGCTCTCTTCAAGGCCTTGTGTCTGAGTGAGCAGCTGCTCACTCGTTTTCCCAGCCCCCAGTGGGTGACCAGCAGCTTTGCCCTTTTCCAGCCCCATGATTTTGCCGTCAAATCTGACACTGCTCAGCATAAACAGTGTTGTTGACAAGATGCGCACCAGATGCATGGTGCACCTGAATTTGCACTGGGCTCATCAGACTTGTTCTGTGACATTTAAGTTCACATTTCCATTTTTGAAAGTAACTTACCAAAGACCCTTGAATTTGGGTACATAGCCTGAGTTCATGGAAAATGTTTGTCTTCAGTGTTTCTTCCTTCAATGGAAAAATCAATGAATCAGCCCTTTCTTTCCCTGTGACTAGCTAAAAGGCCATTTTGCTACATCTGTATTTTTCAAATAGCCCCTCTGGCAGCTCTTATACCGACTCCATTTGTGCACAAACATCATTGTGCTCTCTGAGACGGGTTGTCTACTGGCTTTGGGCAAAAGAAAGTCCTATTGCTTTCTGAAACTAATAATATCAAAAATTAAATATTCTTAAGAAAAGGCCCCAACAGAGCTCCCTCAATGAACAGTTTATTACAGAGCAGTGATTCATTTAGATAAAGCCTGGAAGGGGCCTCTCCAAAGAATGAGGTTTGAGTCTCCAAAGGCTCTTTTAAAGAAATGGGAGGGAAAAGAGGGAAGAAGAGAGGAAGGGGGAAATGGAAAGAAAACCTTGATTTTTCTGCAGGAGCTTTGATTCCTAGAGCTACTTTTCATTGAAAGGATGAGGATGTCTGCCAAATATTTCCAGGAAATTCTGGGTAATGATAGGTAGGTATTGATGTATGTAACATACTGTCTTAGCTCAGGCTGCTATAACGAGTACCATAGACTGGGTGACTAATAAACCACTGAAGTTTCCTCTGTCTCAGGTCTCGAGGCTGGCATTCCAGGATCAGGGTGCCAGCTTGGTTGGGTTCTGGGTGACGGCCCTCTTAGGGGTTTCAGACTGCTATCCTCTCCTGTATCCTTACGGGGTGGAGAGCAGAGAAGAAACTCGCTCTCTCTGGCGAGTCTTAAAAGGGCGCCAATCCCAGCATGAGGGTGCCACCCTCACGACATCATCCAAACCTATTCACTTCCCAAAGGTCCCACCTCCTAATGCATTGCTTTGAGGGGGTATGGTTTTGACATATAAATTTGGAGAGGACACAAACAGTCCATAATGTGGGAAATTTCATGAGTTTATAGGGAAGAAATCAGAGAAGGAAATGGCACCCCACTCCAATATTCTTGCTTGGAGAATCCCATGGACAGAGGAGCCTGGTAGGCTGCAGTCCATGGGGTCGCTAAGAGTCAGACACGACTGAGGGACTTCACTTTCACTTTTCACTTTCATGCATTGGAGAAGGAAATGGCAACCCACTCCAGTGTTCTTGCCTGGAGAATCCCAGGGACGGGGGAGCCTGGTGGGCTGCTGTCTATGGGGTCACACACAGTCGGACATGACTGAAGTGACTTAGCAGCAGCAGCAGCAGCATAGGGAAGAAAAAAGAGTGGGAAAGAACATGTGATGTTGTAAATGACATTTCTTCAATCTTACATGATTATGTCATTTAGCTTGTGTGGACCATGCTTCCTTCATTCTCGTTACATCATACATCTAAGTAAAACCCTAAAAGGTAAGAGAGACAGCAATATTCCCCAGGTCTTTGACTTTCACCCTAGATTTCTGGAAGCACCAGGATCCCGTAAAGGAGCTCAGAGGCTGCTGCTGTGGGAAGATGGAGTGTCGAGACGGTGGGCTGGAAGCCACCCAGGTCACGCAGAACAGATGGGCACCACTGTTGGGTACACCAGCTACCGCCACTCCAGGGAAACTTGCAGCCCTCTCATCAGCTGCAAGAAATTCACAAAGCCAGGTGGATTTGCTCGTGCTTTATCTAATAAGGGCTTTCAGGTGGCTCAGTGGGAAAGAATCTGCCTGCCAGTGTAGGAGATGCAGGAGGTGCAGGTCAGATCCCTGGATCAGGAAGATCCCCTGCAGGAGGAAATGGCAACCCACTCCAGTATTCTTGCTTGAAGAATCCCATGGACAGAAGAGCCTAGTGGGCTACAGTCCATGGGCTCTCAAAGAGCTGGATACCATCGAGCAACTGAGCACACACAAGTGCACACACATGCACATGTACACACACACGCACACACATTTTCATAATGCCTCAGAACGCCTTGCAGCCAGATCCTCTCACTCATGTTGAAGAAAAACACCTTCCATCCTTCCATCAGTCAGCACCTGTGCTGCGCTAACATTCTACTTAATTGAGCCGTTTCTTGAAGTCTGGGGGAGGGCAGCTTTGTTCAAGAGAGAACATAATTATAGGTGCTGGCTTCTAAGGGGTAGTTTCATGATTTCAGAGTTAGGAAGCCCTGGAATTGGGACATCTACTTGAGATAAGTAAATTCAATGACTTTCCCCTTTGAAAATGAGGGTAAAATCAGAAATAATGATAGCATTTATTCCAGCTGTCACACTAGCTAAAGGTTTGTGAGGAGGAAGGGAGCTTGAGAAAGCATTAAACACAGAACTGATGCCCCCCCAGGACTCCCATGGATCTCTCAGGAAAATGAGATTTGTAAAATTCCTCTTTGGGAGCTGACAGTGTGATTCCCATGAGGCCAATTTTATTACATTCTGAGGACAAAACTCACTGTGACTTAAAAGTAATGCAAATGATTTGAAGAATCCATTTTTTGGTCACATCCCTGTTTTGTGCTTTTATAGTCAGGACATCAGTCATTTATTTTTGACTTATGAACTACTTACTGCTAAAGAGAGTAGAAACGTCCCTTAGTTCAGAGTTACCTAGAGAACAGTTTAATCTTTACTACACATAATATCATAATCTTCTGTCAAGGATGTTTACTGTTAACGAAATGAGAGAGGAGTCATAATCCTAAAAATAGCGCATTCTAAAAATGTCCTTAATTTTAGGAAGGACACCTAACTTTGGAGTCCACAAGCGTACCTATCGCAGGTGGACACCGAAGATACCTTTGGCCTCCTTGGTGCGTTATGAAACACTTTAAATCAGCTGTGACGTCTTTGTGGTTGAGAAACGTTACCAACAGGTAGACGATAGGTTCACCCACCCGACTGGTAGGAGAGCTGCGAATACCTAAGGTGAGCGCACCCGGAATCCTGGGACGGTTGAATACAACAGAATGAGCTCAGATTCACGCCCTGCCCTCTTGAATCACAGCATATTTGAATTTGAAGTTCCTTAGAGTACACATGGGCCATCCTACCCTCATTTTACCAAAGGGACAACCAGAATAAGGTGTGACCATCACACACTTAGGGCATTCATAGTCTGCAGTAGAACCCAGACCCCTAACTGGTGTGCTGAGTAGCTTTCAGCAAGTTTCTTAACCTCTGGGTACTTCAGATTTCTCATGTGTCAGAAAAGTGAAAGTGCAAGTCGCTCAGTCGTGTCTAACTCTTTGCGACCCCTTGGACTCTAGATAGAGTCCGTGGAATTCTCCAGGCCAGAATAGTGGAGTGGATAGCCTATCCCTTCTCCAGCGGATCTTCCTGACCCAGGAATCAAACCAGGGTCTCCTGCATTGCAGGCAGATCTTTACTCAGGGGGAAATGATATTCTTACTTTTCAAGGGTGGCAGGGGGATTGAAAAAGCACTGGTGTAAAGCACTCAGCACGGTGCTGGCTCCTAGTGTAAACCGCCAGCATCCGCCTCATCCTCACTGGACACTGTTCTGCCTGCCTCAAGGAGCTGGAGGGAACAGTCAAGTGAGTGGCCTTGTGCGTAAGGACCTAGAGAGAGGTGTAACACTTGGGTAGGACTCCTAAAGCAGCAGGTCGTAGAACAGAGGAGGAAATTCCTAAAACTACTGTACTTCCATTGTTTTTCTCACCACCAGATAGAGCAGTTGTCAACGACATCACTGTAAAAGATGCAGTTACCGACCTCCTAAAGGCAGAGAGTTGTCTTGGTCCCTTCTGGTCTCTTCCATCGCTGAGCAAGCCTGTCTTCAGTGGAAAGCTAGAACACTGCTTCTCCTGCTTGAGGGTCACTGTTGATACGGGCAGGAGACTGGGCCCAGCCCCGGAGACTCATTCCAGTGGACAAGGCTCGGGGTCTGCACCTAACGGGCTCCCCAGGTAGTTTTGGTACCAGGGGGTCAGGTACACAGGTGAGGAGCGCTGCCTGGAACATGACTCTGTGTGTGTGTGTGCGCGCGCGCAGTCGTTCAGTCGTGTCCGACTCTTTGCAACCCTGTGGACTATATATAGGCCGCCAGGCTCCTCTGTCCATGGGATTTGCCAGCCAAGAATACTGGAGTGGGTTGCCGTTTCCTCCTCCAGGGGCTCTCCCCGACCCAGGGATCAACCCGCATCTCCTGCGTCTCCTGCACCGGCAGGCGGGTTCTCTACCGCTGAGCCCCTGAGAAGCCCCGGGCCTGCTCTTCACCAAGGTGAGCCTGCCCGGTGCTCAGCAGAGGCCCATCTAGAAAGCTGATTTACGACCAGTGGCCACCTCAGCCCTCGCTCACACTCCTCACCTCCCTCCCCCCAACCCCGTAATAATCCAAAACCGTTTACAAAAACTAAATCATGCACAGCATCCACCAGGGGATGGACTGGCTGGGAAGTGCCCCTTCCTTTGTTCATCTCCTTAGTCACCATACGTGACGCACGCAGTAAAAAGTCCTTGAATATTTTGGAAAACATTTCAGTCCAAAGAAGGGGAGCAGCTCCACCATGGCTGCAGCTGCTATGGCCCCACTGTGAATCCAGAACTTTCGAAGACAGCTCATTTTGACACCACGTGCCACCTGAAGGGGTTTTCTGTGTTGTGTATTAACATACAAAAGAAATCTTGGAGAAGGAAACGGCAACCCACTCCAGTATTCTTTCCGGGAGAATCCCATTGACGGAGGAGCCTGGTGGGCTACAGTCCACCGGGTCACAAAGAGTCGGACACGACTGAGCGACTTCACTTTCACTTCACTTTGCCTCTAGGCTTCCATGATAGTTCAGTTGGTAAAGAACCCAGCTGCAATGCAGGAGACCCTGGTTCGATTCCTGGGTTGGGAATATCCCCTGGAGAAGGGATAGGCTACCCACTCCAGTATTCTGGCCTGGAGAATTCCATGGACTGAGTAGTCGCAAAGAGTCAGACATGACTGAGTGACTTTCACTTTCAAAATACCTAAATGGAGGACATGACTCCTGTCTTCCAGAACCACCCAGTCTCGTAAGATAGTTACATTAACTTTAACGTGAAACAGTGCCCTGGTGCTCTGACCCCAGCGGGTGATGTTTTCATAAGTGGCACCACAGTCCTTTTATCACAGTCCCTGTAGTGCTGGTTTAAACGCAGGTTTTCTGGCCTCACTGGACCTCCTGAATCAGAATCTCTGGGTGAGGCCTGGAAATGCTCAGTTTTTAACCAGCTCCTCAGGGAGTTTTCATGAGTGCTCAAGTTCGAAACTTCTGTCCTAGGTGACTTTAGTTTCCTTCTGCTTTATTCACTGCTCAGACCTTCCCTTCTTCCTGAAGCTCGACAGAAGACTTCCATCCGTCTTTTGTGTCATCTTCAGGTGGCTCAGAAACGGAGTCTCCTTGATCGGATAAACAGCCTCGTACAGTTTTCCTTCTGGTGTGTTGTTTCCAGGACTTGATCCCCTGGATTGGGTTTGATGCTCCTGGAGGGCAGAAACTATTTTCTAATTACCCCACCCCTCTGCTCTTAGCACAGCATTTTGTCGTTGTTGTTTGACCGCTAAGATGTATCCCACTTTTTGCAACACCATAGACTGCAGCATGCCAGGCTTCCCTGTCCTTCACTATCTCCCAGAGTTTGTTCAAACTCATGTCCACTGAGTCATGATGCCACCCAACCATCTCATCCTCTGTCGTCCTCCTCCCGCCTTCAATCTTTCCCCACATCAGGGTCTCATCCAATGAGTCAGCTCTGCGCATCCGGTGTCCAAAGCATTGGCGCTTCAGCTGAGGCTGTGCAGAGCAGCCATGATTTATTCCACATCCAGGAGCCACAGGGGACGATGCCAGACCAGGAAGGTAAACTCCCAGAGGCCGGAGAAAGCCAGTTCTGTGTCTTGTCGTCCCTTCTTGGTCATTTTCCAGTGGTTGGTTGTAAAGCAAAAACCAAGCCAAAGGAGAGACAGTCTTAGCTAGACTTGAGGAATTGATAGGGACTGCCTTTTCAGTCTGTATGAGGAGGACTAGGGTGACCACAAACAGGGTGACATGTGAAATCCCATGGAGGCAGAGACTTGTTTGGCAGAAGAACTCATCTTGCAGAACGCAGCGAGCAGTGTTTGGGACTGGCACGGAGTGAGTCTCAAGCGTTTTGGGAAGTCTTCACAGAGGACTCTGAGGGATCCTCTTCCCCTTTGCCTGAGTACAGGGCTGACTCAGTGAGAGGTGAATGGAGATCATTTCTTTCCTATGTGGTGTGTCAGCATTTGTTACACAACCACAGCTTCCCGTTAGAGGGTTCAGGCTGGCTTGTCAAATAAAAACCCTGACCAGAGTTGTAACAGTAGCTGTTTCTGTTATTATTATATTGTTTGAGTGGCTGTTTGTCATTAAACACTTCACTACAAACAGGTCAGAGTGGGTTGTGTAAGTTAGCCTCGTCAAACAGCAGTGTCTCTCCTGGGATCCGTTCCCGAGAGGTGGCTGTTTAGCCCCACGAATATTGTCATGAAAGTCTACGCCAGAGGGAATACTGGGTAGCGGGGGGAATGTTCGAAGTAATTCATTCTGGAGGGCAGAAACTATCTTCTAATTACCCCACCCCTCTGCTCTTAGCACAGAAGTAATGTTAGAAGTGAGTGCTGGGCAAGATACAAGGGTGGCCAAACAGACCGCGTGGAGCCCAGCACTCTGTGTGAGTGGGTCAATGCACCAAGCAAGCCCGGCATGCTTTCAGCAGCCCTGGAGGCCCGAGCTTCATTGTATCTGTCACCTGGAAGTCAACAAGCAAAAAGGGAAAGGACAAAATAATTGAACAGGTCCTCAAGAGGGTGTCCAAATGACCACGAGGTGCATGAAAATCTGTTCCACTTTGTAGACATCAAGGAGGTGCCATTTAAACCCCTGCGTACCCACCAGCATGGTTATACTGGCGAGACTGTGAGGACCCGGGACTCTGAAGCGTTGGTGCGGGCAGGGTGAGTCAGCACTTCCTCTCTGCTGAACATACACACGTCCTGTGAGTCATCAGTGCCCCTCCTAAGTAAGTGTGTGCAAGAGAAATGGGGACTATGTTCACCAAAAGACATGAACCAGAGTGTCTGTAGAAACACTGTTCATAACAACCCAAACCGGAAACACCCGACGTGTGTCAACGGGAGAATGCCCTCCCCAACCCACCCCACCATTGCCCTCAGCTCGTGTCTGTTCCTTAACGTTAAGAAGATCCAACAACTTGATTGATTACCAGATGGACTTTCTATTAAATTCCAAATTCCTTGCGGGCCTCCTCTTGAAGTTCCTGTGAGTCCCTTGAAAAAATCGCAAGTCCCAGAGAGAAGACATTTCGTTATCTCTGGCTACGTAGCAAAGCACCCCAAAGTATTGACAGCAGCTTAAGCAACTTGGGACGTTTCTCACAACTGTGTGGGTCTGCTGGGCTCAGCTGCGGGTTCTTTGGTTCCATGAGGTATCAGCCCGGCACTCAACTGGGAGCGGCGACTGGGGCTGAAGGTCCAAGAGGCTTCAGTCAGCATCTGGGGAGGCTGGGATGGCTGAGGGGGTCATCTTAACGGGTGACACTTCCTACACGGTGACTCAGAGGTCCTGGGAGAGAAAGACAAAGTTTGGGGGCTTCTTGCCATTTAAGCCTGGAACTGGTGCAGCCTCCCTTCTACCGCGTTCTGTTGATCCGAGCAAGTCTCTAGGTCACAGGGTTCACGGGAAAGGAAGGAGGCTTCCTCCCCTCAGTGCTTGCAGGCCTGGGAGCAGTTTGCTCAAAATCTCCTTTGGAACAACTGACCCAGGCAACAAGGGTAAGGAAGGGCAATCTGGATGGGACCCTGGCTCAGGCCGAGCCTCCACTGGCTCAGAAGGCTGCCTGGCTTCGTGGCCTCGGTTTCCTCGCCTGTAACAGCCAAGCTTGGCTGTGCAAGTTGTGAAGGCCCTTTCAGCTCTCACAGTCGTGGTTCCATAGTCTTGTAGAGACGGTGTGCCTAGTGAGACCCTCAGACTTCCATCACTGGAACCCCTCCCCACCCACCCAAGAATAATCCACAGGGTCTGCTCTTGCCTCCTTTTCCCATCCCAGTTGAAGGGATGGGTCCCTTCAGTTCAAGGGTCTTTTGAAATTGAAATTGAAGGGTCTTTTGGGGACAAAAAATATTCACAAACTCCTTTCATCCCACGCAAAGAGGCATTTCTGAATCAAAAAGGTTATGAAGGCATTGTATTCAAGTAAAAGTTCAATTTCTTAGTGTAATGAGATAAACCAAGAGGAATGCTTCTTCTGGGCAGGTGTTTACATGCAATCTGAAGAAATGTCCCAGAATAATTTCAAAATATTTTAACATATTTTTCTCAGTTTAAAAGTAATTAAAGATTTTATTGAAAAAACAAACGCATGGCCTATCACACTGGGTGCTGTAGACTTTAAAAAAAAGTGATGAAAGATATAAAACATTAAGAAACAATTACATCACCCATACTATCGCCACCCTGTAATGACCTGATTCAGACTTTGTCTCTTTCTGTTTGTTTGTTCTCTGTATGTGGCAGACATTGTTGGTTCCGGGGCCCATCTCTTTTTCGGGGGTGCTGGTAAACCCTAACCAGTCTGAGAAGAAATCCACTCCTCCTGTAGGTAACTAGTTTGAGAAGTGGGCTTGTGACTTGTTGCTGCTTAATGGTATACGATGGAAATTTTGCCAGGGGGGTTCTGGAAAGGCTTCTCTGCTCTGACAAAGATGTAAACAAAGTAGGAACGAAACATGTGCCGACTCTGGACACGGGCGTGTGAGGGGGTCATCCCTGAAGCTGCGGGCATGGGAGACTAGCCAACATATCGATGGAGCCAAAGTCAGAGAAGGCGAAACAATCCTGGCTCATAGATCAGGTTCCAAAGCCATCTAATTAACTGTTCCTGGAGCTGCCCTGTCTCCAAATGTCATGTTCTGTGAGATAATACAACCCCTTCATGTTTAAGCCACCCTTATTTATGATTTGTTGTTACTGGCATCCAAAAACACCTTAACTGCTACAATATATAGAACTGTATTAATATATTTTGTGAAGTTTATTCTTTCATCCAACAAATATTTAATGAAGATGATCCAGATTAGAGTCTTTCTGCAGAGACATTTTGGCTTTGCTTTTTTCCATTTAACATTTTCTCTAGTTGTTAAAAATTCTTTGTACATGTAATTTTTAAATTTTTATTTATTTTTTAATTGAAGGATAATAGTTTTACAGAATTTTGTTGTTTTCTGTCAAACCTCAACACGAATCAGCCATAGGTGTCCATGTAATTTTTTAATTGAGGTATAGTTGATATACAATATAAATTACAGGTGTACAATATAGTGAGTCACAATTTTTATAGGTTATACTCAATTCATAGTTATTATAGAATATTGCCTATATTTCCTATGTATATATCCTTCTAGCTTATTTTGTACATAATGTATATGTATATCATATATGTGGAATTTTTAAAATTTTATTTTACTGAAGGATAGTTGTTTATGATGTGTTCATTTCTGCTGTGTAGCATAATGATTCAGTCACACATATGTGGGTATCTGTTCTTTTCACATTTTCCATCATGGTCTATTACAGGGTGTTGAACCGTTTCCTGTGCTGTACGTAGGACTGTTGTTTCTCCATCCTACATATACCACTTGGCGTCTGCTGACCCCACACTCCACTCCGTTCCTCCCGCACCCCCTTCCGCCTGACAACCACCGGTCTGGTCTCTCTGCGTCTGCTTGTTTCATAGGTAAACTCACTCGCGTCATGTTTCAGGTTTCACACGTAAGTGACGTCGCGTGGTGCTTGTCTTTCTCTTTGTCTTCCTGATTTTCTTCACTTAGTGTGATCACCTCTGGGTCTATCCATGTCACCACAGATGACATTTCATTTTTTTTGATGGCTGACTAGTTTCCCAATGTTTGTACAGATCACATCTTCATCCATTCATCTGTTGATGGACCTTTAGGTTGTGAACCGTGGATAATGCTGCTGTGAACACAGGCGTGCAGGGGTCTTTTCACATCACAGTTGTCCAGACACACGCCCAGGAGTGGGATTGCTGGGCCACACGCCAGCTCCGTTTTCAGTTCCTGAGGAACCTCCGTGCTGTTTTCGTGCGTCTGTTGGCCCTCTGCATGTTTCCTGTGGAGGAATGTCTGCTTGTTGCTTCTGCCGATTTTGCAGCTGGGTTGTTTTTTTACTATTGAATTGTATGAGCTGTTTGTATATTTTGGAAACTGAGCCCTTGTTGGTCACATCATTTGTGATATTTCCTCTTAGTCCGTAGATGGTCGTTTCATTTTGTTTACCATTTCCTTTGCTGTGCAAAAGCTTATAAATTTGACTAGGTCCCATTTGTTTATTTTTGCTTTTATTTTTATTGCCTTGGGAAACTGACCTAAGAAAACATTGCTGATTTATGTCAGAGAATGCTTTGCCTGTTTTCTCTTTGCAGAGTTTTATGGTGTCATGTCTTGTATTTAAATCTTAAGCCATTCTGAGTTTCTTTTTGTGTGTGGTGTGAGAATGTCCTGGCTTCACTGGTTCACAGGCGGCTGTCGAGTTTCCCAGCACCACTTGCTGAAGAAACTATGTTTTCCCCATTGTGCGTTCTTGCCTCGTGTGTCGAAGATTAATTGGCCGTAGATATGTGGGTTTATTTCTGGATTTCTGTTCTGCTCCACTGGTCCACGTGCCTGTTTTTGTGCAAGGACCACTCTGTTTGATTACAGGAGCTTTGCAGTATTGTCTGAAGTCTGTAAGGATTTTGCATCCTGCTTTGTTCTTTTTCCTCAGGACTGCTTTGGCAATTCTTGGTCTTTTATGGGTTCATATAGATTTTACAATTATTTGTTTTAGTTCTGCTATGTATATGTAATTCTAATGGCTTCATCTTAACAGCTACTTTTATTTAGTGGTTGCCCTGTTATCTGCCATTTAGGTTGCTAAAGATTTTCACTGTTAAAAGCAAAGACAAGGTGACATTCGTGTACATAATCAGTCACAGTTCTGGTAGTGTTGAAGATATATTCCTTCAAAAAACATATAAATGAAAGGATATATATATTTTTAAGATGTCTGATACATATTCTCAAATTGCTTTCTAGACAATTTATGCTAACTTTTAGGTCTTCACACAGTGTTTGATATTTGCTACTGCATCTGAGGGCACTCTCATAATACACATTTTCCCCCAAATGTTTCTAGAAAACATTATGTTGAAAGTCTACAGGACACATTTGAACAACGTATCAGTGGCATAAAGAAAAGAAAAATGGGAAGGGAGACGAAAGAGACTTAAAAGGTATATTGCATGCCCTTGTTAGGCTCTTGATTCATACAGTTGATCTGTAAACATGTAGTTTCGAGAGACAGGATGTGGACTGGCTATTCAGTGTTAAGAAGTTGGTGTTGATCTTGTTAGGTGTGATAACGACACAGTGATTACATCGGGAAAATAAAGTCCTCGTCAGTTACAGATGCATCATTAATAATGGATGAGACGGCATGCTGTCTAGGCCTTATCCATACTTTAAAAAACTCCAGCAAATAAAGGGGGTGGGATGGGATAGGAGAAACATGATTGGCAAGATGTTGACAGCTGCCGAAACCAGGAAACGTGAGTTTATTGTCATACTCTTTCTACCTTTGTGTATATTTGAAAAGTATAACGTGAAACTTTTCGATTTTTCACCTTAATAAGTTTTTGAAAGAATATTTAGACAGTTTGTGCACAAGAGGGCGGGTCTGGCTCTGTCCTCCTGGTCTAGGTGAAGGGCTCTGTGGGGGTTGCTGGGCCCTTGGCTGGGCCTGCCGCTTCCTTCCTGACCCCAAGGACACACCCAGGGTCAGGAGCCACTCTGCAGGTTGCAGTCACATCAGAAACAGACCTGGAATAGTCAAGGGAGCCAGGTGGAAGCAGCCGGCCAGGTGAGCCCCCGCCTTGGCCTCCAGACCACACTGTGCCCACGACCCCCGGTCAGCTGGGCCTCGTGCGCCCAGGCTCGGGGGCTGGACCCAAAGCCCGTGACCTCAGACCTGAAGCTCTGGGAGAGACAGCACATTGGAAAGCACCCCCTCTGACAGTCACCGCCGTGTGTGTGTCTGTGAAACACGAGGGGACCAAGTGCATGGGTGCAGCAGGTTTGTAACACCGGCTTCCTGGCATCGCATGTTGGGAGGGGCACGCGTACGTTCAGCGTTGTGTGTCTGAGTCAGTGAGGATGGCGGGTGTCGGCGTCTGATGTCGGCCACTCCCCGATCGTGTGGGTGTCTGTGTGAAACAGGGGACTGCAGACGCTCGGCTCCTCTCCCTCCTCGGTTCTGCTTTCCGCACGTGCGCCTGACCGCGGCTTTCCCTGCAGTGCACTCAGGTGGCAGGTTCGGGCCTGGAGACGAGACAGACCTCGGGTCTAACCTGGCTTCACCTCTGGGAGGGGCGTGGGTATGAGGAGTCAGTGAACCTGGCAGGCCCAGGCTTGTGATAATGCCTGTGTCCTTTTCCCCGCCGAGGAGGACCCTGAGGCTTATTATTTCCAATCCAAGGCATTCATAATGCCCAGTAATAGGGGGCTCAGAAAAGTGGAGACTTCCTATGAAAAAGCCTGCCTTGTTAGCTGACACACTTCTGAGCTCTGGGAGCAGTCCAAGCTGTGGAAACGCCCCTAACTGCAGACCCTGGGAAGCGGTCTCTGCTTGCTTCTGTGAACACCACCCCATGTGCCATCTTCTGTTATTTGTGCTGATTAAAAACATGGCAGCGATCAAGGAAATTCAGTAGCTAATCAAAAGTCACAGACTATCTCTTCTTTCATAAAATTGAATGTTTTAAAACCAGGCAAACAAGAAAGAATCTAGAGATTTTAAATTCCTGGAACAATTGACAGGAATAGATAAAGATGATGTGGTACGTATATACATATATATTACTCAGCCATAAAAAGGAATGAAAAAGGAATGCCATTTGCAGAGATGTGGATGGACCTAGACATTGTTATAGAGACTGCAGTCAGTCAGAAAGAGAAAATATATTGTCACTTACTTGCGGAATCTATAAAAAATGGCATGCGTGCATGCCAGTCATGTCCAACTCTTTGCAACCCCCATGAACTGTCTACGGAATTTTCCAGGCAAGTATATTGGAGTGACTTGCAATTTCCTACTCCAGGGGATCTTCCCGACCCAAGGATCAAACCCATGTCTCTTGTACTGGCAGGTGGGTTGTTTACTGCTGAGCCTGGGAAGCCCAGAAAAATAGTGCAGGTGACCTTATTTGCAAAGCAGACGTAGTCTCAGAGGTAGAGGACAAGCCTGGCTACCGAGGCGGGGAGGTGACCGTGTATAAAATTGGTAACAAATGAGAACCCACAGTGCAGCATGGGGAACTCTGCCTAGCGGCCCGCGGCGACCTAAGTGGGGAGCAGATGTGAAAAGGAGGGGATGTGGGTGTACGTGTAACTGATTCACTGTGCTGACAGCAGGAAATAGCACAGTATTGTAAATCGACTAGAGTTCCATCCATCGATCAATCTGTCAATCTCTGGGACATGTCATTGAATCACTAGAAGTCTCATTCATTAGAAAAACATCAGCTTATCCAGCTTGTCAGCTGGCTTCAGCACTGTCCCTGCGTGTATCACAGGCACTTGTCCCAAGGAAGGCTGCATTCGGGACCCTGAAGCCAGGGCAGAACCTTCGTGCTTTCCTACAGCCCTGGCCTCGGCCCGCCTTGTTCTGTGGACAGCAGTTTATCTGTCCCAGGCCGGAGGCCGGGCTCCCAGAGGCCCAGGGCCCCATCCAGGCCGCCCTCGTGTGGCCCAGACTTCTGGCACCAGTTCCCGAACCGAGCAGATGCCCAGTGAGTTACCGCTCTTGCCTTTGTGGTGGCTGTGGTCCGCTTGGCCGTGGCCGACTCTCGGCGACCCTGTGGACTGCCGCACGCCAGGTCGGGAGCCGCTCCTTTTTCTCTGCTCTGCAAGAGGAACATCATTACATCCTCTGTGGGTCAGGAACGGAGTTTTTAAATACTTGTATATTGTTGGCAGTGCTGGTCCTCACTGCCGTGCGGGTTTTCTCTAATCGTGGTGAGTCGGGCTCCTCTCTCGTTGCGGTGTGCAGACTTCACACACAACCTCCTCCAGCGGTTCTGGTGTGTGGGCCCCGGCGGTTGTGGTTTGTGGGCCCTGGGGGTTGTGGTGTGTGGGCCCCGGGAGGTGTGGTGTGTGGGCCCCGGGGGTTGTGGTGTGTGGGCCCCGGCGGTTGTGGTTTGTGGGCCCTGGGGGTTGTGGTGTGTGGGCCCCGGGAGGTGTGGTGTGTGGGCCCAGGGGGTTGTGGTGTGTGGGCCCCGGGAGGTGTGGTGTGTGGGCCCCGGCGGTTGTGGTGTGTGGGCCCCGGGAGGTGTGGTGTGTGGGCCCCGGGAGGTGTGGTGTGTGGACCCAGGGGGTTGTGGTGTGTGGGCCCCGGGAGGTGTGGTGTGTGGGCCCCGGGGGTTGTGGTTTGTGGGCCCCGGGAGGTGTGGTGTGTGGGCCCCGGCGGTTGTGGTGTGTGGGCCCCAGGGGTTGTGTGTGGGCCCCGGGAGGTGTGGTGTGTGGGCCCAATGGGTTGTGGTGTGTGGGCCCCGGGAGGTGTGGTGTGTGGGCCCCGGGGGTTGTGGTGTGTGGGCCCCGGGAGGTGTGGTTTGTGGGCCCCGGGAGGTGTGGTGTGTGGGCCCCGGGAGGTATGGTGTGTGGGCCCCGGCGGTTGTGGTGTGTGGGCCCCGGGAGGTGTGGTGTGTGGGCCCAGGGGGTTGTGGTTTGTGGGCCCCGGGAGGTGTGGTGTGTGGGCCCCGGGGGTTGTGGTGTGTGGGCCCCGGGAGGTGTGGTGTGTGGGCCCCGGGAAGTGTGGTGTGTGGGCCCCGGCGGTTGTGGTGTGTGGGCCCCAGGGGTTGTGGTGTGTGGGCCCCGGGAGGTGTGGTGTGTGGGCCCAATGGGTTGTGGTGTGTGAGCCGCGGGAGGTGTGGTGTGTGGGCCCCGGGGGTTGTGGTGTGTGGGCCCAGTGGGTTGTGGTGTGTGGGCCCTGGGGGTTGTGGTGTGTGGCCCAGTCGTTGGGGCACACAGGCTCACCCGCCCTGCGGCCTGTGGGATCCTCCTGGCCCAGGGATGGAACCGGCGCCCTTTGCACTGCAAGATGGATTCTTGGCCAGCGAACCATCAGGAAGCAAAGCCGCTCAGCCGTGTCTGACTCTGTGCGACCCCAGGGACTGCAGCCCTCCAGGCTCCTCTGTCCATGGGATTCTCCAGGCAAGACTACTGGAGTGGGTTGCCATTCCCTCCTCCAGGGATCTTCCCGACCAGGGATGGGACCCGGGTCTCCAGCGTTGCGGGCAGATTCTTTATCATCTGAGCCCCTAGGGCAGCCCAGAAAGGAAGATTCTGTTCAAGAAAACTTTGGCCCTCTTGAATCTCGTGTTACACGAGGAAGTTCTCCTCTGATCGTTGGCAAGTGTGCCCCCTCACCCGTCCACATGTGCAGCTGCTGCTGTTTCTGGGCCTTCCCCATTTCAGTGACTCTGCCCAACTTCTGGAATGTTGTTGGGTCAATAAATGGCCCCAGATAAACACTGCTCCTTTTTCCTGCATGTTGCCTCAGTTCTATCTCAATGAAGAGAGCCAAGGTACCCTGCTAGCCTTACAGCCTCGGGTAAGGACTCCAGGTTTCCGTTTGACATCTTCTTAGTGCGGAAACATTTGCAAGCTTTACGGGTTTCAGGAATTCACTGAGCCGGAGGAGGTGCCCCTGCACCCCTAGATCAAGAACCAATCACTCAACACCTCACTGACCCCACTGTGTTCCTTGGACTGGGTAGGAAAAACCACCGCTCTCAGTTCAGTCTGTAAACTCAGTTTTTTAATCCTCCACTACTTCAACCACCTGATTTCAACTCAAGCTTGGGGATAAGAATTAAAGATACTAACAAAGAAAAGACAACACAGAGAGAACTTCCTTACATCATAACAAGGATGCCTACTAATGAAACCGCACTGCCGAGAGTCACTGAGGACCGTTAATTTTCACAACAAGCGTTCCAGAGAAGAGATGATGGTCTGACTTTCTACCACTGAGGGCCAGGATTGTACCCGCCGGCGGCATTATCCCCAGTCCCTTGCTCCTTCCTTACCAGCATCCTGTTCATTCCACTCCATGCCACCTAGCTAAAAAGCTAAAATTCAGTGTCTGCCTCCAGCCTCTTGGGAGGAATTAATTATATGCTAAGGAGTTCAGTTCAGTTCAGTCGCTCAGTTGTGTCCGACTCTTTGCCACCCCATGAATCACAGCACGCCAGGCCTCCCTGTCCATCACCAACTCCCGAGTTTACTCAAACTCATATCCATCGAGTCAGTGATGCCATCCAACCACCTCATCCTCTGTCATTCCCTTCTCCTCCTACCCCCAGTCCCTCCCAGCATCAGGGTCTTTTCCAGTGAGTCAGCTCTGCATGCTAAGGAGTAGCTATATGCCATTAATGTGCTACTGTAATGTAGTTTAGGGCTTCCCTGGTGGCTCAGGTGGTGAAGAATCCGCCTGCAGGAGATGCAGGTTCGATCCCTGGGTTGGGAAGATCCCCTGCAGGAGGGCATGGCAACCCACTCCAGGATTCTTGCCTGGAGAATCCCACGGACAGAGGAGGCTGCCGGGCTACAGTCCATGCAGTCACAAAGAGTGGGACACAACTGAGCGACTAACATGCTGAGAGAGGAAGGTTAAATTTAATTGGAAAACTAAACAGTAACACGGTGTGCGCGCATCCGGGTGTTTGGGAAAGGCGGCCCTCTGGCGCCCCCTCAGGGAGCAGCAGTTACAATCTCAGGACCTCACTGAGGTCTGATCTGACTGTCCTGGGATGCGCTGGGGGCCGCCCCCGGCTCAGCCACTGCCACAAAGCAAAGCGTTATTTTGCAGATAGCAGGCTGTTACCAGGAAAGAGGATTGTGGGCGAATCCAAGAGATTCCGAGGATGGGGCCCCATCTAGGAGACTGGACTTGATTATGCAAACAGCGAGGTTTGATTTGAATTTAAAAACCGAATCCAGGGAGGCATGCTGAGGACTTACTTTTCAAATGATGGTTTGTTGTTTTTTTTTTTTTTTTCAAAAGGACTTTGATGCCTGTCCCCTCAAACAAGTAAGATCCCTCAGGTTTACTGACTCCGTTGCTTGGAAGGAATCTGTGTCCCTCAGGGTGGGCTGAAGCTTAGTGCCCCTGAGTGAGAAGTGCTGAGTTTCTTTCTTTTCCGTTTCTCCTTTTCCTTAGTGATGTCCACTGTCCTACAATTGGTATTCTTAACATGTCTGTGTATGGGAGTAGAAAGGTCAAGAAGGTCACAGTTGTCAGCAGGAAGAGACAAAGGCAAGAGAGACTTTATCAAACCGTAACCACCAATACCTCAGCACTCCCAAAGCATGAGCATTTTGTTTGAAAGATGGAAAAATCTTGAGCAAAATGTTGACTTCCACATCTGCTGGCACGTGCTGTTTCTGTCTGAAGCATTATTACCACCACACACACGCACCTCCTTGCCCTGCCTGCCTAATTCTTCTTTAGCTTTCTGTTTAGACTTCCCAGACCCTAAGTCTGAGAACCGGTTCCCTCTTAGCATTTCCCATAGGACCCTGTACATTCTCCAGCACAACGCTTACCACAGAACAAACACCTCACTGCATGAGAGCTCCATGAAGGCAGGGACCAGATCTGCCTTTTTCCACCATTCTAGTCCCAGTTCCTGGAATGGCAGCCAGTACGTGTTTATAGAGGAAGTGAATTCCCATGAGTCTCTGTAAGACTTCTTTGTATGAGTTTTTGTGTATCTCTATGAATAATGTCTGTTGAGTATGGTTGTTCGGGTTGTCTACTGTACAAGAACATCTAGCAGAATTGGGAGGGGAGGCTGAAATGCAGCCGACGTTCTCATCACCACGCCATTGTCACTGGCTTGGATCCCACTTGGAGGAAGAGGTGTCTTTTTCTGATTTGCAGCGCCACACCATACAGGCTTTGAGCAGCCCAGCTCTGAACAACACTTCATGTCTTCAAAAGGAAGTGGGAATTCTCCCTCTGGTCCTAGAAAGGCTGGGATGAAGTGTTTTTTAAAGAAACTGTTTCTTTAGGTCCTCTGAAGTGAAAGTGGCTCAGTTATGTCCAACTCTTTGTGAGTCCGTGGACTATACAGTCCATGGATTTCTCCAGGCCAGAATACTGGAGTAGGTAGCCCTTCCCTTCTCCAAAGGATCTTCCCAACTCAGGGATTGAACCCAGGTCTCCCGCATTGCAGGCAGATTCGTTACCAGCTGAGCCACAGGGGAAGCCCAAGAATACTGGAGTGGGTAGCCTTTCCCTTCTCCAGGGGATCTTCCCAACCCAGGGATGGGACCCGGGTCTCCTGCAGAGCAGGCAGATTCTCTACCAGCTGAGCCACCAAGGAAGCCCCTCCGCCGGCCATCAAGGCCGAGACTGACCCCATCCCTGGCCAAGCCGGCCCTCACTCTCCGATTTCTGTCTCCTGCAGGGTTTGGGATGGCCACCCCAGCGACAGTGGGCGGGAAGGTCTTCCTGATCGTCTACGGCCTCCTCGGCTGCTCCAGCACCCTCCTGTTCTTCAACCTCTTCCTGGAGCGCCTGATCACCGTCATCGCCCACGTCACGAGGTGGTGCGGCGCCCGGCGGCCGGGGAGGCGGGCGGGCCCGCGCGCGGGGAGCCAGGGGCGGGCCGCGGCGGCCGGGAAGCCGTCGGTGCGCGTCGTGCTGCTGGCGCTGGGCGCCGCCTCCCTGGCGCTGTGCTGCGGCGCCGCCGCCCTGTACGCGGCCGCCGAGGGCTGGGGCTACCTGGACGCGCTCTACTTCTGCTTCGTGGCCTTCAGCACCATCGGCTTCGGGGACCTGGTCAGCGGGCAGCAGGCGCGCTACGACGGCCGGGGCCTCTACCGCGCGGCCAACTTCGTCCTCCTGCTCTCGGGCGTCTGCTGCCTGTATTCGCTGTTCAACGTCGTGTCCATCCTCGTCCGGCAGGCGGTGAACTGGGCCCTGGGCCGGGCGGCCGGCGCGGGCTGCCGGCGAGGCCGGGGACGCGGCGGGCCGCCCCGCAGGAACGCCGTGGGGCCGGGCCGCGTGCGCAGCGGGGGCGGCGGCGCCGCGGAGACGGACGGCGGCTCGGACGGCGGCTCGGGCGCGCGGCGCCTCTCGGGCGAGATGGTCTCCATGAAGGACTTGCTAGCGGCCAACAAGGCCTCCCTGGCCGTCCTCCAGAAGCAGCTGTCCGAAGCGGCCAGCGGCCGCCCGCGCCGGGCGAGCACGCCGGCTGTGGACGACGAGTTCTCAGGGGGCGTGGGCGCCTTCGCCATCATGAACAGCAGGCTGGCGGAGACCAGCGCCGACAGGTAGGAGCGGGGGCGCAGGGCGCCGACCGCCGGGCGCCTTCGGGAGCTGCTCCTTCCCGCCTGGAGCCCGGCTTGAGAGCGCGCTTCTTCTCCAGCAGGCTGCCCCTTCCCAGGGCTGCGGGTCCGTGAAGCCTCGAGGCCGCTCCTTATCTGCGTCCTTCTTTAAGTGTAATTCACTCTTAAACATGAACCACGCAAGCGGTGAGTACCTGCTCTCCTGACTCGTCTTGCTCCAGAATTTGGACCCAAGAGAGGGGCAGCTTACTTAAGCCTTGTTTCCTGCTGCTCTGCTCTGCATCTGGAAGTACAGATCCTCAAGATGCGAGCTCTCCCCTGGAACTCCGAAGACTGAGTTCACAGCCTCTCGGAGGCCCTTCAGCGCAGGGAGGGCAGGAACTGGTCCAGAAGACGCTTGGGCTTGCTTTTTCCTGAGCTGCCTTGCTAGCAGATGGCTCTGGGTGCTGCGGCTAGGGAAACCACCTACCCCTCCTTACACCTGCTTCTCTGGTTTTGTTTCTCCGTTCTTTATTTGTAAGATCTTAAGGCTTGACTAAGGTGCCTGTGGGACCTCAGCATTAAGGTTAAGAAAATAAAATTCAGTTTCAGGCCTTTAAACCGCAGCAAGGTGATGGCGAGAGTCCGCTCTTGTCACTGAAGACTGGAGGTTACTCTGCTCCTTTGAACGGCCCCAGAGGCCACTGCATTCTTACCCGGACTTGGGGCCCATTGCAGAGATAACGACTGTCTATTTATTAAAATTGAAAATTTAATAAAGCCTCATTTTATTAACAAAGACTAATGAGTGCTCATTAAGGATGTTGGGGGTAGAGGGCTTCATTAAACAGGTACTTACTGCACTTACAGAAAGAGGAAATAAGAAATTAACCTTTAGGGATTGTAAACATCATTTCGGATCCTTGGCTGGAGAAACATTCTAGACCGGATAATGAAACCTGGCTTTTCCTGTCTAATCCTCTTGGGTCCTGCCTCGTGGGACTGTAATAAGCCTGATGATATTACCTGGCATATTGTTAAAGTGGTCCATGCTACGAACCAGGGCTGTTGATCGTCATCAACACAGAAGATTTGGGGAATGAGAGCAGGGTTTATAAGAGATAGCTGTTGTTTTTTTATAAGATAAGAATGGTGTCCACATGGCACTTTCAGAACTGAGGAGGAAAGATGGGCCCCATAAAGAGGATAAAGCAGAAAAGCCCTGCCTGGTGAAACTGAACTGTTAAGCAGAAAGCATCAGACTGGGAGGACCCTTAGGAACCATCTCATCCAACCTCCTTGTTTTTGACAGGAGACAGAGTCCGGAAGAGATTGCCCCTCGTCTGGGCGCTTGGGCTGATGGTGAACAGCGGGGAGAAGCACTCTGGTCTCTCATGAGGTCTGGGCTCTTGGCCCGTGATCCACCCAGCTTTAGAACCCACAATGGCTCCCTCTCCAGGCTGTTGACTGTTCTTCCAGCTGGTAAACCCAAATATTTTCTTTAAGACATCAGGAGTGCCTTGGAGCCAAAGCGTGATAAGCAGGGCCCCTGCAGCTCCAAAAATCAGAGCCTTCAACAATCACTTCGTTACACTTAAAGGGCGGCTGGAGTACTGCAAAACCCTTGTTAGGAGCCTCTGATCATAAACCCGTCTCCCCGGGAGCTTTGCCCTGCAGGAGGCTCTGTGGGGAAGTGGGGGGTGGGGTGGAGCTGGGTCGCCACCCCTAGGGGATTTCTTTTCTAAGTTTTTATTTTATATTGCAGTATAGCCAACTAACAATATTGTGACTATTTCAGGTGAGCAGCCAAGGGCCTCAGCCATACGTGCACAGGTGTCTGTTCTCCCCCAAACTCCCCACCCATCCGGGCTGTTCCCCTCCCGTCTGTGCTACACCAAAAAGTCCAAGCAGGGGGCAGCCCGGAGGACTGGGGTGAGCGTGCCCCTGACATCCGAGCACGTGGTGGCTCTCTGAAACGCTCCCAGCGTCCCCCCTCCATGCTCACAAGCTTCAGGTGACAGGTGTCAGCAGCACACCGCCAGGAGCACAAGAGAGCGGGCAGACCCTGTCTCAGAAGGGTGCAAGGAGAAAAGCTAAACTTCAAGAGCAAACTGACCTCGCCCGGCAAATCAGGTTTCATCCTAAACGCAAGGATGTCACGCTGCAGGACCCGAGCCTGAGGAGCGCCGAGGGTAACCATAGCAACAGCCAACCTCAAAGCCAGCCCAACTCCTAATAGATTAATTCAAGCATTCACACCAAGCATTTATCAGGAGGAAAGGCACGCTCATGTCTAGGCATAAAAGCTCTGCCTCAGTCTCTACTGGCGTACACAAGATGCCCAACTTTCAAGAAAAAAATTATGAGGCAGGTAAAAAAAATTTTTAAAGAAAACATTCTCCAGCAACAAAGCAACTATCAGATCTGAAACAAACGTTAGAAATATCTGGCAGGGAATTTAAAATCACTATTAGTAAGTTAAAGATTCAACAGGGAAAAGTGGATATCAGGCAACATCAGATAGGTGATTTCAGTAGGGAGATGGGACGTATAAGAATCAAGTAGAAATGCTAGAAATAAAAAGCACAGCAACAGAGATGAATGGTGCCTTCAACGGACTTATTAGTTGGCTGCCGCAGCCAAGAAGAGAATCCATGAACTTAAAGATAGAAACTGCTCGAACTAAAACGGCAAGAGATGAGAGTGAACCAGATAAACATGGCCTCCAAGAGCTTTGGGACGACGTCGGATGGGTCATCCCCGAAGACAGAGGGCAGAGCCGAAGGTACTTTTGAAAATAATAGCTGACAGCTTTCAAAAATAATGACAGAAACCAAGAAGATCCAAGAAGCTCACAGAACACCTAGCAAGTCTTATATATATGTATTTACATACATGCATATATGTATAGATACATATCTACAGACACACATGTAATACACAAACACACACTGGATATACATAGGCATATATTCAAACTGCAGAAAACAAAGGACAAAGAATCTTGAAGACAGCTAGAAAAATAGGTATATTCACAGGCACAAGATAAGAATTAGATCTCATCAGAAACCATGCATATAATAAGAAAACAGTATCACATCTTTAAAATGCTGAAATTTTAAAAAGAAGCCATGTCAGTCCAGAATTGTATATCCATCAAAAATCCTTCAAACGGGGACGAGAAGCAAATACTTTCTCAAACAAAAATCTAGAGAATTCATTGCCATCAAATCTACCTTTCAAGAAATGTTTTTAAAAGTTCTTTAATATTTTAAAACAATGAGAGATAAAGAGCATAGAAGAATTCTAATTAGTGAAAGTAGAAAAAAGTAGTGAAATAGCAAATTAGCATTAGAACCCCAAAGTGGTAATTGCTGCAGGCGAGGCCTATAGACGAATACTAAAACTAGGGCTGTAGAAGTTTAAGCAGGACCAGGGTGTGTGCAATCTGAACGGATCTCCACCAACTACCAGAACATTTAGGCATTACAAAAAGAACTTTACGGTGGAGAGTTTTAGTAACTTTGCAGTGGAGAATTCTGGCAGACACCACTTTAATCAAGTGAGCAGAGCTAATGTTACCAGTTGCGCACGCTGACATCTGAAATGACCCCGTTGAGACGGGGGTAGCATCTGCGGCATCCTTGCCAATGACGTCAGTCTAATCTCACAGACAGACTCAAATCAAGGGATATTCTACTCAATAACTGACAGGTATTCTTCAAAAGCCTCAAGCCAATGAAAGACAAGCCTAAGGAGGCATGACAACTAAATGCCATGTGGGATCCTTCATTGGATCCTGGAATATAAAACATATGTTAGTGGACAAACCAAGGTGACATCCAGTAAATTCTATAGTCTACTTAATGGTATTATACCTGTGTCACAGTCTTAGTTTTGATCATTGTTCTGTGGTTATGTAAGACATTAAGTAAGAAGCTGGATAACAGGTATACGGAAACTATGCACTATTTTTACAATTTGACTGTAAGTCTAGAATTATCTCAAGTAAAAAGTTAAAAAGAAAAAACCCAAGACTATCTCCAGCTTGCACACAACCAGTCACACCGGGGCGTGGGCTGCGACTTGAGTGCCGCACCCCTGAGACTCCAGTTCGGTTCTCAAGTCCTTGCAGGTCTTGGCCTCGCTTGAAAGCAAGACTTCCCTGGCAATCCATTGATTAAGACACTGCCCTTCTAACACAGGAGATGTGGGTTCAATCCCTGGTTGGGGAACTAGGGTCCCACATGCTATGAGGCCAAAAATTAATTAATTAAAAAAATAAAGCAGGAGTTTTGTGAGTGTATACCCCAGATCAGCAGCAACAGCAGAAACAGGGCACTGGGTGGGAAAGAAAATTCTCAGGCCACGACTTCAGGAATCAGAAGCTCTCACGGAGAGAGGGAAGGAGAGGGTGAGATGCATGGAAGAGAGTAACGCAGAAACTCACATGACCATGTGTAAGACAGATAGTCAGTGGGAATGTGCCGCACCGCTCGGGGAGCTCTCTGGGGCTCTGCGCCTCCCTAGAGGGGTGGGCGGAGAGGGGGATGGGAGGGGGTTCGAGAGGGAGGGGACACATGTGCACCCATGGCTGAGTCATGTTGAGGGTTGACAGAAAACAGCAAAATTCTGTAAAGCAATTATCCTTCAATTAAAAAATAAAAAAAGAATCAGAAGCTCTGAGGGTAGGGCCCAGAAATCTTTAACAAATTTTCCAGGCATTTTTTTTCCCCAATAAAGAATGCTTTCCTGAGCGTGAGCTATAAAGGACAGAAAGACACCCTCCTCGGGGCCCAGCCTGCAACCCCCTCAGGCTGCGACCCTGTGGCTGGATCCCAGTGCCTCCCAGAAATTAGCATCGTCTGCACCTCAGAGCCATTTCTAATCATCTTGAATTTCCCAGGCACCCAGATAACTCCTCTGGGAACTATGGTCCCTGAACGTTATTAGATGCAAGTAATGATTTAGCTTTCTAGATTTAGGCAAAAGGCAGTGCTTTTATGTTTTCAAGGGAATTTTTTTTTTTTAATATCATCTCACAGTTGTCCTTTGGTGGAAGATTTCTGTGTATCCCTTGAGTATTTGCTGATTGAATTTTGTTTACTCTTCCCAAGCAGCTGGCCTTGGAATTTAAGTCATTGCAGAACTCCCTGTCCTCAGGAGCCATGCGTCCAGTATATCCTGCATGCGTGCGTGCTGAGTCACTTCAGTTGGTTCCAACTCTTTGTGACCCTGTGGGCTGTAGCCCGCCAAGCTCCTCTGTCCATAACGGTCTCCAGGCAAGAATTCCGGAGTGGGTCGCCATGCCCTCCTCTAGGGGATCTCCCCAACCCAGGGATTGAACACCCATCTCTTATGTCTCCTGCATTGGCAGGGGGGCTCTTTACCACTAGCGCCACCTGGGAAGTCCCCAGTATGTACTACCTTCCTCAAAAATCACCACAGTCCCCTAGGGAGATTGTTTTTAATGCTGATTTTCAGGAATTTGCCCAGACCTTCTCCATCAGAACCTGTATGGGTGGGGCTAAGGAATCTGCATTTTAAATTTTAATATGCATCCACCCTCCCCATAAAAATCAGTCCTTTGGCATATTAATATTTCAGAACCACTGCCTGGCAGGGTGAGGTGGGGGGAAGAAAAGGGCCCGTCTCCGTTTGATGAGAAGGATTCATGAACACCAGAGACTGTAAATTACAGCAGGGCGTTGTGCATTCAGGTCGGTTGGGCTGATGGCCGTTGAGATAATCAAAAACCGACATGGTGCACCTATTCCCATGAGACCTCCTTGACTTTGTCTAACCCATACGTGAATGTGGGCACCACCCCATCTGCTTCTCCACGTGCGTTAGAAACATTCATCTCTGCTTTCTCGTGGGTCCTTGAAAGTCAGCTCAATATTCAGCACATCTCAAGACCTGCCCCGGTGAGCTGCTTTGAAGGTACAGCGCAAATCTCAGGCAGCCCCTAACTTCAGGGACTCACACAAAGCACATGATATAACCAAGGGTGGAAAACAAAGCATCCGAAACTTTTCCAGGATGACCAGAGGGAAGTGAGAGTCCATGCGGACTGAGAAAGTCAGGGAGGACTGCGTGGAAAAGCGGGCTGGGGGCGAGGCCTGGGAGGACGGGCGTGCGCAGCGGGGAGCTCGGTGCGGAAGGCGGGGCGGGCGAGGGGCGGGCGAGGGGCCCGGGGTGCGTCTGCGTCAGAGGGCGCCTCTGAGCACCTCCCCTGGGCCAAGGAGGTGGCGACTGGGAGCAAACTTGAAGGCAGAGGGAACTGCTTGCTCATCTTTTTCCGGAATTCTTTTTTCCCTCCTCTAAGGAGTGTCAGATGGTGAGTGCAGCCATGAAATTAAAAGACGCTTGCTCCTTGGAGGAAAAGCTATGACCACCCTAGACAGCATATTAAAAAGCAGAGACATTACTTTGGCAAAAAAGGTCCGTCTAGTCAAGGCTATGGTTTTTCCAGTAGTCATGTATGGATGTGAGAGTTGGACTATAAAGAAAGCTGAGTAATATATTGTAAAGTAATTAGCCTCCAATTAAAATTAATTAATTAATTAATAAAAAAATAAAGCTGAGCGCTGAAGAATTGATGCTTTTGAACTGTGGTGTTGGAGAAGACTCTCGAGAGTCCCTTGGACTGCAAGGAGATCCAACCAGTCCATCCTAAAGAAAATCAGTCCCGAATATTCATTGGAAGAACTGATGCTGAAGCTGAAACTCCAATACTTTGGCCACCTGATGGGAAGAGCTGACTCATTGGAAAAGACTGATGCTGGGAAAGACTGAAGGCGGGAGGAGAAGGGGACGACAGAGGATGAGCTGGTTGGATGGCATCACTGACTCAATTGATATGAGTTTGAGTAAGCTCCGGGAGTTGATGAAGGACAGGGAGGCCTGGCGTGCTGCTGTCCACGGGGTTGCAAAGACTGAACTGAACTGAACTGAACTGATAATGTTGTAGCCACGCGTTCCGGGAAAACAGACTCAGAAGGACAATGCAGATAGTGGAGTGCAGTTTCTTACACCGGCGGGCCCAAGGCAGAGTCTTCTCTTAGCCAAAGACCCCGACCAGTTTTTGTGAAAACCTTATATACCCTAAGTGTACATGCCCAAACCCACCTCCCCAAAATTCCCTGAAACTAGTCTGAACAAAGGAAAAAGAAAGATATAATCAAAGTCACCCATGATTCATATGCCTTAAACCTAGGTAGTTAACAGTGGACAATTATCAATAGGCGTGTGGTCATTCCCCAATAAGCATGATAGAGCGTATGATTCTATTCAGCTGTGAGGCGATGGAGAGCCCTGGGGCTCTTCCTTCCAGGGGCCTGGCTTCCCAGTTGGTCTGTCGTCTCCCTGGATGGTCCTGCTTTCAAGAGACAGCCTGTTCTGTTTCCTCCTTCAGTACTAAAGGGGAGTCTGCCCGGACGCTTCTCTTTCCTTTCCTAAAATCCCTTCCCTTCTTGGTCATCCTGGGTCCTCTGGAGTTTTACACTAACTGCCGGGACCCTTTAAATTCTCCGTGCGTTGCTTAGACTTGATCTCCTGGGAACAGAAGGTAGTGACCAGCATCAACGCCTCTCACCCCCGGAGACGGGGCGTGGGGCAGAGGAGAACGCCGAGTGCGGGCATCACCTGGGGAGGACGGGCGGGCAAGGGCCCGGGTGTTAGCCGGGGTTCTGCGGAGAATCGGAGCCACAGGCTGTGCAGACACCGGGATCGTTTTAAGGGGCTGGCCGTGCGGATGTGGGGGCCGGCTCCTCCCAGTCCGCAGGGCAGGCGGGCACGCTGGCCCCGGGAAGGGCTGACCGTGCGGCTCCGGTCCAAGGCAGTCCGGGCTGAACGTCTCCCCCCCCCACCCCCACGGGGCAGCTGGTAGCTGCTTTCTGCACCCCGGGATTCTTCTCCTCCCTTCACGCAGCCAGCGCCTTTCCCCAGGTAACCATTCCGATTGCCAGGGTGGTTTCCATCTCCAGGGGGACCGTGAGGGGGAGCCCCGAGGCGAGAACCTTCGATCCCTGTCTTACCTGATTCAGCTGGGAGGCCGAGGAGGGGAGAGGAGGGACAGCCCTGCCCTCCTCTGAAGGTGGAGGCTGCCGTCTGTAGCTCGCTCTCTCACCTTTTTCCTTCAGCAGGCGCGCTGTTCTCTCATTGTCCGCTTGCGTCACTCGAGAACTGTAAACGGACGTGACGCCCCGTCCGTGTCTCCGCGGCTTCTGGCTCAGTGGTCTGGGCTGATGCTCGGTCGTGAGTATTATTTAGTAGCGTCCATGGTTGTTACAAGAGAGACTTGCATGAGGTACTAAGATTACGCTGTATAAATTGCTGTATAAATTCTGTGTGTCTGCGTGGTTTTCATTTTCCCTGAGCTATATTTTGTAAGATTTGTTTTGAAATTTTTAGCGTGGCTCGGGGGAGAGGTGGTTTGTTCCCTCAGTCAGCCTCAAGAGAAGACAAGGAGTAGGAGAGTCAGATTAGACAGTCATCCCGGCCTCCTGAAGGGTGGCCTCCTGAGGCGTGGCCTCCTGAGGGGCCGGCCTCCTGAGGGGGCGGCCTCCTGAGGGGGCGGCCTCCTGAGGGGGCGGCCTCCTGAGGCGTGGCCTCCTGAGGGGCGTCCTCCTGAGGGGGCGGCCTCCTGAGGCGTGGCCTCCTGAGGGGCGGCCTCCTGAGGGGGCGGCCTCCTGAGGGGCGGCCTCCTGAGGGGCGGCCTCCTGAGGGGGCGGCCTCCTGAGGGGCGGCCTCCTGAGGGGCGGCCTCCTGAGGGGGCGGCCTCCTGAGGGGGCGGCCTCCTGAGGGGGCGGCCTCCTGAGGGCGCGTCCTCCTGAGGGCGCGTCCTCCTGAGGGGCGTGGCCTCCTGAGGGGCGGCCTCCTGAGGGGGCGGCCTCCTGAGGGGCGTGGCCTCCTGAGGGGCGGCCTCCTGAGGGGCGTGGCCTCCTGAGGGGCGGCCTCCTGAGGGGGCGGCCTCCTGAGGCGTGGCCGCGAACAGGCTCTCCTTTGTTGTAGCCATGTGTCAAGTCACAATTTTCAAAAAATTAAAGTAATAATTCTCAAATATACAATGAGCAAAAATAGATTTTCTAATAGAAGATATCTTTAACTCACTGAAGGAACAAAAAGGAAAGGAAAAATGGGAGATGACAAATCGTTCAAAGGACAATCAGAAATGCATCATGCACATGTATGTACACTCACAGTGAAAGAAGGATGCTGGAATAAGACTGAAAAATTAGTTACAGAACAGGTTAAGCTAACGTTTATACAGAACACTCCACCAGACAGCAGCACAACACATATTTTTCTCAAGTGCACATGGACCGGTCTCCAGGATACACCATATGTTAGGCCACAAAATAAGTCTTAATAGAAAGTTGAAATCACACTGAGTGTCTTTTCCAATCACAACAGAATGAAACTAGAAACCAACAGCAGAAGGAAAGCTGGAAAATTCCAAAATCTGTGTAAGTTAAATAACTCTTATACAGCCAATAAGTCAGAGAAGAAAACACACGGGAAATTAGCAAACATCTTGAGACAAGCAGTAATGAAAGCACAGCATACCGAAACTCATGGGATGCGGCAGACGCAGCAGCAAGAGGAAAGTTTATAGCTATGATGATTACATTAAAGAGAAGCAAGATCTCAAACCCACAACCTAATTTTGCACCTCAAGGAATTAGAAAATGAACAAAGTAAACCCAAAGTTAGCAGAAGAAGGAAATAACAGAGCTAAACAAAATAGATAATACAACAATAGGAAAAAATAAGTAAAACCAAGGATGTGTTCTTCAAAAAAAATTTAAAAACTGACAAACATTTAGCTAAGTTGACTAAAAAAAAAATGAGAGAAGACTCAAGTAACTGAAATTTAAAAATGAAACTGGGAGCGTTACTATTGATTTTACAGAAATAAGATTATGAGAGAATACTCTGAGCACTTGTGTAACAAATTGGATAACCCAGGTGAAATGTAGAACTATCTAGACACCTGCAATTTACCAAGACCGAATCACAAAGAAATAGAAGGTCTGAACTGAGATTGAACGCATAATCAAAAACCTCCCAACAAACAAAAGCCCTGAACCAGGTTGGCCCCCCAGTGTAATCTACTAAACATTTTAAAATAATGCCAGTTCCTCTCAAGTTCTTCCCAAAAACTGAAGCAGAGGTAACACTTTCAACTCATTCTATGATACTGCATTACTCAGATACCAAAACCTAGAAAAGAACATGACAAGAGAACGATAGAATGACATCCCTTATGAGCATCAATGTGAAAGTCCTCAAAAAAAACAAAAAACTAGCACACTGAATCAACAGCATATTGAACGGGTGACGAACCCTGACCAAGCAGAATGTATTCCAGGAGCGCGAGGATGATTCAACACAGGAAAAGCAACCAATGGAACACACCACATCAACAGAACGAAAGGGCGAAGAACACGATCATCGGAATTGATGCAGAGAAAGTATGTGGCAAAATGCAACATCGTTTCATAAGAAAAAATTCAACAAACTAGGAATATAAGGAAACTGCCTCCATATAATAAAGGCCAAATATGAAAAACCCACAGCTCTATCATACTCAGCAATGAATGACTAAACACTTCTACTCTAAACTCAAGAACAAGACAAGAATGCCCACTTCAGCCACTTCCATTCAACATACTATTGGACGTTGTATCCAGAGCAGTCAGACAAGACAAAGAATCTATGACAGAAACATCTAGTTTAAAAAGAAGAAAAGAGAGGGAGGCGGGGGAGAAAGGAAGGAAGAGAGGGAGGTAATTATTTCAACCTCAATACTTTTTGTTGCTTAATTTTACAAGGATCTTTTGACAAATACCTCTTGAAAAAAAAAGAAACATTTATTTGAAATGTAATGATTTCTTCTATTTTTTGTCAATTATTTTTCCTACAAAATTCAAGTAAAAATGTAATTAGTTTTCTAAATGTCATATACAAATCTATCCCATTTTTTCAATAGCTTTTATTTCTACAGCTATTTACCTATCTATTTATTTATCATATTCTGATGCCAAAAAGAATGTCAAAATTTTGTTCAGACATAAACCTGGAAACAAACATACTTAAGATGCTTACAGTAAGTAATTCTGTGTTTTATTATGGCTGACTCTTGATTGCTTCCTGGTGGCTATCTATTACTTTTAAATATTCAATAATTAAAATAAAATAGAAAACAAAGTCAACTCAGTAACATGTAGTGGGAAAATTAGATTTCTATTTGAATACTGGCAGGTGTGTTAATTTTTCGGGCTGTCAGCTTCCCCTTCAGTGAAACAGAATAATTATGCCAATCTTACAGCTGAGTTGCACAGCTTAAAAGATTTAATGTCTATAAAATGACCAGAAGTGCCTGGCTCAGAGTAAGCTCCTGAAGGAACCAACTTTGACTCTGTTCTTGACCTGTTACAGTCTCCCTCCCTTTGAGAATCATCCTGACAGCTGTCTCTCTTTCAGCTACCACTGTGCCTACTTGGCCAGCCATTCTGCACTGTCTCTCTTAGCTAACGCTCCTAAAAGAGACCTCCAAATGAGTTTTAAGTGATTAAATATGAGCTACTAAAGCTGAAAGAGAATCTAAGGGGAATGACTGGCTTTATTCTAGCATTTATGGCATTTTAGGGCCAAAGCTGCAGCTCTGTTTATTCAATCATCCATTCATTTAGCAAAGACTGAGCATCTACCACCGGTCAGGTGTTGCCCTGGGCATTAGAGGCAGAAAGGTGAATAAGGCCCAGCCCAGTCTTGGGAGATCTACAGACTTCAGACCTTAGTCCATAGGATGGAACTTGTCCCTTTGGTACTGACCATTTGGTGATGTCCATGTGTAAAGTCATCTCGTGTGTTGTTGAAAAAGGGTATTTACGATGATGAGTGCATTCTTGTGGCAGAATTCAGTTAACCTTTGCTCTGCTTCATTTTGGAACTTGTCAGAGGATTGGCGTCTGATGCTGAAATAGGTGTTAAGGTGGGTTACCCTGCCCCTGAAGAGCTGGACAAGGTCAGTTCAAAGCCCTCCCCTCCCTTCTCCCAAGACTGCTGTGAATTCCAGGGGCCCCATGGCTTTAGTGATCATCGCTGGCTCTGAGACTCTTAGTGGTCTGATTTTAAAAAAAATAGGTCCCTAGGTGCCTGCCTGTATGAGCACCAGTGTCGTTCCTGTCGGGCGGGCCCTCGCAAGCACCCAGGCACCGTTCTTTTGGATTCTCTCTCCCCTCCCTCCTCTGTGATGGTTAATTCTATGTGCCAGCTTGCCTGGGTCACCAGATGCCTGGTTATCAGGCCTCTGAACTATGCTACCAGCTTTCCTGCATGTCCAGCTTGCAGACGGGAGATCACAGGATCTCTCAGCCACCGTAGTCCCATGAACCAATTCCTCATCATAAATCTCCTTATATCTGTAGAGCTTCCCTGGTGGATCAGATGGTTAAAAAAAAAAAATCTGCCTGCAATACAGGAGACACAGGTTCAATCCCTGGTTCGGGAAGACTCCCTGGAGACGGGAACAGGTACCCACACCCACTCCAGGATTCTTGCTTCTCTTGTTGTGGGGCCAGGCTCTCGACGCAGGGGGTTCAGGGCTTAAGTGCCCCATAGCAGGTGAGATCTTCCCGGATCAGGGAGGGAACCTGTCTCTCCTGCATCAGCAGCCATGTTCTTTACCACTGAACCACTAGGGAAGCCCGTTAAGATTTTTTTCATGTGGACCATTTTTTAAAGTTACAAAATGGCTTCTGTTTTAGGTTTTTTGACCATGAGGCGTGTGGGGTCTCAGCTCCCCACCCGGGGATTGAACCCACACTCCCTGCATTGAAAGCCCAAGTCTCAAGCACTAGACGGCCAGGGAAGTCTGCAGACATGTCTTAAACGACTATCAGCGTGCTGGCCACAAACCAGTTCCTACAGCCTGTCCCGTGAGTGTACTTCCTCTGACCTCACTCCGCACAGAACATCCATCAGGGCAGTCAGACCAGGTGCCAGCTTCAGAACCGGCTCTCTCGGCTCTGCGTTAGACGTGGGACGCTCTGAGGCTTGGCGGAGGGGCTGGGCTCAGTCATCTCCCCTTCCCTTCTGCACACTTCGCCTCTTCCATTGACGCCCTCTGCGAGGATAGCCGACACCTGCTGAGTTCTTGCTGTGCTGAGCGCCTGGGTGTTCAGTCACTCAGTCAGACTCTCTGCGACCCCATGGACTGCAGCACACCAGGCTTCCCCGTCCTTTTCTATCTCCCAGAGTTTGCTCAAACTCGTGTCTGTTGAGTCAGTGATGCCACCCAACTGAAAGGTTGTTGTTGAACCATGAAAGATGTGGGGATTCTTGGCCTCCAGAAGAGAAGAATTTAATCTGGGCCAGAGAAGAGGCTTGATTGCTCAGAGTTTTTGTGTAATAGAGTTTTATTAAAGTATAAAGAAGATAGAGAAAGCTTCTGACGTAGACAAAGGGGGCAGAAAGAGCGCCCCTCACTAGTGTTAGCAATGGAGTTATATACTCTTAATTAGATATTACAGTGAATCAAAGGAATGTCTGGAGGGTGTAAAGACCTCACTAGACCCACTCCCATAATTTACATTTTAAGATAACAGGATTAGCCCGAAGGTTTTTTCCAGAGACTGTCTTCAAGCAGGATACATTCAGTTCAATTCAGTTGCTCAGTTGTGTCCGACTCTTTGTGACCCCATGAATCGCAGCATGCCAGGCCTCCCTGTCCATCACCAACTCCCGGAGTTTACTCAAACTCATGTCCATCGAGTCGGTGGTGCCATCCAGCCATCTCATCCTCTGTCGTCCCCTTCTCCTCCTGCCCCCAATCCCTCCCAGCGTCAGGGTCTTTTCCAATGAGTCAACTCTTCGCATGAGGTGGCCAAAGTACTGGAGTTTCAGCTTCAGCATCAGTCCTTCCAATGAACACCCAGCACTGACCTCCTTTAGGATGGACTGGTTGGATCTCCTTGCAGTGCAAGGGACTCTCAAGAGTCTTCTCCAACACCAGAGTTCAAAAGCATCAATTCTTTGGCGTTCAGTTTTCTTCACTGTCCAACTCTCACTTCCGTACATGACCACTGGAAAAACCATAGCCTTGAGTAGACGGACCTTTGTTGGCAAAGTAATGTCTCTGCTTTTTAGTATGCTATCTAGGTTGGTCATAACTTTCCTTCCAAGGAGTAAGTGTCTTTTAATTTCATGACTGCAATCACCATCTGCAGTGATTTTGGAGCCCCCCAAAATAAAGTCTGACACTGTTTCCACTGTTTCCCCATCTATTTGCCATGAAGTGATGGGACCAGATGCCATGATCTTAGTTTTCTGAATCTTGAGCTTTAAGCCAACTTTTTCATTCTCCTCCTTCACTTTCATCAAGAGGCTTTTTAGTTCCTCTTCACTTTCTGCCATAAGGGTGGTGTCATCTGCATATCAGAGGTTATTGATATTTCTCTTGGCAATCTTGATTCCAGCTTGTGCTTCCTCCAGCCCAGTGTTTCTCATGATGTACTCTGCATATAAGTTAAATAAGCAGGGTGACAATATACAGCCTTGACATACTCCTTTTCCTATTTGGAACCAGTGTGTTGTTCCATGTCCAGTTCTAACTGTTGCTTCCTGACCTGCATATAGGTTTCTCAAGGGACAGGTCAGATGGTCTGGTATTCCCATCTCTTTCAGAATTTCCCACAGTTTGTTGTGACAAACACAGTCAAAGTCTTTGGCATAGTCAATAAAGAAGAAATAGATGTTTTTCTGGAACTCTCTTGTTTTTTCAATGATCCAGCAGATGTTGGCAATTTGATCTCTGGTTCCTCTGCCTTTTCTAAAACCAGCTTGAACATCTGGAAGTTCACGGTTCACATATTGCTGAAGCCTGGCTTGGAGAATTTTGAGCATTACTTTACTAGCGCGTGAGATGAGTGCAATTGTACCATAGTATGAGCATTCTTTGGGATTGCCTTTTTTGGGGATTGGAATGAAAACAGACCTTTTCCAGTCCTGTGGCCACTGCTGAGTTTTCAAGATTTGCTGGCATATTGAGTGCAGCACTTTCATAGCATCATCTTTTAGGATTTGAAATAGCTCATCTGGAATTCCATCACCTCCACTAGCTTTGTTCGTAGTGATGCTTCCTAAGGCCCACTTGACTTCACATTTCAGGATGTCTGGCTCTAGGTGAGTGATCACACCATCGTGATTTGTTATATAATCCTAAGGAATGTAGAGGAAAAAAAGTTTGTCCTTTCCTCCTGCTTGAGAATTCCAGACCCCTCTCTCTTTGGGGACCCCCTGACTTCTTATCAACCTGCCTAGGAATTGACTCTCTCACAACCATCTCATCCTCTGTCGTCCCTTTCTCCTGCTGCCCCCAATCTTTCCCAGCATCAGGGTCTTTTCCAATGAGTCAGCTCTTCGCAACAGGTGGCCAAAATACCTTGTAGGTGTTGTTTTATGCAGTCCCCATAATCGTATGACCTAGGAAGAATCAGAATCCCTGTTTTACCACTAACAGAGTGGAGGCTTGTCCAAGGTTCCGGGAGTGAATGGTGCCCACAGTTGGAAGAGTGAAGAGGGAGGTCTGGTTGGTGCTAAAGCGTGAACCATTTAACCACAGACCGCATTTAATCACTGCGTGTGGTCGAGTCACTCTCAGGGAAACACAGTAAAAGTGAAACAAACAAACTAAATCAAAAATGCCTTTGACTTGCCCCTGGGTCTTTCTCCTACCCTTCAGGCTGACACTTCCCCAAGTGAGAGTGGACGCTGCCGTTCCCTATTCCCACTGTCTCCCCAGCTCCGAATGGGATTTAGACGCACTTTATGGGAGCAGAGTTGCTCTGCGGTGTGGAAAAGTCTGTGTTAGTGTCTGCAGGACGGCAGAGTGAACCAGCTCTCCCTACACACACGTCCCCCGGTGTTGGACTTCCTTCCCCTCGAGGTCACCACAGGGCGCCGGGGAGAGTCCCCTGTGCTGGGGGGTGGGTTCTCATTAGTCACCTACTGCATGCATATAGTGTACTTGTCAGTCCCAACCTCCCAAGCCACTCCCGCCCCGCCCGCTTTGGCGTCCAGACGTTTGTTTTCTACGTCTGATGTCTATTTCTGCTTTGTGACGAAGCGCGTCTGCACCAAATTCTCAGATTCCACGTGTGCCGGTTCATACCCGACCCTGATTTTTCTCTTCCCGCCTCCCCCTCCCCTCCACCCTCCGCGAGCCGGTCCCGGCGCTCCCTCACGGGCCTTGCTGGTCCCCGGCGTATCCGGCTCGGCGGTCCACAACCTCCCTGCAACCGCGCCTTCGCTAGCCTGGCCGGCAGCTCCGCTCCTGCTTCTCTCCCCTTCCGTGTCCATCCCGTAAACACTCTCCAGGGTTCATACTCACCGCCCGCCCTGGAGAAGGCTGTTTAGCGCTCCACTGATGTCACTCACCTGTCCTGTTGGCGGTAGACAAAAAGGCAAAGCAGATTTCAGCCCGTGTAGGTGATGTTTTCTTTGCAGACCTCTCTCTCCCTGTCATATCTGTCAAAACTTCAGTATGAGGTGGGCAGTGGGGAAGGCTACGTCCACAAGATACTGCAAACCTGGGACATCTCCAGGGGTTGCCTAATTAGCGTAAGGAATGACAGGGCACCCTTCGGCTGGCGGAATTGCAGGTGAAGTTTTAGGACCCACCGCACGATTAGGCAGGAACACTGGTGAGCCCTTCTGATGGGGACACTGCTGGAAGTCTAGTCTGACCGCAGTGCTTTCCTGTCGGCCACGTTGTCACTCAGAGCTTTCATGCACGGGGTAGATGCGAGTCCCTGAGAGGGAGAGAGACAGCTTTTCTGAAATCCCAACGACTCAGGAGGTTATCGGCTTCCTTGGTGGCTCAGGTGGTGAAGAATCTGCCTGCAATACAGGAGACGTGGGTTCGATCCCTGGTTGGGAAGACCCCCTGGAGGAGGGCATGGCCACCCGCTCCAGTATTCTTGCCTGGGAAATCTCACGGACAGAGGAGCCTGGTGGGCTGCAGTCCATGGGGTCGCAAAGAGTCAGATCTGGGCAGTTAACTAATAAATGTGTTTGGCAGACTCTGGAATGGGACTTGATTTCGTCATCATACGCCCCCTGGTGGTGGTCATGGGGAAGCGGACGCAGAGCTTTTTTTCTGCCTCCGAACACCAGAAGCTTCCCAGAGTGGTCAAAAGAAACACGTTCAATTACAAGACGAGCTTTTGGTTCACAACACTCCTTTTGGAAAGGACAGAATCTAAGGTTATAAAAAAACCTGTCCTGCTAATGGATGCTTTTGATATTTTTAAAATAAATTTTATATTTTGGAATAATCTTAGATTTACAGAAAAGCATCCAAAAGACGGGCTCATGGTCCTGTTTCCTCCCGTGAGCCCAGTATCCCACAGCGTGCCTGGCACATAGCATGTGCTCCATAAACATAGGTAAGATGGGTGGGTGGATGGGTAGGTGAATGGACAGATAGATAAATGGATGGGTGGATGGGTGGATGCTTGGTTGGTTTAGGAATACCACAAAGCCTGTTACAGGGGCTTTAATAAGTGAATTAATTTAATTACACTCAGAGCAGAACAATGACTGTGGCTCAGCCGCACCTGCAGTTAAAGCTCCGGACACATGTCCAGCCGTGGAGCAGGAAGGAGGCAGCTGGCACCTTGCGGGTGGGTGAGGGAAGTGGCGTGGGCCGAGTGCGCCCCAGCTCCTGCACACCGTGCAGGGTCTGCTGGACCTTCCTGGGGGTCCTTGCGGGCCCCCAGCCACGGGCACTAGGGAGCCGGGAGCCCTGCCCAGACAGCACTGATGGGGTCATGACCTGGGGCCCCAAGGAGGGGTGGCAGGGGTACGGAAGTGGAGCCTCTCCACCGGCTCAAACTCTGAGCACCTGTTGTCACCACTTTCTAAGGACCAGGAGACACGCGCTCAAGTCCTGGTTCTCACTGCTGTGCCTCTTCGGCCAGTTTCACAACAGTCTGTGCTTTGATTTCCTCACTTGGAGCAGTGGGGAGAAGACCCACCTTCTAAACTGTTGTGAGCCTTAAACCCAACATAGAGGCGGCCCTGGACACAGGGAGCAGCTGTTATTATTCCTCTTATTACAGAGGATGAGATGGCTGGATGGCATCACCGACTCCGTGGGCATGAGTTTGAGCAGGCTCCAGGAGTTGGCGATGGACAGGGAGGCCTGGCATGCTGCGGCCCATGGGGTCACAGAGTTGGACACGACTGAGCAACTGAACTGAGGTGGCTTAAAACAGCAGAAATATATTCTCTCACAGTTCTGAAGGCTAGAAGTCCTCCGTTTATAAGGACACCAGTCATACTGGAGTAAGGACCCACACTACCCCAGTGCTAATTCCAGTATTAATCCACACAACTTGACTAATTACATCTTCAATAACCCTGCCTCCAAATAACTAAATAAGGTCACATTCTGAGGTTCCCAGAAGGACATAAATCTGGGAGGAGGGACACTGTCCCACCCAGTACACCCTCTAAGCCTTTTCTTTTCCATCCCTAAAACGGTGCTGTTAGCAGGCGCCATGTTACAGGATTGCTATGGGGGATCGGTTGAGAGACGGCTAGGAAGCTCTGCGCATGGAGCCTGGCATACTGACCCATGCTTACAAAACAGAAGCTGTCATCATCACCGTCAACGTCAGAGTCCCCGCTTTATGGCTGAAGAGGCAAGGCCTGCAGGCAAAACTGGCTGTCATGCTAGAAACAGCAGGGCCGGCTTCCCCAGCTCCTGAGCCAAGGCACTGTGCATACAGCAGACGCTCAATAAAGGCTCCATGCCCACGACCTGAAATCCAGTGGGCACGCACACAGTCATGGAGCCCCGGGACCACTCTGGGAGGGCAGGAGGGGACCCCGGCAGGCCTGGCTCCGGGCCCCCCGTCAGGGCGTTCTCCGCCCTGCCGCCAGGCTCTCCCCCAGCTCTCAGCCGTCTTTGTGGTTGTTTTTGTTTGCTTTTGGCCACACAGCCTGCGAGGTCTCAGTTCCCTGACTGGGTCCACCCTGCGGCCCCTGCCGGGGAAGCATGGAGCCCTGCCCCTGGGCCACCAGGGAGGTGCCGTCAGCCTTGACAGTCGCTCTCACCCACGCTCCCTGCCTAGCGGGGCGAGCGCACACACCGGGGTGATGATGTTTGCGTTACTACTGCAGATCGGAGTCTGTGAATCGGTCAGTCCCCCGCCGGCGGCACTCACTTTGCAGACACAGAGGACGCCGAGTTTGACATTTGGTGAACACGCTTGTTAACAAGTTGCAGCTAATCTTACCTCCACGGGGCCTTCCCTGGGGTGCAGCGGATCTCTCTCGGGAGTCGGGAAGCCGGCCGATCGAGTGGATGGGCACGCGCTGGCGGGTGACTCCGCTGGCATGATGCGGGCAGAGCCGGGCAGACTGATGGCGGCGGGGTCGGCCCAGGCGCGGGCTGCGGGGCTCCTGGCCCAGGCCCTGCCTCCGCGATCTCAGCCCCGTTTTCTGCGAAGTCCCTTGCGCTTCCCCCACCCCCACACAGACAAGCCTGAGTCAGGCGCAGCTCCCAGGACACAGAAACGAAGCAGCAACGGCCCTACTCTGCGAGCTTCCAGGCTCCGAAAGGGGGTGAGACAGGCGTCACCTGCCTAATCAAGTCAGTGAACAAAAAGGCCCTGAGAAGGGGGCGGGGGCGCAACTCCTGCAGCGGGGAGGGGATTAGGAAAAGCATCACTGACAGCATTTGAGTGGGTCTGGAAGGTCGCTTGGGGCTTCTCTGGCAGCTTAGATGGTAAAGAATCTGCCTGCAATGAAGGAGACGGGAGTTCCATCCCTGGGTCGGCAAGATCCCCTGGAAAAGGGCATGGCAACCCACTCCAGTGTTCTTCCCTGGAGAATCCCATGGACAGAGGAGCCTGGCGGGCTACAGTCCATGGGGTCACAAAGAGTCAGACAGGACTGAGCAACTAAGTCACTTTCACTTGACTTTCAAAGGTTGAGTAGGAGTTCGACAGCTAGCAGCAGAGGTGGAAGTGTGAGTCAGGGCGGGGATGTGGGAATCCCAGGGCCCTGTGTGAGAAACAAGAATTTGCCTGAAAACCAGGCGAAGATGGGAGAAGCAACCAGACAGGTGCAGTTGGATGGTAACAACGACAGTCCCCTCTGAGGAGGCAATCCTAAGTCTGCAAGCAGGAGATGCCTGCAAGCTCCTCAGGGTCCCAATTTGCAGTGAGACAGATGATCCAGAAGCATAGCGATTGCTCCACCATGGTCGTGGCCAGGACACCAGCAGAGAAGGCGCACCCCCAGCCCAGCGCCCAGGACGGGTCTGCCTCGTGCCTTCCATCCTGAGGACGCAGGGGCCGGAAGCCCACTTCACAGATGCGACACGTGAGGCCCAGAGTGTCCAGACGGAGAACAGCATGCTCAGGCTCTCCCAGCATCAAGTGCTGAAAACACGGTGGACTAAAGGAGGCAGATTTTATTTTTTCCAGTTACCTTCCAGTGATTTCAAGGCTTTCTTTAATAATTCAATGAAGGTAGTGAAGGTGAAACGCGCACAGTTGTGTCCTACTCTTTGCGACCCCGTGGACTATCCAGTCCATGGACTTCTCCAGGCATGAATACTGGAGTGGGTAGCCTTTCCCGTCTCCAAGGGATCTTCCCAACCCAGGGATCAAACCAGGTCTCCAACATTGTGGGCAGATTCTTTACCAGCTGAGCCACCAGGAAGCCCCTGTGGGCTAATTTAATGCATGCTTTCAGTTGAGGTGCTGGGGACGTAGAAGTCATATTTTAGGAAGATTCACTCGTGAAAAAGGCTAGTTCGGTCTGATGCATCTTCCATCCCCCCAGCTCAAACCCAGTTCGTGGTTCAAGACCCACAGTGGGGAGGGTGGGCGCTTCTCCAATCAGGTCCCCCTGACTTCCTCTGCGGCTCTGACACTCCCAGGTGGGTGCGTGGGGAGGAGGGACAGGCCGCAGGAGTGGTGTTGTGACTGCATTCTGCAGTAGAGCATGTTCATTTTGTTATTGTTCAAATTGAGAAATAGTTGCTACAAATTACAGCATACAACAATGTGATTCTATATTTGTATGTACTGCAAAATGATACCACAGTAAGTCTACTTAACATCTATCACCACACGTAGTTACAGGTTTTCTTTTTTTCTCATGATAACTTTTAAAATCTACTCTTTCAGCAGCTCTCAAGCATACAGTACAGTAGTACTACCTATAGTCATCATGCTGTACATTACATTCCCAGGACTTATTTATTCTATAACTGGAGGTTTGTGTCTCTTAACCCCGTTCATCCATTTCACACACACACTCACCCCTCGCTTTTGCAACTGATCTGTCCTCTGTATGAATTCAGAATGGGAGGTGCTGTTAAGACTGCACATATAAGTGACATTATACAGTATTTGCCTTTCCCTGTCTGATTTATTTCATTTAGCGTAATGTCCTCAAGGCCCATTCAGTTCAGTTCAGTCGCTCAGTCATGTCCGACTCTTTGCAACCCCACGAACCGCAGCATGCCAGGCCTCCCTGTCCATCACCAACTCCCGGAGTTTACTTAAACTCATATCCATCAAGTCGGTGATGCCATCCAACCATCTCATCTTCTGTCGTCCCCTTCTCCTCCTGCCCTTAATCTTCAGGGTCTTCAGGAAAAGCATCAGGGACTTTTCCAGTGAGTCAGCTCTTCACATCAGGTGGCCAAAGTATTGGAGTGTCAGTTTCAACATCAGTCCTTCCAATGAATATTCAGGACTGATCTCCTTAACAATGGACTTGTTGGATCTCCTTGCAGTCCAAGGGACTCTCAAGAGTCTTCTCCAACACCACACTTCAAAACCATCAATTCTTTGGTGCTCAGCTTTCTTTATAGTCCAACTCTCACATCCACACATGACCACTGGAAAAACCAGTGGACTGGACAGGTCTTTGTTGGCAAAGTAATGTCTCTGCTTTTTACTATGCTGTCTAGGTTGGTCATAGCTTTCCTTTCAAGGAGCAAGTGTCTTAATTTCATGGCGGCAGTCACCATCTGCAGTGGTTTTGGAGCCCAAGACAATAAAGTCTGACACTGTGTCCACTGTTCCCCGTCTATTTGCCATGAGGTGATGGGACCGGACGCCCTGATCTCAGTTGACCCATTCACGCTGTCACAGATGGCAAGATTTCTTTTTTCATGGCTGAGAAGTATTCCATTGTATATAGATGCCACATTTCCTTTATCGCTTCGTCCTTTAATGGACCTAGATCGCTTCCATCTCCGTAACCACTGGCAATCACTAGTTTGTTTTCTCAATTGTGAGTCAGCTTCTTTTTTGTTATATTCACTAGTTTATTTTTTTAGATCCCACATATAAAAGATATCATATACTGTTTGTCTTTTTCTGTCTGACTTATTTGCTTAGCATAATACTGCCTAAGTCCATCCATGTTGCCACAAATGGCAATATTTCACTCTTTTTCGTGACTGAGTATATACATATATATACACACCACACCTTCTTTTTCCATTCATTTGTTGACGGACGCTCAGGTTGCTTCCATGTCTTGGCTATTGTAAATGGTGTTGCTTTGAACATAGGGAAGCATTTAGCTTTTTGAATTAGTGTTCTTGTTTTTTCCGGATATATACTTGGAACTGGAATTGCTGAGTCGTGTGGCAGTTCTGTTTTAGTGTCTGAGGACCCTCCCTACCGTTCTGGATGCTGACGGCACTGGGTTACATCCTCACCCGCAGGGAAGAGGTCCCTTTCCTCCACGCCGGGGCACTCCCACCCCTGTCCCCAGTGAGAGTGCAAAGCCTGCAGGTTTCTTTGCCAGACATGGTGGCTCAACAGGCCGATGAAAGAGTGGCGGTAAGCCTAACACAGCGAGAGTGAAGTGGGAGTCATGGGAAGGCTGAGCCCCAAACTCCTCACCCCTGGCTGACTGCCCAGCTGCACGTGTGAGTGGGGGACCCCAGAAACTGGAGAAAATGCAAAGCCTGAAGAGACCGTGGAATCCTGCCCTAAGTACTCAGATTTAGCTAGTTAGTTGCTCTCTGTGGCTGCGCCGGGTCCTCTTGGGGCAAGCAGGATCTTGAGTTGTGGTTGTGAACTCTTAGTTGTGGCATGGGGGTCTGGTTCCCCGCCCAGGGATGGAACCCAGGCCCCCTGCATTGGGAGTGTGGAGTCTTAGCCGCTGGACCACGAGGGAAGTCCCAAATACTGCATTGTTGAATGCATTCCTCAACCCCCTGAATATTTAGTGGAAGGAGAGAGGCTGAAGCTGAAGCTCCAATACTTTGGCCTCCTGATGCGAAGAACCGACTCATTGGAAAAGACCCTGATGCTGGGAAAGATTGAAGGCAGGAGGAGAAGGGGACGACAGAGGATGAGACGGTTGGATGGCATCACCGACTCCATGGACATGAGTGTGAGCAAGCTCTGGGAGTTGGTGACGGACAGGGAGGCCTGGCGTGCTGCAGTTCGTGGGGTCGCAAAGAGTCAGGCATGACTGAGCGACTGAACAACAACGAACCCAATCCCAGCACAGCATGGACTGCAGAAGGGAGAAGCCGCATTGGCTCTAGTGTTTGAACAAGACCTCTGCTGACCACTGAAAATATGCAGCTGCCAGGGAGCCCTCCTAGGGATCCAGGTTCTAAAAACACAACCCAAAATCTTGAGTAGATTCATCAGCAACTGCATATCCCGAGATACAGATTTTGCAATTTGAGTTAGTTACCTAAAAACAAACAACAAAACAAAACTTCGAAACCCTCAGAAGAACAGAAGAACAGAAGCCAAAATGCACAGTGATATCACATGTCACCCACAGTGTTCAGTTTCAATTAAAAAAATATTATTAGACTGCAAAGAAACAGGACAGCGTGACCTCAGCTCAGGAAAAAGGCAGTCAGTTCTGAGTGGCGATGTGGGACTTAGCAGGACAAGGTTCCAGAGCATTCATGATAATATATTCAAATAATTAAAGAAAAACGTGTTAATGATGAGTCAACAATATAGAATATTGACAGATAAATGCAAATTGTTTAAAAAAAAAAGAACTTCTAGATCTTAAAACTCAGTGGGTTCCACAGGCAGAAGAAAGAAATATTTAAAGAAAGATAAATAGATAAATAAAGTGTATTTAAAGAAAGATAAATAGAAATTAGCCATCTAGAAGATGCAGGGAAAAAGGAAAGAAGGAGCCTGCGAGATTTAGGACAATATCAAGTGTAACAACATGGAAGCAATCACAGTACCAGAAAGAAAAGGAAAAAATGAGGCAGAAAATTTTTTTGAAAAATAAATTGCTGCTACCACCTTAAAGTTGGCAAAAAGGGTCAACTTACAGATCCAAGCAGCTTCATGAGCTCCAGGTAAACTGGAAAGCAGAGGGGGACTTTCCTGGTGGTCCAGCGACTAAGACTCCACACTTCCACTGCAGAGGGCACCGTTCAATCCCTGGTCAGGGAACTAGGGAGTCCACACGCCACGCGGCCCAGCCAAAAAAAAAAATGTTTATAAAAAATAACCAGTGTAGGAGAGGAGGTGGAGGGAGGCGGGGCGTCTGCACAGAGGTGCTGGCTGGAGCCCTGGGCTCCCCTGGGGAGGACGTGCAGAAAGCAGCCAGGGGCGCAGGGGGCCTCCCGGAGCGGCTGATAGCGGGGCTCAGCAGGGGCGGTCGGAGGGCGAGGCCGCCCGGACGGGAGCGAGGAGGAGACTGTGCTCAAGAGGGCAGTGCTGTGGGTTGCACAGAGCCCCGCGGAATTAAAGACAAGGGGCCTGAAACCACCGGGCCGGTCCTCACAGCGCCAGGGCACTCTGCCAACGCCCTCACCCTCCTGCCGGGACGCCCAAGGGCAATTTGGCTAAATGACAAACGTTTAAAAATGCCAATGTTGACTCACTCATTCTACTTCTAGGAATTTGTCCTACAGAAATGACTAAGTGTGGCAGGCAGGCCTCTGCACATTCACGGCAATGACGACCGCTGAGATTACCAGGTGCCGCGTGCTCTGCGTCTGCCATCTTATTTACCTCGTTGAGGCAAATGCCATTCTTATACCCATTTTACAGAAGAGGAAACTGAGGTGTAAAGAAGTTCAGTAACTTAACAAAAGCACACAATATGCGGGAAAGCTCAGGTCTTTCTGACACAGAGCTCCTGCTCTCAAATGTGAAATCAGCATAAATATTGGAAAATACTGGCTTGGCATAAATGATGGTGTCCCCAACAAAGTACCGCTCTATCGTAAATCTCTTTCCCCCGAGAAGGTCAGCTCCATGAGCATGGGGTCTTCATCTGACTTGCTCCTCAAAGCCTAAGACAGTGCCTGATACATAATACATGATCAATAAATGCATTTATTTCATATTTATTCATAAGATAGAGTCATAAAATGAGTGAAGGAATAAGCCTATATAATGGAATATTTGGTTGTTTAGTCGCTAAGTCGTGTCCAGCTGTTTCCGACCCCATGGACTGTAGCCTGCCAGGTTCCTCTTTTCAAGGGATTTCCCAGGCGAGAATACTGAAATGGGTTGTCATTTCCTTCTCCAACAATGGACTATTAAAGGTTATTAAAAATTATTTTTTCAAAGAGTAATGACGAGGGAAATATTACTGATAAATGACTGTGATAACATTTTTTAAGTAAAAAGGAGAAATATATAGTACAGTCCAAATTTTGCTTAATTTTTTATTATACGTAGAGAAAAAACAGCTTAAGGAAACACATATAAAAATGTTAATGGGGTTGTATATGCATGATGGAATATATATCTGTGATGGAATATATGCCTGATGGAATACATATGTGTGATGGAATATATACACATGATGGAATACACGTGTGATGGAATATATATGTGTGATGGAATATATACGTGTGATGGAATATATATGCATGATGGAATATATATGCGTGATGGAATATATACATGCGTGATGGAATATATACACATGATGGAATACACGTGTGATGGAATATATACACGTGATGGAATATATACGCGTGATGGAATATATACGCGTGATGGAATATATACGCGTGACAGAGCAGAGTGACTGGCTCGTGTTTTCTCGGTTACGCTTTCTCCTTTGGTCTTTAAGATCGTGTACTGAGCGTCTGCCCCTCAGTTCGGGGAAGAGCGTGAGCGGGGTCAGAAGAGTGAGGGCCCCCGGTGACTCGGCGTAGAGAGCCTGCTGCCAGCGCAGGAGACATGGGTTCGATCGCTGGGTGGGGAAGATCCCCTGGAGAAGGAAATGGCAACCAGTTTGTCTCCTTGCCTGGGAAATGCCACGGACAGAGGAGCCATAGGGCTGCAAAAGAGTTGGACATGACTTAGCGACTAAACCACAAGAACAGGAGAGTGAAGGCCACAGAAGCCACACGCAGACCCGTTTCAGGAATCCAGGGGCCCAAACAGTCGTCCCAGCGGCCCTCCTGTGAAAACGAGAGAAATGAGGAGCAGACAGGGCAGCTGGGAGCTGAGACTTCCTCTAGGTGGGGAGACTCACAAACCTGTCTGAAAGCAAGAGGGAAAGAAGCCCAGGGAGCCGCGTTCGAGCGCCCTGGGGGAAAGCGGGAACGGCTTCAGGACGAAGGTGTCTGTGTGGCCACTCGGTGAAGAAGAGCAGAGCTGCCCCCGCGGAGCGGCTCCCAGTCCTCAATCAGGGAGCGGGGAGAAGGGCCGCTGCGGGCCGGGGCAGGGGCCCAGGGTGCGGGGGTGAGCATAGACGCGGCACCTGGAACACAGCATCTGAGAACAGTCAACATTACGTCATTGCTTCCAGCAATAACCACCCAACTCCGGTGGGATTCTCAGAGAAAAGAAGGGTTGAGGAGACACAGCTGGGCTAAATATCAGCTCTGAGAGCCAGGCAGAAGATGCCCTGGGGTGGATGGTGTTACAAGAGAGGGAAAGATTTTCCTCTACCTGCTTTAGTTCAGTTTGTGGGCACAAGCGAATTAAACTGAAAAGAGACATATTAACAGGAGCAAAGGGTTTATTCATACATATATGGGAGCTTGGACTATAAAAAAAACTGAGAAGAATGGATACTTTTGAACTGTGGTGTTGGAGAAGACTCTTGAGAGTCCCTTGGACTGCAAGGAGATCCAACCAGTCCCTCCTGAAGAAGATCAGTCCTGACTATTCATTGGAAGGACTGATGCTGAAGCTGAAACTCCAATACTTTGGCCACCTGAGGAGAAGAGCTGACTCACTGGAAAAGACCTTGATGCTGGGAAAGATTGAGGGCAGGAGGAGAAGGGGACGACAGAGGATGAGACGGTTGAACGGCATCACCGACTCAATGGACATGAGTTTGAGTAAACTCCGGGAGTTGGTGACGGACAGGGAGGCCTGGCGTGCTGCGGTTCATGGGGTCGCACAGAGTTGGACACGACTGAGCGACTGAACTGAACTGAACCGATATGGGCGCTAACAAAAGAAGTAGGTAAGTCAATAAATTGTTAAAGTTAGAGGCTTGGTGGTGGTGGTTCTCAGTCCTCTGTCCATGGAATTTCCCAGGCAAGAACACTGGAGTGGGTTGCCATTTCCTCCTCAAGGGGATCTTCCTGACCCAGGGATTGAACCTGCATCTCTTGGGTCTCCTGCATTGGCAGGTGGCTTCTTTACCACTGTGCTACCTGGGCAACCCCAAAGTTAGAGGCTATATGCCTTATTTAGTAGTGGGGAAAGGGAGGGATGAGAAAAGGCTTCCATGGAAGAACAAATAGGTTTCTTTAGGAAAGACAAACATATTTTAGGAGAACAAATAGGAGATAAGAAAGTTTGTGATGGTATTTGTCTATGCAGATTTGAGTAGGCTTTCTGTCTTCTTCAGGGCCATAAAACTACCCCAGAGGGAAGATTTATGGCAAGTTTACTGGAAATAAGCTCCCCAAGAGGAAATTCATGGCAGCCTCATTTCCCAGAAAGTGTTAGTCGCATGGAATTCTCCAGGCAAGAATACTGGAGTGGGTTGCATGCCCTCCTCCCGGGGATCTTCCCAACCCAGGGATCGAACCCACGTCTCTTGCGTCTCCTGCACTGGCGGGCGGGTTCTTTACCACTAGCGCCACCAGGGAAGGCCCATTTCCCAGGAGTTGCAGCTTTCAGTCAGATAAGGCAGCTCCACGATTTCTTACTGCCTCTGCTGACTCTCACATGTTTTGAGCCTCTAAATACTCTTCGTACCAGCTCTGCAGTTCTGGCTAGCTCCCCGCAGCGTCTGAGACCTGAAAGTTAAGTAGGAGGAAGCCAGGCACAGATGTCCCCAAGCAGAGGTCATGGGCCCCCCAGGGGCTGGCTGAGACACCGAGCAACCGTTGGGGAAGTGTAGACTGTGGACCTGACGCTGCATCCCGGTTCTAAAACCCTCTGTATTTTCCTCTGAAAAAAAGATGAAAATAAGGTTGAGAGCCAGCGTGTCTAGGTTGGACCTGACTGCCCATTAGTGATGTGGTCTCGAGGACCTCATTTAATGTCTCTGAGCCCCAGCTTCTCACCTGCACACTGGGAGGGGGGTGGGGGCGGGGTAATAGGATAAACTCAGAGCATCCTGTGGGGTCATCTGAGCCCCTGTCTAACAAGGTGGCCAGTGGGCACCGGGTAAGAGCAAGTGGAATCCAAAGTCTTTAGCTTTATGTCATGTATCTTTGGGATCAAGTGCCCGAAGCAGGCACAAGTGAGGACTGGATGAGCAAGGCATGCCGGAGAGGGAGCGGGCGCAGCTTGGGTACTTCGGAGGAGCAGCACCTCCAAAGGCAAGGTAAATATTAATAATAATCTATTTAATTAATAATAATTAAAATTACAAGGAAAATCTATTAATGATCCGACTGCTGGGAATATTTGGTTGCATGGCGCCCCCTGCTGGTGAGCTTCTAAACTGCAGGCACCGGTCACCTCAGTCCTTGTCACCAGCTTCAGGAAACACACCCACAGTCACAGCAGCCTGGGCGCTAAACCTGGGGTTTGCTTCTAGTAGCAGGTTATCGAACTTTCAGTCATTTTACCTACACCTTTTATTTAAAAAATAGTTTCACATAAATATAGACAGTACTTACTACAGGCCAGGTACTGTTTTAAGTACCAAGTAGTTCTGTGAGTGAAAAAGTTGGTTTAAAACTCAACATTCAGAAAACTAAGATCATGGCATCCGGTCCCATCACTTCATGGCAAATAGATGGGGAAACAATGGAAACAATGACAGACTTTACTTTTGGGGGCCCCAAAATCACTGCAGATGGTGACTGCAGCCATGAAATTAAAAGACTCTTGCTCCTTGGAAGAAAGTTATGACCAACTTAGCATATTAGAAAGCAGAGACATTACTTTGCCAACAAAGGTCCGTCTAGTCAAGGCTATGGTTTTTCCAGTGGTCATGTATGGATGTGAGAGTTGGACTGTGAAGAAAGCTGAGCATCAAAGAATTGATGCTTTTGAACTGTGGTGTTGGAGAAGACTCTTGAGAGTCCCTTGGACTGCAAGGAGATCCAACCAGTCCATCCTAAAGGAGATCAGTCCTGGGTGTTCATCGGAAGGACTGATGCTGAAGCTGAAACTCCAGTACTTTGGCCACCTGATGCGAAGAGTAGACTCATTGGGCAAGACCCTGATGCTGGGAAAGATTGAGGCGGGAAAAGAAGGGGGACGACAGAGGATGAGATGGTTGGATGGCATTACTGACGAGACAGACATGAGTTTGAGCAAGCTCCAGGAGTTGGTGAAGGACAGAGCGAAGACTGGCGTGCTGCAGTCCATGGGGTCACAAAAAGGTGGACACAACTAAGCAACTCAACAATAAGAAGAACATGCTATATTGGAGTATAGTTGATTAACATTGCTACGATAGTTTCAGGTGTACAACAAAGTGATTCAGTTTCACACGTACACATTATCTATTCTTTTTTTAATTGGAGCACAGTCGCTTTACAATCTTGTGTTGGTTTCTGCTGTACAACAACATGAACCAGTCACATGTATACACATATCCCCTCCCTCTTAAGCCTTTCTCTCATTCCCACTATCCCGCCCCTCTAGGTCTGGTCCCAAGCTCTGAATCCCAGGCTTCCTTCCTAACTACAATACACGGACTCTATTGAGTCTATGTTCTAGGTCCTGGGATCTTTCCTTGCCCCGTGAAGCTAGTTTCTGATCCTGGCTTAGGAAGCAGAAGCTCATGTTTCTCTGCTTTGCACCAACAGATTATAAATTTTGTGAGCAACATGTGACCATCTGATATAGAAGAGAATGAGGAAACTAGGAGAAACTTGTGTATTAAAAAATACTACTACTAATAATTATAGCTGATGCTTAAAATTCTAGGCACTTTAGCCCTGAAACAAGGACCCTGTGAAGGAGTAACCGTTTTTTAAAAATTTTATTGGAGTATAGTTGATTTACAATGTTGTGTTAATTTCAGGTGTACCACATGGTGATTCAGTTGTGTGTCCATATATATAATAATGTATATATTCACACACATATTCATTCTTTTTTTAGATTCTTTCCCCATATATAGTAGGTCCTTGTTGGTTATCTATTCATATATGTATATATATACACACACACATTAATAATAGTGTGTTTATGTTAATCCCAAGCTCCTAATTTATTAAATGCAAACATTTGAGTTTCACAAATGCAGAACTGAGTCACAAAGGGACTTAAATAGCTCACCAAGACCACACAGCTCCTCAGCGAGAAGGCAAGGAAGGAGATTGAAAGTGGGAGCCCACACTCTTAACTCCTGAGCTGATTGCCTGTTCAACTGTTCTTCTTTTTCAAATAGAAGATTTAATATATTGCAGAGAGCTATCCTGAACTTTTGGTTTCTTCCTATGCATTGATGGCTGTCAGCTGAGTGAATATGGGCGTCCATGATGGGGAGAAAAGAGACGACCAGGTTTGCCCTGTGTTAAGAAGCACTTCTTAGTGAATATCCTCCAGAATAACTTAAGTTGAGACTATTAGCCCATGTTCTTCAAATGTGATGCCATCTCCGGAACACAACACTTCTTCAGATTACACACAGATTGTCTAGACTTTCTGTACCGCTCTGGAATCGTTTTCAGCACTCGTGAAGGGAGAGCTGTCTTGCCCCTAACCTATCGCATCATTTCATACATGAAGTAGATGCCAGCTTTGTTAGTGGAGCCTGGCAGTATCAACACTTTCCATTACAGCGGCGTTTTAGTGGTGATGAAATGGAAAGAGTAATTTCCTGTTGTGTGTTAGATAAATATTTTTAGTGTTTCAAAATTGGGCAGGGGGTTGCGGGACAGATCAGACAAATCCATCTCTCCAGTTCAGTGTTTTGAACACCTGCTATGGAAGTTTCTGGAGACTAAAAGGCTGCTTCCCATCTTTATTTTCTTTTTTAAAAGCTGTTTTGAATGTTACAATACTGCTTCTAAGTTTTCGATATTTTTGGCAGGGTGGCATGTGGGATCTGATGCTGAAGCTGAAACTCCAACACTTTGGCCACCTGATGCAAAAAGCTGACTCATTGGAAAAGACCCTGATGCTGGGAAAGATTGAAGGTGGGAGGAGAAGCAGACGACAGAGGATGAGATGGTTGAATGGCATCACCGACTCAACGGACATGAGTTTGAGTAAACTCTGGGAGTTGGTGATAGACAGGGAGGCCTGGCATGCTGCAGTCCATGGGGTCACAAAGAGTCGGACACGACTGAGCGACTGAACTGAACTGAACATGGGATCTTATCTGCCCAGCACTGGAAGGGAGTCTCAGTCCCTGGACAGCCATGGGAGTCCCAGGAGTCCCAGCTTTGTTTCTTTTTGATGTCCTGACGGATGTAATAAATGAAGGTACAAACCCGGTGCAAGATGAGGACTTTTAAGACAACATTCGGCATTTTGACCGGATGTCATATAAGTCATCAGGAAAACAAACAAACCACCAGATTTAGATGCTTCATGAGACACCATCTCAGATGAGCAGATTAATTCCAGAGACCAAATTAGACGTGAAATGCTGGTGCAAAAGTATGTCAACCTCGCGGTTCCAAAGGCTACTCAGGTTCGTGGAGAAGTTAAGGCAAGGTCTCAGATTGATTTTGGCCTATTTAAAATTGTTTATATTTTCACAAAATTGTTTATATCTTCAAAATTGTTTATAGCTTCCCTTGTGACTCAGACGGTAAAGCGTCTGCCTACAATGTGGGAGACCGGGGTTCAATCCCTGGGTCGGGAAGATCCTCTGGCGAAGGACATGGCAACCCACTCCAGTACTCTTGCCTGGAAACTCCCAAGGACGGAGGAGCCCGCTGGGCTACAGTCCATGGGGTCGCAAAGAGTCGGAGATGACTGAGCGACTTCACTTCATTTCACTTCTATATCTTCATCATTGTCTTTGACAGTCGAGGTCATTGTCTTAACTTGTTGAAAGTAACCTAATAACTGCGATTTAGACATTTTTTTCAAGTGAAAGTTCAATAAGGCCCACGTCTCCCTTGTGAGTTAGAGCATCACCGCCCTTCCGCTCGCGCAGGCCCAGAGGGCGCAACCCGGTCCCCGCGAGATTTGGCCCCTGTCGGCTTCCGTGGCGCCCCCGGTAACTTCCGCCCCTGACGCACAGCCCTGGCAGCGCACTTCCGGCGGCGGCAGCGGCTCGAGCGGCCGGACCAAGATGGTGAGTGACTAAGGGCTTCGGCTGGCCGTGGCGATGGGTGCAGGCGGCCCACGGCGAGAGAAGCCGGCCGCTGCCGGAGGCACCGGGTCCGCCCTCCGCCCCGGTCTCCGGGCGGGGCACGAAGGCGCCTGGGGAGCGTGTTGAGTACCACAGGGGGCCGGCTGGCGTTTCCCCGAGCCCGGGTCTCGGCGCCGGGAGGGCCCCTGGGGCGGCGGGGCGGCTGAGGTTGGCTGGCTTTGTCCCTTTCCAGCCGGGCGCTGCCCCTCGGCGTGGGGAGTTTCGGCCGAAGCCTCTTCGAGTCACCGGGGCGAGCGCCTTGGGGCCGCGCGGCGGAGGCGGCTGTGGGAGCGGGTGGTGGGGGCCGCGCGGCGCGGGGACGGTGGACAGGCGCCTCAGGACGCCCTTCTGACTGGGCGCTCGGAGCGGACGGCCCCTCGGGGCCTCGCTTAGCTCGCGTTGGTTTCTTAGCTCCCGGGTTGAAGCCGCTCTTTGAGGGCGGGGGACGGGGGCGTCTAGGCTCTGCTCTGGGCGCTGCACATACAGAGGACGGGCAAGACTGACCCAGTCTTTGCCTCTTGACACTTGCATTCTCTAGAAGGCAGGTTAAAAAAGAGAGGAAGTAGCATGTGATAGGATGTCGGGGCGGGATGGGGACGGGCGAGTCGCCTTTGCTTGTGGCTGCTTTATGTAAGGGCGGGAGAGGTGGCTGTTTTACACCGGGTGTCAGCGAACCTCAGTGAGGAGGGGAGACCTGAATCCAGTGAGAGAGGAGCCTGTGCAAACATCCGGGAAAGACTGGTCCTGGTAGGACTGGAAGTGCAAAGGGCCTGAGCGGGGAATGTGTTTGGTCTGTATGGTGAGCAGCAGCTAGTCCCACCACAGATTCAAGCAGGTCTTGGAAGGACTTTTTGGCAGCAGTATTCCAGGCCTGGCAAGCACATGGCAAGTACTTTTCCAACATTTGCTCGTTATTCTTGTCAATAGTCCCTGGAGGTAATTATTATTATCCTCAGTTTACCAAGGAAGAACCTGAGACAGGGCCTGCGGGTGTGCTGCAGTGACCCATGCAGTAGAGAAGCACAGATACTGGTGTCCAGTGGCCGGGAGTGTGTTGTCTCTCCTACCAGCTTTGTGACAGCTGTCAAGTCACTTAACCTCTCTGAGCCTCGGTTTCCTTATTTGTAGACTAGGGGTAATGATAGTGGCAACTTCAGAGGATCTGTTTGTTTAGTACACCGCTTAGTGTTTAGTATAACACATATAGTTACTTGAGGCTGAGAAACATCATGTAAATGCCCCAGACATGGAGAAGTTTGGGACTGACTTGGGGAAATGTCCTTCAGTGGGGCCAGACCTAGAGGTCATGGGACGGGTAGACAAACCTGGAAAAGGTTAATTGAAGCCAGTTTGGCAAGGGCCAGGCGTGCCAAGCTGGAGAGTTTGGACATTACGCCATAAATGCTAGGGAGTAGTTGAAGGTTTTTGAGGCGATTGAAAGGGTCAGATCTTTGTTGTAGAAGGTACTATCCGAATGGGTGAGGGAAGACCTGGAAACCTCAGTTGGGAGACAAGCGGTCCAGTAAGATACGGCGGCCTGGACAAAGCCAGAGATGGGGGGACAGGAGAGGGGAGACCTGATCCAGGGTGGATTTTAAACAGAGATGGGGGGGGTGGGGGACAGAGGGGAGACCTGAACCAAGATGGATTTTGTTTCGGAGCCCAGACTTTTTAACCACCCTGAGGTCCTGACCCTAACATTTCTTATTCAGCATAACGTTGTGTTGGTGAGTAGGTTCTGTGAGTCATGCAGATTCAAAGTGGTTATACATCCGTTACCCACTTTCAGCAACATAGAGGAGCTAATATTATCCCTGCTTTCCAGATAGGACACCAAGGCTCAGAGAGGTGACTTAACTTCCCTGAGGTCACATAGACTATTAGGAATGAAGTCGGAATTCAAACCTGGATGCATTTATTTCCATAGCCTATGTTCTTAGGCGCATTGCAATTCCTCATCTAGAAAGTAGTAATAATGAAACCTACCTTTAAGAATTGTCTGGTGTAAATATGATAGTGAAGGAAAGTGTCTTGTACAGACTTAGGCACGTAATCAACATACCACAGACAGTAGTTGCCCCAGTCACCAGCACGTTTCCTTAGGGGTATAAGGAATTGTTAAAGGCCTGTAACTTGGACGGCTTATAGCAGTAAAACTAATTGTGTTTCCCCAAATTTCTCAGAGCCCTTAATTACCTTCTTCAGAAGAAAGTGCAAAGTTTTAAGAATCTTGCAAATAGGGAAATAGATTCAACCTTAATTCCTTTAGGGAGTTGTTTTGTCTTGATAGTGAAGCTCATGATTTAACTTACAGGTGCCTATGTGGAAGTGATTTGAGGGGGCTGAGAGGGCTTTCTAATCAAGTAAATTCACTATTGCTTATTTAAAATGCTGTTGTTTCTGAGACCTTACTCTGTGTAAGACATTGTCCGGTACCTGAAGGGTCTGTTTTAAAATCAGAAATTCTCCTGAACTTACTAATACACTAAGTTCTTGATAGCTTAAGGTGATTCAGCTTTTTAAATTGGGAAGAAGGACCTGCCTGAGTGCCCAGACTTTAGATCTGCCACTGAGAGATCTCTCAATGGACCTGCCGTTGAGAGGAAAGTCTCCTGGGTCTTGGTGTGTCCTTAGTAAGGAGTGATTGATAAGTGATTGTTGAATAGGTTAAATTATTTAGCTCTCATCGTGGCCCAATTTCATACTCTTGGTGGCCTCAGCTAGGTAGTTTTATATTAGAAAATGTCCAGCCCTGTACCTTCCCCTCAAGTAGGGATGGTTAGGATCTCAGTCTCATGACACATTGTGCGTGGATGCATGCTAAATCACTTCACTCGTGTCCAGCTCTTTGCGACCCCATGGACTATAGGCTGCCAGAGTCCTCTGTCCACTGGATTTTCCAGGCATTCTCCATGGAGTGGGTTGCCATGCCCTCCAGGGGATCTTCCTGACCCAGGGATCGAAACTGTCTCCTGCATTGGCAGGCAGGCTCTTTACCACTAGCTCCATCTGGGAAGCCCTTATAACATATTACATCTTTTTCTTAATAAAGTTGTCCTTGATTTAAGATGCAGTCTGGCAAGGTGCAGCGCTGATCTACTAATAGCTTTTCGGTAAAAAGAAATTTTGCCACGTTAAATTTACACATTGATTGCAAGGTGCATCTTGAGTTCAGAAATGTTAAAATGAGGGGGAAGTGTTGGTGTCTTAGAATCACAGGAGAATAAGGGTTTTTTGAAGTGATGGTATTCTAAATTTATGTTGTTGTTGCTTAGTCACTAAGTTGTGTCTGACTCTTTGGGACTGTAGCCCACCAGGATCTTCTATCCTTGGGATTTCCCAGGCACGAATACTGGAGGGGGTTGTTATTTCCTTCTCCAGGGGGTCTTCCTGACTTAGGAATCAAACATGCGTCTCCTGCATTACAGGTGGATTCTTTACAACTGAGCCACCAGGGAAACCCCCCTGAATTTATACCTCTGCTTAAATTTTTTTTTTCAGGGTCAAAGTCAGAGTGGTGGTCATGGTCCTGGAGGTGGCAAGAAGGATGACAAGGTAAATAAACATGAAGCCAGATGTCTGTGATGTGAGTAAATTATGGGAAATGTCAGATCTCAGCTGAGAAGTTCTTTGGGAATTCAAATACCCTTTTCATGTTTTACAAAAGATTATTGACCATCAAGTAGATATTAAGGAATTAATAATTTTTAGAGGTATAAAAGTAAAAACATTCCAGAAGTGTTAAATTGTCTGTGATTTTAGTGTTTAATATCCTTAGGTGTGAAAAGTTGTGTCAAATTATTTAACTCCAACTTCTGGCATGTAACTCTTGAATTCTGACCTCTGTTCCTTATTGAATGATCTATTCAGTTCAGTCGCTCAGTAGTGTCCGACTCTTTGTGACCCCATGGACTGCAGCACGCCAGGCTTGCCTGTCCATCACCAACTCCCAGAGATTGTCCAAACTCATGTCCATCGAGGCGGTGATGCCATCCAACCATCTCATCCTCTGTCGTCCCCTTCTCCTCCTGCCTTCAGTCTTTCCCAGCATCAGAGTCTTTTCCAATGAGTCAGCTCTTCGAATCAGGTGGCCAAAGTATTGGAGTTTCAGCTTCAGCATCAGTCCTTCCAGTGAACACCCAGGACTGATCTCCTTTACAATGGACTGGTTGGATCTCCTTGCAGTCCAAGGGACTCTCAAGAGTCTTCTCCAACACCACAGTTTAAAAGCATTAATTCTTCTGCGCTCAGCTTTCTTTATAGTCCAACTCTCACATCCATGCATGACTACTGGAAAATCCATAGCTTTGACTAGACAGACTTTTGTCAGCAGAGTAATGTCTCTGCTGAATGATCTATTAGTGTGTATTATATATTTTTAAAAAAAGATAATTACGTTCACACATAAAAATGGAAAGAATGAAAAACAGATTTTCTTTTTTTTTTTAAGGAGCATTTTTAATAACATCCTAAAAGACAGGGAAAATTATATCACCTGGAAATAGATGACGGTCCTGCAGAAATACATTTGTGTTTTAATATGATCTCTGTGATTTTGTTTTTTCTATGCTGTTCTGAAAACCCAAGGACAAGAAAAAGAAATATGAACCTCCGGTACCAACTCGAGTTGGGAAAAAGAAGAAGAAGACAAAGGGACCAGATGCTGCCAGCAAACTGCCCCTGGGTAATGACGCGGCTCCAGGTCCCGGGGCGCCGTCTCTGTGTACAGCTTAGAGGGCTGAGTGTGGACAGACAGGAGGTAGCGCGAGGTTGAAGCTCCAGGCCTGTGACTGTGTGTGGCATTCTCTAGGTTGGAGTAGAAGCTATATTTTAGTTCTAACAGTATACAGAGGATAACACTGTCTCACTTCAAGAAAGTCCATTAATTTCCTTTAGATAAGCAGCTTCTCTAGGGTATTAGAGTACAAGGTTAGGGTAGAAAACACAGGTTGAGCTTGGTTACCTTAGAGATACATTTCATGAAAAAATGGAATGCCACTGTATTGGAATTCACAGCATGAGTTTATGCCTGAATGTAAAATTTTTCAAGTCTTTCTGCTAAATAAGGAGTAAGACTCAGAACAGGTGGCAGACTCAGCCCGCCTCTCCACCCCGGGTCTCTCACCCCTCGAGTGTCGTTCACACTCTGCCTCGCGCATCAGGAACTCTGCTTCCCCCTGCTTAAAACGTGCTTCTCCAGTCCTTTCATAGCCGCCTGCATCTCGCCCCTGCAGACTTCAGTTCAGAAACCTCCACCACCCTCATCTGCCACCTAGACCAGGCTCTTCCGACTTAGGTGCAGTAAACTGATTTTTAAAATAGTGCTCAGTTAATAATTGAGTCAGGCAGTTAAAAATGTGCCATTAACCTATTGTAGTGAATCAGGATGTTACTGATAAAGAAAAGGTCATGAGGCCAGCAGAAGAGCATATAAAGTTCAAAACCAGAGTCAAGTTACGGATAATTAGTCTGTGGTAAAGGTGGCATTTCTGTCTGTTCATCCCTCTCTCCTCTGCCTTTAGGCACCTGCTTGCTTAGGGTCACTAACCTGCATTTCTCCGAGACTATCCAACTGAAGTAAAACAGGCTTATTTTAAGTGTTAACTTCTCCTTCTCCAAGGGGAACTGAATTAATTGCAGCCTTCAGGCTCCAAGTATTATAAGACTATTTTTTTAATTACAGTGACACCTCACACTCAGTGCCGGTTAAAATTACTGAAGCTAGAGAGAATTAAAGACTATCTTCTCATGGAGGAAGAATTCATTAGAAATCAGGAGCAAATGAAGCCTTTAGAAGAAAAGCAAGAGGTAAATTGAGAAATTATTATAACTTCTTTTACAAATTGAATTCTATTTAGAACTAAATAGCTGAACCTTTCAGGCTTTAATGAATTATTATTTAGCTGCTTTTTAAAAGCACCAACTGCGTTTAAATCAAGTGAGCCATCAGCTTATCTGCTTTTTCGGTCTAAGCTGCTTTTTCTCCTTGGCCTGCTCTCACGTAGGAGGAAAGGTCGAAGGTGGATGACCTGAGGGGGACCCCGATGTCGGTAGGAACCCTGGAGGAGATCATCGATGACAACCACGCCATCGTGTCGACGTCGGTGGGCTCGGAGCACTACGTCAGCATCCTCTCGTTTGTAGACAAGGACCTGCTGGAGCCCGGCTGCTCGGTCCTGCTCAACCACAAGGTCAGGTGGCGGTCTCAGAAAGCCCCTCGAGCGCTGTCTCCTTCCTCTTAGTCTGTCCACCTGTCCCGTGGACGCCGACCCCCGGAGCGCTCCTGAGGGCAGAGAAGGATTCTGTGGTTGCCACCTCTGTGTAAACAGGCGGTGCATCTCAGGATCCGGTGTTAAAGCTCCCTGGTTCCTGTCAGGTGCACGCGGTGATCGGGGTGCTGATGGACGACACGGATCCCTTGGTCACGGTGATGAAGGTGGAAAAGGCGCCCCAGGAGACCTATGCTGATATTGGGGGGCTGGACAACCAAATCCAGGAAATCAAGGTACGTCTGGGAAGCAGCTCTGGGTCTAGCCCTGTGCTTTCTCACTGTGGGGTGCTGGACGTTGTTCGGCACGCTTCTCCTCTGACTTTGTTTTGGGCTGCGCTGGGCCTTTGCTGCCGTGCCAGGGCTTTTTCTTTAGTTGTGGCAAACGGGGCGCCTCCATGGTGGCGCGTGCATCTCTATGTGGCTTCTCTCGGCGAGGGCCCTGGAGCAGGCAGGCCTCAGCAGCTGTGACACATGGGCTTGGCTGCCTTAGCACGTGGACTCTATTGGAGCAGGGATTGAACCTGTGCCCCTGCGTTGGCAGGCAGATTCCTGACCACGGGGCCACCTGGGAAGTCCTGTTTTTTCTTTATTATCAGACCAGTAACTGACTCGGAGCTTGCCAGTGGCAGGATTTTGTGTTGCTAATATTGAGTTCAGTGACAGAAGTAAGAATAAATTATATGATAGTTCTTACTGCCGCTTAATACATTTTATGTGTAACATTTAATGATTATCTGTGTGAATTTGTTTCCAATTTGTTGATTCCAGCTGTGGCTACACAAACCCCCAAGTGATGTCTGGGGTAGGGTGGTGGCGTGCACACAGTGCTGGAACGTAGAACCGGCTCCTGCCACGGTCCTGGGGTGGGGGCACACGGGGGCAGCCCTCTGCAGGCTTTTCATCTGTAGGAAGGGTGTTCGGAGCCATCACAGAGCTCCATGGCGACTCTCAGACAGCTGGAAGACAGCCATCATGTCTTGAGGTGGGTCAGCAGCAGAAAACCTTGCCAGCTGCTGCCTGCAGTTTCACTGAAAAGGGTGAATTTAAGCTTCAAATTCCTTTTGCTCGGGAAGGGCAAATGTTACTGTTAAATGATACTCAAGGCTGACTCTTCCGGGAAATCGGGTGCGGTTAGGAAGACGGGAGGGCGCTGGGAGCCCCCGCGGGACCGAGACCCTCTGCAGTGTGTCCCTGCTGCCGCTGGGAGTCAGACATTGTCTCTGACAAGAACAATAGAAATTTTAGCTTTTTTTTGTTGCAAGTGACATACCCATGATGCCAGTTAATGAATAGGATACATTTCAGTAGGAAAGCCTTTCATTTTTACCAAGTGTTTGTTTTATTTAGGAATCTGTGGAGCTTCCTCTCACTCATCCTGAATATTATGAAGAGATGGGGATCAAGCCCCCCAAGGGGGTCATTCTCTATGGTCCGCCCGGCACAGGTGTGTACTCTGCATTGGTCGCTTTCCAGGCACTGAGCTCGTTTCTTGAGCTGCAGCATTAGCTGGTTATAATCACTTAGCCATTGAGTCAGGGAGCCTCAAATCCTTAGTTTAAAAATGTGCTCTAAGTGACATATTAGACGTTGTGAATAAGCAGCTCCTCTGGAAACACACTTATCACATGAAAGTACATCATGCTGTCTAATAGGTGTGCTAAGAAACTGAACTGTCTCAGGCTCACGATTGTAGACCTCACAGAGTTAGTATGTTAACAGCAGTCGTAGGAATCACAGTAGAAGGTAAACACCAGGAGACCCCCCAGAAGTGCCTGCTCGGTGTGAATGCACGCCCAGCGCTCCTGTGGTCCACTCAGATGTGCTACATGTGTATGTTGTAAAATAGTACTTTTCAAGGTTAACAGTAATGTAAGTCTATTGAAAATTGTTTGTAAGAAAAAATAGGAACAGGGTGCTCCACCTTGGCAGCATATTGGCATCCCCTTGGGAGCCTTAGAAAGCGCCGATGCCGGCTCCCTCCCCTGAGGACTCTGAGCAGAGGTGGGGAGCAGAGGTGCGGTGTGGCCCAGGGCTGTAAGAGCGGTCCTGTGCGGCTCAGACCCGCGCACTCTCCCGGGCCATTGGCGACTGAAGGAGTGTCGCGTCGGGTGAATGAACGGATAAAGATGAAAACGCAGGTACATATTTGGTCCATTAGGCGCTGGGTTGACCTCAGTGAGTTCAGGGCTTAGTAAATTCACTGCTCTGTAAGCTCCAGAGGAAGGGAGGTCATTTGCGTGAACTGAGCCGTGTCCCCAGGAGGGTCTGTGTGGAGGCCCGCCGCGGGGAGGGACGGGGAGACTGTGCCGAGGCAGGGAGCTCCTCTCGTTCACCGCCCAGGACGGGAGGTTTCAGGAGAGGCCAGCGGCACTCAGGGGTCCCCCTTTTGGTCTCTGTCTGCCGCCCTTGACTACGCCCTCAGGGAGCAGTCCAGCCCTTTCATGAGCATTTGAACCTGCTGCTGGCTGCCCGCCTGAGGAGCTCACTGCCTCACTGGCGCAGAGCTTAGACCTCTGCCCCCCTTCCCACTGGCCCAGGATCCTTTGTGTCCCCGGCCAGCCCCCCTCCCCCACAGGCCCGAGGGTGGGCCTCTCCCAGGTCTCGCCGTCCCAGGGCGGTGGTCTTGCGCTCTCTTCTCAGGGTGGGTACCCTTGCTGACTCTGGTTCTCCACTTCAGAGAGAAGTGTCAGGGCTGTCCTGAGAGCAGTGAGGAGCGCCCCACCAGGGCGCGGCACAGACAGGGAAGTCTCGAGCTCCCAGCGGCGCTCAGCTTCGGGCTTCCTCAGGAGCGGGTCCTGGCTCAGCGCCCGGAGCCTGGGCTCGCCCTCAGGTAGCCTTGGGGCTGCAGGCCTGCTCAGGAACCCTCTGTCCTTCAGCCAAACCCAGCGCTGCCGGGTCTGCTTTCCTCACCCATAGTTTTGTAGGAGTTGTTTGGTTCTCTAACCCTGGTTGAATGGGGTCAGGTGAATATTATATGCAACTTTGAGTAACTTGCAATAAAAGTATTTTCTGATGTTATCATGATGAATTTAGGAAGACAGTTAAAAATAATCAAAATATGTATTTTAGGTTTTTTTTAATTTCCTTATCTGCTTTGAGAACATGCTTTTCATAGAGGGATCCACCAATTCTTAATGTTAAAACCTCACTTAAGGTTTTTTTCCCTTTTTCTTTTTCAATCTAAAATAGGTAAAACCTTATTAGCCAAAGCAGTAGCAAACCAAACCTCGGCCACTTTCCTGCGAGTGGTTGGCTCTGAACTTATTCAGAAGTACCTGGGTGATGGCCCCAAACTCGTTCGGGAACTGTTTCGAGTTGCCGAAGAACACGCACCATCCATCGTGTTTATTGATGAAATTGATGCTATTGGGACGAAAAGGTAGACTTTCTCTTCCCTCTTTTGTGTCATTAAGGGGTAGATCGTGCCGCTCTGCTCTGAGAAGGAGGACTGTGGGCAGGCCCGGGAGAGGCTGCGTGCTGGTTTGCCGAGGTCCCCCCGCGCCGCTCCCCGCGGGTGCCGGGGGGCTCCGCCGTCCCGTGCACAGGCAGCAACTCCCCGTCAGTGGATTCGGTCCGTCCACAGCCGTGCCATGAGCACCGGCTCGGAGCCCGGCACCCTTCAAACTCTGGAGACAGCGGTGAAGATGAGTCTCTGCCCCCGAGGAGCTCACACGTGGAGACTGAATAAAAGTGATACAATTTCAGGCATGAAAATGACCACAAAGAAGATACTGTGGTGTTCAGCTTGGGCTCTGGGTGGAGAGACACACGGGTGGAGACAGCCGTGTCTCGAGTGCCTTCACCAGCCGGGCAGGGTCCTCATGCCCCCTGGCTGCTTCTCTCAGGTACGACTCCAACTCGGGCGGGGAGAGAGAGATTCAGCGCACGATGCTGGAGCTGCTGAACCAGCTGGACGGGTTTGACTCGAGGGGAGACGTGAAAGTCATCATGGCCACAAACCGCATAGAGACCCTGGACCCGGCCCTCATCAGACCAGGTCAGTCTTCGCGGGCTCCATCAGGGAGCGTGAATGCGCTGACGTGGTTTTGTATCTCTAAAGGGCACTTTGGGGAGGATGGGTTAACAGGTGATATGTACAAAGGCAAATACTGCCTTGAAGCAACTTACCAAAACTGTGTCCCCTTGAGATAATATTAAGTGGGATTGTGATGTACTCTGTATAGCCCGACCTTTTTAGCCTTGAGACGCTTTTTAAGATTTGGTACAGGACACTGACTGAGATGACTCATGTGAGGAGACGGAGGCCTCTCTCAGCCAGGGCCGGCCGGGGCACCAAGGCTGTGACTGAAAACCTCGTGTGTCCACAGGCCGCATTGACAGGAAGATCGAGTTCCCCCTGCCCGACGAGAAGACCAAGAAGCGCATCTTCCAGATCCACACGAGCAGGATGACACTGGCCGACGACGTGACCCTGGATGACCTGATCATGGCTAAAGACGACCTCTCTGGTGCCGACATCAAGGTGAGGCGCTGGGCTGGATTTGTACCTGTTTTATCATGTGTTCCCAGACGCTGAGGGGCGGGGTGTGGCACCGGTGACTGGGCACGGCCTGCTCCCTGCAGGGGCACCTGGGTGACGCTCCGGTTAGGTGGGGGCGCACACAGGCCTGGTCCCGCTGCCTGCACTGAACTGCGTCTCAGTGACATCTATGGAACTAGGCTGGTCTCAGCGGGGGAGTGAGGTGACATTATTTTAAAATCTTAATTTTTTATTTAGAAAAAAATTTTCAAGCCGTCAGAAAAGTTGCAACAATAGTAAACACCCATATACTCATCACCTCCATTTACCAAATGTTACCCTTCTACTTGTTTTTTGTGTGCAGAAATACTCTTTTCCAGATCACTTGAAGTAAATGTGCCGCTGAAGGCCATAACCAGATAGAATCTGCAATGCCAGGATTGTGTTTTTATCGTGTTGCTTGGGTTTTTGTTTTACTTTTGGCAAGTAATTATTGAGAAAGAGAATATATTCAAATATATACTGTCTGAAACTTGTAAACATTTAACCAGAATATATTTTCTCTTAAGACTGTAGGTAAATGAAATGGATGTCACTGTATGTGGCCTCTGGATATCATTTTATCTATTTCTTAGGTTTATTCCCTTTAATGAAAGCAGAGCTTTGAGGATTTATTGACCTGCCAGGCTACACAGCTAGTTAGAGCCTAAGACAGGCCTTTTCCTTAATGAGATACTCTCAGGTTAAGCCACCTCAGGTCCTTTGAGAAAATAATTAGAATGCTTGAAACATTTAAGTTTGAAAAAATCTGTTTGGCCTGGATGCCAACACCAGATTTCCAAATAGTGCTCTCTGAATTGTTAGTATAAAAAGTATTTCCTTCTCTGAATACACTGTTCTTTCATACAGGCAATCTGCACAGAAGCTGGTCTGATGGCCTTGAGAGAGCGCAGAATGAAAGTAACAAATGAAGACTTCAAAAAGTCGAAGGAAAATGTTCTTTATAAAAAACAGGAAGGCACCCCGGAGGGGCTCTATCTGTAGTGGACCAGAGTTGCCTTCCAGGAAAGGCTGGGAAGGTCCCGGCCCCTGGGGCGAGGGTGGGAGGGAGCCGCCTGGGCGCCGTGTGCCGCTGGCCACGGTTGGCAGAGCATCCAGCGTCCCTCCGGAGCACGCGTGTAGGGCCCTGGCGGGCTGCCGGCGTCCCAATAAAGCGTTCTTTCTCTTAACACGGAGTCCTGTCCACACGCTGGGTGCTCCGTGCCGGAGTGGGTGGGCCCAGGAGTGGGGAAGCCTCTGGGGGACCAGAGGCACTGCAGGCCGCGTCCCTGCCGCCCCCGCGGCACAGCTCCGCCGGCGGCGGCTCTAAACAGCAGCCGCTGGCTCGTGAGCACACGGCTGCCCACCTCTGCTGTGGAGGCAACAAGGCTGCGACCCCCCGGCCGGGGCTGCCCCTGGAGGGTCTGGGGCAGGAAGGGAGGACTGGTGCTGCTGAGACGGTTCCCAACGCAGTCTCAGAGGGGCAGCCCCGCGGCGGTCAGCACCCCTCCCTCGCACGAGAGTTCAGAAGCGCCGGCGCCGCCCCGCGCTCTGCTCAGTGCAGCGTCGGAGCCCGAGACCGCCGTGCCCCCAGCTGGTGTCCCTCCGTTTCTAGCCCAGGTTCCACAACGCCCGCTTTTCTGGACGAGCGGCCAAGGAAATTAGTTCTCAGCAGTTCTAGAGAGCATGATTTACGAAGAAGCGCAACGCAGAGAAGTCCACTGTGTTTAAAAAGGGACCTCAGAGAAGACATAGCATTTCCGCTCCGTCGGCTGTCGATCACCGCTCTTGGAAATCGGCTCTTGGAAATCGGAACGAGCGCAGCGCGGCTGATGTGGCCGGAAGCGAACGTTCGGCGTCTCAGGCAGAGACGGGTTCCCCACGGAGGAGCAGGCCACGCTCTCTGCACCTGGACCCGGGCCTGCTCCCCTGCAGCGGGGTCCCTGTTTGTTCAGTCCCCTGACAGGGGTCCTCCCTCTCGGAGCCCGATCTGACTCGGCAGGGCCGCGGGCCCAGGGTCTCCACGGCACGAACTCCAGGCGACGCTGGCCGCCAAGTCCGTAGGCGAGAGGTCCGCGAGTGGAGCTTCGGGAACAGGAAGGACACGTGTGGTGCAGCTGAGGACCCCAAGGTGGACACGATTCCCTGCTGCTCTGGTCTGAAGAGGGGCAGAGCGGGCTCACCAGCCGCAGGGAGGAGGGCCTGGTGAGTAACCAGACCTCTCTTTCGACAGCAAGAGCCGGGAGACGTGGCAGGATCCCCAAGGATGCCAACAGAAAGAACCTTCAGCCGGGCTGGGCAGGGGAGAGTGGGCCAAAAGGACCCACCCGGAGCATGACGGCTTTGGCGTGATTCTTGTCTGTGCACATACATATTCACACGTATGTGCAAAACAACAGCTTTGTGTCATCTGCACGTGCAAAAACTGTGCAAGAGGTGAGACTGGCAGGAAGACCCTGCAGGGCAGAGGTCTGGGCACACGCGTGCCCGTGTCTCGGGGCTGGTCCCGGCCCCCAGGGCAGGCCCCACCCGGCGTCTAGTCCTCCAGCAGCAGCTCCAGCTCCTCCAGCGGCAGGCGCACCCGCAGCTCCTTCTCCGTCATCAGGTCCACGACCTCCTGCATCTCGTCGGGGAAGTACTCCACGGCGTCCATGTACAGCGCCTGGGCGGGGTGACACCAGTCAGCGGGCGGCCCCCACCCCCCTCGTGCCCTAACTCAGGGCACCTTAGCGAGCCCCAGGGGGCACCTTAGTGAGCCCCAGGGGGCACAGGGGGGCGCGCAGCCTCTCTCCAAGTTGGGCTGGAAGTTGCTGACACGGCGGTCCCCACCCGTCTGCTCTCTGAGCGTCCCCTGACCCGGCTGCTGCAGGCAGAGTTGAACGTGGGTCCCAACATGCCCGGGGTCTGGGCTGGGCTTTGGCAACTGCTGGGAACCAGCTGTGCCCCCAGACAGGAAACAGGCCCCTCGGCTGCAGGGGGGCGTGGGAAGCCCTGAGGGGCCGGGCCCACGGCACTGACCGCATGAGGCCTGGCGGGAAGGTCCCTGAGAATCCAGAGACCACGCCTGGAGAACTCACCTTTGCCCAAGGACAGTTCTGCAGTGCTTTGTAGAACACACCTTTGCTTCTTTCTTTATTTCCTAAGGAAACCTGAAGCAAGGGGAAAAAAAATACAAAACTGAGGACCTGAGGCAGAATCTCAGGCCGTCAGCCGCTGGCCCACACGGGGCAGGGGTGCAGGGGCCACGCGCTGTGGGACGCCCTCGGGGCCTCCGCTGCGTCCGCGGGCCTGAACCGGGCCCTGAACACGGCTGACCTGTCTTCCTCTCCTCCTCTCCCATGTGCCGAGAAGGAGGGTGATGACAGAAAAGGCTTGCTTTAACACTAGCCATTTTCTGAAAACTATCTTACAGAAATGAGATAACCAGGATTAACTGAGTCAACAACCTTGTCAAGAGCAAATTTCTGATCAGGAATTTCAGTCTTGAGAGTGTGCAAATAGCACATTTCTACTCTAAGCATGTTTTTATCCAATGCATGTACGCTAAGTCACTTCAGTCGTGTCTGACTCTGTGTGACCCCATGGACTGTAGCCTCCCGGCTCCTCTGTCCATGGGATTCTCCAGGCAGGAACACTGGAGCGGGCTTCCATGTCCTCCTCCAGGGGATCTTCCTGACCCAGGGACGGGACCATGTCTCGTGTCTCCTGCACTGGCAGGCGGGCTCACCACCGGTGCCGCCTGGGAAGTGTTCATACAACACTGAGGTATGAAGCCTTAGTCTCACCTCACAGATGCTCTTCCCACACCTGCTGCGAAGCCGGCTCCCCTACACCCCCTCCCCCACCAGCTCCCCTCTCCCAGGTCCCAGGAAGGGACCAGCCCCTCCCCCAGGAGTCACAGGCCCCCAGGCAGCTCTGCGGGCGGGCACCCACAGCTATGAGTGGGCACAAGCTGAGCTCGTGGAGCTGAAGTCTGGACTTCTGGAGGCTCCCATCCCACACCAGGAGGCAAGACATGAAATCTACGCTTTTGAGCATAAGAATAAACGTTAAAACCACAGAAACTTTGGTGGTAATTCATCCTGGAGCCGCCTGCTGCCCGTTTGTGCTGGGTGTGTGCCTGCGAGCTGCTGTCTTGAGACAAGCTACCCAGGCCGTTCAGAGCTCGGGGGAGGCGCTCCCAGATAAGTTACAGACTCTAAGAGGCTGGGGGAGGCCCAGACTTCTAACCCCGAACTTCTCCTAGCCCCTACCTTCCTCTCTGCGTCTCTTTACACCCCTCTCTATTAAATGTCATTGGGAAATGTTCAAATACTTTGATCAACTTCTGAGAAATTATCCTATGGAAATAACCAGAAATATACATATTTATGAATAGGGAAGGTCACTCAGGGCTTCTGAAAGGTACAGTAGTCAATGGAAGGCACTTTGATATGACAACAGCCTAGACAACACTGTCTAGACAAGTGGCCTGGAAGACGCTGTTTCTAAAAAACCACAAAACTCCGCAGTAAATGTATTATATAAGTCCAGCCCAATGTCAGGCCTTTAACCAAAGACAAAGCCAACTCAGACCCAGTGAAGCCCAGGAACTGCCTTTCGGCCTGCAGAACACACTGACAAAATTAAATGGCTGTGGTGCTTCTAAGTAAAAGCAAAGTTACTTTGGAAATGCCTATTTTAAAAACCACAGTCCAGACTGAATATTACCTTTTAGTAACAAAATAGAATCAGGACCTGGAAATTCTTAGAAGCAGAATAGCAACACATTTAGGTCTCTTTTGAATGAAAAGCTCTCAGACCAATTTCCAAGTTGTTTCCTCAATGAAGTCAACTCAGAAACCCACAGATATCCTGGGGCCGCCAACCGCCCAGGCAGTCCTCCTCAGTCACTCCACCAGGCCCCTCCCGGGTCCTCAGCGCCCCCCTCACTGAACCAGGCCCCTCCCGGGTCCTCAGCGCCCCCCTCACTGAACCAGGCCCCTCCCAGTCCCGGGCGCCCCCCTCACTGAACCAGGCCCCTCCCGAGTCCTGAGCGCCCCCCTCACTGAACCAGGCCCCTCCCAGTCCCGGGCGCCCCCCTCACTGAACCAGGCCCCTCCCGGGTCCTCAGCGCCCCCCTCACTGAACCAGGCCCCTCCCGAGTCCTGAGCGCCCCCCTCATTGAACCAGGCCCCTCCCGGGTCCCGGGCGCCCCCCTCACTGAACCAGGCCCCTCCCGGGTCCTCAGCGCCCCCCTCACTGAACCAGGCCCCTCCCGAGTCCTGAGCGCCCCCCTCACTGAACCAGGCCCCTCCCGGGTCCCGGGCGCCCCTGCCCCGCTCTTCTGGAAGAGGAAGCAGCTCTGCAGGGAACAGCCCCGGCGTCCGTCCCTACCAGGAAGTTCAGGTACATCCTCCACAGCAAGGGGCACTGGCTGCCGTGGGCGCTCCGCATGGCGCTCTCAAACAGGGCTCTGATCCGGTGCGTCAGGCCGATCTCGGGAAGGGTGGCGTGGACCTCTCTGCCGTCCACCCTGCAAGACAGAGGCTCACGTGACTCCGGGACAACGGCTCGGGCTGAGGCCGCAGCGGGGTCAGCGACGGGCGGTCGGAGCGTGTGGCGGGCAGTGCTGCCCCGGGTCTGGGGCGCGGGGGCGCGTGGCGCAGGGGAGACGCGGCTCCTCCAGGGCTGGCGGAGCGCAGCACCCAGGCTCGGTGGTGCCTCCACCCCGCGGAGTCCACCCTGAGGGCACACGGACTCCTTTTCTCAGGAGAACCTGCCCTTCATCCGCAGAGTGCACACTTACGTGAGACCTTTCAGTTCAAAGCACAGTGAATAAAATTCGAATGGGAGGGGTAAAACACAAGGAAACTGAAACACTATTCAGAGGCAATCTGAACACCGCCTCTCTCAGGTCAGAGTAAAACAACAAAGGTTCTAGAAGGAAAAACGATGCCTCAGCTAACACGTGCCCAAGCCTATACTGCTTAATGTTCAGACATAACAGTGTTATCTAAAAAGACATTTAAAGCGTGACCCCGTTATCACCAGTGATAATAACACAGGCTAGTAACTATTTTGGAGTCTGTGCTCAGCACTCCGTCTTCCCAGAAAACCTCTGAGGCAGGCTCTTTAATTATTCCCATTTTACAGAAAGGGAACAGACCAGAGCTGTGAGCCGCCCTGCCCAAGATCACACAGGTGCCAAGTGGAAGCGCTGGGATTTGACTCCAGGCCCGAGTGCCTGCCCGACACTTGCTCTACAAGGTCTCAGACCCCGCAGGCGGGGCCGTCAGACTCAGGCACCAGAAGCAAAGCCCAGGACGCCCCGGAGCGAGGCCTGGGAGACACCCCAGGAGCCCTGGCAAAGGGGCCGCTCTCTGCCCTCACTCCTTTTTCAGCACACTTTCCTGCCGCTCCTTGCATATCTCTTTCCTTTTTCAAGGCATTTTCCGGTAACACAGACCGCACCGCTCCCGCCAGCCCCGCAGGCGTTCCAGGCCCTGGGCCGCGAGCATTTGTGTCTTCCAGAGGCTGTTGGGCTGTGGGAACCATGACCACATGGGGGGCCTGCGGACCACGGACGAGGTGCTCTGTAACTACCTCTGCACGGCGTCCACCAGTCTCTTCCTCATTCTCTCCGCTTCAATGGCGAACAGCCACGGCTCTAGGTGTTTGGCGGACCTGGTGACGGCTTGGAAGAATCTTCTGGTCCTGCTGGCGCTGTGGGACTTGCTCTGAATCTGCACGTACGACCTCCAGAGAAGCTGGTTGCCCGGGTACAACCGTAAAGCCTCTGAGAGCGCCTCTCGCAGGGGAGCCAGCGGGTGGGCGGCAACCCGGCCGTGGAACCTGAGCAGGCTGGTGTGCATCAGGGTGACGGCCTCCAGGGCGCCCTCCAGGCCAGCACCCTCGGCGGAGACGGAGCCCCTGAGCCCTGCAAACACCTGCTCATAGACGCGCGCAGCGGCGCCAACGCCCACGGTCAGGTACTGGAAGAGCATGAAGCACTTCGCCAGGGTGACCAGGCGGCTGAGGCGGTCGGGCAGGCCCTGGTCGGGGCCGCGGCGCTCCGCCAGGCAGTCCTCCAGCGCGTGTTCATACGCCTTCCGAGCCTTCAGCACGTGCACGGCCGAGGGCTGTCCGGGGCAGGGCCCGGATGGGCCGCGCTCGGCCAGCCCCGTCAGCACGCGCACCGCGCGCGCAGGCGCCGCCCCGCCCACAGGCGGCGAGAGCTCCGCCTCCAGCGCCGCGTAGAGCAGGCCGAGCTCACAGAGGTCCGCGTCAGCCAGGCCGCCGCCCGCGGTGCCCAGGGCCGCCTCGAAGACCTTCCGGGCATCCTCCGTGTTGCCCAGCAACCACTCCAGATGCGCGTACTGCTGCCAGAGGCAAGAGCTGTTGCGGTTGTCTGGCTCCTTGAGGAGATTCTTGGCTAGTTTTTTGCAGTTCTTTCCTAGTGACTTTAATCTCTTCTTGTTTTTAGTGTGCAGACACCAAATGACCTAAAGGTAAAAAGGAAAAGAATGACTTCAAACGCTCCGAAACGTTAAAGACATCCCTTTGTACTGTCGAGTCCTCTGGTGGCTCAAATGGTAAATAATCTGCCTGCAATGTGGGAGACCTGGGTTCCATCCCTGGGTGGGGAAGATCCCCTGGAGAAGGGAATGGCAACGCACTCCAGTCTTCTTGCCTGGAGAATCCCATGGACAGAGGAGCCTGGCGGGCTGCAGTCCATGGGGTCACAGAGAGTCAGACAAGACTGAGTGACTACACTTTCGTTTTTTCTTTGTACTGTCAGCTGCAGGAAGCCACACAAGGCATCTACACTGCCTGCCTCCGTCACATAACTGGTAAACACATAGGCTCCCTGAGAAATAGGTCAGGATTCTACCAAGGCCACAGGAGCCCTGAAATGAACACGCCCAGGTTTCCATCTGACACTCCTGTAACAAGGCTTATACACCCCAAACAGCCTTCTTCAAAGATAGGTGATCAACAAATGTTGTTGTTTAGTCGCTAAGTTGTGTCCAATACTTGGGACCCCATGGACTGTAGCAGGCCAGGCTCCTCTGTCCATAGGATTTCCCAGGCAAGAACACTGGAGTGGGTTGCCATCTCCTCCTCCAGGGGACTCTTCCTGAGCCAAGGATCAAACCCGCATCTCCTGCATTGGCAGGTAGATTCTTTACTGCTGAGCCAGCAGGGAAGCCCCATCAGAGTTTACCAGACACTATTTTAACAACACAGCCTGGTGTGTGCCCTTTGCCATTAAGGGATCAGAACTTTGGGCGTTAAAATTTAATTCTAGCTGGTGGCCAGCAGAGGGCAGGAGAGTCAATCCTAGACAAATTTCCAGGGGGTAATGGATACTAAAAAGCAGAGTAAGTAGCTTATTTTATCTATTTTATTAAGTCCTTAAATCCTCTAGCCCAGCTTAAGCGTGGTCCTTAACACTAACTGCTGACGGTCACAGACATCGGTAACGGAGTCAGCACAACAAACAGCTCCGGTCACTGACAGCTGGACTCAGTCCCCCTCTTCCCTGCGGCCCCGAGACGGGGCAGCCCCACACGCGGTGCCCTCGGGTCCCTGAAGGAGGAGGTGCTGTGGCCCGGCGCCCTGCAGGACACCGAGAGCCCGCCACCCTGCCGACAGAGCCACAGGAGCTGAGGTCCCCACCCAGGGAGGGGGGCCCGGCGTTACCTTGGTGATCTCGTACCGTAGCCAGAAGACGCAGAGCTGAGACCGCTCCCTGCCTGCAAACAGAGGCAGCGCCAGGTGGAAGACGTTGCGGATAAACTCCTCACCCTCTCGACTGGGACCCCGGGGCCAGTGCCGGCCACCCAGAGGGTCCATGCGGCCCACACAGCCGACGCCGGAGCAGGAGAGGTCGAGGAAAGTCAAGGGCTTTTCGTCATAAAGTTCGTTGTCAAAGATGCTGTTCTCATCCATGGCCAGATAAAGGCAGGAGGCGGGAGGGCTGAAGCCGGAAGGCACCCCCAGGAACTGCAGGAAGGCTGCAATCAGCTGAAACTGGAGATCCGGGCTGGAAAGTCGGATCAGAGACTGCCCGAGATCGTCAAACAACACCTGCGAGGACAAAGACGGTGTGACCGAATGCTGCGAACAGACAGACGCTTCCCACCGCCTTTGTAAACTGTGTGTGGCCGTGCCGGGTCCTTGCTGCTGCCTGGGCGGCGCTCCTGTCGCCGTGAGCGGGGCTCCCCTCGAGCCGCGGAGCCGGGCGTCTCCCTGCAGAGCCCGCGCCCTGGGGCACACGGGCTCCACTGCCCCACGCGGGTGGGCTCTTCCCGGACCAGGGCCCGAGCCCGTCTCCTGCTGGGCAGGTGGATTCCCGACCACTGAGCCACCGGGCGGCCCCTCACCACCCCCAGCAATTGTTTTTATATGGATGTGCGCCAGCGTTACTCAATTTTAAACACACGGGAGCCAGGTTTTCTGTGAGATGAGGCAAGCTGAGGGGGGCGGGTGGGCACCGGGGGCAGGGTCTCACCCCTCCTGGGCGCCCTCCGCGGGAGGGAACACCACAGCAGGGACTGCCGAGGTCACCTGATGGATTCACAGGAAATCCAGAATCGCATTCGCTTCTGAGAACACACGGCGTCGCTTTTATAGTTACTTTCAAAAGTTACAGTTGGGAAAAATTTTTATTTCAAGATAGAAGAACGTTACTGTTTTGTGGTTTCTTTGTACCAAATTGCTTCAGGAAATGAAAAATATGCTCCAAAATATATAAATAGCAGCAAAGGAAAAAGGAGACTGCGGGAGCAACGGGCCATGCTGGGAGCGATTATAAGGGCCTCATACTAACTGTGCTCACTGCTGGCTTCACGTCACAGCTTTAAACCGTGAGGCCTCGGGGACTACACTCCGTCTCCGGCCCTGTCCACCTGGTGTCTGCCGCCCTCAGCAAAGAGGACCACGATAAGACTGGACCACCTGGGACTCGACCCATCAGAACCATCAATTAATCAAAAAGCTTTTCTGCTCCAGGTTTTCACCAAAGCAAAGAAATCTACGAAACTGCTCACAGCAGTACGTGGCTCCAGGAATGAGCTTCCGGGAAATCGTCAAATTGCTGAGCCTCGAGAACTAACTTCTGGAGGTCAGCCATGTAAAACCCTCACACACCAAAGACAAACCCCACCCACTTTCTGAAAACTTCGACTCAGCCAGGGCGGGGACCTCTCATGCAGACTCAGTTCCCTGGGAATCTGGCCGCTCCCTCCTGCCCAGAGAGCACCTCTCTCCTTCTCCCCGATCCTGGGTGCTTAACCCCAGTCTGGCCACCCCCTTCACCTCTCCTGGGACACCCCAGTCCTCTGGGGCCTTCAGCCATCCCGAACCCTCTGCTGGAGTGCAAGCACCCAGATCAGACAGATGCTCACTCGACATCGAGGATTGGCAGAGGCCTTGTCACGGGGCATCCTCTGTCCAGACACTGGGGACGCAGATGCAAACAGGAAAAGTCCCCACCTCGAGGCTCGTGCTTTGTCAGAGCCTGGGAGCCTAGCTGCTGTAAAACCTCTCGGTCTGTACCCGTGACTGTCAGAGGCCAGGCACACTGCGGACCCAGACCCTAACTTGCACATGGGTTTTTTCACTAAGCATGTCCCCCAGGACCACATGACCCACGGCTGGTTGAATCTGAGGCTACGGAACCTTGGATGCAAAGGGCTGACTGCAAAGTTATACTCAGATTCCCAACTGCCGGGGGCCGAGGACCCTGACCCTAACCCTAACCCAACTGCCGGGGGCCGAGGACCCTAACCCTAACCCAACTGCCGGGGGCCGAGGACCCTAACCCTAACCCCTAACCCTAACCCAACTGCCGGGGGCCGAGGACCCTAACCCTAACCCTAACCCAACTGCCGGGGGCTGAGGACCCTAACCCTAACCCTAACCCCTAACCCAACTGCCGGGGGCCGAGGACCCTAACCCTAACCCCTAACCCAACTGCCGGGGGCCGAGGACCCTAACCCTAACCCTAACCCAACTGCCGGGGGCCGAGGACCCTAACCCTAACCCTAACCCAACTGCCGGGGGCCGAGGACCCTAACCCTAACCCTAACCCAACTGCCGGGGGCCGAGGACCCTAACCCTAACCCTAACCCAACTGCCGGGGGCCGAGGACCCTAACCCTAACCCAACTGCCGGGGGGCCGAGGACCCTAACCCTAACCCTAACCCCTAACCCTAACCCTAACCCAACTGCCGGGGGGCCGAGGACCCTAACCCTAACCCCTAACCCTAACCCAACTGCCGGGGGCCGAGGACCCTAACCCTAACCCTAACCCAACTGCCGGGGGGCCGAGGACCCTAACCCTAACCCCTAACCCTAACCCAACTGCCGGGGGCCGAGGACCCTAACCCTAACCCTAACCCTAACCCCCTCGTCGTTTGGGGCAGACTGTGGTTGGTATTTTGTCAAAGTGGCTCAATTCCAGGTATCAAAATAGAATTTCTTCCTTTATTTTAATGTAAAACTTCTTGGGTTCGAAAATCACTGTGGACGGTGACTGCAGCCATGAAATTAAAAGATGCTTGCTCCTTGGAAGAAAAGCTATGACCAACCTAGACAGTGTATTAAAAAGAAGAGACATCACTTTGCTGACAAAGGTTCATATAATCAAAGCTATGGTTTTTCTAGTGGTCATGTATGGATGTGAGAGTTGGACCATAAAGAAGACTGAGCCCCAAAGAATTGATGCTTTCGAATTGTGGAGCTAGAAAAGACTCTTGAGAGTCCCCTGGACTGCAAGGAGATCAAAGCAGTCAGTCCTAAAGGTCATCAACCCTGAGTATTCATTAGAAGAACTGATGTTGAAGCTCCAATACTCTGGCCACCTGATGTGAAGAGCCAGCTCACTGGAAAAGACCCTGATGCTGGGAAAGATTTGAAGGCAGGAGAAGAAAGGGACGACAGAGGATGAGATGGTTGGATGGCATCACTGACTCGATGGACATGAGTTTGGGTAAACTCCGGGAGTTGGTGATGGACAGGGAGGCCTGGCATGCTGCAGTCCATGGGGTCGCAAAGAGTCAGACACAACTTAGCGACTGAACAACAACAGAAACTTGCAGAGCTGCCAGCCGTACAGAAGGGCACCAGGCCCTGAGGGAGGGAGCCTGAGTACCTGGCAAGCACCAGCGCTCAATAAATGCTACTTCCTCCCCGGGAGGACGGGCCTGGTCCCCCACTGTCCCCACTCGGCCTGCACCTCCTGCCCCCATCTCCCGAGTCACACACACACGCATCTTCAAGGATCAAGAGCGGGGAACGTGGACACAGAGGAAGAATCTAGGACAGTGACTCCATGATTTCCAACCTTGAGCCCTCAAGGCTTAATGTGGAAAACTGACTGAATAACCTGGAAGCCAGTCTCCAGAGGGCTGACCACCAGACCCAACCGCCTCCTCGGGGACCGTCAGGGTGAGCGCCTCGAGGCTCCTCCATCACCAGCAGCCAGCGCAGCCCCGCCCGTTTCCCGGGAGAGGACGTTTCTGAGATGGGAGCGGGAGCAGGTCAGCCACTCCCGAGCCAGGCGGGGGCTCACACAGCGCAGCAGAGGCGCGCCGCTGGGGTGCAGGGGCCTCACCTGTCGCTCGGGATCCTCACAGTCCTCCTCCGTCTGCTTCCTGGCCTTGTCCGGGCGCCACGGCCGCCAGTGCCTGCGGTCTCGGGACCGCTCGGCAGCCAGCCAGATCCGCCACCGGGGCAGAGTCTTGTCTCTGATATCCTGCTCCTCGTCCTCCGGCTCCTCATCCTCGTCATCTAGGCAAAAATGAAACTTCCAGCAACCGAACCAGCGGACAGCGCCGCCCTCAACCCTTAAACCCACCTGCTTGGCCAGGGACGGGGTCACACCCGGAAGGCTGAGACAAACGTGACCCAGGCCCGGCCTTCTGGGCCACTCAGTGGCATTTACGGACTCTCCCATAATCAGTCAGGTTCCCAGGAAAGGAAGGTGAGCCGATGAATCAGATGATTTTTTATGCTATCACAGCAATTAAAAAATGGGAATGACATATTTTAGAAGAGAACTGTCCAGGAGAACTTTCTGTGATGATGAGAATGTTCTAATTCTGTGTGATATGGTAGCCACATGTGACTTGCTGGGCACTTGAATCGTAGCCGGTAGAATAACTGAATTTCAAATTTTATTTCAACTAATTTTAATTAAAACAGCCATGTGTTGCTAGTAGCTACTGTATTGCACAACACATTCTAGAATGCTAAAGGACATTTAACGATAGCACTGCTTTAGGTTTTCTTAAGCTGCCAGAATATCTAGCCAGTGGCCCTATGATTATCATGCATGTTCACTTTTTCTTTTAAAGAAAGAGGCAATTCAAGATATCCTATATTTTATTTTACTTTGTTTCCTAACCCTGAACATGCAGAATAAAAAAGAGTCTTCCATTAAAGTTCAATATTTAAAAATAAACAGAGTATGTAAAATGGTACGGCCACCCAAAAAACAGTCTGGCAGTTTCTTATGAAACTATAATGCACTGACCATAAGACCTAGAAATTGTATTCTTGGGTGCTGATCCCAGAAAAATGAAAACCTACATTCACACAAAAACCTTTACACTAATGCCCACAGCAGTTTTATTCACAAAAGCCAAAAACTGGCAATGACCCAGGTGTCCTACACTAGGCCACTAGAGAAAGTACGGTACAGCTATGCCACAGCAAAACTGCTGATAAACGCACAATGTGGAGAGATCTCGTGGGGATTCTGCCAAATGAGAAAAAGCCGATCTTCAAAAGTTATACAGAAAACAACTGTCAGTGAGGATGTGAGGACATCGGAACCCTGGTGCGCTGGTGCTGAGGATGTGAAATCGTGCAGCTGATGTGGAAAAACTGTGTGAGGTTCCTCAAAGAATCAGAATCACCACATGAGCTGGCAGTTCCACCTCTGGGTGTATTTCCCAAAGAGCTGAAAGGAAGGACTCAGACAGGTATTTGCACATCCACGGTCCGGGCGGTATATTCACAACTGCCGAAAGGTGAAGCGATGCGTCGTGTGTGTGATATATGCATGCGGTGGGAAATCATTTAGCCTTAAAAAGGGAAGAAACACTGACACGTGCTCCGCGCCGTGTAAGCCTCGAGGACACGACGCTGGCGAACAGGCAGCACTGACTGCGCATGCGCTGCTCTTCAGCGCCCGGGGTGGGGGGGCGGCGGTCGGTGCAGGGGGCCAAAGGGGGAAGCGGGGAGCGAGCTGAACCGGGGTGGGGCCGCTGGGGGAGACGGACGAGCTGAGATGGGTGGTGATGATGGGTGGCAAGCGTCTGAATGTGACTAATGTCACCGAGCTGCATACTTAAAGATGGCCAGAATGGTAAACTGTGTGTGTGTTTTACAACTAGAAATGTTGAAAAGGGTCACATATGATTCCCTATATAAACAGGTGAGAGAACACAGTAGTGAACGGGAACGGAGACGGGGTTCGCGGTGGGGTGGCCAGAAGGGGGCGCACGGGGGCCTCGAGGGAGGCGGGGGCTGCGTGGTAAATGCAGACACAGGCGGAAATGAGCGCCTACAACGCGGGCGAAATCTGAGCGATGCTGCGGACGGACAGACCAGCAGTGACTCCCGCGCCCGGGGCAGCGGGTGAAGGGTGCACAGAACCTCCCGGTGTACTTGCTCCCCAGCTTCTTGGCGGGGGGTAGGGGGGCTGCTTTAAGGTGTCTAGGGAAAGAACAGCCTACGCTCCCTGGTCTTTCACCGCATGCATTTCTGACGTTTGGGGATCTGTATCACGTTCTTGAGTCACTGGTGAATCGCTTACACACATAAACAAACCAGGAGGATGTAAACACCCCGCGAGGAAGAGGCAGCGGCCTCTGCGCGGAGAGGCACCTCACCTGGGCTGACGGCCACCCAGCCGCCCCACTCCTGCTGGTGCATCCAGGCTCTCCAGCCTCGGGCACCCTTCTCCCCGGCCCGGGGCTCGCCGCTGTCCCAGAAGGGCTCAAAGAACTCCACCTGTCGAGGTGTAAAACATGGAGGTTAGCCGCCACGTTCAGCTCTGTGCCAACAAGCACCGAGTCCCTACCGTCTGTTGGGAAGCTGTATTGAGGTTTGGTCATGCGCTCCAGAGTAATCGAAGCCTCAAGCGCCGTGGACTGGTCCTGGGCCAGGCTTCAGCCCAGGGCGGTGCCCCGACCCTCGTCAGCAACCCCTCCCATCACAGAGACTGTCAGTCAAGGGGTAGGAATGAGGGGAGCTCTGACCCCAACCCCTGACCACGCCCCGGGCTCTGCAGAGAGACTGAGTCACTTCTATGGTACAGCCCTTTCTTAAAATAGCAAAACACGTCTTAAAGTAACTGTGTTACCTGGCTTACTATACTAACAATCAGTTATGTCAATATTAACCAATATTCCTGAACCCAATTTTGTCCAGAAAACAAAGGTTAAAAATGATGATGATAAAAAAAGTTTTTGCAGGCCGTTCATGAAAGCTCCACAAGATGGAGACCTCAGCCTGTCACGAAAGACCTTGGAAAGTCCACCATAAACTGAGATACCCTGTCCATCTCCTACCAGACCTTCTTCATCAAGTAGAAAACTTAGTTTTCTTAAGTGGAAAAAGGTTTTCTTATATCCCTCCCCTACCACCCAAATTAGGATCAGTGTTGACAAAGCACCAACATGTAATTTCACTGCAACTTCAGCCAAGGTCTTAGGTGGAGGAAAGGGTAACCCGGGAGAGACATGAGATGCGGGTTAGAATGCAGAGGCAGGAGAGAGGACCCGCAGTTTAAAAGCTATGATACAACTTCCCTGGTGGCTCGTTGGTAAAGAATCTGCCTGCCAATGCAGGGGACACAAGTTCGATCCCTGGTCCAAGAAGATCCTACATGCCTCAGACAGACAACTGAGCCTGTGCACGACAGCTCCTGAGTCTGCGCCCCAGAGCCCGAGGGTTCTAAGTACTGAAGCTGAAACACTCCAGAGCCCCTGTTCCACATCAAGAGACACCACCACAATGAGAAGCCCAAGCACCACAACTAGGGAACAGCCTGCACGGAGACCTAGTCAAATAAAATATAAAATTATGAAAAAATTTAAAAAAAATACAAGGCATGATAACTGCTTTCCTGGAGGTGGGTGGTAACAGGGGCTGATAGTAAGAGGGAAAAAAAAGGACATCAGTGAGTCCTTATAGCTGGGGAGGTGGAGAGAGCGTCTTTCAGCTCTCAATGCTTCACTACTTTTGTGACGGAATTTTCCTAGCATTGCCAGGATATTTCTGAGACAACCCTCAACTGATGTAAGGAGGATATAAATATTTTGAAAATACTACCACCAACTCCTATTACCCACGCCCCTCCCTAAAAGAGGGAGGGGCGGAGACAGAAGCCGGGACTCGGGCAGGACACGCACCTGGCCTTTGGTGGGCAGGCCCTGCACACTGTCGGGCTTGAAGAACGTGAAGTCGACCATGGCCTGGAACAGAGAGACGGCCTTCTCGGAGTGGCCCGCCTGCCGCAGGAAGTGGCACTGCTGGAGGAAGAGGGCTGAGGGCGGGAGAGCAGAGGGGACAAGCCTGGTGAGCACCTGGACGGGGAGAGGCCAGCTCCCACAGCGTGCAGCTCGGCACCCGGCCGTCTTCTCCCCGAAACCAGCGACTGTCGTAGCTTCCAATTGGAGAGACAAGCAGGTCCTGACTTTAAAGGACCCAAGTAACATACTGCAGTCATAGTACATTTATTCTCATTTTTAAAGGAAACAGCCACAGAGTACAAATAGTAACGATAAAACAAGACCGGTGGATGGTCTGAATATTGGTTATCAAGTACTCTGAGCTCATTATTATGAGAAAAACTCTGGGAAAAGGATGGCGCAGTAGATTTTTTTTTAAATCAGAGAGCCAAGCTCTGTACTCAGTTGATCACTAGATGGCATTATTCACCAGCAATTTCCATCATAGACTCAGTCCTGCTGTAAACAAATCTGGGTTCCATGTCTGAAATTTTCAGTTCATTTAAAATAAACTGTGGTTCAATTCTCTCTACAAGATACCATTAAGCTGTTTGAGCATATCAACACATAATATCAGACATGAGCCCCTTTAAGGCAGTGACGCAAATGTTTATTATTTCTAGAGCAATATATTTCTTCTATCTTTAGAAGTTAGTAGCAATATTCAATAGCAGGGATTTGATCAAAGAAACGCCTGCTGCTGAGTGAGACCCTGAGCTAGGCTCCCCATATGCCGTCTCAGCTGACACGTACGGCCCTCCTGTGAAGCAGGTATTGGACCGCTGTTGCTGGGGGAGAAACTACAGCTCACACACATTAAGGAACCTACCCAAGGTCACACAGGAACCTGTGAAGGGCAAACCCAGCATTCAGGTCAGGAGTGGTACACTCCAGTGTAACACGCCGTCTCTGGGATCGCATTACTGAACAAAATGTGTAACATAGTCTAGTCTCCTTTGGGACCTACTGAAAATGTTAACAGTATAATGATACCAGTAACCTGTATCTATCAGTGATTTCCGGCCAGCCAGGGCACCCTGCAAGCGTGACCACCTAAGCCCCCACAATGGGGTGAGACGTGGGCATCTCAACAGATAAGGCCACCAACAGCCAAAGCAGTTAAGAGACTGCATTTACCCGAATAACAAGTGGAAGAGTTGGAGCTTCTAGTCTGGCGATATTTTCCGAACTATACTGGCTTAATGCCTCCCGCTGCCCAGAAGGTGGGGGGGGGGGCGGGGGGTGGCGGTAACCCGTCATCAAAAGGAGTCATAATACCCTTTTTTAAGCATCAGTTTTATCAACTTAGACTTTCCTAAAATAAATCAAAGATAAACTATTTTCAATGAAGCCAAAAGAAAGACCCACCCCTTCCACGTCACTGGACTGGGTCGCTGTCTTCTTACCAAACATGGCCTCCTCAGTGCCCGGCAGCTCGGGGTGGGAGACGATGCTGCCGTCCCTCACGGCGGACAGGGTGCTCAAGCACTTCCCGTAGAGACTCTGAATTTTTGATACGGAGAAGGTGCTGAATTGGCTCTGGCAAAACAACAGGTATTTCTGCCAGAGGGCTGTGTTGTTGGGATGTAAGAAGATCAGTTTCTGCCACTCTTTGAGCAGAGTGGTGGGCTCCCAGAACTCAGCGCAGAGCTTCAGCTTGGCAAGCTTCAGGTCCACACTGCTCGGGTTGCTCTCGATGGCCCGCTCCAGGATGGCCAGCTTCTTCTCCAGGACCAGCCTCAGGGACCGCTTCCGTGTCTCCGCCTCTCCTTCCTCCACGGCGTAGAGGCCCGGACTTCTCATGACCTCGTCCTTGACAACAAAAACACCCACTCACACAGGCAAGCAGAACCGGGGGCCCAGGGTGTCGACGCTGCTCGAGGAGTGACTTACAAGGCCCACAGGGCTGCTCACTCCACACGACCAACTGCTCTTTGGGTTGGTAGCTCTGGTCTTGTGTTTGGGGTTGGGAGTTTAGTTGGTAAGACATGTCCGACTCGCTGAGACCCCATGGACTGTAGCCCGCCAGGCGCCCCTGTCCATGGGACTCTCCAGGCAAGAATACTGAAGTGGGTTGCCATTTCCTCCTCCAGGGATATTCCTGACCCAGGGATCGAACCCCCATCTCTTACGTCTCCTGCACTGGCAGGAGGGTTCTTTACCAATGGCACCACCTGGAAAGCCCTATCCACTCTCTTATCTCTTCAGAGTCCCTTGGACAGCAAGGAGATACAACCAGTCCATCCTAAAGGAAATCAGTCCTGAATGTTCATTGGAAGGACTGATGCTGAAGCTGAAACTCCAATACTTTGGCCATCTGATGCAAAGAATTGACTCATTTGGAAAAGACTCTGATGCTGGGAAAGACTGAAGGCAGGAGGAGAAGGGGATGACAGAGGATGAGATGGTTGGATGGCATCACCAACTCAATGGACATGAGTTTGGGTAAACTCTGGGAGTTGGTGATGGACAGGGAGGCCTGGCGTGCTGCAGTCCATGGGGTCGCAAAGAGTCGGACACGAATGAGCGACTGAACTGAACTGATTTACTTACTTATTTACCTGGCTGCGCCAGGTCTCAGCTGCAGCTTGTGGGATCTAGTTCCCCGGCCAGGGATTGAACCTGAGCCCTCTGCACGTGGAGCACGGAGACTTAGGCACTGGACTACCTCGAGAGTCCCCGTCATTTTAAACTTAGATTTCTGTATCAATAACTAGCATGCAGTGTCTTGAAAATCTTTTCTGAAAAGCCGATTTTACCAATAACACAGCCGAATGTGGGACAAATGTGGTAATTACATAAGTGGTTCCAAAAATAAGTGGGACAAAGACAGAACCACGTATTTCAGAAAGGGAGCTGGTAGCTCTAGCCACGTCACTGCCGACCACCCTGTGCACTCCGCATGTTCTCTTGAACTTCAGGAACACCTCCCCGCTGCGTGGCGAACACCCACCCCCTTTCTGTTCACAGTTCACCATCTCTTGGAGGCTGTTTCTTACTCCCGAGTGGCCAGTCACCCCCTCATTCCATCCCCAGCTTCTACGTCACAGCATGTCCTGCCCCAGACTGCAGCTACCCCTCACACATCAGTCTCCATCACTGGGCTTTGAGCAGACTCAGGGCAAGGGCTCTATTCTCATCTTTAGAGGCCCAGCACCAGGGTTCCTCACAGGAGCTCAACAGTCACTGCAGGATAAACCAGTGCCCAACAGTAGGGCCATCATTCCCAGGCAGGAGAACTGGGACAGTGATGCTTACCTGGAAGGCAACAAAAGCCATCCACAGCTCCGTGTCCCGAGGGTTCTCCCGAACCTTCCTGTTAAACTCCTCCACCCTGGCCTTGAGGAGCACGCACTCTCGGTCGGGCTGTGAGTCTGGTGGCCTGGACTCCTGCTCCGAAGGACCCTGTCCCTGTAACCACTGCGTTGTGGCCTGATCGTAAATCCCCAGCGGGTTCAGCCAGCTGGCAGGAGGGGGAGCCGCGTCGTCCACGCCCCCCACCGGGATAAAGGAGAGCGGCTGGGATGACGGAGCTACAGGCTGCCTGCTGACGGAGAGGCCGGCCTCGCTCATTAACCCCACGCTCTTCTTGGTGAAGTAGCGCTCAGTGTGCTTGTGGGAACGCTTCTTTTCTGTGGAAGTCCCCTCCCAAGACACACACTGCTTCTTCGGGTTGAGGCCGAGGCAGGAGTCTCCTTTCCTCTTGTATCTAATGTTTGAAAAAGAAAACAGGTTACCAAGAGAACGCGCACACTGGCTCCACAGACCGAAGGCCCAGCAGACACTCTCATTCCGCCAGTGAAGTTCACGTATTCAAACTCATCTTCCCTTCAAACTGTTTCTACTCAGAGAAGTTCCAGGACTTTTCCTCTACTGTGCCATTCATCTATGTCTCAGGAGTTTCAGATCACGCCTGTCTCCCAGAACTTAGTACCTATGCTCCCCCAAGCTCTGCACAGCGTGTCATCGCGTCCCCTCAGGCCGCACCGCGTGTGACAGGCGAGGGGACGCCATCTTCTCCCCTGAGCTCTGCTCAGCGTGTCATTGCGTCCCCTCAGGCCACACCGCATGTGACGGGAGAGGGGACGCCATCGTCTCCCCCGAGCTCTGCACGGTGTGTCATCGTGTCCCCTCAGGCCGCACCACGTGTGACAGGAGAGGGGACGCCATCGTCTCCCCCGAGCTCTGTACGGCGTGTCATCACATCCCCTCAGGCCGCACCGCGTGTGACGGGTGAGGGGACGCCATCATCTACCCCAAGCTCTGCACAGGGTGTCATCACGTCCCCTCAGGCCGCATCGTGTGTGACGGGCGAAGGGACGCCATCGTCTCCCCCCAGCCTCATTCTTTAGTAAGGACGCTGAGGCCTCAGGTGACACCGGGTCCTCTGGCTCCGGGACCAGGCCCTTTTCCTCTCTGCTGTCTACTTCAGAAGATAACAGAGAGGTCTAAGGTTCTTTTTTTAATCCTGAGACAAAGTGTGTCAAATAAAATTACATTTGGCTATTTTCTACTCCACAGGAAGAGAGGCTGGGTTCTAAAACGCTTTTATGGATCGTGTAGGCGTCCCCGGAGCTCCAAACGCATGACTACTGAGTATCTGTACAAAGCTAAGGAAGACAGGGCCCTTTTCCGTGTGTGTGCGCGCTGCGCAAACAATCCAACTAAAACATCTGCAAACGACCTGAGCAGAAGCGGCAGGAAAGACACGCGCGGCCGATAAGCACGTAACAGGCGGCCAGCCTCGCCGGCCACCGAGGAAAGGCAAGCGGGAACCACGGCGCGCCGGGGCACAGACCACCAGGACAGGGCGATGGACACCCCGGCGAGGGGCCCGCCGGGGGCCGGGCCTCACGCGCCGCTGCGGGGACGTCAACCGGCACAATCACTTGGGGAAAAGGTCTGGCAGTTTAAAAAAAACACCTAAACATAGACCTCACCCATGACCTAGCAATTCTATTCCTAGGTATTTACCCAAGAAAAAGGAAACCACAATCCTACACAAAGAGCCGTGCACGAGTGTCCGCGGCAGCTTTACTCATCGCAGCCGACGCGGGAGGACGTCCAGGTGCCCGACAGGAGAAGGGACAGGACGGCGTGTGGCCGCGGACGGGGCACGCCCCGCAGGGAGGAGGAGTCGGACACGGAGGAGGCCGCGCTGCTCGACTCCGTTTACGTGCGATTCTGAAACAGACGTAACCGCTGACGGCAAACACTCAGGACGGTGATCCTCTCCGGGAGGTGGGGTGTGGACAGAGTGGAAAGGGGCCTGGGGAAACTCTGCAGGAGGCTGACGGGCGGTGGACGAGGGACGTGCGGCCTGTGTTTCCAGCCGCTGCCCAGCGCTCGCGGCCCTGCTGAGCCCCGCCTCGGGTCCGCCAGCAGCAGCGGGACGTGAGACCCTCGCGGGGTGCGGGCCCCACCGTGCAGGCGTCAGCCCGAAACCACTCCCCTCACCACACCTCTGCCGTGGAAACTGGTTTCTGGTGCCAAAAAGTTTGGGGACCGCTGCCCTAAGAAACAAGTGTTAAGTTAAAAACGAGTTTTGTTCTCCCTAATTACTATTTTCACTGAAAGTCAACAGTGTTTTAGACATTCAAGCGATCTCTTAAAAAATGGTTGCTGAGTTATCTGACTTTAAAACTGTATTTTGTAAAGGTGATTTTAATAGCTTCCTTTTGTAGCAAACTAGATGAAGATGATACAGGAGAAAAAAGCATGCAGCTATTAAGTGTCAACACTCAGATAATGTGCATGTGTGTTAGGCACATTCATTTATATACCCTGGTTTTAAATAGCTGATAAATAGCTTCAGCCTTTTCTCCCTACTTTTAAGCATTTCTTCATACCACTAGTTTCAGAAAACAACCATTTTTATTGACTTCAAACCGGCTCACTAGAAGTGTCCCATAATTTATTTAACCATTTCTCTGTTGTTGTACATTTAGGTTCTACCCAATTTATCACTTATTATAAGATCTAAATTACTGGACCGGGCCTAGGATGTAATTTAATGCAATAGTTCCCCCCAATAAAGGCACTTTTCCTATAAAATCCTTATCAAATAATCAGCTAGTCTTCAGTTGAATAATTCCAGAGGTGGGAACACCCATTTTGTTTGGAGGTTTAGTGAATGATATCAAATGTATCTGTTATAAAACCAGACAGGCACTCAGGGGCTTCCCAGACGGCCCTAGTGGTAAAGAACCCACCTGCCAATGCAGGAGAGGCAAGAGACGTGGGTTCGATCCCTGGGTCGGGAAGGTCCCCTGGAGGAGGGCCTGGCAACCCCCTCCAGTACTCTCGCCTGGAAAATTCCACAGACAGAGGAGCCTGGTAAGTTACAGTCCACAGGGTTGCAAAAGAGTCGGTCACGACTAGCAACTGAGCACACACATTAGGCACCTAGTCACCAGGAGAAAAAAGAGAGAGAAATGAAAAGAGAAAACAAGAGAGGACAAGGGCTTGGGAAGTGAACGTGTTTAAATCCAGTGCCCAGTTCTGCCCTGAGCCCACTCAGCGGGTCTGGGTCCCGGAGTGAGCTGGGCTGGGCAACACAAATCTGCCTTTCCTTTGGCGAATTCAATTCACACAGGCCTTCTCAGAGTCTTGACTGCCTTGGTCCAAATTCCAGCTCCTTCACTTACTAAGCTGGGTGACCGTAATCAAGTTTTAAAAAACAAACAGTTTGTTTGTTTGCCTCAGTTTCCTCGTCTGTTAAACAGTGACCATAACAGTAATTTATGTCGCAGAATTGCTAGGATGATCAAAAAAGTTTATATATGTAACAGGCTAAGCCATACAGTAAGGACTAGGTGAGTTTAAATTATCAGTATTATTTCATACAACTTGGCTCCTAAACAAGAGCCAACTATTTCAGCTGGTGGATAGCCAAAGAAAAAATAAACTCTTCCAAAAATGGCAAAAAAAAAAAAAGATAGCTGAACTTCACTGACAGTGCATTAGTCCTAGGGAACTTTCCAAAGGTAACTTGGACCCGTTCCACACTAACTTTAGAACCTGACCCCTGTTTACCACAATGCTTCAACACACTGCACGCCATTGCTGGGATGCTCACATTCTTAGATCTGCTTTTATGCCGAGCCAAACTTCCACTCACTGGTCCTGGTGCCGCTTCCCAAGTTACACAGGACTCTGCCAACCCACCTTCCCAAGTGCAGCAAAGCCTACAAGACGAAGACCGTGTCCCTGACACAGGCTGGTACCCACAGCCCTCACCGTCCTCGCGTGACGGTCTTAGCCACGTGTCTGCTCACTGTCTTGTCAAAGCTCATAGTTTGTCAGGATCTCTCTTAACAAATGTGAAAATTCAGGGCCTGACACCGTATTCCCACCGTCCTGACCAGCTCAGCATGCCACGGGACCACCTTCACAGATCAGGGTACTAACAGTTGTATAGCTGTTACTCTGGGCAAGACTTTACCCAACTTGAGCTTTAGCGAATTACTATGAAATCTCACCAATGTCCTACACCCTTTGGAGTAGTCTCTTTGCAGTTTAGAAGAATTAAAGCTGTCTCTAAGCACTCTCTTCCTCAGCTCTGGGCCACTCACTAGCAGAGGTTCAAGAGCCACTCTCTGTTAATATTGCTTCCTTTTTTTAATCTAGTACTAGATAGTAAGCCTTTATCTTTGCACACCAATTTCTAATTCCTTATCAAATATTTCTGATATTTGAGTGTGAGGCACAGTAGGAGTTACAATTTCCAGTTTACAAATGAAGACACAGGGGCTCAGAAAGGTTAAGTCAGCGGTCCCTTTTTGGCACCAGGGACCTGTCTCCTGGAAGACTTTTTTCCCATCGACGGGAGGGATGGGTCAGCACTGAGGAGCAGCAGACGCTGTGCTCACTCGCCCCCCACCTCCGGCTGTGTGGCGGGGTTCCCCACAGGGCCGCCCCGGGGGCTGGGGACCCCTGGGTTAAGTGACTTGCCTGGGATATGGTACTAGTCACTGGCAAAGTCAGGAGAACCAGCATCTTCTGTTTCCCAACCTAGAAAATGTCCAACCACAGGACCCATTCTCTTCCTTGGGGATGGTGGAAGAGCATCAGAGAAGTATAGGCGTGAATCCCAACCCTCTTACTTCCTGGTGTATGACCTTCCGAAGGTATTTGCATCCGAGATTCCTCTCCTGGCTGGGTAAGGTCAGAGAGCCTCCTCCTGGAGCAGCTGGGAGCCAGCAGGCTGACTCCAGCAGCAGAAAAGCACAGGCTGGCGCTGCCCCCTCTGTGCCCTGCCGGCGTTCGCAGGGTCGCCCCTCGCTGCGGCATGACAGACCACGGAGGGCTTCAGGGAGCACTGGTATCACTCCAAAATACATAAACATGAGGGTATTAACCCTGCCACGAGGCTTCAGGAGACCGTATGCAGACACAAACATGCACCAAAAAATAACTGATGTCAGCTCATCATGAAGGGAATTATCGCTGGAGTTGCTTATGTGGTGAGCTACAATGTCACGCTGAGTGACACCCTAATTAAAAGGCGGAGGGGCGCCGAACGGATGGGAGCAAAAATTTACTTTAAAAGGTAGTCAGCCCATGAAGAATGATCACCAACTTCAAGGCCTCCTCTTGGCCGTAAATCCCATGATTCTCTACCTCCAGTTTTCACTGCCTCCTAGCTGTTCGGGAGCAAGAGACTGTGTGTCATCGTTCACTATGTCCTACAAGGTACCAAGCGTCTGAAGAGTGTACTGAGGATTCAGCTGTTTCTGACTGCCAGGTGCGAGGAGAGAGGCTGCTCTTCTGAGGAGCCCCTTCCACGGGCGGAGAGCTCCTCTCCCGCGTGATGCTGGCTCCTGTCCCACACGGTGAGCCTCTGCACCCGCACAGAGGCCGTCCTTCGCTGACCGCTCCCGCTGGGGCCAGCAGCGCGCCGAGGAGGGCTGTCTGTGCGGGACAGCGGTCTGCTTCAGACTCGGCACCGGCAGTGTGCACGCGTCAGTCCCGCCCCGCGTCCTCCCCCACACACCCCCTTCCCCGTGGGGTCCGTATGTCTGCTCTCTACGGCTCTCTCTGTTTCTGCTTTGCAAATAAGATCATCTATACTATTTTTTCTTGATTCTACATATATGCGTTAATATAGGATAGAGAAAAAAGCTTAAACTCATTGCCGAAGCAGATACCATCACCTGTTTTTATGATTATCTGGTGACATATGCCAGAAACATTTTGAAAAAGTCATTATCATTTAATGTCATTTTTTAAAATGGCATGCGTGGGGGGTGGTTTGGATAAATAAAAGGCTTTTGTAACTTTTAAGCAAGGCATATAGATTAAACCACATGATTTATGGATAGTCACAATCAGTTCAAGGTATTTTTAGACCCATTCAATCTACAAATATTCTTTGAACACCTACTGTGTCACACACTACACCAAGTACCATGGCTGAATAAGATTAATCCAACCTGGATCCTGATCTCCAGGTTTAAACTTTTATTTTACAGCGTGAGATGACTCACCTTCTACTGTGTATGCCTAAACAAGTGAACAGTGGATAAAGCTCAACAGTCAATGGGGGGGAGTCGGGGGGACACAGACAGTGCTGAGAGCTCACAGCAGACAGAAGTCCCATCCCACCAGAACGACCAGAGAAACACGCTGAGACACACACCTCGCAATTTCTCCTCGGTAAAGAGACTTATACTCCCAGTTGGCAGGATCCGGTTTCTTATCCGTTCGGAAGGTTTCTCCCGTCAGAGCCTGGATGTCCTCAAGCCAAACACAGTGACGTCCGGTATCCGCGGCGGCATTATTTTCTTGACTGTGGGACAGAGGAGGGTGAAGAAGGAAAAGGGAGCGGCATTTAGAAACCCCCCAGTTACATACTTCACGTCTCGGACGCGTGAATGTGAAACATGTCAGAGCCCTTACGGCCTCGCGCACACCTCCTGCAGACGATGTGTATCCGCCAAAAAGACGGGGCCGGGCTCCTGCTCTGGAAAGTGCGTTAAAGTACAAAGCGAAGACTGTCTTAAGTGACACTTTACCAAGAAGAGAAGTCAACTGATCCCAAAAATAAACATGAAAGATACAGGTGTCTTTAAAAAAGAACAGTAATAATTCATTTAAATGATCATAACTTGACTTTCAAACATATTTACACACAAGGTTTCTTCTTGAAAGGAAGGAAGAAAGAAAAAGAAAGGAATAAATGAAGGAGGGAAAATAAGGCTGCCCTTATTTTGCCTCATTTATCTGAAAGTGCTCAGATAATTGATTTCAACTGAAAACTTAACAACGAAACAAAGCCACAGCTCTGACTGCTTCAGTCTCCAGCATTGCCAAGACGCGGTCCCAGGCTCCTGTTTACAGTCTGGGCTCTATGCAGGGCGTTTTGCCTACACACGGACCTTGACCGAAAGGGCAGAGAGTCCACTGTAAAACAGGACCCTCATTTATCACTTTGAACCAATCTGCGATATGGCAGACCTTCAGCTCAGACACAAAAAGAACCAGTTCCCTAGGAGTCAACTAAGAGGAGGGGAAAGGTTTTTCTGGCATCTAACATCTTTCTTCCTCTAAAGAAAATCATCCATAATGGTCCTGACAAAAGAGGCTGCCAAAGGAGTCACAACAGCCATTAAGTGTTGTTCCATCTTTGCTTTCTGGCTTCACCCAGATAGAAATCAAGATTCTCCAGGCTTCTAAACCATTCCTGGCTGGGAACGCAAGGGCATGGTATTCCAGGGATGCAAAGTAGCTACTCAATAAATATTTGCAGGATGATGCATCTCGGGTTAAAATACATGGTGAGGTTTAACTCACGCCCCTCCAGAACAACTGTGGAGGGTTTTCTGATGACAAAAGCCGAAATCAGCAGCAAAAGGGATAGAAAGAGACCGATGCATTCCGGAAAGAGATGGAAAGCCAGCTGGGGGTGGGAAGGGCTGGCTGCAGACCACGCCTGGGGAGCAGCGAGCCCTTCACGCCTCCCCTCCTGGGTCCCACAGTCAGGAAGCAGGATGCGGTCTGGGCTGTGCGCCAGAAGGAAGTGCCACCACCTGGAAGTGAAGAGGAGCTCACCCTAGGACACAGAGGCCATCAGCAGCTGCAGGGGGCTGTCCCTGACCACCCTGGACTCAGAGTCCCACACAGGACACACGCCCCTCAACCGGCCCCAGGCTGCTTTCCTGACCTCATGGGAGACACTCACGACTCACTAATGTCTTAGCCCCTTGTCTAAATGGAAACAAGACCTCTTCCTGGTCGCCTTCCCAGGAAGAGACTGCACAAGAGAGCAGTAAGAACGAAACAGACAAGGACAGCCGCTCCGACCTTCACGGGGCTGCTCCGACCTTCACGGGGCCGCTCTACAAAACACCAAGACTCAAAAACGCTGTCTGGGTCATACAGCTGCCAAGAGACTGTAAAGATCACTTCTGATGTGGTTAGGCACAGGCTGAAAATAACTATCTTTCAAATTTCTTATGGTTGCTTCTGTAGAGTTTCAGGAAATCCTTTAAAACTCATTTTCCTCAGTCATATAAATAAAAGAAAAGACAAATAGTTAAAGATGAGTCTTTGGAACACACAGCAACTCATGTACTTTGCTTTGAAGACATACTAAAAAGCAAGAACATCAGTGATATATTCATTCACTCATTCACACTAGCAAAAACGTACTTGCGTGTTTACTACGCATTGGGCCCTGTGCCAACTGCCGGGGGGACTCGATGGCGAGCCAGGCGGGAGTGGTTTCTGTCCACATGCTGTTGTTGCTGAGTCGCTCAGTCGTGTCCGACTCTGCAAACCCACGGACAGCCGCCCGCCAGGCTCCTCTGTCCATGGGATTCTCCAGGCAAGAATACTGGAGTGGGTTGCCATTCCCTTCTCCAGGGGATCTTCCTGACCAGGGACCAAACCTGCCTCTCCTGAACTGTGGGCAGATTCTTGACCACTGAGCCCCCAGGGAAGCCCTCCTGCCCCCAGAAATCCAGCCCGATTTGGAACCTCATTGCTGGACTCCTTTATCTCTTCCTCTCTAGGGTCACAGGTGCAGCACCTAAGAGACAGAGTGGGCTAAAGAAATGCGGACCCTCTGAGCCCCGAGGCCCGCAGCATTCTTCACCGCGGCTCTGATGACGGAGGACCCTGGGAGGCACGGTGTCTGTGTCTCTGGTGGAGACCACAGGCCCGACTCCAGACGCACTCCAACCGGAGCTCACTGACATCACGGGGACTCCTAAGCACACAGCAAGAACAGATAATCCCTGAAGAGCTGCAAAAACCTTAACAGCACTCAATTTTTTCAAGTATGCCTTGGGTAGGACTTAAAATTTTCTCTCATCTAGACCACACGAACAAAAAGAAAAAACAAGGTAAACGAGGAATAATTCAAGTACTGTCACCACATACCACCTGTCCCATGTGTGAGCAAAGTGCCCCTCATGCAGGGGGACGTTAGACTAAGCGGAGAGGAAAAGCTATGACGGGGCTGATATGCAGCGCGCCTCGGCCACTGTGGCCAGGGGAGACGCGGGGAGAAAGGCGGGGGGGAAGGCCCCAAGGGGAGGAAGTGCTGCGGTCAGGAGCCACTCCGCACCTTCAGCACAGCGGCTGTAAACAAACGTGAGAGAAGGACAAGCGCAATGATCATTTTCAGGGCTCTGTGGACCATAGCCAGACAGAGAGAGTGTGTCTGGAATACACACGGGGTTCTGTTCTTACACTCCTTTCCGTGACGGTCTCTCTCGGATGTGAACGGCTCCCTGGGCGGTGCAGCGGGGCCCCGGTGCGTGTCCCCCCACATGACAACTCCCGTCGCTCACCCCCTCCCGGTCCGTCCCTGCCTTCACCGCCCACGTGGCAACCACGAGTCTATCCTGTGTCTGCAGACGGGCGTTCTGACGTGAGTGACTGAAAGAAAGATGTATCGAGAAAGAGAAAGCTAAGACAAGTTTCTTACTCTTCACAAAAGTGTAAAACTAAGTAGCCAACTGGCCCACATGCCCACTGTGAGGCCTATCTGTCATCTTTCAAAAATCCTGTAGGCTTTTTGTCTGAATCAGATTTTGACACAATCATTGCTGCACCCAGATAACATTTCTCAAATAAAATCATGGCCCTATTTTTTTAATGAAAGTTTTCTTTTTTCTTTTCCTTTCTTTCACTGACCTAGTGACACAGCTCTTTCTGGTTTTTTTTTTCCCCCAATTTTACTGAGATATGTATTCACTCCATTTTGATTGAGTGGCTAAATCACCATTCAAATGTCTCACTTGTGGCAACAAGGAAGGGAGAAAAATCCAAGATTTGAAAAACCATAAACATCTGGGAATAGAAAACCTACTTCGGTTTCTCTGACGCCCCTTTACTGTCTCTGATGCCTCCGGAAGGTCGGTCCCTTTCAGAACCGGCGCCTGGCTCAGACCCACGGCTGCCCGAGCGCCTGCGCCTGCTCCTGGCTTCCCTGTGGTGCTCACGCTGCCTTCTCTTCTTTTTCTCTTTCTTCTTTTTCCTGCCTGCTTCTTTGGGCTTTCTGTTAGTGTCGCTTTCATCTGAAGGCTCTGATTTTAGAGGACTCCTGTTTGGGAAGGTCAACATTAGAATTATTTTCAAAAGAGAATTAGGGAAATAATATGCAAGTAAACAAACATGCAAAAGGCAATTCTCTATAAACATCCACTCAGGCTTACTATTTGCTCATACATTATACAGTACCCTCCTGGCTTATACTTATCTTGGAGATTTAAAAGTTGGCTTATAAATTTACCTTCAAGATTTAAGAGTTGGACCTAAAATAACATTGGCTGAAGAGATTCTAATCTTCATGGCTTCTAAACCTATATTTTCATAGCTATACATTCTTAATCTACCAGTTATCAAATACAGTATCTTAAAAAATCTACAAAAGGTTTATTTTCAGTCCTATATATTATGCCAGGATGTTCTTAAGGCCAAAAAGAAAAAGAAAATGGGTTTAAAGTTGGTCCTTGTTTTTCAAAGTTAGAATGAGCTCTTTCTCATTACTCCCTCTCATGCATGAACTAGTCTCAATTTCTAAAGGCTTCCCACACTTTTAGGTTACATCATATTAATGAGACCATTTGGTCTATATTTGTGAGGGAGCTCATCTCTCAGTCCAGTGATCTGTAACAAAATTCTTCCAAAGCTGGGTAGAGATGTGTGCCTTTGTTTTCCCCAAAGTTTTCATGAGATTTTTATCCTATGTTATTACAAAACCTATTTTTGCATGCAACTTCCATCTTTATGCAACTAAAGAAATATCTGAATTACAATATTCTAAAGGTGACTAATGAGGTTAATAAAGTTACTTAAGAATCACAATGATGCTATTTCCCTCATGGCCTAATTATTGGCAGTAACTGTGTCATGTACTTGCCACTGCAATGCAAAGGAGGGAAAAAAAAAGGATGATCTGTAAAGAGTGAGGTAAGGGAAAAACGGTCAAAGATCACCCCATTACGTTTCGTAAAACAAAGAGTTTTTACTTAACTCTTTCATCACAAGGTTTTCTAAGGGTCACTATTCAAGCTAAGCTATAGGTGGTATGCTGACAGAGACTAAAAATCCGCCTATCAAAAAACTATCGTGGGCTTCCCTGGTGGCTTAGTGGTAAAGAATCTGCCCGCCGATGCAGGAGACATGGGTTCAATTGCTGGTCCATCAGCAAAGATCTCACTGCCAGAGAGCAACTAAAGCCCGTGCGCCCCAACTCCCGAGCCCACGCTCCAGAGCTCCGGAGACCCAACTCCCGAGCCCATGCCCCCGAGCCCCAGAGACCCAACTCCCGAGCCCACGCTCCAGAGCCCCAGAGCCCCAACTCCCGAGCCCATGCCCCCGAGCCCCAGAGACCCAACTCCCGAGCCCACGCTCCAGAGCCCCAGAGCCCCAACTCCCGAGCCCATGCCCCCGAGCCCCAGAGACCCAACTCCCGAACCCATGCCCCCGAGCCCCGGAGACCCAACTCCCGAGCCCACGCTCCAGAGCTCCGGAGACCCAACTCCCGAACCCATGCCCCCGAGCCCCAGAGCCCCAACTCCCGAGCCCACGCTCCAGAGCTCCGGAGACCCAACTCCCGAACCCACGCCCCCGAGCCCCAGAGACCCAACTCCCGAGCCCACGCTCCAGAGCTCCGGAGACCCAACTCCCGAACCCATGCCCCCGAGCCCCGGAGACCCAACTCCCGAGCCCACGCTCCAGAGCTCCGGAGACCCAACTCCCGAGCCCACGCTCCAGAGCCCCAGAGCCCCATAGCCCCAACTCCCGAACCTATGCCCCCGAGCCCCGGAGAACCAACTCCCGAGCCCACGCTCCAGAGCCCCAGAGCCCCAACTCCCGAGCCCATGCCCCCGAGCCCCAGAGACCCAACTCCCGAGCCCACGCTCCAGAGCCCCAGAGCCCCAACTCCCGAGCCCATGCCCCCGAGCCCCGGAGACCCAACTCCCGAACCCATGCCCCCGAGCCCCGGAGACCCAACTCCCGAGCCCACGCTCCAGAGCTCCGGAGACCCAACTCCCGAACCCATGCCCCCGAGCCCCAGAGCCCCAACTCCCGAGCCCACGCTCCAGAGCTCCGGAGACCCAACTCCCGAACCCACGCCCCCGAGCCCCAGAGACCCAACTCCCGAGCCCACGCTCCAGAGCTCCGGAGACCCAACTCCCGAACCCATGCCCCCGAGCCCCGGAGACCCAACTCCCGAGCCCACGCTCCAGAGCCCCAGAGCCCCAACTCCCGAACCCATGCCCCCGAGCCCCAGAGACCCAACTCCCGAGCCCACGCTCCAGAGCCCCAGAGCCCCAACTCCCGAACCCACGCCCCCGAGCCCCAGAGACCCAACTCCCGAGCCCACGCTCCAGAGCTCCGGAGACCCAACTCCCGAACCCATGCCCCCGAGCCCTGGAGACCCAACTCCCGAGCCCACGCTCCAGAGCCCCAGAGCCCCAACTCCCGAACCCATGCCCCCGAGCCCCAGAGACCCAACTCCCGAACCCATGCCCCCGAGCCCCAGAGACCCAACTCCCGAACCCATGCCCCCGAGCCCCAGAGACCCAACTCCCGAGCCCACGCTCCAGAGCTCCGGAGACCCAACTCCCAAGCCCACGCTCCAGAGCTCCGGAGACCCAACTCCCGAGCCCACGCTCCAGAGCCCCAGAGCCCCAACTCCCGAGCCCACGCTCCAGAGCTCCGGAGACCCAACTCCCGAACCCATGCCCCCGAGCCCCGGAGACCCAACTCCCGAGCCCACGCTCCAGAACCCTGGAGAACCAACTCCCGAGCCCATGCCCCCGAGCCCAGAGACCCAACTCCCGAATCCACGCTCCAGACCCCCGGAGACGCGACTGCCGAGCCCACGCTCCAGAGCCCCGGAGACGCGACTCCCGAGCCCACGCTCCAGAGCCCATGGGCCGACAGCCGCTGCTCCACAGCCAGAGAAGCCGCTGCAGTGAGCGGCGGGACACCGTCCCTAGAGAGGGGATCCTGCCCTCCCCAACTACAGAAAGGCCTGTGCAGTAATGAAGACCCAGCACAGCCAAAAGTAAAACAGGAATAAATACAATCATTAAAACAAACAAAATCTACCTTGTCAGTGGTGACCCTTCAGAAACTGGGGCTTTGCTGGCCTCTTCAGTTTGTCGGCTCAGAGATGTTATGGCTCCAACACAAAAGCTTGGGTTGCTCAGCCAGTCTAATTCTGCACATGGGCAAAAGGGAGAAAAGATGAGTGAAATTAGCTCAATGGGCTTTCTCACGCTGGGAATCTGTCTTACCAGCTGACATCCTAATTCACAAAAAACGTCAGCCAGACATTCTGAACAGTCCACAGAGGCTGAAGGGAACCCATGAAATTCTTATTTCACAGGGCATGGGGCTTTAACACACTCTAAAATATTTAAGACTGAAATCCTCTTGTGATATTGGGCTGCGGCTTAAGCAAAAGCCTCATAAGAAGTGTGGCCTAAAATGCAACGAGACTGTATGTATTCCATCCACAAGCTAATGAGCATAAACCTCCCAAAGCATTAGGGTTTCCTGACCCCAAATTTTATTTAGACAATTCTAAATAGTTAAAAAAAAAAAAAGCCATGCATAAAAACCTATCATACTTAGTAATACAGAAGATTCAGGTATTTTTATTCTTAAAAAAACTACAATGTTCTATCTTAGTATAGGTTACTTTGACCTGCTATACACTAACTTTGGACTTCCCAGGTAGCTCAGTGGTAAAGAATCCACCTGCCAAGGCGGGAGGCGTGGGTTCAATCTCTGAGTCAGGAATATTCCCTAGAGCAGGAAATGACCCACTCCAGTATTCTTCCCTGCGAAATCCCTCGGGCAGAGGAGCCTGGCAGGCCGCAGTCCATGGGGTTGCAAAAGAGTTGGACACAAGTCAGCAACTAAACAACAATAATCTCAGTAGAGGAACTTAACATAAGCTTTCCCTTATAACAGTGCTCTGTGAAAACAAAAACGGAAGGTGTCAACTTTTTAAATGAATGCTAAAATTATATAAGACATGAATAATGACTATCTCTGGGCAGTGAGGTTAAATGTCCAAAATATTTCTTCTTCCTGCTTATCCATTCATATCTGACTCTTCTACAATTTACAATTTCTAAATTACCTATCTTCTAACATTTAGCAGTCTTGGCTGGGAAGGAAGGAGAAACACGGGTGGCCGCGAGGCGGCCCATGGGGGGCAGGTGCCTCGCCCTGCTCTGTTTGGGAGCCAGGGTGTAACCCCACGCTCAGGAGAGAGGATGCACGAGGTGGGAAGTGAAGTGGGCTGAAGTGGGAAGAGAGCACGGGGAATTACACTGTGTAACAGCTGTACTGGGACACAAGGCACGAGGCTCACCCATTTAAAGTGCACCAGTCAATGGTCTCTAGTGATTCTAGAATTCCGCCACCATCCCCGTAATTTTAGAACATCTCCACCCTCCCCAAAGAAGCCCCACACCTGTCATCAGTCATTCTCCAGCACCCGCCTCCTGCCCTCCCCACCCCCCCCCCATGAGCCCTAGGCAAGCACTGATCTACTGTCTATAGATTTGCCTCTTTTGAACATTTTAAAATTCTGAAAGAGATGGGAATACCAGACCACCTGACCTGCCTCTTGAGAAACCTGTATGCAGGTCAGGCAGCAACAGTTAGAAATGGACATGGAACAACAGACTAGTTCCAAATAGGAAAAGGAGTACGTCAAGACTGTATATTGTCACCCTGCTTATTTAACTTATATGCAGAGTGCATCATGAGAAACGCTGGGCTGGAAGAAGCACAAGCTGGAATCAAGATTGCCAGGAGAAATATCAATAACCTCAGATATGCAGATGACACCACCCTTATGGCAGAAAGTGAAGAAGAACTAAAGAGCCTCTTGATGAAAGAGGAGAGTGAAAAAGTTGGCTTAAAGCTCAACATTCAGAAAACTAAGATCATGGCATCTGGTCCCATCACTTCATGGCAAATAGATGGGGAAACAGTGGCTGACTTTATTTTAGGGGGCTTCAAAATCACTGCAGATGGTGACTGCAGCCATGAAATTAAAAGACGCTTACTCCTTAGAAGCAAAGTTATGACCAACCTAGATAGCATATTAAAAAGCAGAGACATTACTTTGCCAACAAAGGTCCGTCTAGTCAAGGCTATGGTTTTTCCAGTAGTCATGGATGGATGTGAGAGTTGGACTATAAAGAAAGCTGAGCACCAAAGAATTGATGCTTTTGAACTGTGGTGCTGGAGAAGACTCTTGAGAGTCCCTTGGACTGTGAGGAGATCCAACTAGTCCATCCTAAAGGAGATCAGTCCTGGGTGTTCATTGGAAGGACTGATGCTGAAGCTGAAACTCCAATACTTTGGCCACCTGATGCAGAGAGCTGACTCATTTGAAAAGATCATGATGCTGGGAAACATTGAGGGCAGGAGGAGAAGGGGACGACAGAGGATGAGACGGTTGGATGGCATCACTGGCTCAATGGACATGAGTTTGGGTAAACTACGGGAGTTGGTGATGGACAGGGAGGCCTGGCGTGCTGCAATTCATGGGGTTGCAAAGAGTTTGATATGACTGAGAGACTGAACTGAACTGAACATTTTAATATAAACAAGATCATTCAATATATGTTCTTTTGTAAGTGGCTTCTTTCACTTGACATAATGTTTTCAAGGTTCATCTACGCTGTAGCATGTATCAGTACTTCACTCCTTTTTATTGCAGAATAATCTCATTGGAAAGGACCTTGATGCTTAGAAAGATTGAAGGCAAGAGGAGAAGGGGGCAGCAGAGGATGAGATGGCTGGATGGCATCACCAGTTCAGTGGACATGAGTTTGAGCAAGCTCTGGGAGATGGTGAAGGACAGGGAAGCCTGGCGTGCTGCAATTCATGGGGTCGCAAAGAGTTGGACACGACTTAGGGTCTGAAGAACAACAATAATTTTAGTTTATGGATATCCATTTTCAGTTGAGGGACATCTTATCCACTGTCAGTTGAGGGACACTTGGGTTGCTTCCACTTTTTGGAGGCTGTAGCAAATCCTGCTGTGAGCATTCAGGTACCGGTTTTTATGTGGACACATGTTTTCAGTCATCTTGGGCAACCATCTAGAAGCAGAACTGCTGGGTCCTATGGGAACCTATGTTCAGCACTTTGAGGAACTGCCAGATTGCTTTTCAAATTGGCTGCACCGTTTCATACTCCCATGAACAAGGTATGTATGAGGATTCCAATTTCTCTACATCGTTGCCAGCCCGTCCCTCTGTCTTCTGGATCCCAGGCATCCTCCTGGGTGTGTTGTGTTCTCACTGTGGTTTTGATTTCCGTTTCCCTGGTGACTCAGTGTTGAGAATCTTTTCATGTGTTTGTTGGCCCTCCGTAATTCAGGAGAAATAGTTATTCAAATCTTTGGCCCATTTTTTAATTGGGTTGTGTTTTTACTATTGAGTTGTAAGACTTCTTTACACATTCTGTATTCTAGTCCCTGATGCTAAGTGCATCGTAGTGAGGAGGGGATATTGGAACGCACATTCCGACGTTTCACTCACTGCTGTATCCCCAGCACTGAGACCAATGCCTGGCACGCATCAGTAGGAGTTTAATAAATATTTGCGGAAAAGAGGGGGTGGAGGAAGGAAGGAAAGCTCCTGAAGAGAGAAGAGAAAAAGCGCAGGAGTAAAGGGAAAGAAGAGAGGGAACCTAGGTTATAGAGGCCTGACTGCAGGCCAAGCAAGAGACTAAGCAACAGACACATTTAATCCTCACAACAACCCTCTGCGGGAGGAACCACAATCCTCACTGCGCAGAAGAGGAGACTCAGGGATGGAGTCACAGGTGCAGCCTGACTGAGGGGGCGCGGAGACGGCTGCTCACGCGGTCTCTCTTCTGCTGTCTCCTTTCTCCTCCTGTGGGGGTTCCCTTCCCTTGGGCCTGATTTCTGGCAAGAGGTATGTGAAAACAGTTCCTGCCGCTCACTGAGAGCCAGTTATTTTCACAATAATTGGATTCTACCACAGTGAAGGCAAGGCAAGCCTGGCATGCTGCAGTCCGTGGAGTAGCAAAGGGTTAGACACGACTGAGCAAAGACAACAATCACGAACAAAGGAAAAGTGGGGAAAGAGGGAACAAACGATATGCAAGGAGAGATGCTCTCAAAGAAGTCTGTTAGATTCTTACATAAATATTCAGATAGTGAGAACAGCCTAGAGGAAAAGTAAACACCCACGTTAAAACAACAAAGTGCGTGGCTCTCCAGAGTCCTTCAGGAGGTTTTAAAAAAGAGCTTTTTAGAAGGAAATGGCCACCACTCCAGCATTCTTGCTCGGAAAATCCCACGGACAAAGGAGCTGGTGGGCCCCTGGAGTCTGGGCTCCTACAGCCCATGGGGTCACAAAGAGCTGGACACGACTGAGCGACTGAACACAAGGATGTGTTTAAGGTTTCGCCACATGGGGCCACTGTGGAGGGAAAAAAAGGAGTTTATAAAGAACTAAAACTCTTGGGTTTTGAACTCAAATCATTGTTGACCCACTGAGTGACCTTCATCTCAATCAAATGACCTTTTGTAGGAAAAAAAAAAAAGGTATTTTGACCTGATAAGAAGTTGCTGCAGCTTTTTTTTTTGGGGGGGGGGGAGCAGGGCAGCTAGCGTATTAGCAGTGAACACATGTGGAATATTTAATATTCACTGGATATCAGGCTTAGAAAAATTGGGGAGATCACCTAGTCCAGAAATTTTCTAATTTTTTACCAAGGAACTCACTGTTGAAATGCAGTCTTTCAAAAGAAGTCCAAGATGCAGGAGAGAAGCAGCAGGCTGCTGCTGCTGAGGGCTCACGGGGAGCAGAGCCTTGATGCCCCTCCCTCCCCTACGGATCAGCAGTCAGAGGCCCCGGGAAGGGAAGTCACACACACCCCACCCTACGTCTCAACCCTCCACCCAGCCCCTTCTAACCACCACGGCGCTAACTCCTCCTCCTCAACAAAGGCGCTGTTTTTCCTAAGTTTCTTTGCAGGTGGCACAGGGGACTATTACGGCGTTTTCCTATTGTATCTCAGTACCTGCATGTCAAGTCTTCGGATGGAATTCTAAGCCAAAGGCCAACAACCCAGACCTTTACAGGGACCAGGCGAGCAGAGATTACTGTGACACTATCGAGAGTGGCAACAGAAGAAACGAAAACGACAAACGACACTACTCCGCAGCCAAACGACGACACTGACTGCCCTGCAACTCTTGCTGCCAAGGTTCCCGTTTGCCTCCGCGCCTCCCACTTCCTTCTCCCCAAAGCAAGAGCCACAGGAGGGCAGGAGCCGCCTTCTCTACTCCCCGTGCAGTGCCTGACCCAGGCGCAAAGTGGCTGCAGTCAGTGAGGAGTTGCTGAATCAATAAAATGAATGAGAATGTGAATCACATCTGCATCCTCGTGCCTCCGCACCTGACTTACAGAACTGAGAGAGTCTGAGATTGTCTAGGTATAAAGCTCAACTTTATAATTTCTCTGGTCTTCACTGTAAATGCAGGTTTAATAACTAAAGAATGGAATATCTACTGCATGTACAGGCACAGGTCCAGGCTTTGGAGGCACAGTGGTGAACAAGTCCCTGCTCACCTGGTGCTTGTGTTTAATCCTAACACTTCACATGACACATTTGCATTGTTAAATTTTAACTACACAGAATCCTGGAAAGCTAGCTGAGATCAAAAGATAACTATAAATCAGGTTGCAAAGTCCTTTTCTATATTTACTTACATCCTCAAATAATTTACAAATGCCAATTATGTATCTAGCTACTTGTGCTAATACCAAGCAGGATGTAACATGTTTCAGAGAAGACTGGCAGGATACCACATGCCGAGGGTTTAAGATAGAAAAGCTGACTGGCTGATAAACCTTTTGTCCCTGCAGGTAAGTAAATCACAGGTTGAAACTGACCTGGAAATTAGCACCCTGCTATACCCATACACATGTCTAAGAAAGGAAGAAGGGGGAAAGTACCAGGCAGAAAAACAATTTTAGACCCACTGCCTAACAAAACCAGGCAGGAACTGTAAGAACCACATTATCTGTGACTTTACACAAAATAATACGAACCATCATGAATACTTCAAGTACAAATCTTTTTGTGATTATATCAGTTTCTTATACAATTTTATTTCTCCATCACTAGGGAAAATACTTTGATTCAATTCCATTATAGATAGAGGAGGTTTCCCTGGTGGCTCGGACAGTAAAGAATCAGCCTCCAACATAGGAGACCTGGGTTTGATCCCTGGGTCAGGAAGATCCCCTGGAGAAGGAAATGGCAACCCACTCCAATATCCTTGTCTGGAGAATCCCATGGACAGAATCGGGCCTACGGTCCAAAAGCTCAGCAGCAAAGATGCATGTTTACGAGAACACACGCTGCTTCATCTCCATTAACGCCCAGGCCCAACTTGGTCCTGGGGTAGGTGTGGTGGAGTGAGCCTGGGGCTCCTCAGGTGAGAAGCCAGAGACAGCAGGAGGGTTTAAATGTTGTGTGTTGTGGTTTTTTAGTTCTGAAATTAAAATATGCAAAATTTAAAAAAAAAAGAGTCCATGATTTTGAAGCTAGATTGCTTGAGCCCAAGTCATAGCCCAAATCCCGGCTCTGTGTTTCTGCTTCCTTCTGAAAAATGCTGATGACAGTACTGACTTCATAGAGTTGTTATGAGGATTCAATGACTTAATACATGTTTGTAAAGCATCACCAGTGAATCACACATAGTTTATTTATCAAAGTGTAGACGATTTAAAATGTTGTGCTAATTTGCGCTGTACAGCAAAGTAATTCCATTATACACACGTGTGTGTGAAGTCGCTTCAGTCGCTCTTTGCGACCCTATGGACTGCAGCCCGCCAGGCTCCTCAGTCCATGGAATTCTCCAGGCAAGAAGACTGGACCGAATTGCCAAGGCCTCCTCCAGGGGATCTTCCTGACCCAGGGACTGAACCCACACCTCTTATGTCTCCTGCACTGGCAGGCAGGTTCTTTACCACTAGCGCCATCTGGGAAGCCCACACATCATACACATTCTACTATATATTCTTTTCCATGATAGTTCGCCTCAGGATTTTGAATCTAGTCCCTGTGCTGTGCAGTGGACCTCGCTGTTATCCATTCTACACAGGATGGTTTGTGTCTGCTAACCGCAAACCCGCAGTCCACCCCGCCCCTACCCCTGCCCCTCTGGCCCCACACGTCTGCTCTCCACCACTGAGCCTGTTTCTACCTCACAGACAGGCTCATCTGTGCCATACTTTAGACTCCACACACACGTGGTATCATACGGTATTTGTCTATCTCTTTCTGACTCACTTTATTTAGCATTTTACTTATTTATTTAGATGATCCCCAGGTCCACTCACACAGCGGCGAGTGGCGTCCTGTCGTTCCTTCCATGACTGAGGGGCATCCCGCTGTATATCTGTACCAGCTTTTCTTTATCCCTTCACCTGCTCATGAACAGTTCGGTTGTTTCCATGTGCTGGCTATCATACACAGTGCTGAAATGAACACTGGGGTACATCTATCTTTTCAAAGTATTGTTTTCTCCAGATATATGCCTGCGAGTGGGACTGCTGGGTCATATGGTAGCTCTGTTTTTAGTTTTTTAAGGAAGCTCCACAGTGTTCTCCATAGTGGCTGCACATACTTACATTCCCACCTACAGGGTAGGAGGGCTCCCTTTTCTCCACACCCTCTCCAGCATTTGTTATTTGTAGACTTTTTGATGATGGCTATTCTGACCAGTTTGGTACCTAATTGTAATTTTGATTTGCTTTTCTCTAATAATTAGCAATGCTGAGCATCTCTTCATTGTGCCTATTGGCCATCAGTATGTCTTCTTTGGAGAAATGTCTACTTAGGTCTTCTGACCATTTTTCAATTGGGTCCTTTAGTTTTTGTTGCTGAATTATATATGAGCTATTTGTATATTTTGGAAATTAAGCCATTGTCAGTTGTATCATTTGCACATATTTTCTTTCATTCTGTGGGCGGTCTTTTCCTTTTGTCTGTGATTTCCTTTGCTGTGCAAAACCTTGTAAGTTTAATTAGGTCCCACTTGTTTTCTCTTTATTTCTATTACCTTGGGAGACTGCCTAAGAAAACACTATAGCATTTATGTCAGAGATGGCTTCCCTGATAGTTCAGTTGGTAAAGAGCCTGCCTGCAAAGCTGGAGACCCTGGTTCGATTCCTGGGTCGAGACGATCCGCTGGAGAAGGGATAGGCTACCCACTCCAGGATTCTTGGGCTTCCCTTCTGCCTCGGCTGGTAGAGAATCTGCCTGCAATGCAGGAGAGCCAGGTTGGACCCTTGGGTTGGGAAGATCCTCTAGAGAAGGACACAGCAGCCCACTCCAGTATTCTTGCCCAGAGAACCCCAAGGACAGAGGAGCCTGCCAGGCCAAAGTCCATTGGGTTGCAGAATCAGACACGACTGAGCGAGTGAGTGCAGGAGCACAGTCTCAGTCATTCCTTCATAAGCCTCATCTCTTCCCCCAGCTCTGTCCAGATGTCTGACTCCCAAGCGACAATGTTTTATCAGAGTAGACAATCCTCATCAATCTGATGATGCAGAAAGAAAAGCTCAAGGACTGGAGGGATCACACCCTGGGGCTCTCTGCTGCTCCTAACACAAGGGAGGCGCTGGACACCTGTTTGTTGAGAGAATGAATTCTGCTGAACTCAGCCTCCCCAAAACGCTTACTGAGTACGATGCCTACTTTAATCCTGGCTTAACTCCTAACAGAACTGAGAGAGTGGAGGAAAGAGCCTCTCTCACTTGCTTTGGTATTGCTGCCCAGGAGTTGTGTTTGTTTTTTTTTTTAATTAAAACTGCACACATCAGTACTAACACCATCTTACATTTTCATAACATTTTACAGCATCAGGCCAAAAATACAGTACTTCTGTTTTTAACAGCAAAACACCAGAAACAGTTCTAATGTCCTTAAGAGGGACTGTCAGAATAAAGTAAGTGACATTCACTTGATGGAGCACTAGATACCAGTCAAAAGAACTGAGAAAGATTTACGTACTCCAGTGTAGAGTGATCTCTGGGATTTAAGGTAAAGTGCAGAATACTCTGCAGTTAAGAAGCAGAAGTGGGGGAGTGGGGATAAACCTGGGACTTGGCATTAACAGATACACACTCTATATAAAATAGAGAAAGAGAACCTACCGTACAGCACAGAGAACTGTATTCTGTAAAAACCTGTAGTGGAAAAAGTCTGAAAAAGAATATATATATATATATACATATATATATATAGCTGAGTCACTCTGCTCTACACCTGAAACATGGTAAATCAACTAGACTTTAAAGAAGAAAAGGAAGGCAAATGCAGTTGTTCATACTGAGGATAAAAAAATGGAAGGATATCATTGACTATTGGAAGTTCTAACCGGTAGGGGAAGGCTGGAGAACAGGCATGGAAGTTTTTAGGAGACAGACCCATGGGCAGCTTCATAACGGATGTCACAGACTGTCCAGGAAGCCACTGGTCCACCTTAACTGCTGAAGGAGAGAAAACCAGACAGCTCAGCCTCCTGATTTGGAGCAAAAGCAAGTGCAGAGCGAACCCAACGAGGGATTTTCAAACTGGACCTAACTCTCTAGATCTAACTACCAGCTGACAGAAGTTCTACTGTCCATACTGTTCACGGGGCTCTCGAGGCAAGAGTACTGAAGTGGTCTGCCATCCCCTTCTCCAGTGGACCACGTCTTGTCAGAACTCTCCACCATGACCCGTCCATCTTGGTTGGCCCTACACATTTCATTGAGTTAGACCAGGCTGTGGTCCATGTGATCAGATTGGTTAGTTTTCTGCGATTGTGGTTTTCAGTCTGTCTGCCCTCTGATGGAGAAGGATAAGAGACTTATGGAAGCTTCCTGATGGGAAAGACTGACTGAGGGGGAAACTGGGCCTTGGTCTGATGCATGGGGCCATGCTCAGTAAATTTTTAATCCAATTTTCTGTTGATGGCCAGGGCTGCATTCCCTCCCTGTTATTTCAGATAGGACACTGAAAGATGAACTCCCCAGGTTGGTAGGTGCCCAATATGCTACTGGAGATCAGTGGAGAAATAACTCCAGAAAGAATGAAGAGCCAAAGCAATAACTGTCAGTTGTGGATGTGACTGGTGATGGAAGTAAAGTCTGATGCTGTAAAGATGAATATTGCATAGGAACCTTGAATGTTAGGTCCATGAATCAAGGCAAATTGGAAGTGCTCAAATAGGAGATGGCAAGAGTGAATGTCAACATTTTAGGAATCACTGAACTAAAATGGACTGCAATGGGTTAAACAGTAGATAGTAGTGTATCTACTACTGTGGGCAAGAATCCCTTAGAAGAAATGGAGTAGCCATCATAGTCAACAAAAGAGTCCAAAATGCAGTACTTGGATGCAATCTCAAACATGACAGAATGATCAATATTTGTTTCCAAGACAAACCACTCAATATCATAGTAATCCAAGTCTATGCCCCGATAAGCAATGCTGAAGAAGCTGAAGCTGAATAGTTCTATGAAGACCTACAAGACCTTCTAGAACTAACACCTAAAATAGATGTTCTTTTCATTATAGGGGACTGGAATACAAAAATAGTAAGTCAAGGAGTACAGAATCAAACAGGGCAAAGGCTAACAGTTTTGCCAAACTGGTCATAGCAAACACCCTCGTCCAACAACACAAGAGAAGACTCTACACATGGACATCACCAGGTGATCAATACCAAAATCAAACTGATTACATTCTTTTCAGCCAAAGATGGAGAAGCTCTCTACAGTCAGCAAAAACAAGACTGGGAGATGACTGTGGATCAGATCATGAACTCCTTATTGCCAAATTCAGACTTAAATTGAAGAAAGTAGGGAAAACCACTAGACCATTCATGTATGACCTAAACCAAATCCCTTAGGATTATACAGTGGAAGTGAGAAATAGATTCAAGGGATTAGATCTGATAGACAGAGTGCCTGAAGAACTATGGACAGACGTTCGTGACATTGTACAGGAGGCAAGGGATCAAGACCATCTCCAAGAAAAAGAAATACAAAAAGGCAAAATGGCTGTCTGAGGAGGCCTTACAAATAGCTCTGAAAAGAAGAGATCCAAAAGGCAAAGGAGAAAAAGAAAGATATACCCATTTGAATACAGAGTTCCAAAGAACAGCAAGGAGAGATAAGAAAGCCTTCCTCAGTGATCAATGCAAAGAAATAGAGGAAAACTATAGAATGGGAAAGACAAGAGATCTCTTCAAGAAAATTAGAGATTCTAAGGGAACATTTCATGCAAAGATGGGCACAGTAAAGGACAGAAATGGTATGGACCTAACAGAAGCAGAAGATATTAAGAAGAGGTGGCAAGAATACACAGAAGAACTATACAAAAAAGGTCCTCATGACCCAGATAACCATGATGGTGTGATCACTCACCTAGAGCTAGACATCCTGGAATGCGAAGTCAAGAGGGCCTAATGAAGCATCACCATGAACAAAGCTAGTGGAGGTGATAGAATTCCAGCTGAGCTATTTCAAATCCTAAAAGATGATGCTGTGAAAGTGCTGCACTCAATATGCCAGCAAATTTGGAAAACTCAGCAGTGGCCACAAGCACTGGAAGAGGTCAGTTTTCATTCCAATCCCAAAGAAAAGCAATGCCAAAGAATGCTCAAACTACCACACAATTGCGCTCATCTCACACGCTGGCAAAGTAATGCTCAATATTCTCCAAGCCAGGATTCAACAGTACGTGAACCGTGAATTTACAGATGTTCAAGCTGGATTTAGAAAAGGCAGAGGAACCAGAGATCAAATTGCCAACATCCGCTGAACCATCAAAAAGGCAAGAGAGTCCCAGAAAAACATCTATTTCTGCTTTACTGGCTAGGCCAAAGCCTTTGACTGTGTGGATCACAACAAACTGTGGAAAATTCATAAAGAGATGGGCATACCAGACCACCTGACTCGCCTCCTGAGAAATCTGTATGCAAGTTAAGAAGCAACAGTTAGAAATGGACATGGAACAACAGATTAGTTCCAAATAGGAAAAGGAGTACGTCAAGGCTGTATATTGTCACCCTGCTTACTTAACTTATATGCAGAGTGCATCATGAGAAACGCTGGGCTGGATGAAGCACAAGCTGGAATCAAGACTGCCGGGAGAAATATCAATAACCTCAGATATGCAGATGACACCACCCTTATGGCAGAAAGCAAAGAAGAACTAAAGAGCCTCTTGATGAAAGTGAAAGAGGAGAGTGGAAAAGTTGGCTTAAAACTCAACATTCAAAAAACTAAGATCATGGCATCGAGCCTCATCACTTCATGGCAAAGAGATGGGGAAACAATGGAAACAGTGACAGACTTTATTTTCTTGGGTTCTAAAATCACTGCAGATGGTGACTGCAGCCATGAAATTAAAAGACGCTTGCTCCTTGGAAGAAAAGCTATGACCAACCTAGACAGCATATTAAAAGCAGAGACATTACTTTGCTAACAAAGCTCCATCTAGTAAAAGCTATGGTTTTTCCAGTAATCATGTGTGGATGTGATAGTTGGTCCATAAAGAAAGCTGGGCGCCGAAGAATTGATCTTTTGAACTGTGGTGTTGGAAAATACTCTTCAGAGTCCCTTGGACTGCAAGGAGATACAACCAGTCCATCCTAAAGGAAATCAGTCCTGAATATTCATTCGAAGGACTGATGCTGAAGGTGAAACTCCAATACTTTGGCCACCTGATGTGAAGAACTGACTCATTTGAAAAGACCGTGATGCTGGGAAAGATTGAAGGTGGGAGAAGGGGAGGACAGAGGATGAGATGTTTGGATGGCATCACCAACTCAATGGACATGAGTTTGAGCACGTTCCGGAAGTTGGTGATGGACAGGGAGGCCTGGCGTGCTGCAGTCCATGGAGAGTCGGACGCGACTGAATTGAACTGAACTGACAGGAAATTCTAGGGTAGAGAGGGGCCTCCCTGGTGGCTCAGAGATAAAAGAATCCGCCTGCCAATGCTAGAGACCAGGAGATGTGGGTTTGATCCCTGGTTGGGAAGATTCCCTGGAGGAGGTCTAGGCAATTCACTCCAGTATTCTTGCCCGGAGAATCCCGTGGACAGAGGAGCCTGGTGCGCTACAGTCCGTGGGGTCATAGAGTTGAACACTAGGGTAGAGAAGTATGTTACATGACACCATAAGGATTTGGTGGAAAACGTCTGTCGGACAAAGGACCCAGTTTGCTCACTGTGTGCCACAATTTTTAACAATGCAGAGCTCCTGGTAATGATCAAGGCTTGCATAAAGTATATAACACCATTACCTGGCCTACCATCAGCCTTCAATAAATAGATGCCAGTGCTTATTCCCAGCAGCTGTGCCCACTACGTTTGATTTGGCTTCGGACCCTAATTTTCTAGCTCTGGTTCGGCCAAAAGACAGGCACCCAGTAAGCGATTCAGAAATAAGTAAAACGGGGAAGAAAGCAAGCTGTGATGAAGCACACCCAGCACTTGCATCAGTGAAAACACCACCGCTTCCGTTTCATGGGTGAAGTAACGGTGCCTCGAGAAGAAAGGGGGGCGGAAAGGCACGGCTGTACGGAAGCCCCCGGCCCGCCGCCTCTCCCGCCTCTCTCCCCTCTGGACGCCTGAACTCCTGCCCAGAAGCCCGCCGAAAGGCCGGCCTCCCAGAAGGCCCTGCAGCGCCGCGGAGAACTCTGGGATATAAGCGGATAAACAAACCCAAGGCAAGCGCCGAGAGCCAGCCCGAGGGACTCCCCTCCAAGCCCGCCGAGCGCCTTCTTCATCCCTCCTGGGGACTCACCTTTCCTCCCGCTGTCCGGAGCCTCGGCGACACCAGCAAATGCGGGGAAGAGCGCCATGGTCACAGGCCGCACCGCCTCCTCACCCACAAAGATGGCGCCGGGAGCCCGAGGCCGACCGTAAGGCCGTTGCGGTGGCGGTGCACTCTGGGAATTGTGGTTTTCTCTGTCGCTCCCTGAGCCTAGCCCTCAGCCATGGGGGCGGGGCGGAATAAAAAAGGGGCGGGACGGAAAGGGCGGGGTAGGGCGGGGTAGGGCGGGGCGGGGCGGGGCGGAAGGGACCTCCTCCCAGTAATCAGTACCTGCTTGCTGCTTTGGGAACCAGGAAATACTGAGATTGGAGGTGCCAGTTCTTCAGAGCAGAAAGTCCTAGGAATTTGGAATTCTGATTCCGCTCCTGAATTCACACCCTGACTTCCTGAGTGAATCGAATTAATCAGATTCCCCAAACTTTGTTTTGATGAAATGAAAATTCATATTTTAAGGCAAGATAGAAATTGAAACGAAATTTTTCTCTGCCAATTGTACGTCCTCCCTCCCCGCTAGTGTCCCTTGTGTATCTGCATTCTGCACTAAGGAGCCCTTCCCAGTGACAGAAGGACTTCCCAAGAGGCTCAGTGGGTAAAGAATCTGCCTGCAATGCAGGAGCCCAGGGTTTGATCCCTGGGTGGGGAAGATCCCCTGGAGAAGGCAATGGCAACCCACTTAAGTATTCTTGCCTGGAGAATACCACGGACAAAAGAGCCTAGAGGCCTAAAGTCTGTTAGGTTGCCAAGAGTCAGACATGACTGAGAGATTTGAGTGCAAGCACACAGCCTCATTCTCTCTTCCAATGACAGAGATGCCTGCTCAATCATGAACATCTATTTATTGTGTTTGGTTTTTTTTTTTTCTGTTGCCAGCTAGGTAATTCCTTAGAAGATAACATTCGTTTCACAATCCTGTAAGGGAGTCACCGATGACCCACCACACAGCTTGTAAGTGCAGACTTCTTTGGTGAGCTCTATATACAATGCCAATATGTCATTTCCCTTAAAGATGGTGACTGGTGCAGAACAGACTGGCCAGAGGAACTTGGGAGAACACTGGGTCACATATTATGGAAATTCTTGGCTTAAATGCGTACTTATGACTTTATTAGTGTTACTAGCCATATTATTTATATTCTGCCTAATCTATAAGATCATTTCTTGTGTTACCCAGTGTGCGACTGAGCCTCAGATAAAGTTAATGTGATTAGGTGACCTGAAGTGATTGATCAAATGATAGTTCTATAAGATCAAAGATTGTAATAGTGTAATTCTGGAAATGGGAAGAAGCAACAAGAGAGGACCGTTTCCTGGACTGTAGCAGACTAGTAAGACAGGCTGTCCATGGTTTCCCTGGTGGTCTAGTGGTTAAGAATCTTTCTGCTGATGCAGGGGACATAGGTTCTATCCCTGGTCCAGGAAGATCCCACACATCTCAGAGCAACTAAGCCTGCATGCCAAAACTACTGAGTTAAAGCACTAGAGCCCAAGAGCCACAACCACTGAGCCCACGGGCTGCAACTACTGAAGTCCACGCGCCTAGAGCCTGTGTTCTGAGGCAAGGAGGAGCCGCAGCACCGCGGTGAAGAGTGACTCCTGCCTGCCGCAACTGGAGGAAGCCCACGTGCAGCAGTGAAAAGCCAGCGCAGCTAAAAATAAACAAATCATCTTAAAGACGGGCATCCATAGGCTTTTGGTTACTATTAAAGGGGCCTAGTCCAGTAACAGTACATTGAGTGGCCTATCAAGAAAATCTTTGCCTGACCTGGGAATGAGCATTCTTAGCTCATGACAAACTGGTCATGAAATGCCTCCCAAATTGGTCACAATTCAGACCAAAAGGGTGGGGATTGTAAAACAAAGAATGTCGCCCACCATCCAGTTCTACAACAAGTCACTAGGCACTGAATCCACTGAAAGGAATCTGTGAGAGGAATTCAGGGTGAGTATCAGGATGAGACTGTGCTCTGGGAGAGCTGACGGAACTGACCCTCAGGTAGTTAGAGATTTTCAGAAGGAAATTTTATGAACCTAATTTCTTGCATCTTCCTATACTTAGAAAAGCACTTAAACCATTAACTAAGATATCTGTTCCTCCCAAATAGCAATAACCTTCTACCAAGATGAGACTTAATTGCACGTAAGAAAGTTAAAGTGTTAGTCACTCAGCTGTGTCCAGCTCTTTGTGACCCCATGGACTGTAGCCCACCAGGCTCCTCTGTCTATGGGGATTCTCCAGGCAAGAACACTGGGGTGGGTGGCCATTTCCTTCTCCAAGGATTCTTCCCAACCCAGGAATTGAACCTGGGGCTCCTGTATTGCTTCCCTGGTGGCTCAGAGGTTAAAGCGTCTTCCTCTAATGCGGGAGACCCGGGTTCGATCCTTAGGTCGGGAAGATCCCCTGGAGAAGGAAATGACAACCCACTCCGGTGTTCTCGTCTGGAGAATCCCATGGACGGAGGAGCTTGGTAGGCTACAGTCCATGGGATCGCAAACAGTCGGAAACGACTGAGCGACTTCACTCACTTTCACTCCTGCATTGCAGGCAGATTCTTTACCATCTGAATCACTGGGGAAGGCCTAATTGCACATAACCATTCATCAAAATCACATACATGCTGCCTCCTATACCCCTTCAGAACAGTTCTCAGAGTTATCTGGGAGATCATCTCCTGGATTATAATCCTCAGGTTGACTCAAACAAAATTTTCCATTTCTTTCCTGGATTGACTATTGATTAGTTATTTGTGTGTGTGTGGACAGTTTCCTCTGCAAAATGTTTAGAAGGTTAAATGAGCACAGAGGTCAAGTGCTTAGACTTATACCTGGCTCATCAAACGCACTTAATACAAGTTAGCTATTACGTGAGTTGTGACTGCAAGTCTGACTCAAAGCTGTGTGAAATAGCCAAACTTCAAACAATATATCATTTTAAATATGTTAGGAATGTAAAAGAATTTTAGGTCATTTCAAGCTCAAAGATTTTTGCTGGTTAGAAAATATATTCACCCACTTATGAACTATTCTTGACTTAGGAAAAAAATGAATCTAATGGAGACTGTTACCAGAAATAAATGGTGAAGGAACAATTTAAAGAGTTCATACTATCTAGAACCCCTAACCGTGGAGCTTCCCAGGTAGCTCAGATGGTAAAAGAGTCTGCCTGCAATGCAGGAGACCCAGGTTCAAACCCTGGGTCAGGAGGATGCCCTAGAGAAGGAAATGGCCACCCACTCCAGTATTCTTGCCTGGAGAATCCCATGGACAGAAGAGCCTGGCAGGCTACAGTCCATTGGGTTGCAAAGAGTGGGACACAACTGAACACTAACATTTCATTTCATTTTACTATCTAGAAGCAATCAGCCAAATTTGTAGAGTGGGAAATTATAGAAAACAGCCCAGTTTCTTCAATGAATCAACATCTTTAAGGGTACGAGAGACTGCAGTAGATTTAAAGATTTTAGGGTTGTATCAATCAAATGAGATATATGACCCCTTTATGATTCTGGTTGGGAAAATTGTAAAAGGACCTTTTTTGAGATAGATGGTAAAATTAAAAATGGATAGGGTATTAGATGACATCAAGTAATTCTTGTTAAATCTGTTAGCTATACTAACATACTATGGCACTGAGGTTACTTTTTTAAAGTTCTTATATGTTAGAGATACATACTGAAGTATTTGCAGGTATAAATATGTAAATGCATGTATGGATGTGAGAGTTGGACCATAAGGAAAGCTGAGTGCCAAAGAATTGATGCTTTTGAACCGTGGTGTTGGAGAAGACTCTTGAGAGTCCCTTGGACTGCAAGGAGATCCAACCAGTCCATCCTAAAGGAAATCAGTCCTGAATGTTCATTGGAAGGACTGATGCTGAAGCTGAAGCTGCAATACTTCAGCCACCTGATGTGAAGAGCTGACTCATTGGAAAAGACCCTGATGCTGGGAAAGATTGAAGCAGGAGGAGAAGGGGACGACCAAGGATGAGATGGTTGGATGGCATCACTGACTCGATGGATATAAGTAAAGGCCAGGAGTTGGTGATGGACAGGGAGGCCTGCAGTGCTGCAGTCCATGGGGTCGCAAAGAGTCCGACATGACTGAGTGACTGAACTGAATTGAACTGAACTGAAATATATTGGGGGTGAGAATTCCAGGGAGCTCAAAGATCTTTAGTTACGAAATGCATTAAGAACTAGAGAAGCAAATCTGCCACTTTCAGGTTCTATCAAAATCTCCGGCTCTAAGTCACCTCAGTTAATTGGGGCAGCTCCTCTCTCCCTTAGCAGGTCCCCTCCGGTCGCCGTCTTCCCCACTACTTTCCTTCCACTGCAGGAAAACAATATGTGGAAGGTTTAGAAGAATCAGGACCATACTAGTAAAACTTCCATCATAAGGAGGCATCTGGGTAGGGACTTCCCTGGTGGTCTGCTGTTTCAGACTCCATGGTCCCAGTGCAGGGGACCCAGGTTTAATCCCCGGTCAGGGAACCAGACCCCACATGCCTCAACTGAGGATGCCACATGCCACAGTGAAGACTGAAGATCCCACATGCCCGCAGTTAAGGCCTGGTGCAGCCAAACAAATAAATACAAGAAAGAATAAGAAGATACCTGGACATATTTGATATTTTCTCTACTATGGATGTGTGAGAAAATTTGAGACCTAAGAGACCCCTTATAAGAGCAATTTAAAAGTGTGTAAATGAGGAATTGCTTTAGACTTCTGCTTCTAAGTCGAAATCTTGTATAGTTTAGGCAGAGTTTCAGAAGATGTAATAATTTAAAGTTTGCCACACGTTTAGGTATATAATTCATTATCTTTGTAAAAATCAATACTTGAAGAAGACTGAGTATTTTTGGGCAATTGAAATACCCAAAGAGAAAGTAAAATGTACTAAATTTATAAATTTATGTAAAATGTATAAATGCTGAGCAGAGGTCAGCAAAACTTTTTCTTAAAGGGCCAGAGAGTAAATATTTTAGGTTTTGTGGGCCAGAGGGTCTGTGCCACAACTCCTAGTTTCTGCCACTATATTGGGAAAGCAGCCAGAGATAATAAATATATAAATGAATGGGCATGGTTGTGTTCTAATAAAACTTTATTTACAAAAACAGACAGCGAGCCCACAGACTGTCATTTGCCTACCCTAAGAGGTCCTGTATTTTGTTGAGGAGTGTTTCATTAGCAACCTTTATAAACTGAGAGCAAACATTATTCAAGTTTCCTAAAAATTATTGCTAAAAAAATAAATTATGTAATCTGAACTTGAACATTTTAAAGCATTGTTCTACAATTAAATATTTATTCCTTTATACCCGACAACCAGTTTTCAGGGAATGAAGGGACAAAGGAACGTCTTAAACACAAGTAGAGGGTATAATCAGCACAACTCTGACTCTGGGAAACCGTGGCGCAAACTACCTGGTTTCATCAACAAATAAAGTACAAGAAAAAAACAATAATAATAAAGCGAGGAGCCAAAAGGAGATATGCAGGAAAAGAGACTTGAAGGACTTCACAAGTGGTCCAGCGGTTAAAAGTCCGCCTGCCAATGAGGGGACGCTGATTTGGTCTCTGGTCTGGGAAGATCCCACATGCCTCGGGCCAGCTGAGCCCCTGCACCGCTGAGCCTTTGCTCTAGACCCTGGGGGCCGAAACTGCTGAGCCCGCATGCCCTGAGGCCCCGGCTCCCCACAGGAGAAGCCACGCGATGAGACGCCTGCACCCCGCAACTAGAGAAAGGCCCATGCAGCAGTGAAAACCCTGCGCAGCCAAAAATAAATAGTAAGTAGCTAAATAAAAATTTTAAAGTAAGTAAAAGAAATTTGAGGGGCATACTGACCAATAGTAATGCTCAGATCTTATTTGGATTCTGATTCAAACAAACTGTGTAAGTAAAATGAGGACATTTATGAAACAGCTGAGAATTTGAACACTGGATATTTGACAAAATTAAGGGATTATTGTTCAGACTTTATGGACATGATAAAGGTGTTACAGTTATATGTTTTTAAAGACACCATATCTTTTAGAAATACAAGCTGAAGTGTTTGCAGGTAAAGTAGTTTGAGGCCTGAAAGAAAAGTGAAAGTGAAGTCGCTTAGTCGTGTCCAACTCTTTTCGACCCCATGGACTATAGCCTACCAGGGTCCTCTGTCCATGGGATTTTCCAGGCAAGAGTACTGGAGTGGGTTGCCATTTCCTTCTTCAAGGCCTAGCGTGAGGCCTAGGATTGGCATATATGAAAGGGAGCTAATGGGTGAGAGTATGGTTGAAATAGCATTGGCCCTGAGTTGATAGTTGTTAAAGCTGGATAAGAACTGACTCATTAGAAAAGACACTGATGCTGGGAAAGACAGAAGGCGGGAGGAGAAGGGGACGACAGAGGATGAGATGGTTGGATGGCATCACTGACTCAGTGGACAGTTTGAGCAAGCGCAAAAGTTGGTGATGGACAGGGAAGCTTGGCATGCTGCAGTCCATGAGTCGGGTCGCAAAGAGTCGGACACGACTGAGCGACTGAACTGAACTGAAAGCTGGGTGATGTGAGCGTGGCAGGAAGACTATTTTGCCTTTTTTGTTGGGTATATTGAAATGTTTCATAATACAAAATTTTTAAACTAGAAATTTAAAAACTTAGTTTTAAAGAAGCATAGCAGTAAAAAGGAACAACCTACTGATAGATACAGTAATATGAATGAATCTAAAAATCTATGCTGGGTAAGAAAAGCCAGACATAGAAGAGTACTTACTGGATGATTCTGTTGACGTAAAATTCTAGAAAATGGAAATTAATATATAGTGACAGAAAAAGAATTAGTGGTTTCCTGGCTCTGAGAGCAGAGGGAAGGATATTCTATGTGGCGGGGGGTGTGGAGGATCTCTTGGGGGTGATAAAAATGTTCTGTATCTTGATTGTGGTAGTAGCGGTTTCATGGACATGTAACCATGTTTTTTTTAAGCTTAAAGCTTTTTTTTTTTAAACCTTACACTAAGGTTTTGAATTTGTTGTTTCAATAAACTGAACACTAATCTTTTAAACTATGACTCAGTAAACTTTCTGAAAAGGGTCACATAGAAATTATTTTAGACATTCCGGAACATACGGTCTCTATGGCAACTGAAATTTGAATTTTCACATGTCATAAAGTATTATTCTCCTTTCTATTTTTTCCAACACTGGCACATGTAAAAACCGTTCTTAACTAATGGGTCATGCAAATCAGTGTGGGCCAGTCTGACACTCATAGTTTGCCATGCCGTGCTGTCACTTCATGGACTGCAGCCCGCCAGGCTCCTCTGCCCATGGACTTCTCCAGGCAAGAATACTGGAGTGGATTACCATGCCCTCCTCCAGGGGATCTTCCCAACCCAGGGATGGAACCTGCATCTCTTAAGTCTCCTGCACTTGCAAGCAAGTTCTTAACCACTAATGCCACATGGGTAGTTCATTGGACCCTTGCAAACTTTTTACCGTTAAACAAAAATAAAAGTAAACTTTTGAATGTCTTCTCTGCACAGGAAAAACTGCCCCAGAAATCTTGACCTCAATAAAGTGAACAGACTGGCCTTGAAGAATGAAAAAGACATCGGCATGAGACAGGGGCTGAAAGCCATAGAAGAGTCTTTAAGAAATGTTGTTTGAGACACAACATGAACAGAAAGATTGTCAAGAGACAGTTAGACGCCAAGTAGGTAGGTGTGTGTGCGCAGTACTTGTTTTCTGGTAAAATAGCACCTACATAGTTCACAACAAGGATATCAAACCAGTCAATCCTAAAGGAAATCAATCCTGAATATTCACTGGAAAGACTGATCTAAAGCTGAAGCTTCAATACTTTGGCCACCTGATGCGAAGAGCCGACTAGTTGGAAAAGCCCCTGAGGCTGGGAAAGATTGAAGGCAAAAGGAGAAGGGGATGAGATTGTTAGATAGCATCACTGACTCAATGAACATGAATTTGAGTGAATTCCAGGAGATAACAGAGAACAGAGGAACCTGGTGTGCTGCAGTCCATGGGGTCTCCAAGAGATGGATATGACTTTTCAACTGAGCAACAACAACAAATCACAGAAAAAAGACTAGGTGATAGACACATTTTGTTCTGGTTCATTTGCCTTCTCTTTTCTGAACCCACAGGGTGGTCCTGTTAATACAGCGTGGCCTTGCTGTTCTGGCCCCATCTGACTGGCCAGGGTAAGGATGTGACCCAAATCAGCCGCATTTTCCGTTGGTCGGTGCTCAACCCAGCTCTGACCCAAGCTAGGCCGAGCAAGGTTCTTTTCTAGGAAGTTTGGAGCTAGAACTGAAAAAGAGAAGCTGGTCCCTCTGTGTGTGTCTGGACTGCAAGATACTATAGTCCAGACAAGCAGAGAAAAGCTACCTGTGGAGAGAGAAGGATGAAAGCAGATATGAGTTGAAGAAGAGGGACATAGAGATTTTAGAACTCTGAACCTGGTTGTTCCTGGAGCCTCGGTTCTATGCATGGATTCTGGAAACAGCACGGTATCTCTCTCTATCACGGACCCCTCATTTCAGTTAAGCAGATGCCACGTGACTTTCTCACTTACAACCAGGAGTCCTAAATGATATAGAATGAATGAGTGACAACAGAATGAATACTTGACAACATTTCCACACTCAAGGTCATAATCCCAGAGCCTAGAGGTTGTTCAATTAGTTTCAGTGATGACGAGACTTTTAAACTGGTATGAATAGCACAGAAGGGAAACCTCACTAAAATGGAGTTGGGAGGCCAAAAGGGTCTCTCAAGCACATACCACTTAGCTCAATTACAGGAAGAACTGTCTACTACAGACCCCAATAGAAGAATCATCGAGAAGGAGCCAGCAATTACATGTCCCAATAGGAAAAAGACGGACATTGTGTCTGCGACAAGAAATCCAATACTCCAGCAATGCAGCCAATGAGAAATTGTCCTTACCCCAGAATCATGCTGTTCTCTCGTTGTTGTTCACTCACTAAGTCGTGTCCAGCTCTTTGTGACCCCATGGACTGCAGCGTGCCAGGCTTCCCTGTCCTTCACTGTCTTATCAGCCCCTCCCAATGTCCTACTTTTCCCTATAAATAACCTTCCTCTCCTTGGTTTATTGGACTTACATATGGCTCTGGCTATAGCTTGCTTATCCCAAATTGCAATTCCTCCTTTATTCCCAAATAAACCTATTTTTGCTCGTTAAATAACTTTTATTTTTACTTCTTTTAATTTATTTTTAATTGAAGGATAATTGTTTTACAATATTGGTTTGATTTCTGCCATACATCAATATGAATTCGCCATATGTCCTCCGCTCTTGAGACTCCCTCCTACCTCCCACCCTTTCTCACCCCTCTAGGTTGTCACAGAGCCCTAGTTTGAGTTCCCTAACTGGCTCTGATTTTTAAGGTCAACGTTGGTCTATGCTGAACATGTAAAAACGAACTCTTTCATCTTGAGAAGGATGGAATCTTCAACATCTAACTCAGGCAAACTGGAGTAACGAGTCAATCAACTCTTTCAAACTTAAGGAATTTTCTGTCAGTCCCTATGCAGTAAAAGGAAGACAGTGTGCCTTTGGAAAACAGAAGTAAAAGACTCCAAGCCCCTTCGTTCCTGTGATCTGCTTTTTTTTTCTTTTTTTAGGGGAAGAAAGGGTGACATGTCTTAGGTTGGAGTGCCTCAGTATGTGGACGCAGCCCCCAGCAATAGTTCTTCTGTCATAGCTTAACTGGCCTATTGATGCCTTATGGTGCTCAGTCGCTCATGTGTGTCCAGTTCAGTCCTGTCTGACTCTCTGTGACCCCGTGGACTGCAGCCCACCAGCCTCCTCTGTCCGTGGGATTTTCCAGGCAGGAACACTGGAGTGGGTTGCCACTGCCTCCTCCAGAGGATCTTCCCAACCCAGGGATCGAACCCGAGTCCCCTGTGTCTCCTCCATTGCAGGTGGCCTCTTTACCACTGAGCCACCAGGCAAGCCCATCATTGCTGACCCTCTTCCCTAATTTCTGTGTCCTGTGTGTAAAGAATCTGTCTGCCAGTGCAGGAGACACAGGAGACTCGGGTTTGATCCCTGGGTCGGGAAGATCCCCTGGAGGAGGGCATGGCAACCCACTCCAGTATTCTTGCCTGGAGAATCCCATTTACAGAGGAGCCTGGCGGGCCACAGTCCATGGGGTCACAAAGAGGCAGACACAACTGAGTGACTAATCCACCACCATCGCCGACAAGGTAGAATGTGTACACAGATTGTTGGAAAACAGATGACACCTGACTAGTGAAGGTATACAGTAATACTGGAATTCAGAGGAAGGTTTTGATGAAGGGGGGAGACATGGGGTCGCAAAGAGTCAGACAGGACTGAAGCAGCTGAGCACACACATGTGCACGTTAGCAATAACACTTGATGTCAGCATTTAGAAGAGTCTTTAGGAGGACACTGAGGTTTACTCTCCTATACGGGGGGCTCTGTGGTCAGGCTGAGGGCATTACCTAAGAGCCTTGGAGAAAAGGGATTCTAACTAGGTATTTAAAAAGGTAATATTAATTTTCTTGGGTAGCTTACTCAAACTAACATTTCTCCCCAGTTCAGTTCAGTTCAGTCGCTCAGTCGTGTCCGACCCTTTGCAACCCCATGGACTGCAGCGCGCCAGGCCTCCTTGTGCAACTCCAGGAGTTTACCCAAACCCATGTCCATCGAGTCGGTGATGCCATCCAACCATCTCATCCTCTGCTGTCCCCTTCTCCTCCTGCCCACAGTCTTTCCCAGCATCAGGGTCTTTTCAAATGAGTCAGCTCTTTGCATGAGATTTCTCCCCAAGATGCCCTGAAAGAGTTTTCAGTCTCTGTTATGAGTAGAGCTCTTTCACAAAGTGGTGTTTTATAAGTTAAACTGATAATGAAAGGGATCAGTGAAACAGCACAAGTCTTTTATTCTTTTTAAATAATTTTTAATTAGCAAATAGCTAAATCCCCAATATTCAGGCTACATTTCTTTGACTAGGAAAGTGTCATTTTTAAGAATTGGTAGTTTCCGTTCAAACCTTCCTTTATCCTGTTGACTTTTCTCGCCCTAGTGATTCTCCAGGCTTGTGGTGTCATGTTTTTTAAGTATGGGACAAGTGTGACTGGCTTTTCTGTTCCCTTCTTATTCCCTTCTACACTTCTCTTTTCACTGCCTCCTCTCATTTCCAAAATAACAAAAATGTGCGTTTTTTTCCACCAGTAGTTTCCAGTTGCAAATGAAAGTATCTAAATTAAATCATATCCACCTTTTCAGCAGTGCAGAGAGGAACTACCACGCCAAGCATTTGAAGCATGCTATCTATGCTTGGTACAAGAAAAAAGTTTTACAGGAAATTGCAAAGAATATGGGGAATAATTGCCCATATTTTCTTTCAGTTCAGTTCAGTTCAGTCGCTCAGTTGTGTCCAACTCTTTGCATTACCCAATGACAAATACTATTTTAGAGTATTTCTTCTACAAAGGCCCTTTCTTTCTTTTCTTTTCTGTTTTTCTGGGGTCTTAGTTTATATTTTTTCATCATAGTTGTGATTACCTTTCCTCTTAAGGTTCTACATAAGCATGTCTGTTTACTACAAACCTCATCAGTTCAGTTCAGTTGCTCAGTCGTGTCTGACTCTGCGACCCCATGAATTGCAGCACACCAGGCCTCCATGTCCATCACCAACTCCCAGAGTTTACCCAAACTCATGTCCATCGAGTCAGTGATGCCATCCAACCATCTCATCCTCTGTTGTCCCCTTCTCCGCCTGCCTTCAATCCCTCCCAGCATCAGGGTCTTTTCCAATGAGTCAACTCTTCGCATGAGGTGGCCGCAGTATTGGAGTTTCAGCTTCAGCATCAGTCCTTCCAATGAACATCCAGGACTGATCTCCTTTAGGATGGACTGGTTGGATCTCCTTGCAGTCCAAGGGACTCTCAAGAGTCTTCTCCAACACCACAGTTCAAAAGCATCAGTTCTTCGACGCTCAGCTTTCTTCACAGTCCAACTCTCACATCCATACATGATCACTGGAAAAACCATAGCCTTGACCAGACGGACCTTTGTTGGCAAAGTAATGTCTCTGCCTTTTAATATGCTATCTAGGTTGGTCATAACTTTCCTTCCAAGGAGTAAGCGTCTTTTAATTTCATGACTGCAATCACCATCTGCAGTGAATTTGGAGCCTCAAAAATAAAGTCCAACACTGTTTCCACTGTTTCCCCATCTATTTGCCATGAAGTGATGGGACCAGATGCCATGATCTTAGTTTTCTGAATCTTGAGCTTTAAGCCAACTTTTTTACTCTCCTCTTTCACTTTCATCAACAGGCTTTTTAGTTCCTCTTCACTTTCTGCCATAAGGGTGGTGTCATCTGCATATCTGAGGTTATTGATATTTCTCCCGGCAGTCTTGATTCCAGCTTGTGCTTCTTCCAGCCCAGCGTTTCTCATGATGTGCTCTGCATGTAAGTTAAATAAGCAGGGTGACAATATACAGCCTCATAAATATCCATTTGATGCATAATATTTCATCCAATGAAATATTCTACTTAACCACTTCCTGCTCTGGTCCACTTCCTGCATGAAAGTGAAAAGTGAAAGTGAAGTTGCTCAGTCATGTCTAACTCTTTGCGACCCCATGGACTGTAGCCCACCAGGCTTCTTTGTCCATGGGATTTTCCAGGCAAGAATCCTGGAATGGGATGTCATTTCCTTCTCCAGGGGATCTTCCAGACCCAGGGAGTGAACCCGGGTCTCCCACATGGCAGGCAGACACTTTAACCTCTGAGCCACAAAGGAAGCCCCAAAAGGGACCCAAGGAGCTCATCAGATTAAGAGATCAATCATTTGAGATGAGATTGAGAGAAAAGAAAGTGGAAGTCGCTCAGTCATTGCGTCTGACTGTTTGCGACCCCATGGACTATACAGTACATGGAATTCTCCAGGCCAGAATATTGGAGTGGGTAGCCATTTGCTTCTTCAGGGGATCTTCCCAACCCAGGGATCAAACCCAGGTCTCCCACTTTGCAGGCAGATTCTTTATTGCAGGCCTAGCCATCAGAGAAGCCCTGAGACGAGATTAAGGGATTACAAACCTGCTCACCCTCTAATCTTGTCAGCAACCCAACCCTGGAACAGTTGTTTTAAAACTTCTCATCAAATCCTCATGGGTTGGTGTGTGTGTGTGAGTCACTCAGTCCTGTGGGTTCTTTATGACCCCATGGTCTGTCCATGGAATTCTCTAGGCAAGCATACTGGAGTGAGTGGCCATTTCCTTCTTCAGGGGACCTTCCCAACCCAGAATTAAAACCCGAGTTTTCTGCATCATAGGCGGTTTCTTCACCATCTGAACCACTAGGGAAGCATAGTTTTTGGAGGCAGGAGTCCGCTGTGTCCCCCTTTGACTGGTTAAGTAATCAAGCTGTCCTTTCCTCCCTCACCCAAAACTGTCTCCAAGATTCAGTTCAGCATCAGTGTGCAGAGAAGTTGAGCTTTGGGTAAGGTGCTGCAGCATGAGGAGTGAGGTGGCCAAGATGGAAGCCAAGGAGGACAAGAGGACACTTTCTAGAAAGACAAATAGAACTTCAAATGACGTAGGCAAAACTCCATGGAACATTCCCTCAGCAGTGACCACATTACATGCCCACAGTATCTACTGACATCTCAAGGAACAAAGGGCAGCGATAATCTATAAATAAACAAGGAGCGCTAGCAGTACCGGGGAGGTGGGGATTAACTTGCCTCAGAGGGCTACTCACCTAGTCTTGACAAATAAGGAGCTCATTGGCTAGACAAAGGAGAAAACACATGTAGGCGGAGGAAACAGCACGTGCAGAAGTCCAGGTTCTGAAACCTGGTCTTAGAGCCAAGGTGTGTCTTCCCTGGAGGTCTGGTGGTTAAGAATCCACCTTCCAACTAGGGGACATGGTGCAATCCCTGATTGGGCAACTGAGATCCCATTACTGTGGAGCAACTAAGCCTGAGAGCTGCGACTAGAGAAAGGAAAAAAAAGGTATGTTCTAGGGCCCTCAACCAGGGCATGTGGCTGCAGTAAAGTGAGGCTAGGGACAGGTTCTGGAGAGCCCTGACGCTGTGTGTTGTACAAAAAAGAATTTTCCTGGCCCTTGTTTCTGATCCTATCTCAGTGGTAAACGCTGCTGCTAAGTCGCTTCAGTCGTGTCCGACTCTGTGCGACCCCACAGACGGCAGCCCACCAGGCTCCCCCGTCCCTGGGATCCTCCAGGCAAGATCCTCCAGGCAAGAACGCTGGAGTGGGTTGCCATCTCCTTCTTCAATGCATGAAAGTGAAAAGAAAGTGAAGTCACTCAGTCGTGTCCAACTCTTAGCAACCCCATGACTGCAAGCCTACCAGGCTCCTCCGTCCATGGGATTTTCCAGGCAAGAGTACTGGGGTGGGGTGCCATTGCCTTCTCCGGTGTAAACACTACACCCTTGGAATTTCCTGAGTGATTGTTACTCATGGTGGCCCCTGGCCACACCTGGTGTTGTTTAGTTGCTAAGTCATGTCTGACTCTTTGTGACTCCATGGACTGCAGCGCCTGGATTTCCTGTCGGTCACTATCTCCTGCAGTTTGATCAAACTCATATCCACTGAGTCAATGATGCTATCTAACCATCGCATCCTCTGTTGTCCCTTCTCCTCCCGCCTTCAATCTTTCCCAGCGTCAGGGTGTTTTCCATTAAGTCAGCTCTTCACATCAGGTGGCCAAAGTATTGGAGCTTCAGCTTCACCATCGGTCCTTCCAATGAATTTTCAGGGTTGATTACAGAACGTAATGAGTTTAATAATATCCACTGGAAGAGGGTCACTCAAAGTAGGCTTATTAAGCAAAGATGATCTAATTCAAGTCATAGCTTTACAAAAAAATTTACAAACAGATGTTTGTGTTACAAATAATTTATGAGAATTCACAGTTCATATTGAAATGATATTTCAAAAAAAAAAAAAAAACCCAAGTGAAACCCAAATGAAAAAGTTACCAAAAAGTGGAGAACAAAAAATAGCTCATTGTTTTTTATTTAAAAAAAAATAAAAAGCAAGAATATCTTTTAACTGCATGCTAAGTACTATGCTCTATGCTGATGATAAACTTTCATTCCAAGTGAGGGAAATATCATTCAAGATGCCTTCAAGGATCTCATAATTCAGAAGGGGAACACAAAACTTAGCAGATAGATAATGCTTGTAAGATGACATGGTGGGACAATGAAAGAGATTTTTTCAGTATAACTGCAGCAGAGATAAAATTAAAGACCCAGTTGGTAATAGCGACGCCCTTCCTCATCCCATTCAAACTATTGTTTTTATCCCTGTACTAGGACCTGAGAATGCCATTTAAATGAAAATACTCGAGTATTTTCATTTTCACTCAGCTTGCCCTACCAGATTTAAAATGGTCCACAATAATCACAAAAGTCTACAATAATCCATTGTAAATTAAATGGCATAACACTGGTTTAAAATTACATAGACAGAATAGAATAGAGAGTACAGAAACAGAATATGATGTTATAAGTATGGTATTCCAAATCAGTGAAGAGAGTATGGGTTATTCAAGAAATGATCAGAAATAAATTTTAATTTGGAGGAAAAATTATATCATATCCCTAGTTTTTCTTACTGACAAATTCTACTTGGATCAAAGATTAAGTATTTTTTTTTTATGCATTTCTCTGCCCCATCCCCATCACCCTCAAGATTAAGTATTTTTAAAGCACATGAAAAACTATAAGAAAACAGTATTTTAAAAATCTTGAGTCAAATGAGATCTTTCTAAACATGACACCAAAGTTAGAAGTTCTAAAAGGAAAATGCTCATAGATTTTTGATTAGGTTAAATTTGTAAACTTCTGAATGATACAAAACTGTCAAAAAAAAAAAAGGTAAAAATTAAATCAACAACAAAACAAAAAGCAACCTACGTTAAGGGAATTCTTCTGCAGTCCAGGGGTTTGTACTCCATGCTTCTACTACAGGGGGCTGGATTTGATCCCTGTTTGGGGAACTAAGATCCCACAAGCCTTGTGGTGTAGCCAACAAAACAAAGCAAAGCCTAGGTCATCTGACTAATATCCCTAAGACATAGAAGGAGCTCTTATAAATGAATAAGGAAAATGTGACTTCCCTGATCAAATGGGAACATGAAAATGCAATTCACAAAAAGAAGCTTTGCGAATAATCATGTGGGAAGATAGTGTTCTTTTTAATAGTCAAAGAAATGCAAATTTCATCTCAATAAATGATGGTGAAGATATTAAGCCTGAAAATACCAGATTGTGCAGAAAGCAGACATTACTATGTGCCGATGGTGGTAAGATACCTCGGTAGAAATCCTCTAGATAAGAATTTGGTATAATACGTGTAAAAGAGTAAAAGGAGCAAAGAAAATAGAGGCAGGTTGATGGGAAGAGGAGATGCTGAAGGGAATATTTTTGAACTAGCCCTTTTCAAGAAATTTATCTTATAATTTATCTAATATATGCTTCAGGTCAAGGTTTCAGCAGGGCGGGTTTCTCTAGAGACCTCCGGGGCCTGTGGATGGCCACCTTCTCCCTGTGTCCTCAAGTGGCTTTGCTCTGGCATTGTCTCCTCTTCCTACAAGGACACCAGTCATTAGATTAAGGCTCCACCCCTATTTAACCTGAATTACTCTTAAAGCCCTGTTTCCACATACAGTCATACTGAGGGTTAAGACTTCAACATATGGATTTGAAAAGTGTGATAGTGTTGCCTCTGACTCTTTGTGACCCCATGGTCTGTAGCCCATCAGGCTCCTTTGTCCATGGGATTCTCCAGGCAAGAATACTGGAGTGGGTTGCCATTCCCTTCTCCAGGGGATCTTCTCCACCCAGGGATCAAACTCGGGTCTCCTGCATTGTAGGCGGATTCTTTACCATCTGAGCCAAATAGTGAAAAAGCGGAAAGAACCTAATGGTACAGAAAGTAAAATATTATACAGCTGCACAAGTCATGAAGTCAGTTTATATTTATTAACATGGAAAGCTGCCATGATATATCACATGGTTGTTTTTTGTTTTTTGTTTATTTTTTGGCCGCACCCTGCAGCTTGTAGGATCTTAGTTCCCTAACCAGGGATTGAACCGAAGCCCTCAGCAGTGAAACCTGGAAGTCTTAACCACTGAACTGCCAGGGTATTCCCTATGACTTGTTACTTAACAAGTTTTAAAACAATAGGCATAGTATGATCACACTTTTGCAAAAACATCTGTGTATATTTGAAAAATAAAGCTTATGCACGCCAAGGTAAATAAAGTGACATCTGGAGAGTAGAGTTCTGAAAAAATACATATTCAATTTTATATTTTTATGAATAATATATAATGAATATCTTTTTTATATATAATGAATATCTTAACCTTTATGATAAAGGAGAAAAAAGTTATTTTTGAAAGAACAGATCAGTCCTAAATTTATTTCTCCCAGGATTATTTAAAGAAATGGCAAATTCTGATTGCTAATTTTTTGCATAAATAATTGCGAATTGTGAACCGAAGTGATTCTACAGGGTGCATGCACACAGAGGCCACTGATGTGAGGCAGATTACAATCTTGAGTGGAAGTGATTCATTTGCAAAAAAATTATGAACATTAAAATAAGTTCACTAGGGTTTGCCTGGTGGTCCAGTGGTGGGGAGTCTGCCTGTCAATGCAGGGTACTCAGGGTTGATCCCTGATCCGGGCAGATCCCATATGCCTCAGAATAACTGAGCCCGTGGGCTACAACTACTGAGCCCACAGGCCACAATTACTGAAGCCTGCGTGCCTAGAGTCTGCTCTGCAACAAGAGAAGCCACACACCGCAACTCTAGAGTAGCCCCCATTTGCTGCAACTAGAGGAAGCCTTTGTGCAGCAATGAAGACCTCGTGCAGTGAAAAATAAATAAATCTTTAAAAAGTTAATTAACCAATGGAACTCATAGGTGTGTTTAGTTGACACTGGAAATCATGTGCTTAATTTGATTACTGTAGCCTGTCAAACTAAATAATTTAAACCAAAAAGCCCTGTTAGAGTAGACAAATATGCTGACAAACTTCAAAGACAATAGATTCTTTTTTTAGTAACGTGGATTCCTCTGCACAATTCCAACACCAACTAAATGGAGTTTCACAAATAAATTCACTCTCACAACCAGGAAAGAGAACCAACATAACAGCATATGTTAGTTTAATCCCTGTTTGGTTTATCCACTAATTCAGTCCCCAGAGTGACAGTTCTTTCTTTTTAGTGAAAAAATCATCGCAATTTTCTACTAATTTTGAGGTAGTTTTTGTACTTAAAGAACCAAAATACAAGGTTCAGTTCAGTTCAGTCACTCAGTCATGCCCGACTCTTTGCGACCCCATGAATTGCAGCACACCAGGCCTCCCTGTCCATCACCAACTCCCAGAGTCTACCCAAACTCACGCCCATTGAGTCGGTGATGCCATCCAACCATCTCATCCTCTGTCGTCCCCTTCTCCTCCTGCCCTCAATCTTTCCCAGCATGAGGGACTTTTCCAATGAGTCAGCTCTTCACATCAGGTGGCCAAAGTACTGGAGTTTCAGCTTCAACATCAGTCCTTCCAATGAACACCCAGGACTGATCTCCTTTAGGATGGACTGGTTGGATCTCCTTGCAGTGCAAGGGACTCTCAAGAGTCTTCTCCAACACCACAGTTCAAAAGCGTCAGTTCTTTGGCGCTCCGCTTTCTTTATAGTCCAACTCTCACATCCATACACGACTAGGTCCCTCAAGTTTAAAGACCTCATGAGGAAATGTCACCTGGTGTGATGGCCTTCAGACTAAGCAACACTCTAGCGTGCCTCTCTTCTGCATGGTTGATGGTTGTGTTGTAGCCAGAAGCTTCACGATACAGCTTGATTTGCCTAAACAGAAGAAACAGGTCTTTCTCTGTTAGGCTGAAAGGTGGCATCAAGGATGGAAACTCATGTCCTGATTTTTCACCATCCTCAAATATTTAACTAACTGATTTATTGAAACAGCGAAAGCATAATGTCTTTCAACCTCTCTTGGGATTATCAAGTAGCTGATCGCAACCTTTCACAATCCTTCAGCATATGGGTTGCATAATCTTCAGGAAATCCTGCAGAATGTGCTTATAATGTTTTCCACTTTGACATTCAAGTTAATTATCACTATTGAATCTTTAATACTTAAAAAAATATATGTTGCTTAACTTGTTCATGAATCAGTGGTTTAATAAATGCCAGCATATATACTGAATTATGTTAATGTTTAATATCTTTTGAGCAGTCGAAAGTACATTAAAAATTAAAATAAAATTAATTCCCACTTTCCCATTTTTACACTTTAGGTAATGTTTTTTACACTGTGCTATAGTGTTCTACAAGTTGACGTTCAGTGTTTTGAATTAATGAACTTCGTGATTTATTTACTGCCTGGGGTGTTGTTCACTGATTTTTCAATTACTGTAAAACTTTATGCATCCCGGCATGAGACCCTGAGCAATCAGATGAAAGGCACTAAGGGAGTTTTTCTTTTAAATGGGATCATGTAATAAAGACAGAGGACTAAATTAACACCTCTAATATGCCAGCCAGGAACACTGAACTCCATGTTGGTCGGCTTGTGAATGACCTTGCAGAATTGAGTCTTTGAGAAACAGAAGGTTCAGGAAAGCCTGATCTCCCGCCCTTGAGTCACTGCAAACATTCATGACAAACCATCGTCGTCCACAAAACTAAAGAGCAAGAATTTCTAGGATTCAGTGTATGAGCAAGGGGCAGCCGAGATTTTGAAAGTCCTGACATGTCATATCTTCTTATCAGTGTTTGGAACTGCCAGAGGTGGTGGACATGGTTTGCACCAACACCTAACCATGACCATGCATTTGACTTCTTTCCCTGTTTCTTTCACAAGCACTGACAGGATGCCTAGCCCTGCCCTGGGCTCCAAGAGCTGAGGGGACAGAACACAGAGGTGGCAGTCCTCCAGAGCTGCTTTGTTTGTTTTTTTCAGTCTGTTGAAAGTCCTATGTCATTGCTAGGAGGAGCATCCGTGTAGAACATGGCCCCGGCGAGCAAACTCACAGGGAAGTGAGGCGAGGTGAGGCGAGGTGAGGCTCGGCTCCCACAGTCACGGAAGAGTGAGCTGCCCAGTGGGGAGCGCAGAGAAGCTGTTGGCGAGGCAACAGAAGCAGCGGATGGGCTCAGTGGGAGTCCAGACGGAGCCCCGACAAGCTGTCCCACAGGGGGCCCAGCCTCATCAGCCAGCTTGGCCCACTTGCCCAGGCATCCACACCCACAGGAACTTGGCATGTGCCAATAGAAAGGGAAGCTCTTCACCGGGCGTGAAGGGTTCACTTCAAAAGGGAGAACACAGGCAGGAAGGACAGACCTGTTAGTGCCTCAGAAAAAACAGGCCTGACGACAAGGCGCTACACCACTAATACCCCAGAAGGCCAGGCTGCCCCTGGATTACTCGGGCAATTTGAGAGCAAACCACATGAAACACCAGAAGGAAGCCTGTGCATGAGATGTAGCTGTGTAGCTCATACTAATAAACCTTCACTAGGATCGCTTCGGGGCTTCCCTCATGGCTCAGAAGGTAAAGAATTTCCTTGCGATGCGGGAGACCTGGGTTCGATCCCTGGGTTGGGAAGATCCCCTGGAGGAGGGCATGGGAATCCATTCCACTCTGGCGGGGAGAATCCCCATGGACAGAGGAGCCTGGCAGGCTATAGTCCATGGGGTCACAGAGTCGGACACAAGTGAGTGACTAACCACGGCACACAGAGATCTCTTCAAGAAAATTAGAGACACCAAGGGAACATTTCATGCAAAGAAGGGCTCAATAAAGGACAGAAACGGTATGGACCTAACAGAAGCAGAAGGTATTAAGAAGAGGTGGCAAGAATACACAGAAGAACTGTACAAAAAAGATCTTCACGACCCAGATAATCATGATGGTGTGATCACTCACCTAGAGCCAGACATCCTGGAATGTGAAGTCAAGTGGGCCTTAGAAAGCATCACTACGAACAAAGCTAGTGGATGTAATGGAATTCCAGTTGAGCTATTTCAAATCCTGAAAGATGATGCTGTGAAAGTGCTGCACTCAATATGCCAGCAAATTTGGAAAACTCAGCAGTGGCCACAGGACTGGAAAAGGTCTGTTTTCATTCCAATCCCCAAAAAAGGCAATGCCAAAGAATGCTCAAACTACCGCACAATTGCACTCATCTTACACGCTAGCAAAATAATGTTCAAAATTCTCCAAGCCAGGCTTCTACAGTACATGAACCGAGAGCTTCCACATTTTCAAGCTGGATTTAGAAAAGGCAGAGGAACCAGAGATTAAATTGCCAACATCCATTGGATCATAGAAAGCAAGAGAGTTCCAGAAAAGCATCTACTAGTGCTTCATTGAATATGCTAAAGTCTTTGACTGTGTGGATCATAACAAACTGTGGAAAATTCTTAAAGAGATGGGAATACGAGACCATCTTACCTGCCTCCTGAGAAACCTGTATGCAGGTGAAGGAGCAAAATTAGACCCGGACATGGAATAACAGACTGGTTCCAAATTAGGAAAGGAGTACATCAAGGCTGTATATTGTCACTCTGCTTATTTAACTTATATGCAGAGTTCATCATGAGAAATGCTGGACTGGATGAAGCACAAGCTGAAATCAAGATTGCTGGGAGAAATATCAATAACCTCAGATATGTAGATGACACCACCCTTATGGAAGAAAGCTAAGAGGAACCAAAGAGCCTCTTGAAAGTGAAAGAGGAGAGTGAAAAAGTTGGCTTAAAGCTCAACATTCAAAAAACAAAGATCATGGCATCTGGTCCCATCAGCTCATGGCAAATAGATGGGAAAACTATGGAAACAGTGAGAGACTTCATTTTCTTGGTTTCTAAAATCACTGCAGATGGTGACTGCAGCCATGAAATAAAAAAACACTTACTCCTTGGAAGGAAAGTTATGACCAACTAGACAGCATATTAAAAAGCAGAGACATTACTTTGCCAACAAAGGTCTGTCTAGTCAAAGCTATGGTTTTTCCAGTAGTAATGTATGGATGTGAGAGTTGGACTGTGAAGAAAGTTGAGTGCTGAAGAACTGATGCTTTTGAACTGTGGTGTTGGAGAAGACTCTTGAGAGTCCCTTGGACTGCAAGGAGATCCAACCAGTCCATCCTGAAGGAGATCAGTCCTGGGTGTTCATTGGAAGGACTGATGCTGAAGCTGAAGCTCCAATACTCTGATGCAAAAGTTCAACTCACACAAGAGACTTCAAGCTCTAGTGTTAGGAATTTTATTCCTGTCTCAAAAATATAACCTCTGTTTTCTAGAATTTTCTTCATTCTGTTCTGGCTTCTCTTAGCTGGTGAATCTGCCCTCAGTCCTTTGGTCACCTCCAATTAGAACAGGTGCCCCTGCAAAGCCATCACCTCCTTGGGCACAGGGCTGGTCCTCAGTCACTATCTGTCGTACAAGCATCCACCTGGCCTGACCACCTCCCGCCCCTGCCGTCCGCCGCTTTTCTTCAAGCTATGCTCTGCTACATTCAGGATCTCAGTTTCCCAACTAGGGACTGAACCCATGCCCCCTGCATCAGGAGCATGGAGTCTTAACCACTGGGCTGCCAGGGAAGTCTCATGACCCCTCCTTTCTTTTCCCCAATCCTGTTCCCTGCTTACAATCTTTCCTGACCCAGGTTCGATCCCTGGGTGGGGAAGATCCCCTGGAGGAGGGCAGGGCAGCCCACTCCAGTATTCTTGCCTGGAGAATCCCAGGGACAGGGGAGCCTGGCGGGCTACAGTCCATGAGGTCACAGAGAGTCAGACACGACTGAGCAGAGCATAGACCCTTGCACCTACGCTCAGGGTGGCCTCTCTGATGGTCACAGTCTCCCGCCCCCTCCTTGATTTGAACCAGCCCTTTGATGAGGCCTGTATAAACCCCTCCTGCAGCTCCTCACCCAGGACAGGTCTGCACCATGCCGGCCCTGCTTCCTCCAGCCAAGAAGAGCAAGGCAGTTCAGGAAATTTTGCTTTTGAGTCAAGAAGAAAATCTTATTTTATATCAACTCTCTTTAAAATATATATCTATTACAAATGTGTCTTTTGGCTGCTCTGGGTCTTGGTTGCTGCACAGGGGCAGCTCTCTGGTTACCATGGACGGGCCTCTCCTGGCAGGGGCTTCTCTTTTCACAAAGCGCAGGCTCTCGGGCACAAGGCCGTCAGCGGCCGTGGCGTGCAGGCTCCAGAGCGCAGGCTCACGTGTCGCGGCTCACGGGCTTCGTTGCCCCACCACATGCAGGACCTTCCCGGCCGAGAGCGAGAACCAGTGTACCCTACATCGCAAGGCAGACGCTTATCACTGGACCACCAGGGAAGCCCTACATCAACTCTTGTAAATAACGTTTATAAGACCTGGTGGATTTCTTACCTGATCCTTCCTCAGTAAAGCAGGATGGTATGTATCTCAGAGTCGTCACTCCAAACATTCAGTTCAATTCAGTTCAGTTCAGTCGCTCGGTCATGTCCAACTCTTTGCGACCCCATGGACCGCAGCACGCCAGGCCTCCCTGTCCATCACCGATTCTCGGACTTTACTCAAACTCATGTCCACTGAGTCAGTGATGCCATCCAACCATCTCATCCTCTGTTGTCCCCTTCTCCTCCTGCCTTCAATCTTTCCCAGCATCAGGGTCTTTTCATATGAAGGTTGTACAGTTACAGTTCATCCGATAAGATGGTTCATCCATTAACATGACCAGACACTGGAATCCCTGGCTTGAGTCACCTCTCTTGTCATTCGCTGTTCTCTGATCAGAGATAAGTGCTGTAAAAACAAATAAGCCACAGGATCCAGTTGTTGCAAGCTGTGAGGAGCAGAAGAGCTATTAGACTTTCTGTGCCATAACCACCAAATGGGTCCTAAAAGCGACGCAGCCCCTGGAAAGTGGCACAAGTATCTTGGCGAGTAAATCACTACCCGGAAGTACCCAGGAAATTCGTTTTAAAGTCTCTGCTTTTGGGTTATCTGAAGAGCCTGGATGAAAAGACCCAGCATAGGTTGTAGTGAACAGAGGTTAAAGGTACCTGCTGCTGCTGCTGCTAAGTCTCTTCAGTCGTGTCCAACTCTGTGCGACCCCATAGATGGCAGCCCACCAGGCTCCCCCGTCCCGGGAATTCTCCAGGCAAGAACACTGGAGTGGGTTGCCATTTCCTTCTCCAATGCAGGAAAGTGAAAAGTGAAAGTGAAGTCGCTCAGTCATGTCCGACTCTTAGTGACCCCATGGACCGCAGCCTACCAGGCTCCTCCATCCACGGGATTTTCCAGGCAAGAGTACTGGAGTGGGGTGCCATTGCCTTCTCCATAAAGGTACCTAGAAAGTCACAACTCTTTCATCTCCAGCTTGGGTGACTTGTGGATATACTGTGGTCAGCTCCACCTTAGACCTACTCAGGGCCCTGCACAGCCTGCCTGGTGACCTCCAGACCCTGCAAGAAGGTGGCAACAACCTGGGAGGGTGACCGAGGGAAGATTCAGGGATATGTCCCACCCTTAGTCTCCAAGACAGGTGGCTCACTTTGGCCCCAGTTAGAAGTAGTGAATTCCCCAAACAAATGTCAGAGTTGTGATTTCTTGCAGAGAGTGGACAGCAGCCCTGGATACTTGGGGAACTAATCACATCATTTCCCCTTATCTCTTCCGGGAGAGCAGCTTACTGCTACATGTTTGCTCCCAAGAGGTCAGTCCCCAAATGCCCCATCTGGACTGCAGGAGACGGGGTCAAAAGATGCTGCTGCCCCAGCTGCCAACTGGGGGTGACATCGGCAGAGAAGCCCGGATGGCAGAGGCCTGCTGAGCTGACCTGCCACCCCTTCCCTTGCAGACGCTGTGAAAGCAGCGTTGACAGCCTGAGACCTCTTGATGTACCTGTTCACCTTAAGCTTGTCTTAGTAACTATGATTTTAGATGGTCAGCTTTTATCCTGATCTTTATGTAGCCTTCATCTTACATTTAATTTTTAAGCTTCATTATGAATATGAATGAACGCACTTACTTAAGGATTCACTTAGTGTCTATTTCTTTTGTGTGACTTTTATCACAAGGATTGCAAACTCCTCTAGGAGGATCATCTGCATAAATATTGCCTCTAGCATTTATATTGGGAAATACTCGATTGCTTTCTGCTTATTGTTAATTCAGGGAACCCGTTCATTCTCAAAATGTAAACTCTTTGTAATGGAATCAAATGACTCAGGTCCTCACCTCCAGCTAGGCTGCCTGGCCTTTCCCCACAGCCCCAGACAGGTGTCAGGTGTCCCGAGCACACCTCACTCACCTGTCCCGTTGTCTGAAAATGTGTTTCCTTCTTTCCCAGAGTCTCCCTACTGACTCCGACCAATTTCACTGCAAACATTCCTGTATTCTTTGGGGATCCCAAATCCCCTACAGGAATCCATGAACCAGCCCTCCAAGGTCACACATCACACTTGGTACATGTGTGAATATTTTTCTGGGAATCACCCATGGTTTTCATTATATTCTCAAAGGGTCCATGACCCTCTGATCCACAGGGCTGGAAATGGCCTGTCATTTTAATCGATACTCTCCTTAAGTTATACTTGCAACAGTCAGGCAGCCTCTGGGCTGACCCCCTGACCTCACTGTCCTTCCAGTCCGTTCTGCTTACTAATACCACTCCACAGATCATCAGTGGAACAGGAGGGTCACCATCCTTGATTCTCTCCCATCCTCCAGCCCACAGGAGCCACTCAGCGCTTCTACCACACCCCTCTTATTCCTAATTAGCTGCTTCCCTGCCTAGAACGCATCCCCTGTCTCTCCCCACACCCATCCCCACCCCACAGTTCAAGGACCAGCCAAACACACAACATGTGGGCCCTGGGGTCTACAGGACTGGAAACGTCTCCATGGAGTTGAAAACCTTGAAAAAGGAAGAGCTCTCCAAGGTTTCAACCTTGCGAGTGAAAGAGCTCTCCAAGGTAAACACAAGCGAAAATAGTCAAGTGTTTAAGCCCAGTGTGTCTGCAGCACTCAGGGGCCGGGCCCGGGCTCTGCAAAGAGCCCATTTGAACCCTTACAGAAAAAATGTGCAATGTTACATTTGACACAAGACATCTGATGGGGGCATGGGAGCTTCATACGGTTAAAATTTGCCTGCAAAATATTGTGAACAAAGTACTTTGCAAAAAGTATGTGAATTATTTCCCTAGTCTTTGCCTCAAAAATTATAATTTAGAAAAGCTTTCAACTGGAGTTGAAAGTGGTTTAAAGCGGTGAACAAAAAGTCAAATGACATCCTTAACAGGTGTCTATTAAAAATACATCTTTCTATTAACCTTTTTCAGGGATATGATGATAAAGTCAATCTACAGTAGAGAGAGGAAAAGTACACGTTGCGTTAATGATTAGTAACTCAGTATCACAAGCGTTTCCTTAATTACTGTTACCCATGCAACTCACCCCAGGCATAATTATTTAGGAAAGAATTCACGTCTTCCTAGCAACACATTCTGAACCATCACTGTTGGTCTCTAAGGAGAAACTGTGTCCGCAGTTAAGCTAGGTGTTTAATATTATGAGTCAATATTAATATTAAACTAGGGCCGCAGAGAGAACAAGAAACAGGCCGGCGCACAGCGGAAGAGGCTGCTACTGAGGCAGGCAGCTGGGAGCCGCCCAAGTAGGGGTCACTGCGCCGGCGGAACAAGCAGGACGCGGGCGGCCCGGCAGGCGGGGCTCTGCCTCCTCCAGGCCCCGGGCGATGCCGCGTTCCACCGGCGCTTGTCTCCAGCTGCGGAGGACAACCGGCGGAGCCGGGGCTGGGCGCGTCTGTCAGCGGCAGCCGACCGGGGTCCCGGCCTCGAGGCACAGAGCCTCCCCTAGGCTGCTTCTGCCTGATCACCGAGCGGCCACCAACCTGACGGCAGGTTCGGGACTCCCCGCCCGTCCCCGCAGGGCTTCGCTGTGCTCTTTGGACCGCCACGCACAGGAGCCCCTGATTTTTATTCATTTGTTTTTCGGGCGTATTTGCTTATTGACTTGGCGGCTCTGGGTCTCGGCTGCTGTGCGCAGGCTTGCACGGGCTCCTCACTGCGGCGTCCCCCGTGCTGTGGCGCGCGGGCTCTGGGAGCACGGGCGTCAGGAGGTGGGGCTCCCAGGCTCCAGGGCGCAGGGGCAGTGGCTGTCACTCACAGGCTGGCTGCGACCTTCCCAGACCCGAGGTCAAACTCACGTCCCCTGCGTCGGCAGGCAGAGTCTCATCCACCACACCACCAGGGAAGGCCGAGCTCTTTATTTTTATTTATTTATTTTAAAAACAAACATTTATGTATTTGGCTGCGCCGGGTCTTACTTGGGGCAAGCAGGACCTTTTAGTTGGGGCACGCGAACTCTTAGTTGTGACAGGCGAGATCTAGTTCCTTGACGAGAGATGGAACCCGGTTCCCCCAGCACTGGGAGCACGGAGCCTTAGCCAGTGGACCATCAGGAAATCCCGGGAGTCCTTGAAACATCCTCAGCCCCAAGGCTGGCTTCCTAGCAGCCCATCAGTGTTCAGACCACACCGCCCAGCTCTGCCCCACATCTAGAGAAATTCCAAGTAGGAGCCCTCGGCCATCACGGCTCTTCTCGTCGCACACGTGACGAGGCAGATGCCTGGAAGATCCAAAAGCTGGGACCGCACCCTGATCCAGAGGACGAGTGCTGACTCCCCGTGCGGCCAGCTGACAGTGACGTGGGGGAGCCGGCCGCTCGGGAAGTGAGGGTGTGGTGCCTCAGGACTCCTGAGCACCTGGGCCTTTGAGGATGATCGGGAAAGCCTGGCTCCAGTCGACTGGAAGTTTCCCTTTCACAAAGTGACCTCCTGCCCCTGCCAAACCTTTCCATTCCTTTCCTCTGGAAACGGTCTTGGATGCCCCTTGCCAACATCACCCGGCTGTGGGCGCAGGACTCCTGTCTACTAGACTCCCTTGAAAATGCAGTGAGCCTGGCAGAGGATGGGAGGAGGAGGCCGGGGCGACAGCAGTTTTCGATGCTGTTCTAGAGCGAGGCCCACCGCACAGAAAGCCAAACTCCGACAGCAGGTGCTCACAGCAGCAGCATTTACTTGCAGCAAGGGCTTCTCTGGTGGCTGTCGATCAAGAAACCGCCTGCAAGGTAGGAGATACGGGTTTGATCCCTGGGTCAGGAAGATCCCCTGGAGAAGGAAATATCAACCTACTCCAGTATTCTTGTCCGGGAAATCCCACTGACAGAGCAGTCTGGTGGGCTACAGCCCAGGGGGTCACACAGAGTCAGACACGATTGAGCGACTAAACCACCACCACGCAAGGGAGTAGGAAATCAATCTCAGATCCACTCCATCTTGGTCTCTGAGTCAGGACTGTGTTCAAGGGGAAGAACAAAGAACCTGGAATTAATCATCTTCTTGTGACATTTCTGTGACATTTCCTAATCGTTGTTTCGGGAGTCAGGATGTCTCTGTTTGCGATTCTCTGGCCAGATGATCCATGGTTCAGGCATCTGTGAGCTCATCTTGCCCTAAGACTTTCTGTTAGCAATGATCTGGCTAACAGCAATTTTACTATGTTAGAGTTAGCGACAACAGCGATCTTCGTCATCTGACTCTGATGAAGTGTTCAGTTGGCAAAGGACTGAGGTCAGAGGGGACAGGAAAGGGACTGAGGTTTTGAATGGAGAGGTTAATCATAAACTCCGTAAGGGAGCTCAGTTTTATGGGACTCGGTTTCCCTGTCAGTGACAAAGTCTTTGACCTGAAAGCTGCCTCAGGTGCCGTGTCTTCATGAGCCTCAAGAGCCGTGATGGCCGAGGGCTCCTTTGGCTGGCTCACAAAAGCCTGGCAGCTCACAGGCTTTGGAGAGTCCCCATCCTGCCTTGTTTCCACCAATTAGAGCTCCCGCGGCCCTTTCCTCTCTCCTCTTTGGTTCAGGCAGGTGGCCCAGGTCATCAGCAACTGAAGCTGAGACATGGGCTGAGCTGACTCACTGAGGAACAGTTATTTCTTCCAGAGAAAACTCGCCATTCATTTAGACATTGGAGCAATTATTTGCTGGCTGACAGTCATAATTACTTTTTACTGCAGGTAGGAAACCATTCCAGAAGCCAAGCTAATAGAATTACTGGTTTCTGAAGGGCTTTTGGAACAAGTAATTTTCAAATAGTCAGCACAGCATGTTCAGTGAACTTTCCACCCGGGATAAATTCCTGTCTCTGTGGCTTCTCACGGCAGGCAAGATGTGGGTTCCTGGATGGGACCCTTTGGAACAGCAGGAGTAATTTTCTTCCAGGACCATTTGTTTGAAAATGGAACTTGAGCAAATCATACTTGGAAATATTTTATGTTTGTTCTATTTAGTCGCTAAGTCGTGTCTGACTCTTTGTGACCCCATGGACTGTAGCTTGCCAGGCTCCTCTGTCCATGGGATTTTCCAGGCAAGAATACTGGAGTGGTTTGCCATTTCCTTCTCCAGGGCATATTCCCAGCCCAGGGATCAAACCCACGTCTCCTGCATGGGCAGGTAGATTCTCTAACCTTAGTGCTGCCTAAGAAGCCCTGATATTTCATGTCGTTGTTCAGATGCTAAGTTGTATCCAACTTTTTTCGACCCCATGGACAGCAGCACACCAGGCTTTCCTGTCCTTCACTATCTCCTGGAGTTTGCTCAAACTTGTGTCCATTGAGTCGATGATGCCATCCAACTGTCTCATCCTCTGTCGCCCCATTCTCCTCCTGCCCTCAGTCTTTCCCAGCATCAGGGTCTTCGCATCAGGTGACCAAAGTATTGGAGTGTCAGCCTCACATCAGGCCTTCCAATGAATATTCAGGCTTGATTTCCTTTAGGATTATCTGGTTTGATCTCCTTGCAGTCCAAGGGACTCTCAAGGGTCTTCTCCAGCACAATTCGAAAGCATCAATTCTTCAGCACTCAGCCCTCTTCATGGTCCAATTTTCACATTCATACATGACTACTGGAAAAACCACAGGTTTGACTATATGGACCTTTGTCAGCAAAATGTTCTCTCTGCATTTTAATATGCTGTCTAGGCTTGTCATAGCTTTCCTTCCGAGGAACAAGCATCTTTTAATTTTGTGGCTGCAGTCACCGTCTGCAGTGATTTTGGAGACCTAGAAAATAAAATCAGCCGGCGCTAAATCATTCTTCTAATTTTTGATTACTCTGGGAGTTGGCATTAAATTATATCAACCAACTAGCCAAGTTTTGTAGCAACAGCAGGGTAAATAATTTTTCCTGGCATGGTATCCCACGGTAACGTTTCCCTCCATGCTACCCATTTCTGAAGGGAAGTCAAGGGAAAAATAGACCCAGAGGGCCTTTTAGTCAAGGTTTCTAACAAGAGTACCAACAACTGTAGACAATGATTTTGCAACAAGATTCTCTGTTGATAAGAAAAAGTCCCTTTGAATGCTTGTCAATGTTGGACCCTGTTAGCTGATCTGACATTTAACCGAGTTTAAAAAGCACATCCATGGTCTGTTGGGACAACAGTTTCTTTTACTGAGAAAACATTAAAGGTATTTTTTTGCTGTTGTTGTTGTTATGATTACTTAAACATTTCCACTTCCTGCTTTGCCATCCACTGATTAGTTGAGCTCTGGTTCTGAGTGGCTGTGGCTGTTCACTGTGCGTCCATGAATCAGGTTGTCCTGGCACCTTCCCAGGAGAAGGAGCAAAATGCAAAACTACATGACTTGGGAGAAGACTTGGGTCTAGTAGCACAAGGAGAGACAGTTCTACTTTTAAGTAGATGAGAACACTGCATTGTTGAGAATCAAGAGAGGATGAACTATATAGACTGTTCATCTGGAGACCATTTTTCAGCTTTATTAAAAGATAATTAGACTTCCCTGGTGGTCCAGTGGTTAAGAATGTATCTGCCAATGCAGAGGACATGGGTTCGATCCCAGAACTAGGAAGATCCCACGGGCCATGGGGCAACTAAGCCCGAGTGCCACAACTCCTGAGCCTGGGAGCCATAGAGCCCACACTTCCATAGCGAGAAGCCCCTGCAACGAGAAGCCGCTGCTAGAGAGGAGCCCCTGCTCACCACAACTAGAGAAAGCCCACTCGCAGCAAAAAAGACCCAACCCAGCCAAAATAAATAAAATCAATAAAAAGAAGATAATTGACATATAACATGTATAAGTTTAAGGGGTATCATATGATAATCTGATACAGATTTATATTGCAAAATACCACAGTAAGGTTAATCATCTCACATAATTATCATTTGTGTGTGTGTATTTATGGTAAGGACATTTAAGACCTACCCTCTTAGTAACTTTCAAATATACAATGTGCGTGTGAGCCACTCAGTCGTGTCCAACTCTTTGTGACCTCATTGTCTGTCCATGGAATTCTCTGGGCAAGCATACTGGAGTGGGTTGCCATTCCCTTCTCCAGGGGACCTTCCCAACCCAGGGATGGAACCCAGGTCTTCTGCCTCGAAGGCAGACTCTTCACCAGCCGAGCCACTGGGGAAGCATAGACAATACAGGACTGTGAACCATACTGCAGCCTCCATGCCGCACAGCAGTCCCTGGAACTCATTCACATTCACGACCGGGAGGCTGTGCCCTTTGATCGACATCTCATCCCCCCACAACACCCCAGTTCCTGGCAGACACTGGTATACTCTGTTTCCTTGGGCTTGGCTTGTTCAGGTTTCATGTGTAAGTGAAATCATTTCTTATTTGTCTTCCTCTGTGGAGACTATTTCTGGGACTTTTTGACATATGATCAATGCATAGAGACCTGTTACGGATCCAGGAATTATTTGCTGTCAGTTTGGTTTATTGATACACAAATTCAATAGAGTCTGGGATCCCCACAGAAGGAATTGTAACCCCACAGCAAACTTCCTTTGCAGCTCTCGGGAATCAAAAACCTTCATTTACTGTTAGGGAAGTTGAAAGGATGCTAGATAACTGTCTTCAAACCCTGAAAAATGCTTAGCTGAAAATCATAAAGTAGGTTTAAGAAAATGTTTATTATTTAATGTTACACAACACTGAGTATTACCACAGCCTTTGCAAGTCATTCTGATGGCGGCACTAAAGAAAGTGAAGTCCCTCAGTCGTGTACAGACCCCATGGACTGCAGCCCGCCAGGCTCCTCTGTCCATGGGATTCTCCAGGCAAGAAGACTGGAGTGAGTTGCCATTTCCTTCTCTAGGGGATCTTCCCAACCTAGGGATTGAACTCAGGTCTCCCGCACTGCAGGCAGATTCTTTATCATCGGAGCCACAATCCACAAAGTGGCACTAAAGTCACCCTCAATCACAGGACCCTAGCTCTAAAAGGTTAGGGGAGTAGAGTTTGCAAATTAAGAGCATATGAGTCAAAGCAAAAGTTTGGAATCAGACAGGATTGGGCTCAAATCCTACTGTACCACTTTCTGCCTGTGTACAATCCTATCTACTTTGCCTGGCACATAGCAAATGCTCAACAAACTGTGACCAATATATTAATCACTCCAATGAATCATGCTTCCTTCAATGACATACATCATTAACATTTCAAAGAGTGCACCCTTTGCTAGCCAAACCTCCTTTATGGAAGATCTAACATTCTGGGTGTTGAGGAAGAGTCTAAGGTACCCATGTGACTTACACTATCACAATAGGCCAGTGTGGTCACTCGTCACAAAGTGTGGTCCGTGGGCCACTGCCCCAGAATCAACAATAGTGTACATTTGTAAAACTGGTTTCTGGCAGGCAGAAGTCAGGCTGTACTGGCCAGGACTGGCCAGACCATGCTGCAGAAATAGACACAAACTAGACAGTCAGTGAGTCCACCTTGAAAGGTTTCCTTCTAGCTCTGAGAGTCCTTCTGGGCGTCTCATTTTCACCAGGGCTCAGGGACACAGGTTGTTTCTCTCTGGTGGCTCCACCATGGAGATGAGGCCTCTTGCTGTTGATGCAGCAGGTGAAGCCCATCAGGGTGACTCCTGGCACATCGACTCATCGTCTATCGGCCAGAACCTGTCGCATGACCTCATCCACTGCCAAGAGCTGAGAAGAAAGGTGAAGAGGGTGGATATCTGGTGAACATGAAATGTCTCTGTCTGTCTCACTCACTGAATCTTCTCCAGGGTTAGGATCTAGGACACTACATTTCCAAACTCCCCAGATGATAGAATTCAGTTATAGGGCTGTGATTACCCACTGCTGGCAGTGTCCCTTTATGGGATAAGTCATTTGAAACAATGGAAATGAGAGAGTGGCTCTGTCAGTCTAATCATTAGAATGAGAGTCTGAGAGTCTAAGACATTAGGCTCTTTTCTAACTTTTACGTAAGTGAAGCTCTTAGGCACAGACGCCTCTCAAACCTTCTCTGGGCCAGCCTCTCCACTACCTTCGAACTGTTGTATACTCAGCCAGGTTCTCACAAACCTCAAAGTGTTCATTTCTACCAAGCCTGTCCCCATGTCCTGGGACATTACCGATACCCACCCTCCCAGGGAAATTCCACGGCTTTGTGACTTGGGAGTCTTCCTTAACTATTCCTGTAAATAAAATTATTAAAACACACACACACACACAGGAAAAGTTAAGGAAGACCCCCAAGTCACAAAGCCTTGGAATTTATTTATTATATTATTTTCAATATATTTTTAATTTTTGTTTATTTTAAAATTTTATTTATTTTTTATTTTTGGCTGTGCCGGGTCTTCCTTACTGCTCGGGCTTTTCTCTAGTTGCAGCAAGCAGGGGGCAGGGTGGGGGGCACCCTCCAGCTGCTGTTCGCAGGCTTCCCTTTGTGGGGGCCTCTCCTGTTGCAAAGCACAGGCGCCAGGGCGCACAGGCTCCTGCAGTTGCTGCACACGGCTTGGTCGCTGCGGTCCTGGGCTCCGTCGTTGCGGTCCTGGGCTCGGTCGTTGCGGTCCTGGGCTCGGTCGTTGCGGTCCTGGGCTCGGTCGTTGTAGCTCTGGGCTCAGTTGTTGCAGCACACAGGCCTCGGTGCTCCGCAGCACACAGGCCTCGGTGCTCCGCAGCACACAGGCCTCGGTGCTCCGCAGCACGAGGGATCTTCTCGGACCAGGGATCAAGCCCGTGTCTTCTGTGTTGGAGGGCGGACTCTTCACCACTGAGCCACCAGCGAAGCCCTCTATTTATTTTTTTAACATTCATTTATTTATTTGGCCGCACTGGGTCTCAGTCGAGGCCTGCGTGATCTTTAATTGCAGCATGTGGAATCTAGTTTTCTGATCAGGGATTGAACCTGGGCTCCCTACAATAGGAGTGCGGAGTGAAGCCACTGGACTCCTGGGGATGTGGGCTTTTTCCCGTTTTTCTGACCTCCCAAAGGCAGGGACCAGGACTGCGTGTCTGACCTTCAGCACACACTGTGCTGTCCCCTCCCCTCCTCCATCCCTGGGCCCCTGCCCAGCTCCAGCATCTCCTTCTCTGGCATTGCCCTCGGGGTGATAACCTCACCTTCACGACAAAGCCTGTTCTCATGTTGTGGGACTCAGAAAACTCCTCTCAACCCCTCAGCCTTTCGGAGCCCACTCCCCACTCCGCTGCCCCCGCGAACTTTGCTCAGGGTCCCTGTCGGCGCTCCTCTGCATCTGGGGCACAGGGAGCCCAGCGAGGGTGAAGAGCAACATGGCCACCTCAGAACAGGTCCCCTCAGGACTGATCCCCTCTCAGGACTGGTCCTCTCAGGACAGGTCCCCTCTCAGGACTGGTCCCCTCTCAGGATAAGTCCCCTCTCAGGACTGGTCCCCTCTCAGGACAGGTCCCCTCTCAGGACTGGTCCTCTCAGGACAGGTCCCCTATCAGGACAGGTCCCATCTCAGAACTGGTCCTCTCAGGACAGGTCCCCTTTCAGGATAAGTCCCCTCTCAGGACTGGTCCCCTCAGGACAGGTCCTCTCTCAGGACTGATTCTCTCTCAGGATTGGTCCCCTCTCAGGACTGGTTCTCTGAGGACTGGTCCTCTCAGGACTGGTCCCCTCTCAGAACTGGTCCCCTCAGGACAGGTCCCCTCTCAGGACTGGTCCCCTCTCAGCACTGGACCTGTCAGGACTGTCCCCTCTCAGCACTGGACCTGTCAGGACTGGTCCCCTCTCAGCACTGGACCTGTCAGGACTGGTCCTCTCAGGACAGGTCCTCAGGGTCTGACACCACACTCAGCACCCAGTCGGCGTGAGGGGACAGAGGACTGAGGCAGTGGGTGGCGCTGCACAGAGTCTGGCACCCAGTAGGCCCCACATAAAGTGTATAGAATAAAGAGTACGTGACTGTCTAACAATTGTCCTCCACTTGGGTATCTCAAATATCCATGAAAGTCTTTCATCAAACCCCAAATAATAAACTAATTAAAACTGACTATTCATCCACATGGAAATGACACTTTTCTTTGAGGACTTGATAAGCAAAACCATCTTCACTGGAAAGCATATCCTGCAGCCACGATCAAAGATGAGAACAAGAGGGGGAATGAGTCATGTTCAGGGCGTCTGAGGAATATCCTTCTGCAAGGAGAGCTCAGTTTTAATTTGCAGAAAAATAGTTTTGAGTAAAACCAAGTAAATTAAAAGTAAATTAAAAAAAAAGTAAATTGCATGAGTGAACTAATTCTCAGTTCAAGAAAGGCTAACAAATGAAAGTGATATGGTTTTTCTTTTTTTTTCTTTTTTTTTATTAGTTGGAGGCTAATTACTTCACAACATTTCAGTGGGTTTTGTCATACATTGATATGAATCAGCCATAGATTTACACGTGTTCCCCATCCTGATATGGTTTTTCTTAATTCACAATATAATCCATAAATATTTGGGGGAGTTAAAAGAGTGGTGTTAATATTTGTTACATTCCTGGACATTGACAACAGTATTTACTTACGCATAATAATGAGCCAGAAATATACTCACAATGTATTTCTGGGAGCATGTCTGTATTTCTAGGATCCATTTAAACATTATACAATGTGTCTCATGTCATAAATCATAATACAATTTTATTACAAAGGTTTTCTTTTGTCTAGGTCTATTCTTTCACATTTTTAAGGCAAGACTTATCACCTCTACTTACCAAAGATTTCCCAAAAAATGACCCTCAAATAGGAGATTCTACGAAAGAGGGTAGTGTTCTAATAATTTTAGAGTTAAAGAGAGATTGATGAATTAGAAATAGTACATGGAAGATATTCAATTCTTCAAAACATAACTTTAATAATACGTGAAATATTCAGAAGCTATAGACAATCAAGAGTAATAAAATGAAAATCAGTGATAATTCCTCCCCAAACAGATAACTACTAAATTTTTTAATTTATCTGAAATTGCACACAAGGTATGGTGTAGAATAGAAACCAAACTTTATTTTTTTCCTAAATACAGTTTAGCCAGTTATCCCAGCTTATACCACTGGGTAAAGCCTTAGAAGAAGTTAATTTACATGCAAGCAAACCAAGATTGTACCTGTGTTGGCAGCTCTTCCTGGTCTTTTGCTTTTGCCACGGTTCCAAGCTTTCTCTGCTCTCTGTCTGAAGGAACTACTCCAGCAGTGTGGGCCATGCCGCCCACCAGGCCCCAGCCCCCACGCTGGCTCCTTCCCTGAGAAGCTGGGAGGGTTAGTCCAGCCAGGATGGGGAGTTCCAGGCAGCACCACGTGAACGAACATGTGGAGGAGAAAGGATGCTACCGACGTCTTCTGAAAATCTGAATGCATGTGCCCGGGATACCACTTCTTTGAATCTAACTGAAAGAAATACTTCTGCATATGGACAAAAAGTAAGAGAAACACTGACCACTGCAGTATTATCAATTACAGCAAAAATATCAATAGGAAGCTGGTTACAGAATGATACATATATATTATGGAACACTTTGCAGAGAGGGAGGGAAAGTCTGCAAAAATATATTAATTAAAACCAAGTCATAGAATGATATGTATGATTTGATCTTGCTCATGTAAAAAGAACCATCATGAATGTGTATATATATCTATGTAATATACCTATGTACACATTTATATGTATTATATATAAAATATAATATGATAAATATATAAAATATGTATATATATATACACATATGCATTCATGCTCCATCTTTAAGTCAAGTCTGACTCTTTGCGACCCCATAGACTGGAGCCCAACAGGCTACACTGTCCATGGGATTTCTCAGGTAAGAATACTGGAACCGGTTACTATTTCCTCCTCCAGGGCATCTTCCTGGCCCAGAGATCAAACCCGTGTCTCTGGCGTCTCCTGCATTGGCAGGCAGATTCTTCATCACTGAGTCATCTTCCCATGGGGCTATATACATATATAAAGATATGTAAAATAAACATATACAGACTTATATATGTAATATATAGTATACCTTTAGAACATTTAAGTGTTTGTACCCAGAAACGATTTTGAAAAGATGTAAATCCCACTAAGGAAATCACAAATGGAGTTGATAAGGGGAGTGCAGGGAAGAGAGATAGCAGATACATTTTTCTTATATCTTGCTTTAAACACTTCATATTTTAAAAAATCTTTTACAGTAAAAAGAAATACAGGAAATGTTTATGCAATATTTTCAAGAGAAAAATAAAAGTATAAGAAAGGAAGACTTTCGCAGAAACCCTAAGCCCATTTACACCAGTGTGAACCAGCATGTTCCTGACCTGCCTCCAGCTCGGGTTCAGTTTTTACCAGCAGGTGAGGCCGAAGGCTGGTCCACAGGTTCACGCCCATGACGTGAAGCCTTGTCCGTGAAATGCAGGATGGAGCACAGGAGGAGCCCCAGGACCGCTTATGTTAAGGACCAAGTCAACTCAGAATTTTAAAAGATAGAAGGAGCCAGACATGGGGAATACGACAAAAAGAATCATCACCCTCATGAAGAGGACTAGGTGGATTTTGTGCTGGGTTGGGCATAATTAGACCATGGCATGGGGAAAAAAAAAATATATATATATATAAAACTTCTTTTTTTTACTGCCTCAGAATAAAAATACAAAAGATGTGCCTTGAAGTGACTGAAAATCACAGTTTTATTTTTCAAAGTGGAAATGATTAGCTTCCCTGGTGGCTAAGATGGTAAAGAATCCACCTGCAATGTGGGAGACCTGGGTCTATCCCTGGGTTGGGAAGATCCCCTGGAGAAGGGAGAGGCTACCCACTCCAGTGTTCTTGCCTAGAATCCCATGGACAGAGGAGCCTGGCGGGCTACAGTCCACGGGGTCGCAGAGTTGGACACCACTGAGTAACTTTCACTTTTGCCACGGGGCTGTATCTTAGCAAACTGATTGACTGAAGACTTGGCCTTTGGGTCTTATATTTACAGCAGGTGCCAGATTAGAGTCTCTTAGACCGGAGCAGGAAACACCTGCCCTGGCCTGAAGCATCAGCCCAGTTCCCAGGGCCCTCTGAGAGAGAGGCATGGGGAGCCCCCGGGAGGGAGGCCGTGGGCGCCCCTCCGTCAGCGGTCACAAGGAGGGACCCTGCTCCTCAGAGGCTGACTCCTGTCGACGAGGGAAACACACAGGAAACGGGCGGGGGGCGTGCAAGCAGTGGACGAACACCGCTGCGGCCGTCACCTTTTATAGGTCTTGTTCTAGAAAATGTCACTTACTTCCCACTTGCCACCCTCCCCTTGCCCAGGGGTGAGAGGAGGGAAAAATGATTTGCGTGGACACTTGTAGGAAAACATGCAGACGCTGGCCATCTGCTCTGCTTCTACACAGCGACAGCATGCTGGCCTCTCTGGTCGTGGCCCCTGGGCTGAGCCGCCCCGCTGGCATGCGGGATTAGCTGCCCACTCGAGGATCAAACCTGTGTCCCCTGCATTGGAAGCTGGATTCTTAACCACCGGACCACCGGGCAAGTCCCAAAGTGCGGGTGTCTGTGCAGAGGTCTTCATCCCCTTCCTCCCACTCCTCAGACCCCTTCAGCCTGGCTGAAGCTCATGGATCACTTCCGCGTTCCTGCCTCCCAGGGAGGCTTGGACTCTCTCGGCTCTGTTGGACCGCTCCCTCTTTCTTCCCGGCTTCTCTGAAGCCACATGCTCTCTGGTTTCCCCCTCCCCCCTCTGGCTGCTCAGCCTTAATTTCCTCTGTGGGCTTTCTCCCATCATTGCCCTCAGCCCTCTCCTCGTCCCCCTGCGGGCTTTCTTGCACACCGTCAGTTATCACATACATGCCAGTGATTCTGATTTTCATCTTCAGCTGGGACCTTCCCTCTAAGCCCCAGATCTATAAATGCCGACGATTCCAAGCGGGGCACCCCGGGCCTAACATACCCAAACTGATCTCCCAATTTTGCCCCTAACCTGCTTCATTAGTGCATTTAGGCAAATGAGTCAGAAATCTAGGACGGAATCATCCTTGACCATTGCCTCCTCCATCCTCCATCTGGTCGATCATTGAGGCTCACGGATTTTACTTTCTGCAACCAGTTCCCTCTACACCCCTTCTTCTCTCACCTGCTCTGTTGCAGAAGCTTCCTAAGCGGTGCACTTGCACCCTTTCTGGGGTCACCAACCCGCTCTGCATACTGCAGCCAGGGGGATTTTCTCAAAGTGCAGATCGGATCATGTCTAATACCTGCTGAAATTCTCCAGTGAAGCTGCACTGCTTTCACATTTTGACCAAAGTCCCTAACGCAGGCCTAACCACTACTCTTTACTTCCATTCCAGCTTCCTCTGGCACCACACGTCCCCTTGCTCTGTAAAACTCGGAGGCCACGCTTCCTCTCGGCGTGTACTGCGTCCCATGCCTAGAACACTCTTCTGTTCCTCTACTCCGACTCCTGTTATGGGTTGAATTCTGGCCGCTAAAGAGATATGATGAAGCTCCAACCCCCAGGTCCCAAGAATGTGACCTGGTTTGAATACAGGGTCTTTATAGAGGTGAAAGTGATGTCGCTCAGTCATGTCCGACTCTTTGCGATCGCATGGACTGTAGTCCAGCCAGGCTTCTCCATCCATGGGATTTCCCAGGCAAGAATACTGGAGTGGGTTGCCATGTCCTCCTCCAGGGGATCTTTCCCACCCAGGGATTGAACCCAGGTCTCCAGCACTGCAGGCAGATGCTTCACCCTCTGAACCAGCAGGGAAACTATTATAGAGGTGATCAAGTTTAAAACGAGGTCATTAGGGTGGGTCCTAATCCCATAGGAGCGATGTTCTTATTCCAAAGGGGCCACCTGGGCAGAGACAGACAGGGCCATAGGGAAGGCAATGTGAAGACAGAAGAGAAGACGGCCACGTGCCTCGAGCTCTGCACCCACAAGCCAAACACACCTGAGGTTGCCAGCGCGCGCTGGAAGCTGGCAGAGACAAAGTTCTCCCCCAGAACCGTCCGAGAGCGCACGGCCCTGCTGACACCTCAATTCCAGGCTTCCAACCTCCAGAGTCACGAAATGATACATTTCTGGAGTTTTAAACAACCCAATTTTTGGTACTTGTCATGGTCCGGGCGCGGGTTGGAAAAGAATTTCCAGACACGAGACAGAATGAGAGGAAAATAAAGTTTATTAGAGTGGGAGACATTGTTAGAACAGCGGGCCAGCTCAAGGGAGGACCGATGTCGAACAGGGGTCCTTAGTCCACTTTTATACCCAGGGTACAAGGGTCTTGCGGGTCATTTGCTGGTTGGATGAGGCAGGTATACTGGGTGGGGGAGAGCAGGGCAAATACCTCCTCCCTGTGGGGACGGAGGGGAGACAGGTGATTCTGTTCTGTTAATAGTAACAACATGGGGGAGGGAAGGGCGATAAGGGTCTGGTTTTTCCTGAGGTTCAAGACCCTCCTTGGTTTTATCTGCTCTTTTGTCCTTGGATCACCACAGTACTTTCTCATGGCAATCCTAGGAAAACAACATATCTTATCAATTCTTTTGTCTCATTCCAGGACTTTCCCAGGGAATATGTCCTGGATCTTCTGGCTGAAGCCCTTATTATACGTATAGGGCACTCTGTTCTCCCCTTCCTAGCACTTCCTACAGTTTTAACTTGACATTTATTTATACAATTATTTAACAGAACCTCTCATTAGACTATAAAGTCCACTGCAGTAGGAACTGTGCCTTTCTTTACTTTCTTGTGGTACACCCTGTGCCCAGCCTAGCACATCACACATACAAATATTTGCTGAATAAATGAACCAGAGAAAGAAATCTGAGGGGCATGCTGGAGTTGGGACTGGATACTAAGACCTTAGCAGACAATCAGGGAGATAGTTTAACAAGAAGTAATTTCCAGAAGGGCCCCCAAATACCTCTGCTGTCAGCTGACGCTATCCATTCATAAGAAGAAAAGTTTGAAATGCACACATCCCTGAGAGAGATAAGACATTAACCTAAATTTTCATTAGCATGTTAATAACACCCTCCCCAGAAAGTAAGCTGGGGGAGAGGGGGAGAAACACTAAATCACGACTCTGAATGTCTGAAGATGGGAGCTGTGACCTGATGATGGGAGCCAGGGTGACTGGTGTGAAAAATAACCTTTCTTATGTCATGGTTTTGTTAAGAGTCAGCTTACCACTGGTCAGAAATAAACTGCAAGATTACCACTTACCAAGTGTCAACAAGGGGCTTCCCACGTGGCACTAGTGGTAAAAAATTGCCTGCCAATGCAGGAGACCTAAGAGACTAGGGATTGATCCGGGGGTTGAGAAGATCACCTAGAGGAAGGCATGGCAACCCACTCCAGTATTCTTGCCTGGAGAATCCCACGGACAGAGGAGTCTGGCAGGCTACGGTCCACAGGGTCGCAAAGAGTCGGACACGACTGAAGCACCCTTCCCAGAGAATTCTAACACACGCCTCACTGACACCTGGCATGCACAGGCAGCCAGGGAAACATTTCTATTCAACTAGATGATGCTGGGGCTTCCTTATGGCTCAGCTGGTAAAGAATCTGCTTGCAATGCAGGAGACCTGGGTTCAATCCCTGGATTGGGAAGATCTCCTGGACAAGGGTACAGACACCCACTCCAGTATTCTGGCCTGGAGATTTTCATGGACTGTATAGTCCATGGGGCTGCAGAGTCTGACACAAGTGAGCGACTTTCACTTTCACTGTTAACACTAATAACAGGGAGGGAACGCAGCCCCGCCCATCAACAGAAAATTGGATTTACTGAGCACCCCACCCATCAGAATAAGGCCCAGTTTCCCCTCAGTCAGTCTCTCCCATCAGGAAGCTTCCATAAGCCTCTTATCCTTCTCCATCAGAGGGCAGACAGACTGAAAACCACAATCACAGAAAATTAATCAATCTGATCACATGGACCACAGCCTTGTCTAACTCAATGAAATGACGAGCCATGCCATGTGGGGCCACCCAAGACGGACGGGTCATGGTGGAGAGTTTTGACAAAATGTGGTCCACTGGAGAAGGGAATAGCAAACCACTTCAGTACTCTTGCCTTGAGAACCCCATGAACAGTATGAAAAGGCAAAAAGACAGGACACTGAAAGATGAACTCCCCAGGTCTGTAGGTGCCCAACATGCTACTGGAGAACAGTGGAGAAATAACTTCAGAAAGCATGAAGAGACAGAGCCAAAGCAACAACACCCAGCTGTGGATGTGACTGGTGATAGAAGCAAGGTCTGATGCTGCAAAGAGCAACATTGCATAGGAACCTGGAATGCTAGGTTCATGAATCAAGGCAAATCGAAAGTGGTCAAAGAGGAGATGGCAAGAGTGAACATCGACATTTTAGGAATCAGTGAACTAAAATGGACTGGAATGGATGAATTTAACTCAGATGACCATTATATCTACTACTGTGGGCAAGAATCCCTTAGAAGAAATGGAGTAACCATCATAATCAACAAAAGAGTCCAAAATGCAGTACTTGGATGCCATCTCAAAACAACAGAATGATCTCTGTTCATTTCCAAGGGAAACCATTCAATATCACAGTAATCCAAGCCTATGCCCCAACCAGTAATGCTGAAGAAGCTGCAGTTCCAAAGAATAGAAAGGAGAGATAAGAAAGCCTTCCTCAGCAATCAGTGCAAAGAAATAGAGGAAAACAACAAAATGGGAAATACTAGAGGTCTCTTCAAGAAAATGAGAGATTCCAAGGGAACATTTCATGCCAAGATGGGCACAATAAAGGACAGAAATGGTATGGACCTAACAGAAGCAGAAGATATTAAGAAGAGGTGGCAAGAATACACAGAAGAATTGTACAAAAAAGATCTTCATGACCCAGACAACCATGATGGTGTGATCACTCACCTAGAGCCAGACATCCTGGAATGTGAAGTCAAGTGGGCCTTAGGAAGCATCACTATGAACAAAGTTAGTGGAGGTGATGGAATTCCAGCTGAGCTATTTCAAATCCTAAAAGATGATGCTGTGAAAGTGCTGCACTCAATATGCCAGCAAACTTGGAAAACTCAGCAGTGGCCACAGGACAGAAAAAAAGTCAGTTTTCATTCCAATCTCTAAGAAAGGCAATGCCAAAGAATGTTTTAACTACTGCACAATTGCTCATCTCACACTCTAGCAAAGTAATGCTCAGAGTTCTCCAAGCCAGGCTTCAACAGTAGGTGAACCGTGAATTTACAGATGTTCAAGCTGGATTTAGAAAAGGCAGAGGAACCAGAGATTAAATTGCCAACATCTATTGGATCATTGGAAAAAGCAAGAGAGTTCCAGAAAAACATCTACTTGTGCTTTATTGACTATGCCAATAGTCAATTTGGCTATGCCAAAGCCTTTGACTGTGTGGATCATAACAAACTGTGGAAAATTCTTCAAGAAATGGGAATACCAGACCACTTTACCTGCCTCCTGAGAAATCTGTATGCAAGTCAGAAAGCAACACTTAGAACTAGACATGGAACTACAGACTGGTTCCAAATAGGGAAAGGAGTACGTCAAGGCTGTATATTGTCACCCTGCTTATTTAACTTATATGCAGAGTGCATCATGAGAAACACTGGGCTGGAAGAAGCACAAGCTGGAATCAAGATTGCTGGGAGAAATATCATTAACCTCAGATGTGCAGAGGACACCACCCTTATGGCAGAAAGTGAAGAAGAACTAAAGAGCCTCTTGGTAAAAGTGAAAGAGGAGAGTGAAAAAGTTGGCTTAAAGCTCAACATTCAGAAAACTAAGATCACGGCATCTGGTCCCTTCACTTCATGGCAAACAGATGGGGAAGCAGTGGAAACAGTGACAGGTTTATTTTGGGGGCTCCAAAATCACTGCAGACGGTGACTGCATCTGCAGTCACGCTTGCTCCTTGGAAGGAAAGTTATGACCAACCTAGACAGCATATTGAAAAGCAGAGACATTACTTTGCCATTAAAGGTCCATCTAGTCAAAGCTGTGGTTTTTCCAGCAGTCATGTATGGATGTGAGAGTTGGACTAAAAAGAAAGTTTGGCGCTGAAGAATTGATGCTTTTGAACTGTGGTGTTGGAGAAGACTCTTGAGAGTCCCTTGCACTGCAAGGAGATCCAACCAGTCCATCCTAAAGGAGATCAGTCCTGGGTGTTCATTGGAAGGACTGACGCTGAAGCTGAAACTCCAATACTTTGGCCACCTGATGCAAAGAACTGACTGATTTGAAAAGACTCTGATGCTGGGAAAGATTGAAGGCAGGAGGAGAAGAGGGCAACAGAGGATGAGATGGTTGGATGGCATCACCGACTCAATGGACATGAGTTTGAGTAAACTCCGGGTGTTGGTGAAGGACAGGGAGGCCTGGCATGCTGCAGTCCATGGGGTCGCAAACAGTCAGACACGACTGAGCGGTTGAACTGAACTGAACTGAGACGATGCTGGGGGATGGTGAGAGGACATGTAGCTGGCGCCCACCCAGAAGGGAAGAATCAAGCCCTTCAGTTCTGAGCACAAGGTACTTCTTCTGAAATTAAAATGGAAAAATCTTCATCACTGATCAACATCCAGATCCCACAAGGTACAGGCCACCGCACACAGCCAGTTAATAAAGAGCAGTCATCTTTTAGGGGAGGTCAAACTTCAGCATCCAACAATGACAGGAAATGATCTTTATGTTTTATTAAAAAGGACTTGCTGAAGATGAGCAGAAATAGCAGAGAATGTTGAAATGAGTAATTTCTTTTATAAAGCATTTGTAGAGCTACAGGAGTTCAACTTCTTTTTCTCTACTGTTGACACGACTTTAACGGCAACAGAAAGGGGTAAAGATTTTTCTTCGCTCCCCCAACTCAGGATATGTTTCCAGAATAATGGCTAAATATCCCCCAAATGCCTCCCATTCATACTCTCTGAAAGTGTTAAGGTTATTACTTAAAGGACTGGTCTACAGTTTACTAAAATCTTAGACTTTTAGAGTTAGAAGTGAACTCCGAGCATATCCAGTGAAAAAACACATTCTACAAAATTTCTAGCAGTGACCTCCACTTATGCTTGAGTTTTCACAGGAGCAACGGTCTAGTTTACTTCTTTTATAGCCAAATTATTCCATTATTGAGCAATTATACTCAAGATTTTAAAAACTGATATACATCTTACTACTTATGTGTGTATGTATGTTCAGTTCTGTCAGACTGTTTGTGACTCCATGGACTGTAACCGCCAGGCCTCTCTGTCCTTGAAATTTTCCAGGCAAGAATACTGGAGTGTGTTGCCATTTCCTCCTCCAGGAGATCGTCCCAACCCAAGGATCCAACCCATATCTCTGGCATCTCCTCCATTGGCAGGCAGATTCTTTACCACTGCCCCGCTTGGGAAGCCCGCGGAGCTCTATAAAACCAGGTGAAAGTGTAGTCGCTCAGTTGTGTCTGACTCTTTGGGACCCCTTGGACTGTAGCCCACTAGGCTCCTCTGTCCATGGGATTCTCTGGGCCGGAATACTAGAGTGAGCAGCCATTCCCTTATCCAGGGGATCTTCCCAATCCAGGGATCCAACTTGGGTCTCCCACATTGCAGGCAAATTCTTTACCATCTGAGCCACAGGGAAGCCCTATAAAACCAGTTGGCTCCATTTAAATTTTAGACTGGTAACTTTTTCTTCCAGAAGTAATTCCCTAAAGAATTACTTAATTGCATGTTTAAGCAAAAGGCACAAAATTGGCAATGATTTTTTCTTGGACTCATGGCCTCTGGAATATTCCTATGGCAGGAGTATAATTAAGCTAGACTTTGAAATGTAATAGACAGCTACGCACTTAAATTTCAACATGTGAATTACACAGTTACAGTCTTTCCCCAAAACCAGGTTTAAGCATTAGAGTTATTTCAATCTTCACCTTTTTTAGTGAAACTTTTACTTCACAGAACACTTATTTGTGAGGTATCTTTCCTACAGTGACTCATTTTTATGAACAATCTCATTTCTATAAAATATATTGTTGGCACATGGTATAGTCATTTAGTTTTATAATGACAGTTTATTTTAAGAGTAAAAGCAAATATAGATGATTCTGAAATTCTGGAACATGAGCTGAGCATCTGGAAGTAAAAACCAAAAGCTTTCTCAAACATGTGTTAAGTGAACTAAAAAGAAAACTTTTAACTTTGATCAGAATTTTAAAACATTTTAAATATTCATAAAAATCTTAAAATACGTAACCAAAATAAACAGAAAAATATAGAGGTCACAGGCTTCTGATTGGGTTCAATGTGCAAATAAGACTTCACACTATTTCCTGAAATTCACTGATAGGGCTTAGTCAAAACAAGACAGAAAATTCTAAAGAAAGGGGATCTGATAATTAAATTTGAGATGAGTAGCAAAAGCATTTACCTTCCAAGAGGCAGCAAGAAGAAGGCAATCTCAGCCAACACCTCTATTCAGCAAAAAGGGGGCCCCCCGAGAAGCTAGAAAGGTTTGGCTGGACCTCCCCACTGTTCTGTGATTGACAGTGGCTGCTGCTGTTTGATTCGGGCTTTAAGGCTCCATTCTGAAGACAATTAGTTATAGCAAGGGCTTGCACCATCAGCCGTGTCCAAACGCTGCCTTCTGCCACACCATGATATTTTTCAACTTGAAAGGGGTTAGAAGCTCCACAAATACTGAAGGATATTGAAAATAAATTGAAAACCAGTGGGAAATAGAGCATGGTTTAAAAAGCTTCATGAGATCAGCAACCTTAAAGAGAATTACCATTCTTGCCCCACGTAAAATTTCAGAATGGTCTTCAAAATTAATCCTTAGATCATTTTGGTGTCTCAAATTGTATATTAGTGGGAAGTTGAGGGGGGCATAACAATTTTATTTGGATTTGTTTGGGACAAAACAAAATTCAACTAGAGATAAATTCTATAATCTACTTAGGAACCAGAGTCTCTTTTCCTTGGTCGTTTTATTTGCAATATTTTAAAGTTACAGCTTTGAAAGAGTTGAAAATTGTTTCCTACTAACTCTCCCGTGTTCACTGTGGACAAAAGCTCTGTGTTTTGGATCCTTTACATGACAGAAGATAAATACTAGGAGGAGACGGAAGGAGTGAATTCCACAAACACTCATCCTCGTTGCAGTGGGAAACCATCAACTCTCATAATCTATAGCTATATAAAAAGGAAAAAGGAAGGCTGTTACACTTTAAAACCATGGATGAGTAGCTGATCACAGCGTTCATGAAATATGCATGCCAGCACTTGCCCACAATCACTTCAAAGAGCCATTCTCTTGTTTCAAACAGTTTCAAAAGCAAAGGAACGACCTATAGCTATTTAGGAAAATTAAACTTCGAAAATGAAATTAAATGCTGCCAAAAAAATAATTATTGGGATCCATAAACAATTAAAATTGGCAAGCATTTGCTTGCCAATGCGGGGGAGATGGGTTCGATCCCTGGTCTGGGACGATTCCACGTGCCACAGAGCAACTAAACCCGTGCATCGCCACTACCGAGTCCAAGCACCTGGAGCCCGTGCTCCACGAGAGACGCCCCCAAGCACAATCAGAAGCCTGCACACGGCGACGAAGAGCAGGCTCTGCCTGCCACAACGAGAGAGAGCTCTCATGCAACAGTGAAGACCCAGCCCAGCCAAAAACAAATGAATAAAGTAAAATGAAATAGATCGAGAAGTAAAAAAAACCCAAAAACTGGAGGCAGGATGTTCTTAGATTTACTTGGATTCTTTCCTAGAAAGCTAAATTAAGAATTATCAAAGAAAATAAATTTCAAAATACTGTTTAAACTCCTTTGGAAGTAAGCTACATATACATAAGTAGGTATTCTCTTGATTTGTTCGAAAATCATCTCCTGACACTAACTACCCTGTATTTTGGTAGTACCATTTAGGATCCATAAGATGGCAGGCCTGGATTTCATAGTGATAGTCTTAGAAGTGTATGAATACTGGTTGCCTTGAAACACATATTGCATATTATCAGCAGTGTGTGGCTAGTAATAATATTAAGCGTATCCATCAGATTAAATTTGTAAATTAAGAAGCAAGGGAACTGTTAACGAGCGAATGCCTTCTATTAGTTCATAACGAATCATAAAATACTACAGCCAGAAGAAATCTTCCCATCACCTATTTTAGTCTTGCCTTTCTCCATATAAGTAAACCAACCAGAGTCTAGATTTCAGCGCTTTGCCCAAGGTCAGCAGAGACAGAATTCTAAATTGTTTTTTCTCATCTTTTGCTCTCCCATCTCTGGCATAGTTCTCTTAAATTTTGATTGCTTCTTTGGCTGTGTGGGGTCTCGGCGACAGCCCTCAGCATCTTCCTCGTGTTGTGCAGCCTCTTTTGTTGGGGCGCAGATACAGCAGTGGCAGGGTGTGGGCGCAGTTGCTCTGAGGCGTGTGGGGTCTTAGTTCCTCGACCAGAGATCAAACCCACGTCGCCTGCATTGCAGGGCAGATCCTTAACCACTAGACCAGCAGGGAAGTCATAATTCATAATTTTTTAATGAACGTGAAGTCAAAGTTGCTCAGTTGTGTCCCACTCTTTGCGACCCCATGGACTGTAGGCTCCTCTGTCCATGGGATTCTCCAGGCCAGAATACTGGAGTGGGTTGCCATTCCCTTCTCCAGGGGATTTTCCCAAGCCAGGGGTTAAACCCAGGCCTCCCGCATTGCAGGCAGATTCTTTACTATCTGAGCCACCAGGGAAGCCCTTTTAATGAATGTAACATAAAATATTTAGCGCCTAAACTTTTTTCTAGATATCCTGACAGTGATTGCTACTTGAAATATACTTACTTCCTTAAAAATTCTCAGCATATTGATGGGCTAGAAATCTGTAAATTAATCAATGTCATGAAAAACACAGCCTGAGGAGGGACTTCAGGTTACCTGAGAATAGAGACACGACCGCTGGACACAACGCGTGATCTGGGATCTCACTTCGCTGTAACCACCTGCACTGGGACAACCTGCAAACACTGAGTGAAGACTGTAAACTGGACGTTATGTTATTACGTCCTCTTTCTGATTTTGATCATTGCACTATAATTATGTGATAGAATGACCTTAGTTTTGGAACTATACACTGAAATGTTTAGGGACAAAGTTATTATGTCTGCCGCAAGAAAGAGCGAGCACAAGAGAACATACACGAATGTGCCATTGTGGCAAATGTTAACATTTGGGAAATAAAGGGTACATGAGGATTCTTTGCACTGCCCATGGAACTGTTCTGTCAGTCTGAAATTATGTCAAAATAAAAAATTAAAAGAAAGAAATCAGAAAGACAACTTTTTTGATGGCTGCATGTAGAACTACAATGGAAACCAGAAGTAGAAAGATTAATGGAAGGGCAAAATTGTCCTGGCAAGAAAGCCTATTCACTGACAATACTATATTCTCTGGAATTTGAGTTTATGATACTAGACTTAATACAGTATTCTATGTACTGTAGAAAAGGATGCTCCTAGCAATCATTGGTAGAGGAATTCTTATTTGATAGCATAAATGTTGCTATAATGTCATTCTGCTGTGGCTTGCATCTTTATTTTTATATTCTGCTTTAGCAAATCTTTACCAATAGCCAGTGTTATAACTTAAAATCTCTTCACAGACAATTCACATGAAGTTTCACTAAGATTCTATGTAAAAGCATACCCCAAATAATTAGACAATTTTGAGACTATGAAATAGAAAACATACACAACAAATAGAAAAGCAATTAAATTTCCCCCAAAAAATGACATTTCCAAAATTCAGTTCAGTTCAGTTGCTCAGTTGTGTCCGACTCTTTGTGACCCCAGGAACTGCAGCACGCCAGGCCTCCCTGTCCATCACCAACTCTTGGAGTCCACCCAAATCCATGTCCACTGAGTCGGTGATGCCATCCAACCTTCTCATCCTCGTCATCCCCTTCTCCTCCTGCCCTCAATCTTTCCCAGCATCAGGCACTTTTCAAATGAGTCAACTCTTCGCATCAGGTGGCCAAAGTATTGGAGTTTCAGCATCAACATCAGTCCTTCCAATGAACACCCAGGACTGATCTCCTTTAGGATGGACTGGTTGTATCTCCTTGCAGTACAAGGGACTCTCAAGAGTCTTCTCCAACACCACAGTTCAAAAGCATCAATTCTTCAGTGCTCAGCTTTCTTTATAGTCCAACGCTCACATCCATACCTGACTACTGGAAAAACCACAGCCTTGACTAGACAGATCTTTGTTGGCAAAGTAATGTCTCTGCTTTTTAATATGCTGTCTAGGTTGGTCATAACTTTCCTTCCAAGGAGTAAGGGTCTTTTAATTTCATGGCTGCAATCACTATCTGCAGTGATTCTGGAGCCCCAAAAAGTAAAGTTAGCTACTGTTTCCCCATCTATTTGCCATGAAGTGATGGACTGGATGCCATGATCTTAGTTTTCTGAATGTTGAGCTTTAAGCCAACTCCTTCACTCTCCTCTTTCACTTACATCAAGGGGCTCTTTATTTCTTCACTTTCTGCCATAAGGGTGGTGTCATCTGCATATCTGAGGTTATTAATACTTCTCCTGGCAATCTTGATTCCAGCTTGTGCTGCCTCCAGCCCAGCGTTTCTCATGATGTACTCTGCATATAAATTAAATAAGCAGGGTGACAATATACAACCTTGACATACTCCTTTTCCTATTTGGAACCAGTCTGTTGTTCCATGTCCAGTTCTAACTGTTGCTTCCTGACCTGTATATATGTTTCTCAAGAGGCAGGTCAGGTGGTCTGGTATTCCCATCTCCTTCAGAATTTTCTACTGTTTATTTCAAAAAATTGAATTTGAAATTCAACACCAAAAGAGGGGAGGAAAAGCAAAACAAACAAAAAAATGAACTCTAATATGTGCCTTCCCTGAGTGCACAGGTAGCCTATTCTGATGTCCCCAGGATTTAGCACATACAAATAACCCTGCTTACTATTTGTTAAAGAATTCAAAGAGTCTGGTAATAAATGATTTTCCATATGATTATTAATAAATATATTTTTCAATCATTAAATGTGTAATTCTTAGTAAAGAATTACATAGATTTTGTCTTCTGTAAATCCTTATTTATGATTTACACATCTCACAGGTAAAATGCCCCTGAATTGAGACTGCAGTTTGGGCTGAGGGGGAAGGCAGGAGGATGCTATTGGTGACTTTCTGGTTATCTGAGTAGGCAGTGCATTCACTGGGGCTTATTTTAATATGCTTAAAAGTTTACATTTACTATATACTATTTTACATTTATCAAATATCAGATAATAAAGATGTTTTAAAAGAACATATATAGCATTTTCCCTTTTAAAAGCTACATTACAAAATAGAATTTTTCTTTCATTTCTCTTTCTCTCCTATTTCTCAACTATTTTAATAGTTGTTGATTCAGATGTTCAACCTTTATTTATTTAGCAACTATTATATGCCAGACTGTTGTAAATATTGAGGGTGTAAGCAAATATAAATGTAACTAAATAAAGAAAGAAAACCATGGTCCCTGCCTGCATGCAGGTTACAGTATAGTTGTGAGAATAAGGGCAGAGCTATGCGTAATTCTTGCAAGTTCAGTACTTTCAGAATGCTTTGCCCAAGTAAAAACCTCAATAATACTCACTGATGACATTGATGATGTTTGCACCAGCTTCTTTATGTTTTAATTAGATCATGTTACCATTTAAAATAGACCTCGTCCAGCAGTAAAGAAATCTGTCATACTGGATTACTAAAGGCCACTGGAAATTGCATCCTTTTGGGAAATCTCAACAGCCTTGTCTTGCTGAAATAATAATCACTGCAACAGGTTTTCAGGTAGAAGTAAAGAGTTGTAGACATTAGTAAACTTGGCTTGGTATCCAGTTATACCACCATTAATAATATACACAGAGAAGAATTTCTCAAGTGACAGCTCATGTTCCCTCACTACACCTTTTACACACACGAGTTTTACACAAATTCATAAATTTCAGGTTCCAGATAACAGGCTTTATCAGTCTTTCTGTAACAAAATTTAGCAAGTTCAGTTCAGTTCAATCACTCAGTCGTGTCAGACTCTTTGCGACCCCATGAACCACAGCATGCCAGGCGTCCCTGTCCATCACCAACTCCCGGAGTTTACTCAAACTCATGTCCGTTGAGTCGGTGATGCCATCCAACCTTCCCATCCTCTGTCATCCCCTTCTCCTCCCGCCTTCAATCTTTCCCAGCATAAGGGTCTTTTCCAATGAGTCAGTTCTTCGAATCAGGTGGCCAAAGTATTGGAGTTTCAGCTTCAACAGCAGTCCTTCCAATGAACACCCAGAACTGATCTCCTTTAGGATGGACTCGTTGGATCTCCTTGCAGTCCAAGGGACTCCCAAGAGTCCTCTCCAACACCACAGTTCAAGAGCATCAGTTCTTCTGCGCTCAGCTTTCTTTGTAGTCCAACTCTTACCTCCACTGGAAAAACCACAAAGGCCACTGGAAAAACCATAGCCTTGACTAGACGACCTTTGTTGACAAAGTAATGTCTCTGCTTTTTAATATGCTGTGTAGGTTGGTCATAACTTTCCAAGGAGTAAGTGTCTTTTAATTTCATGACTGCAATCACCATCTGCAGTGACTTTGGAGCCCCAAAAAATAAAGTCAGCCACTGTTTCCCCATCTATTTGCCATGAAGTGATGGGACCAGATGCCATGATCTTAGTTTTCTGAATGTTGAGCTTTAAGCCAACGTTTTCACTCTCCTCTTTCATCAAGAGGCTCTTTAGTTCTTCTTCACTTTCTGCCATAAGGGTGGTGTCATCTGCATATCTGAGGTTATTGATATTTCTCCCAGCAATCTTGATTCCAGCTTGTGCTTCATCCAGCCCTGTTTTTCTCATGATGTACTCTGCATATAAGTTAAATAAGCAGGGTGACAATATACAGCCTTGACAAACTCCTTTCCCTATTTGGAACCAGTCTGTTGTTCCATGTCCAGTTCTAACTGTTCCTGATGCTAATTAGGAAGAACAGCACAAGGGAATATAAAAAACCCACTGGTAAACTGTTCTGCAAATAACTCATGCAATCACTATTCATTCTCTTCAATGAAAATATTTTTTCAAGATAATAAACAAACATTGATCAAAACATCAATTGTACTAGACCTCATGTGAAAATGCTCTGTGAAATATCTCGTTTATGTACTCCAGTGCTTACCTGAATTTAATTATATATATTTCGGGTTACACAAAATTTAAAACAAGAGAAACCAGAACTTAAAAACTTCAAAGACTAGGTTTACTAACATGGCATATTATAATTTGAAAAATGCTTGTACCAGTGACAAATCAGAACTTTTACTGTAATGAAAAAAGTGATGCTATCTTTTGCTTTAAAGTCTTATGACTAAAAACCAACAAGTATTGAACTATTTCTAGTAGTATAGTGTGACTTATACATTTAGTCAACTGTACTACACATGAATGCCTACACAGATACATCACATGTTACCATACAGTGGTAAAGTCTAAACATATCACACCGAGCAGGCTTTTCAGACTTCAAGTCTGAAAGTCTAGACTCTGACAGGAGTTGCAGAATTATTTTATATGTTTTACTGGGAGGTTTCTATGGCTTTTATTAGACTCTCAAAGGTGTTGATGACCCAAAAACCATTAATAACCATGACCGCAGGAGAGAGTAATAAGCCCTCACACTCAAGGGTATCTGACACATAGAATGAATTTAATAAACAATGTGGAATGAATCTTGAATGAATAACCTTTTTCTAGAGTATCATTGAATTTTCAACGTTATCATCAGAGATGTGTTGACTAGAAAAACCAGAAAAAACAAGAAGAAAGATGACGAATCAAGGTTGAGTGATTACTATATGCAGGACAATGGTGCAGGTAGAGTTTTTTAAAAGGTATTTTCAGTTTTTAATGAACTTATAATCTAATCAGAATGATAAAAACACACAAATTAGGCAAGAGTATTAGCAAAGGGGAAAAGGTAGCCAGGGTATTCGAAAATGCATACTAGAATTATTTTTTTAATTTTATTAATTATTTTTGGCCGTGCTGGGTCTTCACAGCTTCCCTAGCTTTCTCTAGCTGCGGCAAGCAGGGGCTACTCTCTGGCTGCAGTGTGCAGGCTTCCCATTACGGTGGCTTCCTTTGTTGCAGAGCACAGGGTCTCAGGCGCATGGGCTCAGCGACTGTGGCCCCGAGGCTCTAGAACACAGGCTCAGTAGTCGTGTTGCATGGGCTCAGTTGCCCTGAGGCATGTGGGATCCTCTCAGGGATAGAACCCTCGCCTCCTGCATTAGCAGGAGGATTTTTTTTAACCACTGAGTCACCAGGGAAACTCCTAAAATGTATACTAGAATTACTGAAGAGGAAAGGCATTTCCTAGGTTTGAAGGATTTTTGACAAAACCAGAAGCACAAAGGGTAGGAAGAGGTGGAATAGAAGGGGTTGGAATAAATGAAAATTCCTTCTCCCTGCTTCTCTTTTGACCATCTTAGCTGGTAGGGAAGAGAGCACCAAGGAGAACACAAAATAACCCAGCGGTTCTTGAAGGGCAATTGTTCTTGAAGCTCTTCTTCATTAATTTTACCAATTTTTTGGGGGGGAGGGGGTATTGTGGAGAGGAAGAAATGGCAACCCACTCCAGTCTTCTTGACTGAAAAAGCCCACGTGGACAGAGGAGCCTGGCGGGCTGCGGTTGCAGAGAGGCAGACACAACTGAGCACCTACAGTGGTGGAGGTGAGGGATGCTGATGTGACCGGAGCGTAGGAAAATTACCCCTCCAGTGCTCTGAACCCGTTAAATCTTAGTGGGTACTAGCTCAAAGTCTTTCTCCCGCAGGCAAATCCCTTGAAAAATTTTAGTTCACATTCAGGAAACACACCCCATCAAGAGTCGTATCTGGAAGCATAACCTGGCACATCTCCAAGCCAGGCTGTCGGCACTCTTCCTCTGTGATGTTTCTGAGTTCAGGTAGGAAAGCCAAGCCACCGAGCATCTATACCCTTTCCTCATTTGGGTATCATGAGTTTTTGTAAAACTGGAACAACACATTTTGCTTACTGATCTTATCTTTTTCATATAGAAAAACATGTAGGAGATATATGCTGAAACCAACACTGGAGAAGACAGTCCAGAATTCAGCCCAACCATACTAATATCTGTTGCTTTTTTATTCTTCACCTCAAGGTACATAAAGTACTGTAAGTGAACAAGTATCATTTCCTGGACCTTCTCTAATCTGCTAACACTTTAAGGCTAATTCGTGGACCAACTACTGTATACAGTACATGAGTTCAACTTCCAGCTCTGTCACCATGGGTGAAGCCAGGCAAGTTATTTATACTCTCTAACCTCAATTTATTTGTGAAAAGGAATGAATAATAAGGTTTTTATGAGCTATAAATGAGATACTGCAAGTAAGGATATTGCATGGCACCTTGTGTTTGCCATTATTCTCGTTGTTTTCACCACTCTGTCCACAGTGTCTCTCGGTAAAATTCACCTACCACTTTGCCGCCAAGTAATTATTAATCCACCTCTGACTCGGTCAGTCTCTTGTCAAAACTCTGCAATGGATTCCATGCACACAGGAGAGTCTTATCTTCTGGCCTGCAGTGTGTGGCCATTCTCTATCTAGCCTTAACCAACTTGCCTCCAGCCTGTCTTCCACGAGGCCCCTTAGTAACAGACAACTTCTCCTTCTTTAACAGCCCCTGGTCTTTTCAGCTCGGTTGCTCCGTTCCTTGCAGTCCCTCTGTATGGAAGGCCTTCCCAGTGTACATCCATGGCAGTTGCTGACCCACCAAGTGAGTGCGGATGCCACTCACAAAGCTCTAGCAAAGTGAGTTCTCATTCTGGATGCCTGATACTTGTCTTCTTTCACCTTGAAAAAAAGTGTTACTTAGGGTCACATTACCTCCCAATCTAAAATGTAAGTCCTTAAAAACCAAGGTTCAAATCAGTTTTATATCCCCAGGGCCTCGAGAGGCCACGCTATAGGGCCACACTCACAAGAGACTTGAAAACCATTTACGGAATGAGTAATCAAGTATTCCCACCAGACAGTGAGAACAGAGAGGGTAAGATTAAGCACTGAGGGGCCAGCTGGGGGAGAGGTTATATCAGCCAACTTTGCATCTGAAGTCTTTAAGGATATCAAAACTCTGTTAGGCAGAGATGATGGAAATCAGAAATCTAGGCCCAGAAAGCAACCTGAATAAAAGATGGAGGGGGAAAAGACTGAAGAACAGTCCGTATGGCTGAAATTTAGCAGATGTAAAGGGTAGTGGGTTATTAGGACTGAAAGGTCAGATTATAGAAAGACCCAGTAGGAATTCCTAAGGAAACTGGACTTAAGCCAAAAGGCCAAAGGAAGCCATGGGCGGTTGAGGACAAAAATCATATAGTCATATGTATGCTTTAGAAACACCACTCCATCAGCTGGGCATAAGACGGAACTAGGGGAGAAAGACCAACTTTTGCAATAGTTAGAAAACAGTCTTGAACTATATTGGTGACATATAATGGCAAGAATGCAAAGGTGAAAGAGAATAAAGGAGGAGACTGGAAAGAGAACTGCAGCGGGGTGAGGAAGAGGGAGCAGGGTTCTGAACCTGGCCTACATGGAGATAATTCAGGTCCATCAACTTGGGTGGAAAAGCAGAACATCTACCTTCACTAGCCTCTAAGTGCAATGCAGCAGCATTAGGCTGCATCAGACTAGCGAACGGGTCCACGACATAAACAAGTACTTCTGCACTCAAGTGATGAACCGTTTGGGAAAGCCTTTACCAGAGATTGGGCTTCCCTCATAGTTCAGTTGATAAAGAATCCGCCTGCCATGCAGGAAACCCCGGTTCAATTCCTGGGTTGGGAAGATCCCCTGGAGAAGGGAAAGGCTACCCACTCCAGGATTCTGGCCTGGAGAATTCTATGAACTGTATAGTCCATGGGGTCGCAAAGAGTTAGACACAACTGAGCGACTTTCATTCATTACCAGAGATGAAGATTCGCATTAAATAAGAAACTTCAAAAATATAAAAGCAAAATTCTGGGTGGGGACTGAGAGAAGAAAGAATAATAAAGATGGATAAAATTATGTTTGACTGGGACATGCTATGTTTCAGGCCCCGCCCCACACTCGTCTCACACAAGGATATCCCTTTTCTTGAGCTCAGTGGCCTCCAGCTGCAGGGAAATCTAATTGCCTCTACATAGTTGGAATCTTCATTTCCTATTCTGTTCATCCTCCCACTTTGTGACAATGAAAACAATCCAAGGGTGACCAAGTGTCCTGGTTTGCCTGGGACAGAGGGGCTTTCTAGGACATGGGGCTTTCTAGGACATGTGCCTTTGATGCTAAAACCAGGAAAGACCAAGGCAAACTGATGAGCTAGCTAGTCACCCTAAGGGCCCTCAAATCTGGTACTGCATGCTAACAAGGCTATATTAATACTATGCTTCAATTAAGAAAAACACCAGGCCATTTAAGGTTTATTTTAGATCTGAGTTTGTCCATCTGTTCTTCCCACAAAGCAGAAAATATTGAAGGAAAATCTTCCTATCACAAGGTCAGACAGTTATGGGCACTCCAATGCTTTAGCAGATGAATAGTATTGTCAATAGTTCTACCATTTACCAAGTCCTGGCACATTTTTATCTTATGCAACGCTCACAGGGGTTGTGAGACAGACTTGGTTCTCTTCACACTACAGAAGAAACCAAGGCTCTGGAAGACTTCGTCCTTCCCTCTCTCTCACAGTGCAAGCCAAGTGGCTGACTCCCAGCAGCGCAGCTGCTAAAGAATACTGAATTACTGCGTGTCCCACAGCGGCACGAGTTCTTGCTACATGGAGATGATGCAAAACTGCAGTTGTCTTTCTTTTGCAGTGTCCATGAACTGGCATTATACTAATACACAGTAAAATGCAATGTTAGCTTTAGGCAGAAGGCACCCTAAGGTAAAGTGAGGCCTATGGGAAAACGCGTAAAAGCCAATGGTTAAGTGTTCAAAATTGGTATGATTAACTAAGAGGAACAATAACTTACAGATCAAACTGGATGGCAAATGGTATCAAACCCATGCTCCCAACCGCAGTCTCTAATTAGAAAATCTTGTAAGGCAGAGGCTGTGCCTACCTTGGTCAATACTGCAATCAACACAGACCCACGTGACTGTAAGGATCAGTCCAGCATCTTGGAAAGGGATGGGAAAGGTGAAAGCCTGGATACACAAACCTGGGTAGTCAATCACTACTAGGACTTCATACAAGGGAGCGGCCCGGCGTTGCTGGGTTTATTGGCCCTGCAATTCACCCTGCAGCCATGGCAACGCCCACACCTCGAGGCAGCTCCAAAGAATTCACCTTTGCATAGCCACGCCGCACTTACGCGGCTCAAATAAAACCCAACCAAGACATCGCTCCCACTAAAGCAGACGACCGTGGCCTTTTCCCATTTCTCTAGCACTAATTCACCCAGGGAACATAGCTCTTTTTCTTCACCCATATCCACCGAAGGGGTTCCTGAACCACGACCACTTTTGCTACAGTAAAAGAGAAATTGAAAAAAAAAAAAAAAAAAAGCGGGCTTTTTCTTCTTTTTTGCAGGGGTGGATATGAGACGAACGAAAGCCGGATGCACACACAAACACAATAGTTGCCTAAAAAGGCAACCAAACTGGTACGATCAAAATAATGTTCAGCCAACGTCTCGCAGCGTGTCTGTCAGGCAAACTCCGTTTCGCTCCCGCAGGCCACGATCTCTGGAGCCGGTAAATAGTTTCTAAGACGGCTGTTAGGAGTTACAGCTCTTAACAAAAAAACAAAACGCATTCCCTGCAGGCGGGGACCGCGCTCGGCATGAGCAAGAAACATGACGTATTCGGGAGAGGTTTCCAGAACTGCCTTCCAGCGCGAGCAAGATGCCCAGGGGGCGAATCTCCCTGTCGCGCCTAGAAATGGAGTCAAAGCACCCTCCCGGCGCCCGCGACGGAGTGCACACCCAGCGGTCTGAGGGCAGCGGCCTCGGTCTCCTACCAGGCCCGCCTCACCCCGGGGCGCCGCCAGCCCTCCAGTTCTGCCCCCGCCGCCTCCTGGGACCTACGCACACACGAGGCGGCCCACCGCAACGTAAAAAGGGAAGAGAACCTCACCCCCCCCCGCCACCCCCCAACACACAAAACTTCTGTCGCAGAGCCTTTCTCTACCGGCCCAAGGGCACCGTGAGAAACCCCGACGATACCGGGGCGCCCGCGCCGCCCCTAGTAAAGATGGCGGCCACAGGCGCAGCCGCTCCCACTCTGGGCGGCCGGCGGCCCCTCGGCCCACAGCCGTTCACGCGGAAGCCCTCCACGCCCACCGCGGCTTGACGCATTGCAGGTGCGGCGCGGCCAATCAGGCGCCTCGACTCTTTCCGGCCAACCACTGCAGGGTCGCGCTGGCCAATCAGAGCGCCCTTCTCTGATTGAGCGAGGAAAGCAGCCTCGGCAGCGCCAGCTAAGCAACCGGCTCCAGGGCAGCGCGTTTTGGAGGCTGTGAGTCACGATTTCGTGTGCTCCTCCGCCGGGAGATATAGTGCCCCCGCCCCGCCCCGCTCCGCCCCGCCCCGCCCCGCCCCGCCCCGCGAGCGCGCGCGCTTGAAAGGCTTCGGCGCGAGGCTCGGCTGTCCTCTGGCTCCCGGAGCTACGGGAGGCGAGTATTTGTATAGAGAGGAGTGGATTCCTTTGCCTTGCTCTTGGCCCTCCGAGGGGCAATCTCGAGCCATCCTCGCCCTGCCTCCAGGCTCGGTGAGGTCGCGCCCCTGATGGCTCGTACGACACCTTCAGTCAGGGGCTGCCGGAGAGATGAGGAAAAACATCCCCTTACCTCGAAACCCTGACTCGGCCTTCGAAGGCGACCCTTCCTGTTTACAGGCGGAGGCCGAGCTTCCCGGGAGCGCACTCGCGGGCACCTTTGTTTCAGAGAGACCCGTTTTCGTTTCCCTCACGTGTTTTTTTTTACCTCGTCCCGCGGGCGCGGGTTTCCGGAGCCGGCCGGGCCGGAGGGGGACGCCCCAGGGGCCGGCCTGGGGGCCCGGGGACAGAACCGACGGTTAGCTCCTGGGTAGACCAAGGGGCAGTTTCTTGAGTCCTTAGGGAAGACTTCTAGCTAGAGAAGGCTTGGCGAGATAACCTGTCAGATGAGCCATCAGTTCAGTCAGTTCAGTCGCTCTGTCGTGTCCGACTCTGCAACCCCATGGACTGCAGCAGGCCAGGCCTCCCTGTCCATCATCGAAGCTTGTTCAGACTCATGTCCATCCAGTCGGTGATGCCATCCAACTACCTGGTCCCACAGTCTGCCTAGTGCAGAGTCTGTCCGGAGACCCCTCATCCCGTTCTTCAGTGAGCTGTCTGAGATCCAGAAAGGTCAATCCACCTTCCTGCAGTCGCCCCGCGCCTGAGGAGCAGAGCACAGACTAGAAGCCAGGTTGTCTGTCTCCCAAGCTAGTGCTATAGTAACACCCCATCTTCTGGAGCTTTTGCTGTACTGTGAGATGACTCAGAAAGTCCCTTTTACATTTATTATCACACTGGAGGGAGAGTCCCCATTTACCAAGAAGTTCGGTTTACCGTAAAGTGCATCCCAGGCTTATCTTCATGTGAATCACTGTGCCACAAAATACTCCTCTGAGCTTACTTAAGTCCTGGTACATGTTAAACCCACTACTTTTTGGTGGTCAGAAAACTAGCTCGCTAAACTGTGAGCTTCTCAAGGACAGGACCTATCAAATTTATTTTCATATTCTCAGTGTTTGGTGAATTTCATTTCCATAAGCTCAATAAAGGTTATTGAAGGAATACATGAGCAAATAATTAAGACAGAGGTAGAAAGAAAACCTGGATATGAAAGGGTCCAAAAAATCGATCAACCAGTACTTACTGAGAATCTATCATATAGAAAGGATAGTTTCTTCTTTCAACACCAGTTTTTTTGTTTTCCCATTTGAATTTTCTCCACTTTTAAATTAAGGAAATATCATCGTTATGGGACATTATTTTTTAAAATAGCAGGGTTTATTTCCAAGCTTCCCTTTGTATAGTCTATTATGTTCTTCAAACAATACAGATGTAGAAGAAAATGATTTTGTAAAAAATCTGACTCATTCAAAAATGCTTACTTTCCCCTTTTATTGTTGCTTTTCTGTTCTTTGCAAAGAGATAATGTCCTCTACCCAGCTTTTGATTATTTTTGGCAATTTTTGGAAATAAATGTCCAGGATTGATCAGTTGGAGTAAACATGGCCTAGTCTGTTCTAAGTATTTTAACTATAATTCAACAGAGTAAGAACTCTATAATGGTCTTAATTTTTACCATTTATAAAAAGATGTAAATCTTGAGTCAAGTCCCCTGTGACCTCTATTTGTAGCCACACCTCCAGGGGTCTCCTAGTTACTAGGGAATTCGGTACAAGTTCCTCACAAGTTTCACAAGCAACATATTTAGAATCATAAAATTCTAAATCTGGGAGGAACCAAAGTCCATCTGGGTCCCCTTTTCCAATTTTCAGATAAGAAAACTACGTTCCAAGAAATACAAGTTCAGGACAGAGCAGCCTTTAGGATCTTACTAGACTGAACTTTCCTTTGACCTTTGAAAACATTTTAATCAAAGATTAATCATTTTAAGGGGAGCAGAGGAATGTTATCATCTGCAAGGCCTCCAAGTGATGGAAAATCTCAGGATGACTTTTCTTTGGACTTTGTGATTCCATTTAGGGATTGGCTGTCCTGAATTGTTCTCTGTGCTAGGCCTTATCTATACAGCTTGTTTAAAATCTTTGACCTTCATTTAAATTGCTGACACTTTCCTCTTGTTAAGCTTTATCATATTTACTTACAGCTTCTTCAGGCTAGCAGAGGTCCCCTTTTTTATTCCTAAAACAGCTCAGAGAAGCTAATTATTTTTAAATTGAAGTATAGTTGATTTGCAGTGTTGTACAAAGCTCATTTTTTTGAGATGAGTAATAAATAAAAGCAAAGGTAGTTATATAATTATAATTCTTTCACAACCTTCTGAAGTGTTTTTCAGGATATTCAAAATGCTAGTAAAGAATAATCATGGTTATATCTTCATTTTTCACTATGCAACTTATAAGCTGGTTCCTAAAAACTTGGTTTTTTTCTTTAGTTGATTAAAACAGGTATAACTGAACTTGTTCAGAGTATGGTGCTTTTTCACAGAAAGAAAAGCTTGTTCCATGACTTTAGCAATGCCTAACCCTCTAACCTAGCTGACTACCTTGCAAATGTTACAAGCAACAGAGTTTAGAAAGTAAAAAATGGCTTTGTGAGGGCCTGTGGTATCACCACACAAAACAGAGGTTGAAACCTCAAAGTACCTCAAAATACAGAGTTCCCACAGGTACAGAGTCCTGAATGGCTTTGATCAGTTTTTGACCTTTCTTTAGTATTTGAAAGTCAGAAATGCCTCTATTAGAATCACTATGTCAATAGACCATTTAAAGCATGGCTTCTATATTTTGCTGCTATTCAGTTTTAAGGTCATTTTCTGGTGACTCAGACAGTAAAGAATCTGCCCGCAATGCGGGAGACCTGGGTTTGATCCCTGGGTCAAGAAGATCTCCTGGAGAAGGGAATGGCTACCCTCTCCAGTATTCTTGCCTGGAGAATTCCACAGGTAAAGGGGAATTCCATGGATGGAGAATTTACAGTCCATGGATTCACAGAGAGTAGGACATGACTGAGTGACTTAACACCTAGGTTTCAAGCTTTGTGTGAAACAGGTGCAACAAGGAAACTGTGTGTGTCAGAGGAGAGCTAGAGCAGTGAAACGTGAAACTATAAATCAGTTCTCTGAGTCACCAATTTCTTTGGCTGCTCTAGGAGAGGGTGATGACTCAGCAGCATTCCAGTGGTGTGGTGGAGCAAATGAGGCTGCGAGGGCTTGTTGCCCTGGGTACCAGCCCATGGGGGGCGCTGAAAAATGGGAAGCCTTGCATCTTCCCACTGCTGGATTGTGGAATTAACCGAAACTGCTTGATTCCCTGACTGATTCTGAATTGCCTTTTATCTGACCTTTGCCATATTTAGCTGATTGATGTTATAAAATATTATGAACAACCACAGTTTGTTTAGGTCTTTATTGTTTACAAACTAATTTGACATTCTTTTCTCCTAGGTAACCCTCACACAAGTCCATGGCTGAGTCTGTGGTTAACTGGCTAAGGAAATAGTCATTTAACCTGGCAGATAATATTGCACAATATTGTCCCTTTCTTGGGAAATAACTGTTTACTTTGTCAGAACAATAAAAATAACAAAACCTTCTTTCTTCACTGAGAGAAGACAAAATTTCTGTGCCTCGCTTTGGTTTATAGGGGAGAATGTGGGAAGAAAGGCGCCCACCAGTACTCGTGGTATAGCTTGAAAACTCTCCTGAAGGCAAATCTTCCCGGTGGCCAAAACGATCCAGTCATCCTCTGGTGGTGCCTAGAGTTGGTCTATTAGCCAATGACTCAGAGTCTCTACTTAGAATGAATAAAACTCAAAAGCATCTTCACTGGACTTGGACAGAGATAGGCCCAGTTTTTCTGTTCAACAACCTGCCTTTGGCCGTATTTTCTCCACACAGGAAGCTGGGAATGGATCCAGTCACATGAAAGTAGGGAAAGAACTGCCAAAGAAAGGAAGGCTCAGCCCAGGTAGGTACTTGTTCAGGGCTGTAGAAGGGTACGGGTCAGAATCAAGGCAGGAACAGTCCAGCCTATTCCTGAGGAAGTATGACCCACTGTACTCTAGGGAGTCTCGTTTCCGGTGGTAGTTCCGGTGGCGGGATTAAAGCAGAGGACTTCCTTTTCCTTTTCTCTCTGCTTTGGAAAGTTCATTTCTCATATCCTCTCTAGCCCAATAGTGAATTGAGCTCAGCAGTAATCAATTAAATAATCTATTGATATTTATTACCAGGTACTGAGCTGAGTTCAGAGTATAAGATGGTAGCTTCTGCTAGTATGAGGAGATGGAATATATGAAAAGATAATATCAAGTCAGTTCAGTCAGTCAGTACAGTCTCTCAGTCTTGTCCAACTCTTTGCAACCCCAGGAACCACAGCACGCTAGGCCTCGCTGTCCGTCATCAACTCCCGGAGTTTACTCAAGCTCATGTCCATCAAGTCGGTGATGCCATCCAGCCATCTCATCCTCTGTCGTCCCCTTCTCCTCCTGCCCCCAATCCCTCCCAGCATCAGGGTCTTTTCCAATGAGTCAAGTCTTCACATGAGGTGGCCAAAGTATTGGAGTTTCAGCTTCAGCATCAGTCCTTCCAATGAACACCCAGGCCTGATCTCCTTCAGGATGGACTGGTTGGATCTCCTTGCAGTCCAAGGGACTCTCAAGAGTCTTCTCCAACACCACAGTTCAAAAGCATCAATTCTTCAGTGCTCAGCTTTCTTTCTGGTTCAACTCTCACATCCATACATGACCAGTTGAAAAACCATAGCCTTGACTAGATGGACCTTTGTTGGCAAAGTAATGTCTCTGCTTTTTTAATATGCTATCTAGGTTGGTCATAACTTTCCTTCCAAGGAGTAAGCATCTTTTGATTTCATGGCTGCAATCACCATCTGCAGTGAATTTGGAGCCCCCCAAAATAAAGTCTGACACTGTTTCCCCATCTATTAGCCATGAAGTGATGGGACCAGATGCCATGATCTTAGTTTTCTGAATGTTGAGCTTTAAGCCAACTTTTTCACTCTCCTCTTTCACTTTCATCAAGAGGCTTTTTAGTTCCTCTTCACTTTAAATGGGTAAAAGGTGTAGGAATTAAGGAGACAGGAAGAACTATTTTGAACTACAGCGTTACTCGCTCAGTCGTGTCCGACTCTCTGTGACCCCATGGACTGCAGCCTGGCAGGCGCCTCTGTCCATGGAGTTCTCCAGGCCAGAAGACTGGAGTGGGTTGCCATTCCTTCCTCCAGGGGATCTTCCTGACCCAGGGATAGAACCCAGGTCTCCCACACTGCAGGCAGACTCTTTACGGTCTGAGCGACCACCAGGGATTGAACCCGCACTCCCTGCCCTGGAAGGTGAAGTCTTAACCGCTGGATCACCAGGGAAGTACTACTTAGAGCTATGATCACTGGGAAAATGTGAAAGATATGTGATTTAAACAGGACATGAAGGACTGGTGGGATTTAGATAGGTGGTAATGAAATGGACGGGGCTTCCCTTGTGACTTCCCTTGTGGCTCAGCTGGGGTCGCAAAGAGTCGGACACGACTGAGCGACTTTCACCTTCCCAGGTGGCTCAGTGGTAAAGAATCTGCCTGCCACTGCAGGAGGCTCAGGAGACAGGGGTATGATGCCTGAGTTGGGAAGATCCCATGGAGAAGGAAATGGCAACCTACTCCAGTATTCTTGCCTGGAAAATCCCATGGACTGAGGAGGCTGCTGGGCTGCAGTTCATAGCGTTGCAAGGAGTCAGACATGACTGAGCACGCGCACATGCGGGCACACACACTCATGGATCTGGACAGGTATCTGGACACTGGGAATGTCATGGAAAAGGCAGTGCGTTGGGAGGACACAATGCGTATGCAGGGGTCAGAGGGGAAACCAATTTGAAGCAGAAAGTCCATGTTTGTAGGATAACGAAAGTAATGCTGAAAAAGTTAATTAACAATGTGTTGAATGGCTTTGAATGCTAGACACAAGGACTTTACATTTTATCTCCTGCAGGCACTGGGGAGCCTCTGAAAAGTTCTGAGCAGAGAAGAGACTGTATGAAACTACGTTGGTGACTGTGTGCTGGATGGATCAGAAGGGAACAAAGTCGTCAGGGATGAACAAAGAATAACACATGTGAGACTAAAAATTTGGGGGACCCTCAGGATTCTTGATGGAGAAGGAAATGGCGACCCACACCAGTGTTCTTGCCTGGAGAATCCCAGGGATGGGGGAGCCTGGTGGGCTGCCGTCTATGGGGTCACACAGAGTCGGACACGACTGAAGCGACTTAGCAGCAGCAGCAGGATTCTTGATCCAGGTAAACATGGATGTTCCTTCCTTTTTTCTTTCTTAAAGTTCTAGAATGGGGTTCTCAGTATAGCTTAGTGCAGCCCAAGAAGACTTCCCTGATGATGGAAATGGTCTACACTGTTCAACTAGGTAACCGCTAGGTAACCCTACTAACCCTGTGAGCCTACTGAGTGCTTGACAGTGGCTAGTGAAACAAAGGAACTAAACTTAAAGTGTAATTCATTTTGATTTCAATAGCCACATGTCGCTCATGGCTAGTGGACACCACAGCTCCAGAGGCAGGACAAAGTTACTCGTTATGAGTCAAAACCAAACCACACAGTCACCAGAGTAGATCTTAGTTCTGTTGGCATTGGTGAGGCCCATTCTTTTGGTATAATCCACCATCAGCATCAGTTTCTCTGATTTATCGTTGTGGTCCAGTTTTCTGCATATCAGGACCTCAATGAAAGTACCAATTTGTGCTGACCACTGGCTCTGCCCTTCAGGCAAACTGAGTCACCCCAAAACCTACCATTCCAGCTTACCACTGTGGCCACAGAGCCCTCCGCTGACCTAGTTGTTAAATCATCTGTAAACTGCTAAATGCCTATTGTTGCCTGAATGTCTTAAACATGCTCTCTAGTGTCCCCAACTCTAGCACACAGTGGTAGAAATGAGACATTGTTGCTTACTGTTCAGATGTTGATTGAAGTAACTTTGGCACTTGATGTTTGGATTAATGGGGAGAATGGTGACTCAGGAAGTTTCCAAAATTAATATGGCTTAGAGAATACTTTGCTCGATTGGTCAGAGCAATTTTTTAAAAAAAACAGTCTGAGTTTAGTGTAAACAACTAAGGCAAAAAAAACTATGATCTTCTCCCACTGGGCATTTTGGAATTTGAATACACATACTTGGTCCCTTGGCTGCCTGTGACTTGAGATCTCAGTCCATTAAAACACAGGTCTCCTGGAGAAGGACATGGCAACCCACTCCAGTGTTCTTGCTTAGAGAATCCCAGGGACAGGGGAGCTACAGGTGGTGGGCCACAGTCCATGGGGTCGCAAAGAGTCGGACATGACTGAAGTGACTGAGCATGCATGCAAAGCATAGAGCTAATGAGGCCCGAGTCAGGGGTCCAGGCTCGTTCCTTGTTGGTTATTTTGCTCTGTTCTCTATCCCTGACCTCAGCTGGCTGTGTTGCATATTCATGACCTTGGTCCCAAGGGTGGACCAGGTGGAGGGAATATTGTAGATCCATTACCACCGCTACTAGCAAAACAAGCACAAGCACTATGAATGTTGGGCAAGACTTGTCCTCTACTGTACAAAGGAATTTAAAAACAAACAAGAATGGGGCACACATTCAAGGGGAATGGTGCTGTTTCTCTTTGGATCATTAATATGCTGAGGACTGCTGCAAGCTGAAACACATAGTAGGGTATGCAGTGGTCTGGTTATGATTCACTTAAAATTCTGGGACTCTAAATAGACATAGGGCTTCCCTGATGGCTCAGCAGGTAAAGAATCCGCCTGTAATGCACAAGACACAGGTTAGATGCCTGGGTCAGGAAGATCCCCTGGAGAAGGGAATGGCAGCCCACTCCAGTATTCTTGCCTGAAAAAAAGTCCCATAGACAGAGGAGCCTGGTGGGCTACAGTCCATGGGGTTGCAAAGAGTTGGACACAACTGAGTGACTAAGCATGCATGCATGCAAAATAGACATGCTAAAATTGATAATGTTTTTCTCATCGTAATAAGTCATGGCTTAAAACTCACTTATTTACTTATGATGGTAACACATTTCAAATTTAAATGTAATGTTAGAATTATCCCTGACTTCTTTACCTGAGCCATTCATAAAGGATAATAGCAAAAAAAAAAGATATTGTAATAGCAAAATTTTAAGTGGAAAAATAATGAGGTATTTTGTTATTGATAGAGATAGTAAAGCTTATATAATAATCCTGTACAACATTTAATAAAATGCAAATCCACACACAAACAGCAGGAGCTTGTTCTGGCTATTGGAGATGATTAGTGAGGAAGAAAATCCCAAATGGTGGATCATCATCAAATTATATTGGACCATGGGACAGAGAAAGAGGCGGCTGTGGATGGCGGAGAGGTCGAAGGCAAGATTTCTTTCCTGTGAGATAGCTCCAGTTTGGGACTGCAAATTTCTTAAAGAAAATTCTCTAACTAGATAATCCATCTATGAAGACACAACAGCCAATGGTTATAGTGAATGAATTTAGACTTGTTACTTCATAAAAACCATCAAGCCAAGCATCCACCTCTCTCCCCCGACCCCACTGCCCCCACACACATATAGAGTCATTTTCTCAGAACAGTGTAAGCTCCATGAAGGCTACAAGATCTATCTACCTACCTGCCTATCCATTTATCCATTTCTCTCTATTTAGTTTAAAATACCAACTCCTCAGCTTCCCTGGTGGCTCAGTGGTAAAACATCTGGCTCCCAGTGCAGGAGGCAGGGGTTCAGTCGCTGATCTGGGACGATCCCACGTGCCGCGGAGGACTGCTGAGCCTGTGCTCTAGAGCCTGGTAGCCACAACTGCTGAGCCCACGTGTCCCAGCTGCTCAAGTCCGAACGCCCTAAAGCCCACGCTCCCCAGCAGAGAAGCCAGCACAGTGAGAAGCCTGTGCGTCAAGCTGGAGAGAGGCCCCCGCCCGCTGCAGCTCGAGAGAAGCCGGAGCAGCAGCAAAGACCCAGCACCGCCATAAGTAATAAATAAAAACATTTACAAAAATAAAATACCAACTCCGAGAGATGCATCATGGAGTAGAACTGGGATTAGAGAGTTCTCGGTTATCTCTTTCAATGAAAGCATAGAGTTGTCAACTACATGTTTGATGGTGAGCAAATCTCCTCACCTGTTAGATCTCATTTGCAAAATCAAAAATGTCCTCTGGCCAGGAAGCATCATAAAGTGAATGTTTTGCTTTTTCTTATACACTCTGCTCCTGGTGTGGTAGGTACAGCTATTACTACATTCCTATGATCTTATTTTAATTTTAAATCCCTGGGTAAGAAGTATTTCTTAAAAAATCAAATTTTAATCTTATTTTCTTCCAAAAAAATTAAAAATTAATTCTATTAAATTACAAGAGATATAGTGTAGTGCTTACATGCTTGGTCCTCTGAAATAGATTTTTTTCGTTTCAACACTTAAATTAAGCAAATCGCTGAGTCTCTCAGTGCCTCGGTTTCTACATAAGGATAATGACGCTGGCCTCACAGCATGGGCAGGAGGATGGAATGATACAGTTAGCACAGGGCCTGGCCATAGCCAATGGTCAGTTCAGTTCAGTTACTTAGCTCTTTGCAACCCCATGGACTGCAGCATGCCAGGCCTCCCTGTCCATCACCAACTCCCAGACCTTACTCAAACTCATGTCCATTGAGTCAGTGATGTCATCCAACCATCTCATCCTCTGTCGTCCCCTTCTCCTCCTGCCTTCAATCTTTCCCAGCATCAGGGTCTTTTCCAATGAGTCAGTTCCTTGCATCAGGTAGCCAAATGCTCAGCAAATGTTTTTTTTTGTTTGTTTTTGTTTTAATTTTTGGCTATGCCACAGGGCATATGAGATCTTAGTTCCCCAACCAGGGATCAAACCTGTGCCCCCTGCATTAAAAGCCTGGAGTCTCAACTGCTGGACTGCCAGGGAAGTCCCATCAAATGTTAATCTTTAAGCTATTTCCATTTCTCCATTTGCCCTCTTCACCTTCAGTATGTTTGTGTGTACACATACATATGACATATATGATAACACATATTATACATGTATATTACAATCATATATATTATAATCTCAGGGACAGGGTTTACAGTTGGAAGGAATTTCTAGATTAAATCCAAACCTGTCTTACCCCTGAATATGTACATTGATTACATTTGTATTTTTTCTGTTGGACTCAAATGGGTGATCAGGTTAGTGACAAAAATGATATTAAAATTTGAGATTCCTGACTTGGGGTTGCATTCTTTCTATTTTTCTTCAATTTAACATTACTTTATTCCCCAGTGGCTCAGACAGTAAAGAATCTGCCTGTAATGCAGGAGACCCGGGTTCAGTCCCTGGGCCGGGAAGATGCCCTGGAGAAGGGAATGGCAATCCACTCCAGTATTCTTGTCTGGAGAATCCTGTGGACAGAGGAGCCTGGTGGGCTGCAGTCTGTGGGGGCACGAAGAAGGAACAGGACTGAGCAAGTAACACTTTCACTTATGTAAATAGTCATTCTCTCTCAATATCATGAAATATTCCATAGTCTGTTGACTCTCAGTAAACTATGACTTCACAGTGCAGTGCTGTGCTCAGTCATGCCAACTCTTTGAGACCCCGTGGACTGTCGCCAGGGTGGCTTAATGGTGACGAATCCACCTGCCAATGACTTCACAGCAATGTGGCTTCAGTTCAGTTTAGTTGAGTCGTTCAGTCGTGTCCGACTCTTTGCGACCCCGTGGACCGCAGCACGCCAGGCTTCCCTATCCATCCCCAACCCCCGGAGTTTACTCAAACTCATGTCCATCGAGTTGGTGATGCCATCCAACCATCTCATCTCTGTCGTCCCCTTCTCCTCCTGCCTTCAATCTTTCCCAGCATCAGGGTCTTTTCAGGTAAGTCAGCTCTTAGAATCAGGTGGCCAAAGTATTGGAGTTTCAGCTTCAACATCAGTCCTTCCAATGAATATTCAGGACTGATTTCCTTTAGGATGGACTGGTTGGATCTCCTTGCAATCCAAGGGATTTCTTGATTCCTGGTCTTTTCATAAATTAGAAAGTTTATTCACTTAAATCTTTAATGAAAACCCAGTGATCATCCAGGTGGTCAGAAGAACCTGCTTCAGGAAATACATAAATCTTCACATGGTACATTTTCAATTTTCAGATATTAGTTTCATCAATACATAATCTAATCTTAGAGTCCCTGAATAAGGGCTCACACTCTATTTTATGCTCCATCTCTGATTCATGGCAAGATCTTGGGCAAGTCACTTGACCTTCTTATATTTCAATGTGTCAAACTGCCATAAAACTGAGTAAAGCATGACCTCATTACAAATCCGATAGACTTGAAAGCTGTACTTTAATAAAGAATTATCAAAAGAGAACTCTAGCTGGTAAAATGTAAAGAATCACAATAATGAATTTTACTATAATAAGTTAAGATGACTTTGAAATACAGTCTTTAGCAAATAAAGTCATGATAAAGTTTCAAAGTGTTTTATTTGGGTGAAATAGGTTAAATGATGGAAGAAGAAACATTATTTTAGAAATTGCCTGGTTTTCAAAACCATAGATTCTAGCAACTTAATTATAAGGAGCAGAAGACTATCAGAACCCAATAAACCTTTAAGAATTAAACACATTTCATCTCTAGGCCATTTTTCCTTCTTCTTATACAATGTATACCAAATTTTAAAATGTATTTAACTAACTGCTGTATGAAAAGCATGGCAAAAGAATACCAATTCCCTTAGCATATTTGGCCATTTAGACTGTAACTCACTGTATTACTGAATATTCTTTTAATTGACTTTGTATTCATCCCTTTCCCCCTATTTCCAACTCTCCTATTAACATACAGTTTATTCCCACTCAAGTTTCCGCCCAGGAAGACAGGATGATGGTGATAATCACGTACAGTGGATGCTATCTTTCTCATCTGCAGAGGGAAGGCAGCACCATTCCCTGGCTCTCTGTGGCAGCCTCCCTTTAAATTGCACAGCTGGTTCCCCCTTTCTACCACATTCTAGAAGGCATATTAGTAAGAACAGTTCCATAGATATTTGTCTGAGGCCATCACACAAGTCCTGGGCACCTACAATGTACCCAAACATTTTCCATTGTCTTAAAACATCTTTTCTGCAGGCTGTGTCAAAGCCAGAAACAAGCATAACCAAGCAAAGCCTTTTCTAGCAGAGGTTGTCAGTCACACACTTTGCCACATTCTCTGAAAGAGTATGCAAATAATAACTTTCAACTGTTGCCCAGGCCCTGTAAACAAAAGATCAGATTCTGTGCTCTGCCTTGGCAAGAAAAGAAACTGCAGCATTTTGTCAAGATTTTTACAAAGTTCTGGACTTTGCATTTATAACTGATATGGTCCTTTTTCTGGTATACAGAAAATTGAAAATATGAGTAAATTTTAGATGAAAATACTACTTGAAAAGAAATATAATTAAGATTGTGCATTTAAAAATGGTCAAGCTCCATAGTAGAGTCAATTAAACTGTGTGTTCCAACTCTAATCTAGGGAATTCTATGTATCTATTTTTTTCCTTCTTTGTTTCTGTAGATCTACGAATAAAGATCTGATCTCTTAGGACCAGGTAACTAACACACACACACACAAATCAAAGCATGGGGTTTGCAAGTCTACAGAAGATGTACAGGTACACTGATTTCAGTAAGACTAGGGTCAGGATGAGTAGTGTTTTCCATAGGGGAAAAAAAAAATAACAGTAGGAGAGGGAGATTATTCAAACATACAAAAAAAATAAATTCAGTGGAAATGTAAAAACATTAAGGTAAAGCTGGCTAAACATATGAGCATGACACGGATTTAGCAACCGAGCATATATATTCATTTGTCTTCGACATTACTTGAAAAGCAAACGTCTAAGCAGTTTCTCGCGCGAGGACGCTTGCTTCCTCCAGACCCCTGTCCTCGGCTGCCGAACGTGCGGCCGCCCCCACCCTAGAATTGCCCACGTCTCCCCAGCGGCGGGGGCCAGCGGGAGACCGCGAGGCCAGGGCCAGCCCGCTGCCCCGGGGCGCGAGATGCGAGGGGCTGGTGGTGGGGTTAGGAAGGGGAGGAGGGGGTCTCGCCGGCGGGGTGCGCCTGGGGCGAGGGGCAGGGGCTTCTGAAGCCGGAGCCGCCCCCCGTCGGCTACGCAGCCGCTCTGTCTCCGTCCTGGCCCTGCGGGCACTCTTCGGGGCACGCGCCCCGCACCCCTCCCCGTCTCTCCGCGCCGGGGGTCGCAGCCCCGCCGTCGGCGCGCGCGCGCGCGCAGGGTCGGCGGGAGGCCGGGCGCGGCGGGGGCGGGGCCAGGGCTGGGGGCGGGGCCGGAGGCGGGGCCAGGCAGCAAGGCCCAGCCCTCGCGGCGCGGCGCAGGGCGAGGCGGCGGCGCGGCGGCGGAGGGATACGCGGCGCCCTATATATACCGCGGGGCGCAGGCTCGCGGCGCGGCGGTGGTGTCGGTAGCCTGGCGGGCGCGGAGCCGTTAGCGCAGTTGGCGGCGGCGGTCGGCGACGGCACAGCACTCAGCGCACACGGCGCCCCGGCAGCAGCTGTAGCGGAGGCGCCCTGCGGTCCCGGCCCCGGCGCGGCCACCCTCGCTCTCTCGGCCTCCCTGCCTCGCTCGCACCATGGTAGGTGGGGCGCGGCCAGTGTCGGCGCCGCGGCCGCCTGCCCGGGCTCTCCCGATCCTGTCTCTTTCCCCGTCTTTCCCTCGCGGGTGGCTTTTACTGGCTTCCGGGTGTTGCGCAGCCGCTGCGGCTCAGGACGCGCTCTGGGTTTGCCTCCCGGTTTTCTCGACCGGGCAGCACCGTTTACGTTCCGGCCCGTCGTGGGGCCGGGGTTGGCCGCGCCCGGCCCCCGGCGGGGGTTCTGGCCGCGCCGAGGCCCCCGCACCCGCCCGCTCCGCCGTCCGCCCCCGGGCTGCTCTAGGGGTTGGGGGCCGGGCGGGGCCGCGGCCCGACTCCGGCTTGCGGGCGGCGGAGAATGAATGGGCCGGAGCGAGCCGGTGGCGCACGTCGCCGCGGCCGGGGCGCGGGACCGCCGCCGTCCCCTCGGGGCGCTCCTCCCGCCTCCCTCCCGGGGGGCGCGGCGCGGCGCGGGCGTGGGTCGGGAAGGAAGGAGCCGGGGAGGGTGGGGTGGGGGCAGGAAGGCGCGGGGCGGGGGGCGGCGGGGGCGGAAGCGGCGGGCCGGCAGCTCTGCCCGGGCGGGGCCCTGCGGCGGCCCGGGGCCCCGCGTCGCGGCGGCTGGCGCCCCTGCAGACCCGCCCCGCGCGGTGGTGGAGGCGAGCGGGGCACCAGGCGGGCCTCCCCCCCGCGGGAGGCACTCGGCCGCGCTAACTGGGGCGGGGGGCGGGGAGCAGCGCTGGCGCGCGCCGCGGTCTCCAGTGGAGACGCGAAGTTTGTGCTCCGGGGGAGGTGGCGGCGCGCAGGGCAGAAGCGGGTGGGAGGCGCGGGGCGAGCTCGGGCCCCGCCCGTGGCGGGTGTGGGGGTCTCCCTGGCCTGGAAGGAGAGGCGCCCCGCACCCTGCTCCCGGGGCCACCTCGCCCGGCACTTTTCTCCGGCCCTCGGTCCCTCCCGTCCGAGAGGAGATGCCCTCCCCGTTTCCGCCGCCTCTGCAGCTCCCGGGCGGCCAGATGCGCCCGTGCGCCTCTCCGGGTGTGCCATCCCCCAGCCGGCAGGGCTGACATCACCCCCCGTCTTTCTGGCTCGGCGGGGCGGGGAGGCGGCTCTCGGCGGGGCCCGCGCACCTCTGCCCCGAGGCCGACGCGTTGTGGCGGTGAGCGTGTCCTTCTGTGTCGAGACGGGCCGACAACCTCGATCTCCACTCTCAGAGGACACTTCCCCCGGCGAGGTGACAGCTTCTTGCGAGGTGTGGCCGGCAGCGCTTCCTGTTGTACGAGGCAGAGACGTAGTCCTAGCATTACATAAATCCTCGTGTCTCCTTTCTTCGGTGTAAGAAAACCGGCGTGCCATTTCTGGGGTAGGGAGGAGAGGAGACAGTTCTAATTTGAAAAAAAAGTTTCCTCCTTAAGTCAATATGTTGGAACATCATTCTTATTGTGAAAGTTTTCATTTGAGTTCGGATAAACTACCATCAGCTTTCTACTAGAACTTGTTTTGGAACTGGCTTAGTTAAGACATCCTTCATTAAAATAAAAATACATGTTAACTGTTCTTGAGATGCCGAATTCCCATGGCTGGAGGCACAAGATCAGCGTTGCAGAGACCAAATAATGCAAGTGAGAATTACCTTCGTGGCCATTACCTCCTCTAGTAAAGTGTGTTTATTAGGAGCAGCTCTTAGATCACTCTTAAAATGGGTAGAGTAGATATCCTCTAACAAAGTTAATAGTTCCTCTCAAAAAAAGAGGGTACAATCTCATAATTATTATGTAGTTTCTGTGTACTTCATTTTTGCAGTTTTGTAACAGCTCAATTGTAGGACCGTTCCATTATTCCCTCCCCCCCCCGACTTTTGAATCATAGGATAATTTAAGGAAGGACATTTAGTTGTTCTAAATGGTAGGCTTTTAACAAATAACTGCCTAATTTAAGTGATTGGAAAGCATGGAAATGAAGTTGGTAGGATAACCCATTGCTGTATGTATATTTTTTCCACTTAATTGTATCTCATAAAATAGATATGAAAGCCTGTTAATCCAAGCCAATGCCATTATGTAACGCCAGTTTGGAGATTTGGAGTGCCCGCAGCGGTGCGCAAGGTGCACTGAAAGCCTGACCTGGCCCGGGTCCTGGCTGCAGGGACAGCCGCGGCAGGTTGGGTCCCTCGGTGGATGGCCGCGGGGATCGCGGCGTCTCCGTGCAGTAGGTGGCGCTCTTCTTCCCAGAGCCGGGCCCTGCGGCTGCTGCAGTGGGCCTGTTGCCACTAGAGGTGCCATTTCTCAAATGATGAACTGACTCTCCTCGTTAGACCCACCGCAGAGCAGAGAGCCGGTAGGCCCAGAGAAGAAAACCTGAAGTGAGACTTTGTCTCTAACTTGTCATCCTTTGTTTTTAAAACAGATAAAGGGTTCCCTGCATTCTAATTGTTTCTCTTAAATAACATGGCTGAAATTTTCACAGCTGAGAAAGATCACTATTAAAAGACTTAATTGGAAAAGCAGTGCTGACTCCAGTCTCCCGTAGGTTGAATTATAACCTTTTCTCTTTCTATGCAGGCTGATCAGCTGACGGAAGAGCAGATTGCTGGTAAGTGGATGACTACAGGGGGTCTCGGCAGACCAGGACTGGGTAGACTCAGTTCTGGTGACTCTTCCCTCTCCCCTTAGTCTGAGCAGTTTTCTGAGGACTTTATTTAAACGCACACAACAAGCAGAGATATTTAGGTTAAATGTTACTCCTTGTCAGTCTTTGTAAAGATTGTCAGATAATGTAAAAGTAAGTGGAACTAAGGATACACAATTGTTACACTCTGGGGTACTTCAAGGTGTGCTAGGCTTTGTATGGAATGAGACTGCATGGAGCCTGCTATTCAGAAAGGTAGTTTAGAATTCTTACGCCTCTTTGTAACGCACCATGAAAGCTTGTGCTTGCTATTCTAAATGGGAATGGGTGAGGAGGATAGTGAAGACCACCGTAATCATCGGGAAGGGAATGAAGTTAGTGTAGATTTTAGCTTTTAATGTTCCTTGGAGGACTTTTTTGTGATTTTTTGACCTCGGTATGTGGCATGCCACATCTTAGTTCCCCAACCAGGGATCGAAATTGTGCCCCCTGCATTGGGAGTACAGAGTCTTAACCACTGGACTGCCAGGGAAGTCCCTGGAGGGGTTTTTGAGATGGTTTCTCTTCAGGAAACCAGGATTGCCTTTGAAATACTCTGAATGCCATGCAGAGAGAACACACTGGTTGCCAGGGATTGTCCATTTCTGGGACCTGCCTCTCCTGTTGCTGTGAAACAAGGCGTTCTTACGGCTGTGGAGAAGTCACAGGAAGGGACCTTCAGGGAGCATGCGGACCCACCTTCCCTTGTCGGATTGGACCTGGCACTAAACTGTGTTGAAGCTTAGCCTTTAAAAATGTGGGAATTTTGTTTTATGGAACTGGTTGCCTGGAGTGACGTGTGTTCTGTGTGAGGGCGTGTCCAACGTGACTGCTGTGGTCTTTGTTTCAGCAGATAAAGAGCAGGCGGTTTCTGTTAACTTGCACAACTTGGCTTGCTTTGGCAAGTTCAGGGGATGGGCGTGCTGTGACTGGGTTGGGTGAAGACATTCATTCTAAAAGGTAAACTTGTGTTTTCAGAATTCAAGGAAGCTTTCTCCCTATTTGACAAAGATGGTGATGGCACCATCACAACCAAGGAACTTGGAACCGTCATGAGGTCGTTGGGTCAGAACCCAACAGAAGCCGAATTGCAGGACATGATCAACGAGGTGGACGCTGATGGTAAGGGCTTTGGAACTGTGAAGGAGTGCAGTGTTGTGTAATTCAAGTTCAGACACGTTACCAGGTTGTCTTTGAGGTGTCGAGAGCAAGGCAAGTGTGAAAGATCCTGTCTGTGGTTTCCTTACAGCTGTTGACAATTAAAATAGAAGATTTCAGGCCTGCCTCTAGCCCTGCTTGCTGTCCAGAACATTTCCTGGATCAGATCACAGTATTGTTCTTTTTTGCTTGCCATGACCTGTAGCTCAGTCTTTTATCAACTGGCCCGTGAGTCTGCACTGAGTACTATGGGGAAAGTAAAAATAAATAGCCATAGACCTTTTAAAAAAGCTTGGTCATCTCAGGAGACAAACCCCAAGTGAAGTGGGGGAAGAACCTTCTTAGATGTTAATGTATAAAAGTGAGTACAGTGTGAGCTGTCGATGTGTTTATTGAAGAGAATTTCAGGGATCACGTGAGGCTTGGAGGTGGGGTGCATGATGACCAAAGGAACTAGATTTATAGAAGCTACTAGGAGGACGCGGAGCCAGAAGCAAATGGCTGTTCGGTCATTTGTTCTCTGGATTCCAGAGCAGTGGACAGGAGACCGTTTTACTGTTTGCTTCTATCAGTAAGTAGTTTTTAATCACTACCCTCTCCCCCCAAAGAAGAACCATGTGCTTTGGAAACAGTATTAAATTAGTAGGTTTGGTTTATGTAATACATTTAAGTAAATTAATTAAATCTATAAACATAACATTGTAGAACATTAGTAAATTTTGAAAAGATGAAATAGGAATGAACAGTTTGGATCTAGACTTTCTTGATCAGCTTGATAGTAGCCATTTAAAAATATGGTATAACAAAAAAAGTATGGTATAATGTGATAAAACAGTTAACACTGCGGGTCACATATATTTAGAAGCAGGGGTTTGGAGTCAGCTCTTTAACAGTGGTTTGAGTCCATTTGAGCTACTTCTAAAGACTGTTTTCATCGTTAATAATTTGGAGAAAGAGGTTTATTCATAGTTCTGTCTCATTTGACTGCTAAGGTAATCAGCCATCTGGGAACATAGGGTGGCTCTCTTATAGTCTAGCCCAGGAAACTGTCTGGGGACTGGCAAAATGTATTAGGCCCTCCGATTGTATGGAACAAGAAGGGGAAGTTTTCTCAAGCTATAGAATCTAACATTCGCAGTGAATGAATATGTTGAAATGCTGAAGGACATCGCTATAGGGCTATAAGAGATCATTTCAGACAACTGATTTTTGCCATGAACATCAATAATGCTTTAAATATTTGGAGGCCAAAACGCTTTGAAGGAATCTGTGAATTATTACTTTGTTTTAAAGGTACTGGTGAAAAAGAGGAACTTGACGTAAGGCTTTTTTTCCTTTTAACTTAATTTTTATTTCTGTTCAAGTCACACTGTTGATCTGGTGGCTCGTCTCTGGCGTATTCGGCTGTTGGTTTTAAAGGAGGAGTTTGGAATACTGGCCACAGAACAGATTCTGCTGACAGTTCCCTGATTGTTAATGATCTGAGCTGAGGAAACACTTCCGAGCCCATGCCCTTAGTAGGAAATAAAGATACCGAGTTGGGAGAAAACAGTTAGGTGACTTCCCATAAAGTGTCTGAGAAGCGCCTCCTTGAGAAGACTCCTGCATTCATGGCCCCTCGCATGAGAGTCACCTTTTCCCCACTCATGTCTTTCCCATTTGCGTGTTTCCTTAAAAACCTCGGTGGCTCAGTGATGGGTCTTCACCAGCATCACTAGTGTAGGCAGACTTGGATCCGAGGGATCTCCCTGACTTGGGGGAAGGCGGTCTCAGGTGCCTCCCTTGGGAGTGGAAAGATTTCAGCCAGCACTGCTGTGGCCTCCCCCCCCCGCCCCGTTGAACTGTACAAACCTTTCAGTGGCCGAGAAGCTGTGTGTACAGCTTCCTTTGCATCATTAAATGCTGTCCTGGCCATTGATTACCAGTTTGAATTACATGAATCATGTGAAATTGCCCTGGGAAGTTTTTGAATAGTTTAGATCTAAGGTAATTCAACCTGATAAAGCAGTTCATCAGTTTGTCTTACAAATGTTTACTGTTCTATAAAGTGATTCTAAAATTACCTCTCTTGAGTGGCATTAACTGGAGCACTTACTTTACACAAGGTTTTGTTTTTTAATTTGAGGTAATGGCACCATTGACTTCCCAGAATTTTTGACTATGATGGCTAGAAAAATGAAAGACACCGACAGTGAAGAAGAAATCCGCGAGGCGTTCCGAGTCTTTGACAAGGTAACCCTGTGTCTGCATTGCTAACTGTAGTGAAATACGACTTTCCCATCATTTGTAGAAGCTTTCACGTGCTTTCCTAGTTAGAACACTTTACCTACCTGCCTCACCGCCTGTAATCTCACTTTCAAATATCTTGACTTATTGCAGTAACCTTATCATAAGAGAGTAAGCATAATAAATAGCAGAGAAATTTTGAACCAGATTTCTTGGCTGTGACTTGCCACTCCTTTGCTTTGTAAAAGCCCCCGCGGCTTCTCCTGCCTGCATGTGTTTAGTGGTGGAGGGGGAGCGTGAGAGCCGGCACGTGCACACAGGGGCAGCGCCTCGGTCAGAGCCCTGCTTGCCACGCGGCACCGAGTCCCTGCCCCTGACAGTGCGGCGTGTTCGCAGGATGGCAATGGATACATCAGCGCCGCAGAACTGCGCCACGTCATGACAAACCTGGGAGAGAAGCTGACAGACGAGGAAGTAGACGAGATGATCAGAGAAGCGGACATCGATGGAGACGGGCAAGTCAACTACGAAGGTAAGACACCGCCTCTCCTCAGCTTGCTCTGTGACGGTCCTCCCTCTAGGGTCTGTGAGCAAGTTAACTGCTGCAGCGAGGGCTTTTCCCTTAGCAGACTAGAGATGTTACGTTCATTAAAGCTGCTTTTGAAGGTAACTGAAAGTTATGATTATTTGTCTTTTCAGAATTCGTACAGATGATGACTGCAAAATGAAGACCTACTTTCAACTCCTTTTTCCCCCCCTCTAGAAGAATCAAATTGAATCTTTTACTTACCTCTTGCAAAAAAAAAAAAAAGTTCATTTACTCATTCTGTTTCTATATAGCAAAACTGAATGTCAAAAGTACCTTCTGTCCACACACACAAAAAATCTGCATGTATTGGTTGGTGGTCCTGTCCCCTAAAGATCAAGCTCCACATCAGTTTTCCGATATAAATACTTGTCCTACCTTAACAATAAGGACGCGCTTAGTGGACTCCTGGCAGGTCCATCTGCTCATGATTAATAACACTGTCTGGGCTGGCCAGTTTTTCATGCATGCAGCTTGACAATTGAACACAGTCAGGCGTTTGTATTAAAAATGAAAAAGTGAAAAAAACAAATTCAAAACCTACTCCAAGGGGTTCTAGTTAAAATTGTTAGTGTAAATTGCCGTAGCTGGGTTACTGAGAAGGGGCGTTTAAGGTTGGCTCGCCTCAGGATGCTGTGTAGGAGAGCTGTCCGGGCGTAGCCCCACTGCTGCAGGATGGGCCTCATCGTCCCCTGGTGACCGTGACACACCCTGGCGGCATGCCCGCGTGTGTCTTGTACTAGAGCGGAATGGGTGTCAGGCTATCACCATTCATACAAATTTTTAAAACGAAACTTTTACCAAGGGAGCATCTTTGGACTCTCTGTTTTTAAAACCTTCTGAACCATGACTTGGAGCCGGCAGAGTAGGCTGTGGCTGTGGACTTCAGCACAACCATCAACATTGCTGTTCAAGAAATTTACAATTTACGTCCATTCCAAGTTGTAAATGCTAGTTTTTTTTTTTTTTCCAATAAAAAGACCATTAACTTAAAGTGGTGTTAAATGCTTTGTAAAGCTCAGACCTAAACAGGGATGAGCCAGTTGGAGGGGAGGCCAGTGTACCTTTAAAAATGCCGACAGCCCAGCATTGGGTACCCCCCACCCACACAGACATGCATCCCAGCACCAACCACTGAGCCCAAGACCTTGCCCAAAACCAAGCAGATACTGATGGCTTCATCTTGTTTACGGTCATGTGGGTCTATTTGTATTTTCACTGGGGGGAGGGGGGAGTGAATCATGGTAACAATGATTATTCAGGCAGTAGAGCTCTTAAAGGAAAAAACAAAAACCACTTTCTCTCAAGCATGTATTTAGGGGTTCTTATAAATTGTGCTGCTGATTTCCTGTTTTATGTGACTCTTTGAGACCGTCTGTGCAAGAGATGACCTAGTGCGTCTGTAGTTGAATCCTTGCTGTGTGTGGTGGAAGCAGCGGTCACTTTTCTAAGCCAGTCTCTTCATGCCTGACGGACACTACCGGTCACCTTTTGAGGCACAATTTTTAATTTATGATTGTACTTAACTTTAGACTTCTTTTTAACTTGACTTTGCTCTTCCCCACCCCCTCCCTGCCCCCAGTAGAACCAATTCTAACCCCCCAGCTTGGAAGTAAAACTCCAGCCTAGAGGGAATTTTGTATTTCTTTACGAAACTGTAACTAAAACTAAAGAGATGCTGGTACTGATCTTGGCGGTGGGATTGGTCTGCCTAAAAGTCCCCTAAAAAGCATATTGGATTTAGTGCAGAACTCTTTTTGAAGGCTGAATGTGCATTTTTCAGGGTGTTAACTGGTTGCATCTTAGGAGATTGGGTTTTGAGTGTTCCTGTGTGGGAGGTCTTCCTTGGTCCCGGAACAGCAGCAGGCTGCTAGCGAGGCGGTGAGATGCTCTCTGCAGCCCATCGGGTGCCTTCAGGGTTGGTTTATGGAGACCCTGCGCTTCTCCGTCTCCTGCTCCCCGTCTCTCTGGCATTTTGCAGCTCCTTCGTTTTCCCCGCCAGAGGGGTGGGTCAGAGCCATGGGGAGGAGCCTGCCCCTCTGCCTGGCTGCTGGTCTCTAGGCTGGGTGGTCGGTAGAAGAGAGTTTGGCATCATGGGCGAGGCTTGGCTTGCTTAACTCCCTGAATCTGGAAGGAGCATCTCAGTACCGTGGAGGTTTTCTCCTGGTGAGATAGGACTGGGGTTTCTGGTTCGAGGAAGTGGATAACCTGGATATTTCTTGCTGGGAGGTCAAGTAGCCAGACTGTTCACCCATTGTCAGGCCTGTGGCCAGTGACTTCTTGGTAGCTTTGAAAAGGGTTAAGGACAACTTGGCTTGTTTTTCAGGAACTTTGCCTTCTATCTTAACCCTTTCACCGTGTCTTTTTTTCTAGAAGCTGAGTGGACTCCATGTTGGTCCCATAGCCTTTCCTAAAAGACCACCCTTGTAGCCAGATTCTTAAGTGGCCAGGATCCTGTTTAGGAACCAGAAATGTAACCCCAGGGGGTGCTGAGTTCCAGTTTGGCCTCGAGGGGAAGCTTAGTCCACTGGAGCCTTTCTGGCCTTGGAGGGGACGACCAGCCCCCAGGGGTCAGGTGTCTGCAGTCCACGGGGGTTTGTGAGGAGATGAGCTGGGCGAGGGGGGCACGACTCTGAAACTTGGCCAGACTTCCTGAAAACTCTGGCCCCACTTCTAACTGCTCTATAAATACATATACATATATTTATATACATATAGAGTGACTAGTTTAACTGGCATCCGCTTGAGCCTAAGACTTGCCATAGAAAACGGCTGAGCCCTTGGCGCGCACGCTCATGGTTGCGATCTCCATCTGTTCGGGGTAGGTGTCGAGCAGCCGTGTCTGGATGTTTCAGATGGGCTCCTGATGCACTGTTGCCAAGGAAGGCTTTTTTTTTTTTTCTGGTTTTTTGACAAACGAGTTTTTTGCACACTTTAAATTGGTGACTTTCAGCAACTTTCAAACACACTGAAAACTAGCTACTGTACATATTTTTATATCCTCTTTATAAACGCATGTCTGACTGTACTCGTGACCACTTCGTCACGCGGGGCTGTCCAGTCGGCCTGGCGCGCCTTGGGCCGTTGGAGAAGCAGTGCGACTAGCAGCCCCTCAGCAGTCCCGGGAACTTCCTCCTGAGCAAAGAATGTAAATTTGGTCAAGTCTGCTCCTGGTTCATTCAGTCATTTTCAACATTTGAAGTAATTACTGTATATCCTGAATACACCTATCCTTTTGGCAGTGACTAGATTTCCACGAATGTGTCTTACTCTGTCCTTCAGCTGGCGGTTACTCTTAGCTCTTACTGATCCCCTGAAGTTGTTCTGCAGGAGACAGAAGTTCTCTGCTGTCTGTATCCCTCGGAGGAAGAAGGTGTAGTGGCGGTGGAGTGTGTGTTCTTTCTCCAAATTTATTATAATGTTTGTTAAACACGTCTGTAGCCAAGATGGTGGTAGTTCCCTTGTTACGGAAGTCACCCTTCACCGTGGCGATTTGCGAAGGAGATGTACTTGAATGTTTCTGTAAATCTTTTGAGATAAACTGTTTGGGGATTTAACCACCTCTCTGATGGGGGACCAACTCTATGGAAATTGTAAATAAGTTTTATTTATAAACCTGGCACTGTATTCAATAAACATTTCTGCAGCCTTTCATCTCTAACTGTGAACTCTGGAGGTTTTTAGCCCGCGCTGCTGTCCATTCCGTTTGCTCAGTGAACAGGCTGTACCTGCCCACAGGTGTGATTCTGCCTGGGCCCTAGTACGGTAGCGGAGGGCCCAGAGCCACCACAGAGACGTCCCACTCTGGCCTTACCCTGTTTTGAAAGTTCAGGTCTGGGGGCCTAGCCTGGTGGTGCAGTGGCTAAGACTCTCCCTTCAGGGCATGGAGCTGGGTTCAAACCCTGGTAGGAGAACTAGACCCCATATGCTGCAATGAAATGAAGCCCGGAGTGGCCAAATATTAAAAAAATACAGTTCAGGTGTTAATAGCTGATATTTTAACACAGTATCCTGGCATTTTAATGTATCCCTGTTGGCGTTGTGTGGAAAATTCATTCACACCATGAAAAGACTGATTCCTCTTTAACCTCAAGGTTAATTCAAGTCTCTCTGGAAATTGTGTGAAGAAGTACACTTAGACATTAGATGGGGGTTTACATATTAGCTGGGAATTTACAGTTCCATAAGCAGCTGCTTCTGCCCAAGTCCTGGGCAGGACAGCTGAGGAGCGGCGGGGTCCGGGTGGCGACCGGGAGAGGGGCGGGGCGGTGGTGCTCCCCATCGGAACCTGGGGGTGGAGGCCTGGCCCTCGCCACTGTGGCCCCCACGCCGGTCTGGAGACCGTGTCCTCAAGCAGGAGCGGCGGCCGGCTGCCCCCTGTGTTTGCAGAAGGGCCTACCGCTGACTGCCTCGCCCCCTTAACAAAGCCCGAGAGCTGAGAAGGCCGAACGGCCGCAGGTTAAGGCCCCGCTCTGGTCAGAGGCGCGCTGGGAGCCTCCACCTCTGCACCGCCAGCCCCTGTCTGCAGGGTGGAGGTACCCCCGCAGGGACCGAGCCCTCTGCTGAGACCTCAGGCCTGGCCTGTAGCCGTGGACAGGTTCTTTGCCTCTCTGCCCTGCGTTCAAAAAGATTACTGGACTAGCTACCTTGTTTAGTTGCTCAGTCATGTCTGACTGCGACCCCAGGACTGTAGCCCACCAGGCTCCTCTGTCCATGGGATTCTCCAGGCTAGGAGACAGCGGGTTGCCGTTTCCTCCTCCAGGGATCTTCCTGACGCAGGGCACAAACCCGCGTCTTCTGCGCTGCAGGCGGGTTCTTCACCCCTGGGCCACCAGGGAAGCCCAGGTACCTTCTGCCCGTGGCTCTAGGAGTCTGACCAACCCAGCTTGGCATCACTTGGTATTGAAATAGAAATTGCAGCCTAAAGGGTGGGAGGCAAAGGAGTATAGGCGTGTTGTATACTTGGAGATGATAAGTGGGATTTTAAAAGTCTCATGGTGGGGGTGGAGCAGAGGGTTCAGTTCAGTTCAGTCAGTCCTGTCCGACTCTGCGACCCCATGGAGCAGAGGGTAAGTTTTGTTAAACTGTGGGATGTAATATTGGAACGTGGGTCAAGGGAACTGATCACGAAGCGACTTCCATCCTCCTGGCAGGACAAAAGTAGGAAGCTGCCATTCACTGCCGGCGGGAGATTCAGTCCAAGTGACGACGTCATCTGGATTTTCAGCAGTTTTGGTCCGGGAGGAACAGCACACACACACACACACACACTTCCAATCTGAGCTGAACTTCCCTGGGCCCTGTGGCTGCCGCGTCCAGTGACTCAGGCTGCCTTAGAAGGAAATCAAACTGCAAGTTTTTTTATAGCTTGCCGCCGCTTCTCTCCCACCACCCTTAGCCCTGTGCCGGGGCGGGAGGAGCCGCTTGCCGGAGCCCTCGGGAGGGCCGGGACGGAGCTGCGTCCCCGCTGACTGTCCCTGAGTCTGCGTTAAAAAAACGCCGGCAGTCTCCGGCATAAGAATCACTGATGTTCTGCCTGTGTGTCAGCAGCCTCGGAAGTGAGGGTGTATTTACACATTCCCATAGCATTTCGAATGTGACTTTTTTTTGGACTGTGCCTGAGGCCTGTGGGATCTTAGTTCCCCAACACAGGGTTGAACCCTCATCCCTGCATTTGAAGTGCGGAGTCTTAACCCCTGGACCGCCAGGGGAGTCCCAGCAAAGGTCACATTTTTAAGTTCTGTTTTCACCTTTACAAAGATACAAGGGAAAATCCCAGACTCTCCTCCTCTAGTAAGATAAATTCATAAACATTTTGTTACAACATAATACTGTTTTTATCCTGGCTGCATATAAGCATGTATAGTTTGCTTTTAAACTTTTTCTTCCCCTTTCTGAGTCTTAATATACCCTTCAAGTTGGGATTTTGTTTTTTTGTTATTGCATTTGGTAGTTAAAGATAATTTTTTTCCCCACGCAGACTGATAGCAGAGTCAATATTTAAGATAATGGATTATTTTTTAAAAGCAGAAAACAAATGAGAAAATAATTATAAAATGATAGTGTTTTAGTTAAAGGACTAGTTCGTGTAATGTGGTCATTATAAACAAATAGAAAATAAGTGAAGACATTATAAAATGAAAATATCTTAAAAGGACCAGCACATACATTGCATTCCCATTGCAAGTATCCATATCTGGTGATTCTCAGACTTTTCCATGACAAGAAACTTGTTAACCTCAAAAGGCAGGCTCATTTTCACAAAAGTATTTTTCTGATTCTAATAAAAATGCTGTTTATTGTGTAAGGTTTGTGATATTTCACTGGTAGCTCAGCAGGTAAAGAATCTGCCTATAATGCAGGAGACGCTAGTTTGATCCTTGGGTCAGGAAGATACCCTGGAGGAAGGCATGGCAACCCGCTCCAGCATTCTTGCCTGGAAAATCCCATGGACAGAAAAGCCTGGTGGGCCATAGTCCATGGGGTCGCAAGAGTCAGACATCACTGAGCGACTAAGCCACCAAAACACCGTTTTTCTGATTCTAATAAAAATGCTGTTTATTGTATAAGATTTGTGATATCAACTGACCCCACTACCCTGTAAAAGATAGTTAACACTTTGTATTTCCTTCCAGAATTTTTTCTATCTTATGGATACAGAGATATAGTTGACAAAACTAAGATTTATATGTGTATTTTTTTAAATTAAGGATGATATTCTTTCTTACATATAATTACATATTACATATATACAATATATGTATTACAGTCTTTTTCATTCCTTATACTTTTTTTGAGGTATAATTCATGTCACATAACATTCATCCTTGTAAAGCATAGAGTTCAGTAGTTTTTAATATACTCACAGCATTGTATAACCGTCAATGCTGATTTTAGAATGTTTTCATCACCTGAAAGAAGCCCTGAGCCTGTTAGCGGTCCCTCCCCACCCCCCTTCCCAGTCCTGGTAATCACTAATCTACTTTCTGTGTTGATGGATCTGCCTATTCTGGATATTATATAAATAGAATAATATATTCATATTTTTAAAATCCTCTTTCACATTTTATCCTGAACATTTCTCCATATACTTAAATTCTTGGATATAATTTTTTAGGAGCTGGCTCTATCAAGATAGCATCATTTACTTCATCTCTCAATGAAGGCCATTTGGCACATTATGTTTTGAGCAGTTGTAAGTATGAGAACATTGTTGGAAGGTTGAAACTTGCATCCTTGTAGCCTCTACCCATTGACCTACTTAAGCCTGGTGGAGCTGGCCCCGGACCTGTAACCCTACTCCACAAGGCAGGCCTCGTCGTTCACATTTTCACACACCCTCCTGAAGTCTTCAGTCTTAATATTTGCCTTGTTTTTTTTTTTTGAAACCAGTCTGAGAGGAGCGAACAGGATGTTGTGTAATTCACCCAGGCTCCACATTTAAACAGATCTCTGCATTCACATCCTGTCTCCCCATGTGGCATGAATTTTGTGAAGTGCCAAGTCTGCCTCAGTGTCTTCAAGGTGGTTGTCAAAGTGAGTGAGATGCTGCAAATCCACTGGCATCAAGGCCAGCACGTGTGTGCGCTCAGTGGCTCAGTCGTGTCCGACTGTTTGTGACCCCGTGAACTGCGGCTCACCGGGCTCCTCTGTCCATGGGATTCTCCAGGCAGGAACACTGGAGAGGGTTGCCATTTCCTTCTCCAATGGAAGGTGTTTAAAAACGCGCTGTTCTCCTTCTGCACAGGGTGAATTCTGATGCCACAGAGGCAAATGAGGGCAGTCTTTCTGCTTCCTCTGGTTGATCCGGCTCATGTTGGTTCTTGGGAACTGTCACTTCCTTCCTTTGTCAAAAGCACACAGACCTAACCCTCTCCTCTTCACCCCTTTGGATGCCCTGATGGTCGTCGCCAGCGTCTCGTCTCTGGGTGCCTGTTCCCGACTCGGGTGGCTCCGCTGGCCCCTCAGCCAGGCCAGGCCCGAGGGCATCCCCACGGGAAGAGCTGAGGCATCCTTGAGGACTTGTTGGCTTGGTCATCTCTGGACAATGATGGAGATCCCATTCTTTTTTTTTCAGAGAGTTAGTTTTTAAATGCTAAATTTATTTTTTAATTGAAGGATAATTGCTTTATAGGATTGTGTTGGTTTCTGCCAAATACCAACGTGAATCAGCCGCAGGCACACACATGTCCCTTCCCTCTTGAACCCCGCTCCCTCCCCTCCAGGTTGTTACAGAGCCCCGGTTTGGGTTCCCTGAGACCCCGTTCTTGTTAAAGGCCCTTGACCACGACAGGAGAGGTCCGTGGTTGGGCACTCTCTGCCGTTAGCCTCCCATCCCCTCTACCCCCTCGTGCCGCTCCCTCTCTTCTGGGGCCCCTGGGGCCGTCCTGAGCTCTTCTGGCTAGTCCTTGAGAAATGCTCACTGCCCCCAGCCAGGAGCCCTTCTCCCTAGTGCTGCTGGGCCCGGCCCAAACTGGTCCAGCACCATGGGCAGTGAAGCCACCCAGTCACGCCTCCCCTCCCCTCTTCTCCGCCCCCATCTTCATCTTCAGCTGGCGGTGTCACGCAGCATCCCTGGGCTCCCATGGCCTGATTCCAGCTCAGGGTCAGAGACGCTTCCCCAGACCCCAGAAGCGGGAGATGATCCAATGGTTGGCTCAAAGCTAGTGAGCTCATCCTTTCTGAAGTGTCCTGGAGGGGGAACTCAGGGTGTGGGTGCAGCTGTTCAAACAGGGCAAATTCTTTAACTCAGGCTGCAAATTACCGCCTGGTCTTCCCATTCAGGCTGCCACCTATGACCAGGAAGGAATTCAGAACCTACTTCTTCTGCTGTTTCCTAGTGGGAGAGCCTGCTCACCAGAGGCCAGAGTGAGAGTGCTGTAATCTGGTGGTTTGTTCTCAGGGTCAGCGTCCACAGTGTCCAGAGCGCAGAGTTAGAGAACTTCGAAATAGTGGAAGGTTCGGGACGATCCGCTGGAGAAGGGATAGGCTACCCACCCCAGTATTCTTGGGTTTCCCTGGTGGCTCAGCTGGTAAAGAGTCCGCCTGCAATGCAGGAGACCTGGGTTCGATCCCTGGGTTGGGAAGATCCCCTGGAGAAGGGAAAGGCTGCCCACTCCAGTATTCTGGCCTGGAGAATTCCATGGACTGTATAGGCCAAGGGGGTCACAAAGAGTCGGACACGACTGACGACTTTCACTTCACTTTTCAGTCTCCACCTTTCGAGACTCTTCTGCAGGCTGTCCCTAGAAACATTATTAGATACGACCACCGTGCAATGTGCTAATGAACCACATACGCCAACTCGAGAGGATGAGGACCAGTGCAGACAGCGAGGAGAACAAAGCCATCACCGGAGAGGTTTTGCTATAGTTCTCGCAGTTACTAAGAAATCAAGCAGATGATAGTGTGTTTGAACCACATAAGGAACAAGTTTGGTTTTATGTATGTATGTAGAATATTGCATCCAGCAGTTAGAGATTTCATATTACTTGGATGCCAATAAATATGAGAACTTATAGATAAAAGGGATAATTTCCTAGAAAACTGCCTCAAGCAGTAGAAAAATGTAAAACAGACTGACCATTAAAGGGATATAATCAGAAATTAAAAACATATCTACCGGTGCTGGATACTGTTAAACTGTGCCCCCTCCTCCAACGAGTAATGAGGCCTTGGTCTCATCCCCTTGAATCTAGGAGAACACGGTGACTATTTTCCTTTTTAATTAATATTTGCTTGGCTGTGTTGGGTCGTGGTTGGGGCACGTGGGGTGTAGTCCCCTGAGCAGGGATGGAACCCGGGCCCCTGTGTTGGGAGCATGGAGTCTTAGCCGCTGGGGCACGGGCAGAGGCCCTGTGACACTGACCACTTTGAGCAGTGGAATGAATACACTGGGGCGGATATGCTCGTTTCTGGGCCCATGACTGTTTCCGGTTCTGTCCTTGGAACATTCTGGAAGCCCTGAGATCTCCATGCTGGAGAGGCCATGTGTAGACAATTCAGCAGACGGTCTGCTGGGCCCAGCCTTCTCATCTGCTATCGTCAACAAAGTGCCCAATAGGTTGAGGCCTGGATCCTCCAGGCCAGGCCATTTGCCAGCTGAATACGGAGTAACCTCTGTTGGGAAGACCCCCTGGAGGAGGGCATGGCAGCTCACTCCAGTCTTCTTGCCCGGAGAATCCCGTGGGCAGAGGAGCCTGGCGGGCTGCAGTCCATAGGCTTGCAAAGAGTCGGACACGGCTGAAGCAACTTAGCAACCTCAGTTGACCTCAGATGGAGCAGAAGAGTCACCCATCTGAACCCTGCCTGAATTCCTTACCCGCAAAATCAGGAGATAAAATGGTAGTTTGTTTTAAGTCACTAATATTTGGCTTCATTTGCTTTGAAGTAACAGATAACAAAGCCACTGCCAAAAATAAAACAAATCCTTCCAAGGAATAAAAAAACAGAACAAAAAGATTACACCACAACTCTTTACCCATCCTTGAAATTCTTTTAGAAAATAAAAAAAGAGAGATTATGTTAAAATGGATTATCCACACCAGATAAGAATACAAGGAAAGAAAATGACAGGCTGGTCTATACACCTAGATACAAAAATATACAAATAGAAATATTCAACTCAGTCCTACAACGTATTAAATAAACTGCATTCGTGAACATATTGGCTGTAATCCAATAATCCAGTGATTATTTCACATGGAAGGAGACAGAGCCGTGCCAGGGGAAGTAAAGGCTGAGCAGCCAAGCTGGAGGAAGGCAGGTGCCCGGAGATTCAGGGTCTTCCGGAGCCAGGACCCGCTTCTGTGTCAAGCGTCTGGCTCTCTCAGCTTGCGCATGGCCCTTCCTCCCAATCTTCCTCACAGACTGGCTTTCTCTACCTTAGGAATTGTGGCTGGCCCCTCTCCTGAGTCTACACCTTACACTTGCCGCCAGGTAGAGACAATCTGCGTCAGCCCACGTTCCAACGTTTTGGGGGAAGAATTCTGCCTCCTCCTGGACTCTTCAGCTGCGCCTGGTGGGAGACTCTGGGGAAAGGACTATGTATGTTTCTTGTTGCTACCGTAACAAGTATCATAGACTCAGGGGCTTAAAACAGCACATTAACTCTCCCACAGTCCTAGAGGTCAGAAGTCTGAACTCACTTTTTTTAAAAAGTAATATTTATTGGGGTACAGTTGCTTTACAATATTATGTTAGTTTTTACTCTTTGGCAAAATGAATCATTTCTACCTACAAATGTAGCTCCTCTTTTTTAAAATTTCCTCCCCATTTAGGTCACCACAGAGCATTAAGTAGAGATCCCTGTGCTATACAGAATATCCTCATTAGTTGTCTCTTTTACACATTGCATCAATCGTGTGGAGGTGTCAATCCAAGTCTCCCAGCTCCTCCCACCCCATCCTTCCCCCTCGGTATCCATACATTCATTCTCTGTGTCTGTGTCTCTGTTTCTCCTTTGCAAATTAGATCATCTATACCATTTCCCCAGATGCCACATATATGCTTTAATACATGATATTTGCTCTTGTCTTTCTGACTTACTTCACTTTGTATGACACCCTCTAGGTTCGTCTGCATCTCTACAAATGACCCAGCTTGTTCCTTTTTATGGCTGAGTAATATTCCATTGTGTATATGTACCACATCTTCTTTATCCAGTCCTCTGTTAATGGACCTTTAGGTTGCTTCCATGTCCTGGTTTGAAGTTGCTTGCACGAGGCTAAAATCAAGGTGTCAGCAGGACTGGTTTCTCCTGGAAGCCTTCGGAGGGAGTCCGTTTCCTTGCCTCTCCCAGCTTCTAGAGGCTGCTTGTATTCCTTGGCTCATGGCCCCTTCCTCTCCAACAGTAGCATCTTCAAATCTCTCTCTATGACCCTGCTTCTGTTGATCACATCTCCTCTGATGGTGACTCCCCTACCTTCCTCTTATAAAGACCTTTGTGATTAGTTTTGGTCCATCTGGACAATCCAGGATGTTCTTTCCACCTCAAGATCCTTGATCACATTTGCAAAGTCTCTCTTTCCAGGTAGCGGGACATATTCACAAGTTCCAGGAATTGGATGTGGACCTCGTTGTGGGCTATTATCCTATCTGCCCTCGACCGTGATTGGCGTGGCTTGGATCACGTTATCCTCTCTGGACCAGTTCATTACCACTAGGAAGCTGGGCTGCTCTAAAGTCAGGGCAGTTTCCACAGAAGCCTCGGGTGTGAGGGGAGGGCTCGGAAGGACGGGAACTCTGCTCGTGGAGGGTGAAAGCTTCCCCTCCAGTGGCATGGCTGTCCAGGCATCATCCGAACTAGAAACGTGAAGGCTCTCGTAATCCCTTCCTTGCCCCTCATGCAATATCAACTATATTATTTTAACCAACACTTAAATAGCACTTAGTCTGTGCCAAGCGTTGGTTTAAGCCCTTGACACAGAGTCACTCAGGTAATCTTTGCAACACGTTTTTCAACTTCAGTGGAGACAGAAACCATTAACAACAGAGAGGTCATGGGGGAAATCTGTTCCTTTTTATGGCTGAGTAATAGTCCACTGTTTGGAGAGGCCCCAGTTCACTTATTCATCCACTGATGGGTTCCCATCTTTTCCTCCCCCTTGATCTGACCAGTGATGCGTGGATCTTAGTGGGTGACCAAAGAAAACGGTACCCTAGTGTGTGATGCTGACATCACAAGTGAGAAGAATGCACAGATGTGCCCCGGGGGCCCTGTGCCCTGCCCGCTGTTTTGGGAGGCAGTGCTAAGAGCCCAGATGTTGGCCTCGGGACACCCGGCTCTGAGTCCTGACTCTGCCGCCCGGGCTTCCGGGACGGCCCCTGCCGAGTGGAGCCGGCTGTGCACGAGCTGATGTGGCTCCTGTGGATGCGAGCCTCCCTCGGCGAGCCGAGAAGCTCAGCAGGTGGGCAGCTGCTGAGGCTGGTTCCCAGACTCGCGTGGAGAGTGAGTCTCTGGGCCTTGAGGACCAGCCTGCTCGGGTCTGCCTCCCGCCTCCCTGCTTTCCAGTCTGCTGGTCGAGGCAGGTTGCCAGCGGCTCTGAACCACTTTCCCCACCTGGGCTCCTGGCTCGAGCTGGGCTGGGAGCTCGATTCTCCTGCTTCCAAACTTCAGATTCCTTCCCCTGAAATGATGTGAGGGGATACACCTTCTGTCAAATTGCTGTGGAAAGGTGGGGGACAGGCTCTTTGTGAAACTGACCCATGTGAGCATCCAGATACAACCCGCGCACAGCTGTGTACACACGGGCAGGGCGGCCGTCAACACCCAGAACAACAGAGAGGACGCTCGTTTCCTCTGCCAGCTAGGGCACTCTCTTCCGTTCAGTGGGCCGGGCCGGGGGTAACCCTTCCGTTGGAGGCTCACTTGTGCCAGGGCTCCAGGGCCAGGCCGGGGCAGAAGAGGACGCTTGGGTGTTTGGGGCAGTGGAACAGTGGCGTGGGTAGTCATGCCCTTCTCCAGGGGAGCTTCCCGACCCAGGGATCGAACCCAGGCCTCCTGCATTGTGAACGGGTTCTTTACTGTCTGAGGTGCCAGGGAAGCCCAAGGGGCTCAGTAAAGAGCCCGCCTGCCAATGCAGGAGACGCAGGAGACGTGGGTTTGATCCCTGGGTCGGGAAGATCCCTTGGAGAAGGGAATGGCAGCCCACTCCAGTCTTCCTGCCTGGAGAATCCCATGGACAGAGGAGCCTGGAGGGCTACAGTCCACGGAGCCGCAGAGTCGGACATGACTGAGCGACCAGACAACGACAAGGATGCTGTAGAATATTGTGAGACCGAAAGCCACGGTGGTGTTTACCAGGCACACGTCGGATGAATGTCCACGCCGCCCACCTGGGGGCCCTTGCTCACCCGTCAGCACGTCCGAGGGCACACCCCACGCACACGCACCCTGCCCGCCCCCAGACTTCCTGGCCTCCTGCAGTCAGTTTTCCTCGACCGAGGCCAGGGCCGGGCTGACTCAGGTGGCTCACGGCCAGCCTGCCGACCTTGCCCTCGGCTCTGGCCCAAGAAGCTGCAGGGAGAGAACCGCTCGCGTCCTGAACTCTGACCTGCCCTGGGCGGGCCTGCCGGCCCTCTGGCCCAGGGGTCCAGGCCGCCGGCCACGCTTCCTGCCTGCCCTCCTCTCCTGCCAGACACGATCGGAGAGAGAAAATCCCATCCCACATGGGGGTTCTCCAGAGTCCTCCTTGGAAAGAGGCCTATAGGAAGGGGCGAGGCTGGCTTTCCTAGCCTTAGGAGCTGGGAAGGCACTCTGAGATAACTGGGCCGAGCGCTCCACTCACCAGGTAAAGAAATAGGTCCCCCGTATTGGAGGTGGTGGTGGTGGTGTAGTCACTCCGTCATCTCTGACTCTGTGACCCCATGGACTGTAGCCTGCCAGCCTCCTCTGTCCGTGGGATTCTCCAGGCAAGAATACTGGAGTGGGTTGCCATTTCCTTCTCCAGGGGATCTTCCCGACCCAGGAACCAAACCCAGGTCTCCTGCATTGAAGGCAGATTCTTTACCGACTGAGCCACCTGGGAAGCCCTCCACACAGGGTAGAGCCCTCCCCAGGCCCAGAGGGCGCCTTCTGCCCCTGGACGTCACCACCCCCCATTGGTGTCCCGACTCCCTTCTGCGTTAGGACCCCGCGGATGGAAGGTGCCAGCTGGCCCAGGGTTTTGCTTCGAGCCCCGCCTGTGACCATGGGGCTTCTCCCAGCTCCCATCAGGACATGCCCTCCCGAGGCCTGGTCTCCCAGCGCAGGGCGGGCGGCCCCCGCCGGACTGGCCGCTGACCAGCCCTGCGGCGCAGTGATGACTGCCGCTCTGGGGAGTGTGTGGTCTTAACCCAGTTCCGCTCACCTGCACCCTCTGGGCATGCGGTCTCACGTCTGGCCGCAGGGCTGAGGGGTGCCCGTGAGCGCTTGCTCGAGACAAGCGGGGTGGGGACTCCCCGGGCAGTCAGGAGGTGAAGGCTCGGGGCTCCCAGTGCAGAGGGCCCGGTTCAGCCCCTGGTCCGGGAACTGGATCCTACAGGCCGCACCTGAAACCCAGCCAGCACACAAACTGTAGGAAAAAAGGATGGGCCGGGTGGGCAGCAAGGCCCAAGGACCCTTCGAGAGGGCCCTGACTGTGAGCAGACGGGTTGCGGGGTGCAGTGTGAGGACTGGCTGGGAGCCCAGGATGTGGGGCAGGAAGGGGCTGCCTGACTCAGGGGGCAGCGGGGAGCCAGGGCCGGTTGAGCTGCTCGCTCTCTGCATACCCCCAGACTCATCTCCACCCTTCTCTGCTGATCAGTGCCCGCGAGAGGGGCTGGCCTGTCTCCACGGCCTCAGTGGGCCCCTCACCCGTTGCCTTCTGGTTGGCGTCGGCCTGGGGGAGGGGACCCAGTCATTGCTGAGCCATGAGTCAGCAGGGCTGTGGCCCAGAGGCTGTGTGAGTGTGTGTGTGTGTGTGACTGTGTGCACGTGTGTGTGTGACTGTGTGTGTGTGCATATGTGTGACTGTGCACGTGTGTGAGTGTGTGTGAGTGACAGTGTGTGTGTTGTGTGAGTGACTGTGTGCACGTGTGTGTGTGTGAGTGACTGTGAGTGAATGAGTGTGTGTGTGTGTGTGACTGTGTGCACATGTGTGTGTGTGACTGAGTGTGTGAGTGTGTGTGTGTGTGACTGTGTGCACGTGTGTATGTGACTGTGTGTGAGAGTGTGTGCATGTGTGTGACTGTGCACGTGTGTGAGTGTGAGTGACTGAGTGTGTGTTGTGAGTGTGTGTGTGTGTGTGACTGTGTGCATGTGTGTGTGTGTGACTGTGAGTGAATGAGTGTGTGTGTGTGTGACTGTGTGCACGTGTGTGTGTGTGACTGTGAGTGAATGAGTGTGTGTGTGTGTGTGAGTGACTGTGTGCACATGTGTGTGTGTGAGTGTGTGAGGGTCCCAGCCCAGGTGGGCAGCCCTCCCCTGCAGTCCTGGGTCCCTCTGAGGGGGCCGTGTCCAGCCTGGGATGCTCCCATCCCCTGCGCTGGTCCCCTCCTCCCCGTCTACACCCTGTAAACAGCCCCGGCCTCCTACTGGCAGGTCCCCTGTTGGCGGGTTCCCTCTGCCTCCTGCCAGGACCTGGGTGTGGATCCTGTAGGTCAGGAACAGTCAACGAGTATGGTGCTGGACGCTGAGGGGAGGCTAAAACGGGTCTGACAGTCACTGGGGCGCCGGGCTCACCCCAGAGCAGACTCCAGGGCAGAGCAGGACTTCTGGGCGAAGCCACTGCCTGCTCTGCGGAGGACGGGGCTGAGAGAGGACGCCCTGAGCCCACAGTCAGGGCCACGCTGGCGGCTCCGGGAGGACAGGCCAAGATGGCTCGTCCCAGGTGCAGGCGGTGCGGATGCTGAGGCTGCGGACGGGTGCTGGGAGGGTTCCTCTCCCTTCACCATACCACCCCGGCCCCTCAGCCCACGGGGAGCTGGCCTGGGCTGCCAGCAGGTGCATGGATCCCCTGGGCCTTGATAGGACAGCTGGCTCCTCAGGGAGATGTGGGAAGGCCAGTCGGGTCCACGTGGGGCTCGTCCTGACTAGCTTTCCTCCTAAGCAGTGATGGGGTCCCAGGGGGTGCTGCTCCCAACCACTGGGGTGCAGCCCACTCCCCGCCACTCCCAAGGAACTCGGGGCTTCAATCAAAACCCGCTTGAGAAGCTACCCAGGGCTGTCTCAGCTTCTCTAAAAAAACTGGAGAGAACAAAGAAGCTAACTTACCAGTTACCATGGAAACCACCCCAAATTTAAAAGACTAAAACCACAGTTCAATATCAAAAACCCTTTTTCCCCCACTCTTAAAAACATACACTCCCAAACCCCACTGGACCACATTAATCTGATGAGATGGGCAGGAGTGGGGAGGGGGTGAGAAAAAGGATTCAGAAACCCAGGGGCCCACGTGGAGACGGGGCTCCCAGAATTAGTTCTGGGGGTTTAAATTAAAGCACGAATAAACATTTGAAATGCAAAAGACCTAAATCCTTGGGTTCTACTGCAGAGGAAAACAAGATAAAAGCTTTTTGCTGGATTAAAAGGGAGAGAAGACACGCAGGCGGGAGAGGGGGCCGATGAGCCAGCTGGGCGCTGGTGCCCGGGGAAGGCCCGGGGCCGCTGCTTGGTCCAGAGCCCGTCTCTGGGGCTCAGCTGCTGCTCCAGCCTCAGCCTGTCCCATTCCCCTGCTTTCTGCAGGCCAGAGAGCTGAGGACCCAGTGCAACGCATCTCCAGCATTCCGTGGGGCTGGTGTGGGTGTGTGGGGACTGAACCAGTTTTTTGTTATGTGGAGGCCACTGCTGAAATGCCAGGTCGACTCCTGTGGGGACAGGCCTCCCAGAGAGTCAGCCTCGTCCCAGGGCCACGCCCTGGTGGGCCCCTCGGTGCAGCTCTTCCCTGCAGGCAGGATGAATCTGCAGGACAGGCTGAGCCCCCTCCTCCTGGGAACACTTCCTTGGCTGTTCACAGGACCAGCCCATCCTGGAGGCTCAGGCATGTGGTCTGAGTAGGACTAATCTCACCCTGAGTTCGGGCTTCCCACGTGGCGCTAGCGGTAAAGAACCCGCCTGCCAATGTAGGAGATGTAAAAGACGCGGGTTGGATCCCGAGGTCGGGAAGATCCCTGGAGGAGGGCGTGACAACCCATTCCAGTATTCTTGTCTGGAGAGTCCCGTGGACAGAGGAGCCTCACAGGCTGCAGTCCACAGGGTTGCACAGAGTCAGACGTGAATGAAGTGACTTAGCACATATGCAAGCGACTCAGTCCCAGGGGGAGGCTGGCCCAGCCACAGGGACATGTTGTAGGCAAGTGACACATTCTTGGATGCTGGCTTGGCGTTCTGAGGAGATGCCGTCCTTCCTCTCTGGACGTGAACCTGGGTAAGTGTGCTGGGGGCTACCTCGAGTCCAGGAGGGGGCACATCCCCCTAGAAAAAGGGCATCAACGCTCAGGAGGCTGTGCTGAGAGAGCACGGTCCTGGATAAAGTTCTGCCTGAAGCCCGTCTCCCAGCCCCCAAAGTTGCAGTCGTTTGAGCTGAGGCCTTCTCTACTGTGCTCAAGCTAGTTGGCTTGGTTTCCCATCATCTGCTCCTGAGAAAGTTTTTTGCTCGGTACAGATCTCAGCCCCTGGGCCTGGCACGCAAGGCTCGTTGCCATCTGCACCTTCCCCTTTTATCTGCAGCCCCACTAACCACTCTGCACAATTCCTCCACTTGGCACACTCACCCAGCTGGCCTTTTCCAAACACGCTGTGGGCAACCCACCCTCCAGGGTGTCACTTACAGCACTGTCCCTACCAGGAGAGCCCGTTCTGTCTAAGAGCTAAGTACTCAGCACTTAGTAGTACTTAGTACTACTCAGTACTTAGCACACAAAGTACTCAGTACTTAGTACACTCAGTAGTACTTAGATAAGTAGGGTATATTAAGTTAGTACTAAGTGCTAAGTACACCTTATCTCCCAGGGCTCTTCTCCCTCTTTCGGGAAGACATCCTTGGAAGCCTCCTCTGTGTGTTCCCCTGATTGCCCGGGTCTCTCATCTGGCCTGGATGCAATACATCTGGCTTCCCAGGTGGTCCATGAGCTCCAAGCATCATCCCTGGCTTGATTCAGTAGCTTCCTGGAACCCGTTCCTGTTCCAGCAAGGGGACTGTGTCCACACACAGACGCCTGTCCCCAGACCCTAGCCCTGCCCTGTTCAGGCAGTCAAGAAGATGCATCATATCATACTCATTTCCACATTTGGTCCCGCAGTAGCCCTGTGAGGCAGGAACTTTTGACCCCCTTTAAGAACAGAGCCATGAGATCCGGAGCAGTTCAGTGACTTGTCCAGGGTCACAGGTTCCTGCATTCACAGACTTGGCACCACAAACCCAGGACTTCTGCTTCCCTTGTTCACTCCTGAGATGAAAGACAGACCTGAATTTTACTGAGGGGCCCCGTGGGCTATGAGTGTACCCCTGCAGAGCCCGGGGGGCCCTTGTTCTCCTCTCATGGACCCAGCAGACCGGGTACCAGGTGGCGGTGGAGTCTCAGCAGCCAGAGTCTGGCCAGCCTCATCCCGACCATGTCAAATCCCAGAGGCCTTGCTTAGGGGTCGTGTCCCTCCAGATGAACAAAATAAATTCATGGAAATGTTTTCACAAGGGCGTTTTTCCTCTGCTGGTCTCCGCTTCCGTGAAAAACACAGACTTGAAGGTAAACAGTCTTGGCTGCTGCGAGGGAGCAAACACAGACTTCCCTGCCCATCCCCAGCTCCGACAGCTCTGCTTCCTCTGCCCCTCTTTCCGGCACCACCCAGTGTCCCCAGGGAGGCCTGAGGACGCAGCTCCAAGGGTGCAGGGTGTCCCCCAGAAACAGGCCACGGGAACACCCGGAGCTCGAGAGACAGGGCCTTGTTTAAGAGCGTCAGTCAGCAGGCTTGGGTCCCCGCCCTCTGAACTCTCCCCACTCTCATCAGACCAGGCCCGGTGGCCTGGAGGAGAAAAAGGGGGGCCCTCCTGAAATGAGGGGTGTTGTTACATTAAAACAGAGGCTCCATCCTGAAGGGAAAAATAATCTGTGGGCTTGAGCCATACTTATTTCTTACTTCCAGACCCTGGAATTTGCTCGTAAACAACGCATTGTCATCTTGATTTTCAGCTTCTCGAAATTAAACACTCTGCTAGGAAGGGTTTGTACGAACACCCCTAACTGCAAAGGGCAAATTGCGAGGAATTACTGTCTGTTTATTTACACTTTACCTTTTCTATTTGCAAAACGCTACAGCATCCATTTCACTTTCGTCTTGGGTTTTTTCTTCTCCCCAAGATTCTGGTGGGGGTGCATCCTTCCAGTGATTCCTGGGGATGGAGCGGAGGAAGACAGCGGTAGAGAGACCTGCCCTCGGGCAGCTGCAAGTTCAAGGTCCACGTGAAGGTCAGCACCATGGCAGGCGGCATCGTTGGTCGCGATTCTTCACTCCTCTCTGCTGGCATCACACACCCGCACCCTGGCCGCAGACTCCTAACACCCTCGTCTGCTACCTCCACGGCTGAGCACGGGACTGGCTTTGACCGACAGCTAGCGGCTGGAGGTGGCCGTGCACCAGTTCACAGCCTGGGCAGTCGGAGGCTGCACGTATTTCCCCCCGTCCTGGTGCATGTCTGCCATCGTCACAAGAGAAGTGTCTCCTGATCATGATCGCCCTTTAATCCTGGGAGGGGGATCAGAGCTGCCCCCGTTGACCTGTGGACCCTCAGAGAATAAAGGACGGCAGCTGTAATGCCCAGAGTTTTGAGGCGCTTTGTTAGACACAGAACTTCATGGCCACTGCTGACTGATGTGAGAATTTAGCAGAAATTCTGAAGATAGCAGGTGATTAATAAATGATACCCTTCCTGGAATGCTTATGTCCTGCAAGTTTACTGAGCATCTCTGCTTTTGCCAGGCACTGTGATGTGTTAGGTGATGGGGGTACAGAAAACAAGCATTAGTAACATCATAACAATAACTAACATTAAAACATGATTTCCTTGTTTACTGTTGGCTGCGATGGTCTTGGTTGCTGTGTGGGGGCCGCTGTCTTGGGGAGCTCGGCCCTGGGAGCGCAGCTTCAGCAGTCGTGGCGTGCCAGCTCAGTGGTCGTGGCTCGCGCACTCGAGGTCAGGCTCGGTGGTTCCGGCCCACGGGCTTAGCTGCCCCCGTATGTGGAGTCTTCCCCGACCAGGGATTGAACCCATGTCCCTGGCATTGGTTGGTGGGTTCTTAACCACTGGGCCCCCACGGAAGTCCAATAATGAACATTTATTAAAGAGTTGCTAGGTTCCATGTACCACGCTCAGCTCTGTGTATTAACTTATTGAAATTTCCCACCTTTCTATGGAGAAAATGCAGAGATTAAGCCCTTGAGAGTGTAAGGGACCTGCCCCAAATCATGACCAGAAAGACCCAGCTCCTGTGCTGTGGAGCTCAGAGTCTGGCAAAGAAGGATGCTGCCGGCAAACACTCAGGCATGCCTACCCGTGCGACTGGTCACTGCTATTGTCTGAGCTTGGATTCTGTGGTGAGGCAGCAAATGGCAGACTGAGAGTTTTGGCAGGAAATCCTTCTTTCCTCCCTTCTGCTGGCAGAGTTGAGCTGAAGGCTGTTAGGAAGCTAGGGGATGGTGAGGTTACAACCTGGCGCCAAATGGCATGAAGGCGAACGCGAACCCCACGGGCGCTCAGGAAAGCCCTGCTTTTGGAGTTATAAAGGCTCGGAAGCGAGCTTCCGGGATTCTGGGTCCAGCTCTTCCACAGGCGTGTGGGCTGGGCTTCGGGCTAACCTTTGTCCACTTCAGGCCTCAGTGTTCTCACCTGTAAAATGGGCTGGAGCATGTGGTTGTGTGATCTCTGTGGTGGTTTCCACGTCAGCGATGCAGGGAGCTTTGGATCCCTGCTTTGGAAGGAACATGTCTTCCTTGTCATCTGCAAGGGTGGAGGGGAGTATAGAGGAGGAGTGACGATATCCTTTTGGAAATTGTGTTAAAAGTAGTCCAGGCAGTTTCACGTTTGTTTGATGAGAGACTGCGGCTCTTTCTACTGGAAACTGGCTCTAGAGTGGGATTTTAGCACCAGGATGTGAGGTGTGTGTGGTGGGGTTTAGCTTTTCAAATGGAAGGATCGTGAGCCCGACAACAGCTCCCATTTACTGAGCGACTACGATGAGCCACACACGTGCTTCTCTCTACCAGCCCTCCATTCGACAAGGAGGAGTCTGAGCCTTTCGAGGCCTCCCATGCCGCCTTCTCTTGTTTGGGAGTCTCTCCTCATAGGAGAGATGCTCTTCGTGGCTCTGTCAACCCGGGCGAGCTCTGAACGTCTCTGAACCTCAGTTTCCTTATCTATAAAATGGGCATATGAAGGCCTTCCTCACAAGTTTCTGGTGAGGACCACATTGAGTAACATAAATGCTACTGGAACATAGAAGGCGCTTGATACAAGTAATCATTTTACTTAATGTGCAAATAATCATGTATTAAAATCAAATCCTTCTCTTCAGAGGCACTAATTCTATCTCTTCCCAGAAACTTTTATTTGGTTTTCACAGTCTTTCTACTTTGCTCAGTTCAATTCAAACCACAGAATCATAGACCATTAAAGCTCAAAAATCACCCAATCTCTGCCAGTTCAGTCAGTTTTAGACTTATCTTTTCACAAATATAAGCAAAGAGCCCCTTTTCCTAACTAAACCTTACAGAGAAGCCCAGTGAGTGAAACCCAGAAGGGCTGAATTGTCCTGCTGGAGGTGGGGGCTGGGTGATGCAAGGGACGAGGTCCTGCCCAGCGGGCACCCCTCTTGCCCTAGTCGGGACGTCTGGGCGCCACTGAGGATCCTTGCCCAGTGCTCTTCAAACTCCGTGAAGTCAGTCTGCAAGCCCGTGGCGTACAGTCTGGTCCGTGCCAGTTTTGTTTCAGTTACATAAGCATCTAGTGTTTGTTGGACTGAGATGTAAAAATTTACTTCTCACTGCAACTTGCCATCAAAAACATGGCAAAGTCAATCGCCCCAATCCTTTCACTTCATGACCTGCGAGGAAGGGGTTGACCCAGAACACAGGGCCGGGGCTCCTGGCTGCCAGCGCTGGTCTGGGGAGTGGTTTCTGAGCACTCAAGGTGTGTCCTCTGAGAGACAGGAGACTGAGGCTCAGATTGGGAAAGAAAGAAGGCTGCAGGGGCTTCCCTGGCAGCCCAGTGGTTAGGCTTCTGTGCTTCCACGTCGCGGGTGCAGGTTTGACCCCTGGTTGGGGAACTAAGCTCTCCCCTGTGCCGCTTGGCAAACAAACCAGCAAGTAAACATGAAGTGAGGGTACACGAGAAGGCAGAGCTTGATTCAGCCCGGCCTGGGGCCTCCGAGCCTGCGTGTCGCCCGCAGCCCTGCTGCCTGGGTACGGAGGGTCATCCGGAGCCCAGACTGGACGGAGGGGCCAGACGGAGGAGGGGGGACCCCAGGGTTTATGATGTGGATGGTGGGGTCAGATGGAGGAGGGGGCACCCCGGGCTTTATGATGTGGATGGTGGGGTCAGATGGAGGAGGAGGGGACCCTGGGCTTTATGATGTGGATGGTGGGGTCAGATGGAGGAGGAGGGGACCCCGGGCTTTATGATGTGGATGGTGGGGTCAGATGGAGGAGGGGGGCACCCCGGGCTTTATGATGCGGACAGAGGGGTCAGACGGGGGAGGGAGGCACCCCGGGCTTTATGATGTGGATGGAGGGGTCAGACGGGGGAGGGGGGCACCCCGGGCTTTATGATGTGGATGGTAGGGTCAGATGGAGGAGGAGGGGACCCTGGGCTTTATGATGTGGATGGTGGGGTCAGATGGAGGAGGGGGGCACCCCGGGCTTTATGATGTGGACAGAGGGGTCAGACGGGGGAGGGAGGCACCCCGGGCTTTATGATGTGGATGGAGGGGTCAGACGGGGGAGGGGGGCACCCCGGGCTTTATGATGTGGATGGTGGGGTCAGATGGAGGAGGAGGGGACCCTGGGCTTTATGATGTGGATGGTGGGGTCAGATGGAGGAGGGGGTATCCCGGGCTTTATGATGTGGATGGTGGGGTCAGATGGAGGAGGAGGGGACCCCGGGCTTTATGATGTGGATGGTGGGGTCAGATGGAGGAGGGGGGACCCCGGGCTTTATGATGTGGACGGAGGGGTCAGACGGGGGAGGGGGGCACCCCGGGCTTTATGATGTGGATGGTGGGGTCAGATGGAGGAGGGGGGCACCCAGGGCTTTATGATGTGGACAGAGGGGTCAGACGGGGGAGGGAGGCACCCCGGGCTTTATGATGTGGATGGAGGGGTCAGACGGGGGAGGGGGGCACCCCGGGCTTTATGATGTGGACAGTGGGGTCAGACAGGGGGGTGGGGACTCCGGGCTTTATGATGTGGACAGTGGGGTCAGATGGAGGAGGAGGGGACCCCGGGCTTTATGATATGGATGGAGGAGTCAGACGGGGGAGGAGGGGACCCCAGGCTTTATGATGGCTGGAAGGGCCCGGCCCCATGAGCTCAGAGGAAGAGGGGTTCCAGGGGGACGCAGCCCTCGCCGGCTTCCGCTGGTCAGAAGGGCTGGACCCCAGGCTGGAGCTGGAGTGACCTTCCCGCTGCACTCGGTGGCCTGGGCGCCACTCTGGAAGCCACAAGGAGGGCGGGCGCGCGACGGCAGCCCCGTCTGAGGGGCAACCTCGAGACCGTGAAGCTGCGTTGATGTGAATGAGCACCTCTGCCCCTTGCAAACTACTGGTCAGATGCCTCCCACGCGACCTTGCCTGGGACAGAGATGGAAGGCACTAGGCCTGCAGTCAGGCCAGCCCTGATTTCTGCTTTTCTTAGTCGCGTTCGTTTCCTAGACACAGCCCTCCTGCTCCTCCGTCCTCCCTGCATCCCCAGCTGCTGTGTTCCCGGGTCTGTGTCTCTGTCTCTGGACGCCCCAGTCGCTCTCCGCGGACAGTTCTCTGTCTCCCTCTCTGGGTCATTTTCTCCACTTTCCATCTCTGCTGTTCTTCCCTCCTTTTCTTTTTTAAAAATAACTTAACTTATTTATTTTTGGTTGCGCTGGGTCTGCCTTGCTATGAGGCCTTTTCTCCAGTTGCAGCAGGGAGCGTCTGCTCTGGCCGAGGGGCTTGGGCGTCTCATCACAGGGCGCGGGCTCTGGGGCGTGGGGGCTTCAGTGACCGCTGCTTCTGGGCTCTTGAGCACAGACAGTAATTCAGCTCGTGGGCTGAGCCGCTCCATAGTGTGCGGGATCCTCCCAGCTCAGGGATCGAACCCGCGTCTCCTGCACTGGCAGGCGGGTTCTTTACCCCTGAACCAGTGGGGAAGCCCGCCCCTCCTTTTGCATTACCAGGGGCAGAGCTGGCTCTCCTGAAGTCACAACAGCTGCACCCTTGCTAACCGCACCCTGGGCCCCACAGACCAGTGACCGCGTGGGAGGAAGCCCTTGGGGCAGGGCCCGTGATTTGCATCTCCCTTCTCCGCAGGAGCAGCAGGGGAGCCATCCGTGGCTGCTTTCTCCACTGGAAGCTTTCACAAGGTGTTGCCAATCAACGGTGGCCTTCTGAGCCTTGACGGCCTGTTCTGGGACACCATCCAGTTCTACAGAGAAGTAAAATACCCACACTGGACAGGTATTATTAGAAATACAGAAAGCAATTTCCCCTCAGCATTCACAGGCCCCTTCTGCATCTCTGGGCAGGAAGCCAATATTGTCCCCATTGTATGGATGGGGAGACTGAGGGCCAGACATGTGAGTGAAGTGACTTCCAGAAGTCACACAGGTAGTTCAGAGCAGAGCCAAGACTTGAATCCAGGTCTCTTCACCCTAAACCTCCGTGCTCTGAGCGTGAGGCCTGTGGAGACAGAAGCTTCCAGAAAATGCTGGCGGGGAGAGTAAGGGAGTAGGATGCAGGCTGCCTGGAGCTTCCCAGGTGGCGCTAGTGGTAAAGAACCCGCTGCCAATGCAGGAGACGTAAGAGCCCTGGGTTTGATCCCTGGATCAGGAAGGTCCCCTGGAGGAGGGCATGGCAGCCCACTCCAGTGTCCTTGCCTGGAGAATCCCATGGACAGAGGAGCCTGGTGGGCTGCAGCCCGTGGGGTCACAGAGTTAGGACGCAGGGTGCACGCTGCTTAGAATTGGGACTGTGTTCCTCCTCTGGGTCCCAGGGTCCAAGTGAGGGAACTCCGACATGCGCAAGATTTGCCTTGCTTCTGGACGCGTCGTTCCTGGGTGAGAAGGCTCCGCGGCAGTGGACGGGAGCAGTTGGTGGCGGATCCCTCCCAAGGCGGAGCGCTGAGGCCAGAGGCCAGGCAGGCGGCCCGGATGCGGGAAGCTGCCCATCCTGCGCATCCTCCCAGCGCTTCTGCAGGAGTCACGATTCAGGGCTTCCGGCTGATCTTCGGTGGGCAGAGGTGGTTACGGGGACCGATGAGGGGTGGCCGTGGTGGGCAGCACCCCACCCCAGCGCTGCTGGGTGGCTGCTGCCGTTTCGTCGCTAAGTCGTGTCCGACTCTTTGCAGCCCCATGGACTGTAGCCCACCAGGCTCCTCTGTCCATGGGGTTCTCCAGGCAAGAACACTGGAGAGGGTTGCCATTTCCTTCTCCAGGGGATCTTCCTGACCCAGGGATGGAACCCATGGCTCCATCTCATGCATTGGCAGGCAGATTCTTTACTGCTGAGCCACCAGGGAAGCCCCATCTGGCGGCAGTATATTAGTGAGAACACCCTTAGGAGGGCCGGGAGGCTGCTTGTCCCCAGCTCAGCCTATCAGTAAGCAATGCTGGGGTTGGATTGGGCCTTGTGCTTCTTGTTGTGTTTGTAAGACAGCCTTCAGCAGTACCCATCAGGAAACCTTGGAAAAGATAAAGGTTTATTACTTGCAGGACCTAGAAATCACACAACACAGTGGGGCCTTGTGGCGGGGAGAGAGAGAGAGAACCCGGGCTTTTGCTTTTATTGAGGTCGAGGCTTTCGTGGGCTCACTCTTTATTGGTGAATTTAAAACATAAGACTGAGAACTCCAAGCATGGGAGAGAAAAAACAAGCGGCCCAGATGGTCAGGAATGGGAATCGGCAAGATCTCTGACACAAAGGAGCCTCACTGGGAGGAGGAGGGAGGCTCCTGGTCAGGTCTGGGGCTGGCACCGTGTTTACCCGGGAGCGCCGTCGCTGAAGTGGTCGCCTCGGCAATCAGGCCTACACCGGTCAGCTGCACTACACGAAACAAGAAATAAAGACCACCGGCAGGGTTTGCACAGTGGCGGCCCTCCACCACCGAACGACAGGGAGCGGGCGCTCTCCCCACAAGGAGACTCTCCCCCTGCTGTCAGCTGGAAGGGCCAAGGGAAGATTTACTGAGGGAGCTGAAGCTGCTGGGTGGGAGCTGGTGTCATGGGGGAGGGCGGAGGCTCTAGTCCACTGCTATCCATCCTGGGCATCTGGGTTGAGGGAAGCAGGTTCGCCTCTTCTGGCCTCCATGCGGGATGTGCGCTGCACAGCTCTGGGGAGCACTGGTTCTTTTGTGCAGTGCACGACCTACACTCCCGTACATGGCAGCCCGGTCTGGGAAGGAGAGGTGCCTGACTGAAGGGAAAACAGCCCAACACCTGACAGATCCTGGCTCTGAGACCCGAGAGACCGGTCCTGGTCCACTTTAGCGACCAGCTCAATTCCAGGCAGAACTAACACACACTGAGCTCCCATTGGGTTTTCACGGAGGCTCAGTGGTAAAGAATCTGCCTGCAGTGCAGGAGACCCACGTTCGACCCAGGGGTGGTGAAGATCCCCTGGAGATGGGAATGGCAACACACTCCAGTGTTCTTGCCTGGAGAATCCCATGGACAGAGACATTACTTTGCCTACAAAGGTCCGTCTAGTCAAAGCTGTGGTTTTTCCAGTAGACATGTATGGATGTGAGAGCTGGACAATAAAAAGGCTGAGCACCGAAGAACTGATGCTTTCAAACTGGTGCTGGAGAAGAGTCTGGAGAGTCCCCTGGACTGCAAGGAGATCCAACCAGTCCATCCTAAAGGAGATCAACCCTGAATATTCATTGGAAGGACTGATGCTGAAGCTGAAACTCCAAAACTTTGGCCATCTGATGTGAAGAACTGACTCATTTGAAAAGACCCTGATGCTGGGAAAGATTGAAGGCGGGAGGAGAAGGGGACGACAGAGGATGAGATGGTATCACCATCCAACTCAAGGCCATCCAACTCATGCCAACTCAGTGGACATGAGTTTGAACAAACTGGGAGATGGTGAAGGACAGGGAAGCCTGTGTGCTGTAGTCCATGTGGTCGCAAAGAGTTGGACACGACTGAGCATCTGAGCATTAGAGTGCTTATTATGCGCCAACTCATAATAGATGACTTCTCTCAGTCAGACCTCTGTGTCTCCCAATGTACACTCTACTACATCTTCCAAACATTTCTTTATTTTGCTGCGCTGGGTCTTAGTTGCAGCAGGCAGGATCTTCAATCTTCCTGGCGGCACATGGGAGCTTTAATTACGGCGTGAGAACACTTAGCTGCAGCACGTGTGATCTGGTTCCCTGACCAGGGGTTGAACCCAGGCTCTCTGCACTGAGAGCAGCCAAGTCTTAGCCGCTGGACCTCCAGGGACGTCTCTCTACTACATTTTGAGTTGGGGGAAATGTTGTTGCTTTATTGATGAAATGACCACATTTACATTTTCAATGCAGGTGTTTCACTTTCCAAATGCAAAAGTCAGCTTTGTAGTCAAGTCTGGCTTGCAACGTAGGTTGCCTTTGTATCCTTTAAAGATAGCGACATTCGAGTTGGTACCCAAGAATTTTCTGGGGCCCCATGGATGTCTCTTTTCACACTTAAGACCTACAGTCATCAGGTAGGTACTCAAAGCGTCCCTGGGCATCTGGCTCTCAGCCGGGTTAGGAAGGGCCAGCCTCAGTTTTCTTATGTGTGAATGGAGATGACGATACCGGCTGTATTGTATCATGAGGCGTACATGAAATTGAAGGTGCTGTTCTTGAGCACCCCCGGGAACCAGATCTGTTGAGCCTTGGCGTTTGTTAGCTCATGTGACTTGTACCTGGCACAGAATCCCCACTGTCTGCTGAATGAATGAATGAACACCTCCGCACAGGGCCAGCTTCTTGGGCAGGCCCCCTGGGCCCCAGGCTTTGTTCAACGCTCTGCTGTTGCCGTCTTGAAATGTTTCATCATTTTTGAAGAAGAGACCTGCTTTCTTGAAAAATAATTTTAATAAATGAATTTAATGAGTAGCTGTGCTGAGCCTCGTCGCTCTGCACAGGCTTCCTCCAGTTGCGATGAGTGGGGTCACTGTCTAGCTGGGGCGTGCGGGCTTCTCGTTTTGGCGGCTTCTCTTAGAAGCACTGCCTCTAGGGCGTGAGGGCTTGGGTCACTGCAGCACACGGGCTTAGCTGCTCCGTGGCAGGTGGGGTCTTCCCAGACCAGGGATTGAACCTGTCCTCTGCGTTGGCAGGTGGGTTCTTAACCACCAGACCACCTCGGAAGTCTCTGCTTTTTTTTTTTTTTTTCCCCAAAGGTAGGGAGTAGATTTATTAATACTCTTTGCAAAGCGGCTGTGGGAAAATGGGGAGCGAGAGAACGTTCATGTCCCAGGTGTTGGGCAAGGTCCTAGGACAGGCCACCAAGGCAGGGTCCCTGGCCCCACACAGGAGACAGGACCCTGCACTTTGATTTTGCACTGGGTCCTGCAGATGAGGTCGCTCGCGCTGCCTGTCCGTAAGCCCCGTGGGACATTCTAGTCCGCCTTGTCATACCCATTCTACAGATGCATAAGCTGAGGCATAGGGCGGTGAAATGACATGCACGGTTTCCCAGCCTGTAAAGCGCAGAGCAGGGCCTTGGTGTGGACTTCCTCCAAGTGCAGTTCATTTCACTGCGAGGGCGGCCCTGCTACTGCGGGCTCACGCCTGTGCTGGGCCTGGCCAGGACAGGTCACGAGTCCACAAAGTGGGGGGCCTTTCCCTCCAGCTCTTAAAGGTCAGGGTGTTGGAGGATCTCACCAGTCCTTGGAAAAACTTCCAGTTTTTGACAAAGCAGTAAAAACGGCCTTCAGTCCGCCCACTCTGTTTCTTGTTCTGGAAGATGAGTGAATAGGAAATGGGGGAGAAACAAGGAAGATGAACACATCTCGTGGAGGGGCCAGCAGCATCTCCCTTTTTAGCCTGTTCGGGGGGGGGGACACGGAAAAGGAAAGCCCCCCAGCCCAGGCCTGGGGCCTCCGGACGGCTGCGTCCACAGCTCTCCAACCAACGCTGAAAATGAAAACTGTGGGACAAGCTGGTCCCCACCGCCTGAACAAAGGGAGGCTGGTGTGTCTTAGTCACTGCTAATTTCTGGCAAATTACCGGCCTTGGGAGCAGGACTGCTTGTAAAGTTCTCACTGCTCCAAGCTGGAGGCGATTTATTCAAACGGAAATGAGGGCCACATCTGCTGAGGTGATGGGGAGTCGGGCCTCCTGCGATCTCTTGACGCCTGAGCTGGAATCCTAGGTGCACCTGCAGCAGGCCTGGTGCTCTCCCCAGCCCAGCTTTTATTCTCCCGGAGTGGTTTGCAGAGGATGCTCAGAAGGGCTTATGTGAGCTCAGGACGGTGAGCACGGGTTCTTTAAAAAATAATAAAGTCCTCTACTACTCCCAAGGCTGAGTGCATGTGATGGGGGGAGTCGTGGGCGGGAGGAAATTGCAACTGTATTTTTTTTTTCCAGCCTGAGAGGGAGGGTGTTGGAACAGACTCTGAAGGAGAGGAAATGCTCTGCTCACTCTTAATTCTGAGGCGGCTGGATTCACACACGACACTCCAGCAACTCAAGGCAGAAAGGGAGCCTCAGGTTGTAGAGCAGAGTAGGTCTCAGGCTGGAGGCCCTTGAGGGAAAAGGCGGGGCCGGGGAGGGGGGAGGAGATCAGGCTGTGAAACGGGAAGCAGGATGGAGCTTGGGCACTGTGGGTTATGGACCAGAGAGGGGGCAGGAGGAGGAGGACCATTCCCGGGCCTAATGTGTGCAGAGTGTGGCTAACGAGCCTCTTTAAAGACAGAGTCAGCTTCTTTTTCATGGTCATCCAGCAGACATACCAAAGAGGACATAAGCAACTGGAAAGTGCCATGAGTAATTCTTATATATGTGTGTGTAATTTTGTTTATTTGTTTTGGCTGTGCTGGTCTTTGTTGCTGGGCGAGCATTCCTCGTGAGCTCTTCTCGAGCTGCGGCGAGCAGGGGCTGCTCACTAGTTGTGGTGCAGGGTCTCCTCACTGGGGGGCTCTTACTGGGGGGCTCTCACTGGGGGGGGTCTCCTCACTGGGGGGCCCTCACTGGGGGGCTCTCACTGGGGGGCTCCTCACTGCAGGGCTCTCACTGGGGGAGCTCCTCACTGCGGGGGCTCCTCTTGTTGGGGAGCGCGGGCTCTCGGGCACAGGGGCTCAGGAGTTGCGGCTCCCGGGCTCCAGAGCACTCAGGCTTAGTCGCTCCCTGGCAGTGGGATTGTCCCGGACCAGGGATCAAACCCCCGTCTCCTGCATTGGCAGGCAGATTCTTTACCGTTGGGCCACCAGGGAAGCCCATGGGAAATTCTAATCATAGTAAATTCTAAAGCAAATATCCATGCAATGAACAATCCAGTTCATATCAAGACACAGTGATGCCAGCAACCCTGGGCGATCTCTCCCGCTCACGTCCCTTTCCGTGGCCTATGGGCACGCATAGCTTTACATTTATGAAGATCATTTCTTTTTATCTTAGTTTTGCCACTGTGTATGCATCTTTCAATAATGAAGCTTAGCCTTGCTTGTTTCTGAATCCTGTACAATGAACTCATACAGTGCATGTTAGTTGTGTCAGCTTCTTTTACTGAAAATCATGATTGTAACATTTACCCATTCTTCCAGATGAAAAAATGGAGCCTCAGAAGTGAAAGGACACATTAAAGGTCACATAACTAGTCCTGGCAAAGCTGGGCATGAGTCCACACTGCCTGGTTACTGCCAGCAGATCAGTCTGCTGTGGTTGCTAACGCCCCTTTCTAACAACAGGCAGAGGAGTGACCTGGGATAGGAGACGCGGCCCTGCTGCTGAGCCAAGGCTAGAGGAGGAGCCGTCTGTCCCCCGAGCTCCTGCGGTGGGATCCCACACTGGGGCCATTCTCCTATTGGGAGCATAAACAGGGAGGGAGAGGGGGGTTCCTCCAAAGGAAGTGGGGTGCTCCCAGGGAAGTGGGGTGCTCCCAGGGAAGTGGGGGTGATTCCAGGGAATGGGGTACTCCTAGGGAAGTGGGGTGCCCCTAGGAAGGGCCAATGCTGGACAGCCAGCAACAACACGTGTCTTCTCTTTCGTTTTTTCCTGAATATAGGTCAATCCCTTAAAATTTTTCCTGTTCCACTTTTTTTTTTTTTCCTGTTGAAGTAGAGTTGACCAGTCCATCCTACAGGAAATCAGTCCTGGGTGTTCATTGGAAGGACTGATGTTGAAGCTGAAACTCCAATACTTTGGCCACCTGATGTGAAGAGCTGACTCATTTGAAAAGACCCTGATGCTGGGAAAGATTGAGGGCAGGAGGAGAAGGGGATGACAGAGGATGAGATGGTTGGATGGCATCACCAACTCAATGGACATGGGTTTGGGTAAACTCCGGAAGTTGGTGACGGACAGGGAGGCCTGGTGTGCTGCGGTTCATGGGGTTGCAAAGAGTCGGACACGACTGAACGACTGAACTGAACTGAACAGTTTTTTTATTTATTTTTAATGGAAGAATAATTGCGTTACAATGCCATGTTGGTTACTGCCACGCATCAACAGAAGTCAGCCACAGGTGTACACACGGCCCCTCTCTCTTGACCCCCCCTCCCACCTCCCGCCCCATCCCAGCCCCTCAAGGTGTCACAGAGCCCCGGATCACACCGCAAACCCCACCGGCCGTCTGCTCCACGCACGCCAGTGCGCACGATTCCCCGCTCCTCGCCCCGTCTGCTCACCCTCCCCTGCCACTCCCCACCCCCCTGTCCACAGAGCTGTTCTTCATGTCTGCGTCTCCACTGCTGCTCTGCCAATAGGTTATTTTCAAGCTTTTTATTTCAAAAGAATTTTAGATTTACCAAAGACTTGCAAAGAGAGTTCCCATATACCCTTCACGCAGCTGCCCCGCTGGTAACATCTTTCATTACCGTGATACACCCCAAGGAAGGAGACACTGCTGGTAGTTACTGTCAGCGGAACTCCTGATTTAATTCAGGCATCTCCAGCTTTTCCACCAAGGTCCCTTTTCTGTTTTGCTGTCTAATCCAGGGTACCGCATACCATTTAGACTCCTTTCTCTGTTTTTACTGCATTGTGTGACTCGTGGGTCCGTAGTTTCCTGACCAGAATTGAGCGCAGGGCCACAGCAGGGGTTAAACTGGACCACCAGGGACCCCCGCTCCCCCTCTCTTTATCTCAGTTTCCTCATCTGTGAAATGGGCGCTGGTAACGGTGGCACCTCTCCCCTCGTCCTCCTGTCAGGGTTAAGCGATGGATCACTAACGTACAGCACTCAGATGGCGCCTGGCCTGGGGAACTGCTGATACGCAGGGGTCACGGCTGTGACACTTGAGATCGGTGACACCTTTCCATGCCTTCTGGGAGCAGAGTTGGCAGCACCAGCCAGAGCCTCACCACTCATCTAGGACTCAGGTTCCTTTGTGACCCCCGGCAGTTAGGTGGGTGACAGCCAACCCTAGATACCATCACTGAGGCCCAAAGGGCGCCTCCCTGCCCCTGTGAGCCACCCAGGGGATGGGATGGTGGCTGGGGACTGACTTTGAATCAGGCGGGCCTGGGCTTGAATCGTGACTTGAATGGGTTGGGTGAGGGATTGCACTTATCCTGCTGTCATCTAACAAGTCCCCACCAAAGGCCTGCTGGCTGTTCCTGGCTCTGGGCTAGACACATGCATGTATCAGCTCTGAATCCTCCCAACAACTAACAGGGTGATTGTTTTCATCCCCATTTTACAGATAAGGAAACTGAGGCTCAGAACGTTTGAGTAACTGGCCAAAAGTCACACAACTAGGAAATAAGGAAGCCAGGATACAGGCCTGTGCGCATCTGAAACCCGAACCATCAGTTCCTCTTCTCACTGCAGCTGCATCTCTGAGTATCAGTCCTGCCATAACAGCTGCAACTCCAGGTCCCCAGGCCTGGCTCGAAGCACGTCAGAAACCTCAATTAGTTAATAAACGCTTTTTGCTTTAATTGCTTGAGGTGCCCAGCTGGAAAGTGACTGAAGCAGGTTTTGAATCCAGACCATCCAAATCCAACATTTGCACTCTTCAGCCTGAGCCCCCCGCCCCACGATGGTGAATTTTGTAGGAATTTCACAGCTCAGCCTGAGAATGGCTCAGAGGGTAAAGAATCCGCCTGTGATGCAGGAGACACAGGAGACATGGGTTTGATCCCTGGGTCAGGAAGATCCCCTGGAGGAGGAAATGACAACCCATTCCAGTAATCTTGCCTGGAGAATCCCATGGATAGAGAAGCCTGGCGGGCTACAGTCCATGGGGTTGCAAAGAGTCAGACACGACTGAGCGCATAAACTCAACTCACACATACTGGGGGGAGGGATGGACACAGAGCTGCCTCAGAAATAGGAGAAACAGGAGTAAAAATAGGAGCCCATGGGGAGGGCAGGCCGCAGCGCATCATCTGGGCCAGCCTGGGACCCTCCTTTCCCAGTCACGATGCCACCTGGCAGCCCCGGCCAGGCGCCTGGTGCTGGCGAGGCTCCGGGGACGGACTCCGAGGCTGCCTTCGGGAGCCCCCGCCGCCTCTGAGGTCTGGAAGCATCCTCCGGGGGTGGCCCTGATGGCCTGGCTGGGCCTTTCTGCAGAAGCATCAGCAGGGGACGAGCAAGGGGGTGGGGAGCAGAGCAGAGAGGACACAGAACGCATGGCCAGGGCAGCGGGCAGCGGGGCAGACGGACAGCAGACGCAGGCGCATGTGGTTCCTGCGGTCTAGGCTGTGTGCGCACATGTGGACAAACGCTTGCCAGCGGGCATCGAGCCGGGGGGAGCCCGCAGGAGAACAGCGTGGAGAGGAGGCGGCCTGCCTGGAAATCATCGCGTGGGTCTGCATCGTGCTGGGAAAAACCTGGAGCCTGGGTCTGTGGCGACCGAGGCAAGAAGACTGGGAGCTGCCGTTTGTCACGTCGGCCGAGGGCCCTGGGGCGCCCTCCTCTGCCCGCCCCCCTCTCTGCCAGCTGCCCCAGGGCGGCAGTTACAGCGGCTCAGAAGTGAGCTGCTTTGCCCAAGGACAGACAGCTGCCAATCGGAAGGGCGGGGTGTGCCAACAGAGTACTGCTCAGGGCTGGGGGGCTGCTCAGGGCTGGGGGGCGGGGGGCTTCCCCAGGCCAGCCTCCTACCCGTGGCCCTACTGGCTGTCACCCTCCGCTCTGAGGGTGGGAGGGGCCCTGATGTGGCTCAGGGCCTTGGGGGCTCACGCCTGGCAGCAGGGAAATCAGCCCACAGCCTTGGGGACGGCTTTGGGGGCTTTAGGATAGGAACCCAAGATACAGCAGGAGGGCAAAAAGGAGCCAGCGCTTCGTGTCGTCCACAGCGGCTGTGCTGGGGAACATTCTGGGAAAGCTTCAAAGAACGAGGCTGAGAAGGGTCTTGAGGGACAGGCAGCAGGCTAACAGGCAGAGGGGAGCGGGAGGGACGGCGCTCGCTGCCGATGCTCTGATGGCCCAGGGCCTGGCCTCCCTGCACCCACTCGCTTTGCCAGGAGACTTGCAGCTCGTCCCAGCCTCTGATGCCAGACGCCCTTGACGCTTGCTTTGACTGAGGGCCACAGCAGCAGGGTGCCAGCCCCTAGTCCAAGCCACAAGAGGACTTGCACGCGGCCTCCCGCCCCGGTGGACGCCAGCCTCCTCTGCGCGAGTGGCCTGGGCTAGCCTCCTGGAGGAGGGGACGCCACATGGAGCAGAGGCTGGTCACCCAACTGCCCCAGCTGAAGCCCTGGCAGCTGAGTCTAGAGTGAGCCAAAGAAAGGAGTTGCCTCACCCGCACCTGGCTCCCAGACTCAGAGGCTGAGGAAACACACACGCCTAAGCAGGAGTGGTGTGGTTTGTTACATGGCATGACTGCCAAAGAGAAATCTACACACATTCAGGATGGGGACCGGGAAGACAGGGCTTGGAGGTGGAGCGTTCGGGGCATCTGGGTATGGTGAGCAGCTCAGACTCTCTGGTTCAAAGGGAAGACCAAAAGCATCCCCAAAGTATCCTCCAGCCAGGGGCCTTGGAACCTCCAGGGCAGCTGACCTGGCCAACTGCTGACTGATGGAGCAAGTGAGTATCTGATCATCCGGCTCACTGGCCACCAGCTGGACCACTATCTCATGAGCTGACCAGTTGAGTGCCTGCCAGGTTTGCAGACAAACAGGCCAGCCTATTTGATGTCAGCCCACTTTTGTCCAATTTGCCCGTGGCCAGGCCTTTGAAACACCTATCAAAAGGCTGTTTCTACCTTCTGGGTGGATCCTGCCCACTGGTGACTTCAGCACCTCACTCGTGTCCTCTGTTATGGACTGAAAGGCTGTGTCTCCCTCAAATTCATGCATTGGAATCCTAACCTCCAAAGTGATGGTGTTAGGAGGTGGGAGCCTCTGGGAGGTGATTAGGTCACGAAGGTGGAGCCCTCGTGAATAGGATTAATGCTCTTATAAAGAGGTCCTCAGAGCTTTCTCTGCCTCCCTGCCACACAGAAATACAGGAGAAAACGGCTGTCTGCAACCCAGAGGAGGGCCCTTGCTAGAACCCAACCACGGTGGCCCCTGATCTCAGAATCCCAGCCTCTAGAGCTATGAAAAGTAAACGTTGTCTGTCTGCTCAGTCACCCAGTCTGTGGTATTCTCTTACCACTGAGTGGACGAAGATGCCTTCTGGTGTCCAGTGCTCTGAAGGCCGCATGGGGCTGGTCATGCCTGCTGCTGTAGCTGCTACATGGGAGGGGGGCGGAATCACAGGAGCCTGACGACACGATGGGGCAGCACCAGGACAAGCATGGTCAGGGGTCTTCCACGGCCCCCTCCTTTGCTGGAGCTGGAGCTGAAACGCACCCCTGAAGTCGTCTGGTCTAACCCGAATGCAGGGAGGAGGGGAGCCACGCAGGGCACCTGGGCTTCCTGGCCGGGCGGACGGCCGTCGAGCACCTGTGTCCCCTCCAGGCCCTGCACACCCTCCCTGAGACTTTGTCATCAGTCACCCTCCTCCTCCTCCTTCTGGGCCTGGTCTCCCACCACCCCCGCTTCTATCTCAGGGCCCCCAGGAGGCCTGGGGTGGGAGCCCAGCCTGCCCCACAGAGGACAAGGCCATTCTGGAGGGAGAGGCCCCTCCTTCCCCTTCCCCACTCTGCACCCCATCCTTCTCCTCTGCCAGCCTGTCCTGCCCCTGGCCTGACTTTTTACTGAGGAGTCAGCTAAGTTCACCACCGGGGTACAGTGATGCGGGGGCCCGGGGGAGGCTGGGGAGTGGGGAAGGAGCCCTGGGGCCTGGAAAGACCCCGAGTGTGGAGTCACCCAGCCCCAGTCCTGGCTCGGCCTCAAGAGGCCTCAGTGTCTCCACTTACCCAGAGGAGGTGGGGCTGAAGCGTCCAGGGGGGCTCTGAGATCTCGTCCAGACCCCTGGCCTGAAGTTTCTGGGTGTCGCCCCCTGAAGATCTGCGTCTGAGAAGGGAAGGAGGCCCCGTGTGGCGGGGGCAGTGATACTGCATGCCAGTTCTCTGCCCCTGTCGAGTGGCTAAGACCCCCCAGGACCCTGAGTGAGGCCCAGAGAGGATCCAAGACCATGGCTGAGGCCACAGCTGAGAAGAGGCCGAGGCCAGACCGGGCCTGGAGTCCCTGTCTCGGGCCCTCTGACGCGCTGTCTGTAAGAGACACAGCCCAGGGTCACCCGCACAACAGTGAACCTCTGGCAAAAGTGCAGGTAGGAAGTAGGTGGGAAAACAGGCTCATTCAGACCTAGGCCAGAGGGCCAAGGCCAGCGTTCTGGGAGGGACTAGAAGGGAATTCCTAAAGGAAATCACCCTGAATATTCATTGGGAGGAGCTCCCAGATGGCTCGGCGGAGAAGAATCCACCGGCAGCGCAGGAGGCGCAGGAGCTGCGTGTTCGATCCCCGGGTCGGGAAGGCCCCTTGGAGGATGGCGCGGCAACCCACTCCAGTGTGCCTGCCTGCAGAGCCCCACGGACAGAGGAGCCTGGCAGGCTGCAGTCCCCGGGGTCGCACACAGTGGGATACGGCTCGAGGGACAGCACGCACATTCACTGGAAGGACTGACGCTGAAGCTGGAGCTCCAGTACCCTGACCCCGTGATGCGAAGAGCCGACTCGTTGGAAAAGACCCTGATGCTGGGAAAGACTGGAGGCAGGAGGAGAAGGGGGCGGCAGGGGATGAGATGGCTGGATGGCATCACCGACTCAATGGACATGAGTTTGGGTGAACTCCAGGAGTTGGTGATGGACAGGGACCCCTGCTGTCAGGGGGTCGCAAAGAGTGGGACAGGACTGAACAACTGGAAAACAACTGCCTGTGCCCCAGAAAGTGCAGCTGGGCGGGGGGGGGGGGGGGGGGGGGTTGGGTAGTCTGAGGTCCCTGTTTGTGAGGAGGGCGAGGAAACCACCCTGTGTCCTGACTGTGGCTTCAGCTGGAAGTGGCTTTTTGCAACACAGCCTCTCCCTCCCCAGCCTCCCCCTCAGCCAGGCTGCCCGCTCTCCCGGGGCTCGGAGCCCACCGGGGTCTCTGGTGGGGCCCAGGGAGCAGGGCCACTGGCTCCAGGCCGTCCTGAGTCAGGTCCTGGCCTTCCCCAGGGCACATCTCCGTCCCTCAGCTTCCCCACCTGTAAAAGGGGCAGCTCAACAGGGATGCCCTCACAGGGCTGGGGCAGGACGAGGCCCCGGGGAGCAGGGTACCTGCTTGGCTTCCCCGCGCAGAGGGCAGCAAGCAGGGGCCCCGGGTTCTCCTGGCACAAGGGTCTCACCCTCTCCTCTGCTCGGGTTTCCATCCCCAGCCTCTCCGGTCCCTCTCCCTCAAGTCACTTGAGCGACTTTTTAAGAAGCACAGTGATTATTTCTCAGGCAAAGCCAGATCCTGGGAAGCTCCTGGCGGCCGGCCTCACTTTTCTGACTCAGACCCGCAATTCATCGTGCATCTGGAGCAGGTGTCAGAGCCTCCTGCAGAATTCCGCCCCGCGCTCTCAGCTCAGCCCCCTCCCCGGGTCAGGCTGTCCCGCAGGCGGCGGCAGGGTGCCGGTCCCTCTAACCCCTCAGGTGCTGGGAGCCCGCCCCCCGGACCCCCAGGAGCCCTGAGCCTGGTAGAGTCCGTCCGCAGCCGGCAGCCGCGCGCCCCTGGGTCCGTCCAGGGAGGGCTCGGGGCTCGGGGCTCGGGGCTCGGGGCTCGGGCCTCGGCTCCCCCAGCGCGCGCCCAGCCCTCCGCGGACCCCGGACCCTGGACCCCTTCCCCTGCGGCGGAAAGCAAGCCCCAGCCCGGTTCTGGAGTGGCAGGGAGGGCAGCCAATGAGCACGCGGGCCACCATGCATTACATCATCGCCGTGGGCCCCCATTGGTCGGAAGCGCGACCGTCTGGGCCCTCCCTCGCGGCCTGGACGGCTGGCCTCGTTGCGCCCCAGACGCGCAGAGCGCTGGCGCTGGGCTTGCGGACGGGGCCGCCGGGGGTCCAGGCTGTCGCCAGGCGTCAGCTTCCTCCTGCGGAAGAGGGACGAGTTTCTCCCGTCCTCCCCACTGCCCGCCTCCTAGAGGACCCCCAGGACCGGGGTCTGCCCGGGTTCCTCACCAACACCCTCCTCACCGTGCCCCCGCCCGGCCAGGAGCCCTGCGGAGACAAGGGTCTTGTCCAGGCCGCTCCCCCTTTCATCCCCAGAGCCTGGCAGGACGTGGACATGTTTAATAATGGTCAGCGCTAACTGACCGTTTTTCTAACTGGCAGACGTTGTCCTGAGCCTTATATATCACTTTATTCATTTTATAAACGTTAACTCCCCACTGACATTGAGGCTGGGTGAGGACAATGATCGCCCAAGGTCATGAGACTGGTGAGGGGGAAAGCCAGGCTTCACACCCAGGCAGGCTGGCTCCAAAGCGTGCCTGCGCGCCGGGCTCGGCGGTGCCCGGCTCTTGCAACCCCGTGGACTGTGTGTACCCGCCAGGCTCCTCTGTCCGTGGGATTCTCCGGGCAGGAATACTGGAGTGCACTGCCATTTCCTCCTCTGGGGGGTCCTACCGGCCCAGGGATGGACCTCTCTTGGGTCTCCTGCACTGGCAGACACATTCTTTACCCCTGCACCATCTGGGAAGCCCTGGCTCCAGAGCCCTTAATCTCAAAGCCGTGGGAATGAAGGGCCAGCTCTCCCCGCTGTGCCTGGGTTAAGCTCCCTGGCAGTCTTCGGCGGGAGCCTTCCCCTGCTGGCGTGTCAGAGCAGGGCTATTCTCTGAACTGTCAGTGAGCCCCAGGGTAGACCCGGAAAAGCTGTTGCTGGAATTTGAGGAGTTCGGTCCTGAGATGTCAGGAAACATTTCAGCTCTTCTGCCACCCCAGGGATGGGGGTGCATAAACCCCAGCAGGCTGGCTCATGGCAGATCAGCTGTGGCGTTTGATGGCGGCGTGTCGCTGCCCCCTCTCTGCCTGCCTCCTTCCGCTTTCTCCCCACCTGTCTTGGCTCTTGTTTGAACCCTCCAGTTTCTACTGTGTGATCCTGAGAACACTGTGTCTACTATCTGGGCCTGACATCTGCTCACCTGTACCAGGAGAGGGCCGGGATGGGTGCCCTCACACCCAGGAAGCCTGCAGGGCCCCCCGGTGCCCTCTGCCTGCGCTCTCTGGCATCTGGGCCTGTGCCCGGTGGTTTTGAGTCAAGATGCAGTTTTGGGGTGCAAGACCAGGGAGAGGGTACGAGTGTCTGGATGCTTAGTGGGGCCAACAGCTCTAACCTTAGGGAAGCTTCTGTGGAGTCAAGCCTGGTGACTTCGGACGTGAACGTCTGACCCGTTTCCCACTGCTTCTTGGTAGGTGCTGCCCAGAGCAGCGAAGAGCGATTCAACTCTGACCAAGTACTGGGGGTTCAGAGGAGAATGAGGCCCAGGGGGCGCACATGCAGTTCAACAGATAATTTTGACGTTGTAGGTAAGTGTGAGCGCAGGGAGGGGGTGTCTGAATCTGCCTGGGAGCCTGAAGGGAAGGGTGCTTTGAGGATAAGGATGCAGCCCTTGGCTAAATCTTAAAGTAGATCAGAAGCTTGCCAGCCAGACGGGGGCTGGGGAGAGGGCTGACAATCATTCTTACATTCATTCGTTTATTCAGGTTATATCTTCTGGATTATATATAGAAGGGCATGTTGCAGAAGGAATGCCAGTGTCAGGAGAAGGGAGGACTGGGGACTTTTGAAGTTCAGAGTTGTCTTCACCTTAGGTGTCAGAATTCATCTCCGTGTAGAGACGCTTCTGGGGGAACCGGTCCCAGCATCATGGAGGGCCAGGAGGGAGCTCGGCCTTCTCTTCCTTGGCAGGCCTGCCCATTGGGTGCTGCCCTTCACAGCACCCGCCCCCCCCCCCCCCGCCCCCCGCCACTGCACGGCCAGCCCATCAGTGTCTGTGAGCTGCTCCAGAAGGACGCCACTGCAAGGAGGCTCTGGAAGCCTCGTATCCTAGCAACCTCCGAGGCTGGCATCCTCAGGGCGGGGCCCAACTCAAGGTTGTTCTCTTCCCCCAGCCTTCCACTAATGTGTGTCCCCCATGGGCTTGAGGGGCAGGTTGGGGGGAAGAGGAGAGAGGTGGACGGGAAGTGTAGCATCCAGCCCCATCCTAGCCTGGATGAGGCCTCTCAACCAACACGGCCAGGGTTGGGGGTGGGGTGGGGGCAGGGAGGAGAACAAGAGAAGTGCTTTAGCTGAATATTGCCATCTGTCTGTCACCAAGGTCAATTTACAGCCATTTAGAACACAATGAATCTAGGCAGTGATTGTCAATGACAGCTAACATCATAAAATGATGACAACTGGAAATTATTTTTATTTTCCTTCTGATGGAAGACCACAGCACCATCTATGAAATACTCCTGCCAAAAAACTTAAAAAAAAATCAAGCCTGAATCTGATCAAGCCTCTAGAGATAACTCCAAGTTACAGGGACTGCAGCCAGATCCTGTCTAAAGGAAGAACACTGTAGATTTCATCAACAAGAGATTGTAAAGAAAAAGAACAAAGGAAAATAAAAATAACCTCAAGTGAAACAGAAGGGGAACTTATAGCTGAACTTAACAGAAGCTCAAGAGAAATATCAACCCATGAGAACATATGAGCTTTATTTGGATTCTGATTCTTACTAATAAACTAAGAAACAACAATGACAGTAAAAGCCAAGACACTCGTGGTCCAGTGACTAATTCTCTGCGCTCCCAACATCGGGGGTGTGGGTTCCATCCCTGGCTGGGAAAGCTAGCATCCTGCATGCTGGGTGGTGTGGCCCAAAACAACAACAACAAACAAACAAAGTAAACAACCTCCCACCGAACAAAAAGACACTCATGAGACAACTGAGGAAATCTGAACTGGATATCTACTGATGTCAGTGAATGATTTTAATTTTAGGGAATGTTAAAATGGTTTAGGGATTATACTTAAAAAGAGTCTTGATTGTTCAGGACTACATACTGAAATATTTGTGGGTAAAATAATGATAGGTCTGGAATGTGCTTTAAAATAATCCATGGTTGGGGGGGTGTGTGTGGAGGCTTAGCTAAAACAAGATTGGCCTCAAGCTGATTGATTGGTGATGGGTCTAGGGGATCATTATATTATAATATTAATTTATGCATGCATGCTCAGTCATGTCCCACTTTTTGTAGTCCCATGGACTGGAGCCCACCAGGTTCCTCTGTCCATGGGGTTTGCTAGGTAACAATACTGGAGTGGGTTGCCATTTCCTCCTCCAAGGGATCTTCCTGACCCAGGGATCAAACCTGAGACTCTTGCGTCTCCTGCATTGGCAGGTGGATTCTTTACTACTGAGCCACCTGGGAAGCAATATTAATTTAAGTCATATGATATTGTTGCTATTTATTTAACCATTTTGGACCTTCACAATGGCAATTTCATATGATGAAAACTAATCCTTTGGTATATATTTGAAATTTTTCATAATAAACACTTTTTTAGAGCCAAAAGAAAAGTCCAGTCCTGCTTTTCCAAGAGGAAAGAGGTATCCCAGGCTGGTGCTAAAATCTGTGGGACTGTTATGAAAAAAAGCTGAAACAACTCTCAGCGGCCTCTGTTGCCTGCATGAATTACTTCTGTTGAACTAATAATAATGGTAACAACATTATAACTTACAGACAACCGAGGGCAGATGCTTAGTGACTTCACTGGGTATGTTGGCGCTGCAGAAGATGACATCATGGATGTTTTAACTGCTTAGTAAGTAACAATAAAAAATTAAAGGAATCCAAACAAGCTGTAGATGGAGGATAAAATGAAAGTTCTTCATGCTTTTGAAAGAAGCCACGCTGGGTCGTTCCTGGAGCATAACCTGTCCCTGAGGAACGTTGGCCTGAAGACCCTAAAGAGGGGGCAGCATCAACCCCTGCTTCGTCCCGTGGTCTCCGCAAATCTCCCGGCTTTTGAAGCCACAGCCTTCGTCTCTGCCTGTTTCTCAGACTTGTGGTTTCCTGTATCTGGAGAAGGCCCAGGTCACTCCTCTAAGTCCTTTGTCTAGTTCCTGTTTTTATCTTTATGCTGAATTAATCACTCAAGCAACCAACAAGGTTTTATTTATTTCTTTTTAATAATGTCTTCTCTTTATGGACCACTGTGCTGGGTGCTTTAAGGTGACATGGATCAAAAAAGCTAATGGATCAAATCCTAAGTCCACTGTTACTAGCTTTGTGGCCCTAGGCAAGTAATATTTAACCTCCATTTGAGCCTCCGTTTCCTTACCTGCAAATTGGAGGTAATGATAGTTAATACCTGCATATAGGGATCTTATGAGGATTAAATAAAATAAGGCAGGTCGGTGACCTAGTGTCTGGCACATTGTAAGGCTCAGTAAATGATAACTACCGCTATTATTATTTTTACATAAAACCTTGAATGTTTAACATTGAAGATAAACTGGGTGGTTTTGGTGATGTGTGATATATCCTAGAGGACTGGTTTCGCAAGGAAGTCTTGTACTAAGAAACTACTAAGTGCCCCTCACCATTTAGTCTCCTCTTTCACGTTAGTAAAAAAGCTAAGACTACATTTCCCAGCCTTCCTTGCTGCCAGACATGGCCATCTTATCTTATCTCTTATCTGGGAGGAGAGTCCCTTGCCCTGTTTTTTTGCTTCTGCTGGTATGGAGTGTTGATGTGATGGTTGGATCTCTAGCATCCTCTTTGGAGTGTGAACCAGTCTTGCAGATAGATAATGTGTACTGAGGGTAATAGAACATGACAGGAGTCTGGATATCTGATGACTGTGGAGTCACCAGAAAGTCCCTGGACTGCCTATCTCTTTAGTTTTCTGTGTAGAGAAGTAAACTATCTTGTTTAAGTCTCCTCCGTCCCCTACCTTTTTTTCTGTTGTATGCAGCTGAACCTAATTCCAAAGGTGATATTCAAGATATATAACAATCAGAATGGCGCAGGCAGTGACCAGTTAGAACAGAGCAGACCGTGGCCCTTGGGATAGAGCAGCAGAGGGGAGGATTGGGGAATTTGGGGTGGTGGAGCCTGGGGCAGCAGATATTTACCAAGCAGCATGGAAATGGTTTAATCCTTTGACCCCCTATCAATGGATGCTGCTCAGTCACTTCAGCAGTCTCACCCTCTGTGACCCCGTGGACTGTAGCCCCCAGGCTCCTCTGTCCAGGGGATTCTCCAGGCAAGAATACTGGAGTAGGTGGCCGTACCCTCCTCCAGGGAATCTTCCCCACCTAGGGGTCGAACCCACGTCTCTTGTGTCTCCTGCATTGGCAGGCGTATTCTTTACCCTGAGCCACCAGGGAAGCTCACATCAATAGATCCACAGCTGAAAATCAGATGGGTAGAAGCCCTGCCTCAACCTAACAGAGAGAATGAATAATGCTTGAGGACAGCAGAAACGATCGGAGAAGGCCTTCAGGCCCTGGGCACCACTTGAAAAGAAGGTGACACCTGTGGACAGTGAGAACTGCAGAACAGTGTGACTTAATGAGAATGCTCTTTCTTTTTTTGTTTTGTTTTCCATTTAAAAAAATTGTGGTAACATACACGTAACATAACATGTACCACCTTAGCCATTTTTCAGTGTACAGTTCGGTTGTATTGAATATATTTATAAAGTTATGCAAGCATTACCGTCCATCTCCATAACTCTTTTCATCTTGTAAAACTGAAACTCTGTTCCCAGGAAGCAGTAACTCCTGGTTCCCCTCCCCCAGTCCCTGGCAAGCATATTCTTACCTTCTGTCTCGGTGATGTTGACTACCCTAAGTGCTTCATATAAGTGGAACCATATAATATTTGCCTTTTTTTGACAAGCTTATTTCACTTAGCATAATGTCCTCTAGTTTCATCTATGTTTACTATATATCAGAGTTTCTTTCCTTTGTATGGCTGAATAATATTCCATTGTAAGTATATGTCACATTTTGTTTATCTATTCATCAATCAATGGACACTTAGCTTTCTCCCACATTTCAGCCATTGTGAGTAATGTTGTCATGAACATGGATGTACAAATGTCTCTTTAAGATTCTGTTTTTAAATTTTGGGAGTATATATCCTGAAGTGGAATTCTTATGTTATGTGGCAATTCTATTTTTCATTTCTTGAGGAACCTCCATACTGTTATCCTCCCCAGCAACAGTGCACAATGGTCCAGTCTCTCCACATCCTCCCAAAACTATTTTTCTGTTTTTTTCCCCCAGATTTATTGAGGTATAACAGACTCTCAGAACTGTATGTTGAGGTGTAACAGACACTCAGTGCTGTATGTTGAGGTGTAACAGACAGTCGGTACTCTATGTTGAGGTGTAACAGACACTCAGTGCTGTATGTTGAGGTGTAACAGACACTCAGTGCTGTATGTTGAGGTGTAACAGACAGTCGGTACTCTATGTTGAGGTGTAACAGACAGTCAGTGCTGTACGTTGAGGTGTAACAGACAGTCAGTACTGTATATTGAGGTGTAACAGACAGTCAGTGCTGTACGTTGAGGTGTAACAGTCAGTGCTGTATGTTGAGGTGTAACAGACAGTCAGTACTGTATATTGAGGTGTAACAGACAGTACTGTATATTGAGGTGTTACAGATAGTCGGTGCTGTATGTTGAGGTGTAACAGACAGTCGGTGCTGTATGTTGAGGTGTAACAGACAGTCGGTGCTGTATGTTGAGGTGTAACAGACAGTCGGTGCTGTATGTTGAGGTGTAACAGACAGTCGGTGCTGTATGTTGAGGTGTAACAGACAGTCGGTGCTGTATGTTGAGGTGTAACAGTCATTGCTGTATATTGAGGTGTAACAGACGGTCGGTACTGTACATTGAGGTGTAACAGACAGTCGGTGCTGTATGTTGAGGTGTAACAGACAGTCGGTACTCTATGTTGAGGTGTAACAGACACTCAGTGCTGTATGTTGACGTGTAACAGACACTCAGTGCTGTATGTTGAGGTGTAACAGACAGTCGGTGCTGTATGTTGAGGTGTAACAGACACTCAGTGCTGTATGTTGAGGTGTAACAGACAGTCGGCACTGTGTGTTGAGGTATTACAGACAGTACTGTATGTTGACGTGTTACAGACACTCAGTACTGTATGTGTTTAATGTGTACAGCATATTGATCTCACTGACATACATCATGAAATTATTGTCATGTTTAGTGAATATTCATCATCTCACAGTAGAAATAAATGGAAAAATTAATTCCTCGTGATGCAAGCTCTGAAGATTTACTTTTTTAACTGCTTTCATTTATAACACACAGCAGTTTTAAGTCTATCATATACATTACATCCCTAGTACTTATTTATCTTATAACTGGAAGTTTGTACCTTTGACTACCTTCATCCAATTTCCCCTTTCCCAACCCACCCCGCCCCCTGCCACCTCTGGTAAAGTCAAGTCTGATTGCTTTTCCTATGAGTTTGTTAATTTTTGTTGACGTGTAATTGACCTACAATACTATGTTAGCTCCTAGTGTACAATGCGGTGATTTCATATTTCTGTACATTTCAAAATAGTCACAATCATAAGCCTAGTTACTATTTGTCACCATATGAAGCTATTATATAGGTGTTGCTTATACCTCTCACACTGTACATTTCCTGCCTGTGACTCATTTATTTTGTAACTGGAAGGTTGTGCCTCTGATCTCCTCTACCTCTTTCTCTCGTTATCCCGGCCTCCTCCCCTGTTTATTCTGTGTGTCTGTGTCTGTGACTATTTCTGTTCTATGTTTGTCCATTTGTTTTGCTTTCTAGAGTCCACATATAATCAAATCATACAGTATTTGTCTTTCTCTGACTTATTTCACTTGGCATGATACCCTCTTGATCCATGCATGTGTCTCAAATGGCAAGATTTCATTCTTTCTTATGGCTGAGTAGTATTCTGTGTGTGTGAAATGCTATATCATCACAGTTCTGATTTGCATTTCCCTAATCAGTGGTGTTGAGCATCTCTTTATATGTTTATTGGCCATCTATATGCCTCCTTTAAGAAAGAATGTTCTTCTTAATGTGTGAGTGTAGGTTATAAGAGGGACTGGAAGATGCCATTTGAAATCACATCAAAGAGGCCAGATGAGTCAGATTACAGAAGCCTGCGAGAGGCAGATTCGGAAATATTCTTGAATTTGAGGCCAGAGGAGCATTTGTGGGCTTGGGGGTGAGTGAGGGAGCAGATGAGCCCAGGAAGTGAGGCCTCTTGGCTCTGCAGTGCTGCTCTCCCCATCAGTCAGAGAAGTCAGAGTCCCTCCGGATGCGGCGGGGAGCAGATGTGTGCCCCTCTTGCTGGGGGGAGTGTCAGGGTCACGTTGCAGAAACACACACGAGATGTTGGTTCCATCGCAGCTGTCTTTGGAAAGGGCAGCCTGGCGCTGAGCGGTCCTTGCTGTCCGGCACCCGTCTTGTTAAGAAGGCCTCAGGGTGGTTGCTTTCTCTTTCCACCTCCAGCCTCTTCAGCAGTATCTGGAGGTGCTTGCTGTCTGCTAAATGGGATACAGTGTGCACCTGGATTATTTATGGAAACTGATGATATCTTTAGTGGAAAATAACCAAGAAAAAGCTTAAGCATGGCACTAATTAGCTAATGTAATTGAAACGAAGGGAATAGTTCAGACTCTAAGTATGACTCAAAAATAAAGAGAAATGATTTTTCAGTGGGAGGTGATATAGTTCTCATCATTATTCAAAATGACTGGATTTATGAGTCATTCATTTAGCAAAACTTCCTGAGTGCCTACTAGGTTCCCAGCAGTGTGCAAGGTCCAGGGTGAAGCCGGCCGGTGATCCAGCTCCTCCCTGCAAGCACTTGGAGATGAAGCAATGTGCTCTATGATGTGCTGAGCGCCTGCTGGGAGAATGCGGAAGGAACCCTGGGGCACGCGGGCGGTGGGGCTCAAGGGTCCACCTGGCGCTGGGATTCGAACGGGGGTAAGAATACCGGGAGGGCTTCCCTGGTGGCGCAGACGGTAGAGAATCTGCCTGCAGTGCGGGAGACTCGGGTTCCATTCCAGGGTTGGGAAGATGCCAACCCTGGAGAAGGGAGGAGTTACGCACTCCAGTATTCTTACCTGGAGGGTTCCATGGACAGAGGAGCCTGGTGGGCTACAGTCCATGGGGTCACAAAGAGTCAGACACCACTGAGTAACTCACACAGACACACACACACACACACGCGCGCGCGTGCACACGCACACACACGCACACATGTGCACACACACACACACACACGAGTACCAGGATCCCGGGGGCAGAGCAGGGCTGGGAATTCCCGGGTGACCCTGCAAGCTTCTAAGTTAGGGTCTTCTCAGCCGTGGCTGAGTGTTGCTCTCACAGACCCAAAGTTTAAAAAAAGTATACATATATGTATATGTTTTTCTATATTCATATATATTAATGTATGATTTTCATCCTTCACTGTAGCCTTAACGTGAGCAATAGCAAGTCCTAGACAGCGGTACGGGGCTGCCCAAGGAAGAAGCGGGCAGCTTCCCCACCCTCATCCCTACAAGCCCAGAGGGAACCGTCCGTGCGTATTGAGGGCAATGACTAACGTCCAGAATCATCATCCTAGCCATCCAAGCTTTTTCTTCTTTCTTAGATCCACTGTTTAAATGAGGCATACCAGATGATCACATCTTAAAGAAAATCAGTCATTCTTAAATAAATTTACACAGAACGTTTACACATACCCTTTGGTCTACTTTTCTTGGCAGCCCTGTACATGAGTTTATCCCCATTTTCTTGGTCACGGCTCGGAAAGGTCAAGGGGCTCGCTCAAGGCCACTCAGTTACAATCAGAGAGGGGCCTCCAACCTACTTCTTCTGACGTGCTTTACTTTTTGGATCGGGTGATGAATTTCTGTGGGATGACTGATTCTTCCATGATGCCAGAGGAATGGATCCAAGTTAGCATCAGGGAGGAAGGCAGCGATGGCCTTTGGTCTTTATCATTTAGACCACCCCGCCCCACACCGCGGAGAAGGCAATGGCACCCCACTCCAGTACTCTTGCCTGGAAAAGCCCATGGATGGAGGAGCCTGGTGGGCTGCAGTCCATGGGGTCGCTAAGAATCGGACACGACTGAGCGACTTCACTTTCACTTTTCACTTTTCACTTTCATGCATTGGAGAAGGAAATGGCAACCCACTCCAGTGTTCTTGCCTGGAGAATCCCAGGGACGGGGGAGCCTGGTGGGCTGCCGTCTATGGGGTCACACAGAGTCGGACACGACTGAAGTGACTTAGCAGCAGCAGCAGCCCCACACCAGGCCACTCTGAGCCTGGACATCCCACCACAGGAGGGGGAGGGAGGGCGGCATCCTGGGAGGCTTTCTGAGCTAGGTTGGGATGCGGCAAATGCCATGTGCCCCACAGTCTGCTGGCCAGAACTCAGTCAGCTGGGCTCATCTCAAGATCCAGGGAGCAGGGAAATACAGTCCCAAGTATCCCAGTGCTTCCTAGCACCACTTAGACTAAGAAAGAGGAGCATGACTGTTCGGTGTCCGGTGGACCATCAGTGACACAAGCCAACACTGGCTGAGCGCTTCCAGCCCACCAGGCAGCTTTCTGTGACCTCCGTCCATACTGAGCATTCAATCCTCACATCAGAACCGGGGGAGGTGCTGCTGCCGGTCCCATCTATGATAAGGAGCCTAAGGCCCAGGGCTTCCCCTGTGGCTCAGCCACAAAGAGTCTGCCTGCAATGCAGGAGACCTGGGTCTGATCCCTGGGTCAGGATGATCCCTTAGAGAAGGGAATGGCAACCCACCTCAACATCCTTGCCTGAGAAGTCCCATGGGCAGAAGAGCCTGGAGGGCTATAGTCCATGGTGTCGCAAAGAGTTGAACATGACTTAGCAACTCAACAACAACAACAAAATCTCAGGTATGAAGCGGGGTAGGGATCCGGACACACACCGAGCTCCCTACTCTAGACCCCTGAGCATGGCCAGCCCCACGCGGCCCTCCTGACTCCTCCTCTGCTCCATCGCCTGCCTCCGGCCCCTCCTCCCGACCCTCGCCGCTCTCTCCAGGTCTCATGTGTCCCCTTCCGCCAGCGTGTCCCCCCCAGTCCGCTCTCCACTCTGCCGCCAGTGATCCTGAAAGCCAGGCGTGGTTCTGTCTCTGTCCCTCCCTCCAGCGCTGGCCTGTCGCGCTCGGGATGAAGTCCAGACCCTCCTCACCGCAGTCTGCGCCCACCTGGTTTGACAGCACCTCCATCCTCGCCTCCCCCGAGGCGATGTGCTTCAAACCCTAGTCACCACCCCCTGAGCTTCTCACCCGCCCCATTCACCATGAAGCCCGACTGTGAATTCATGCCTTCCAATGCTGTTCCTTCTTTCTGGAATATTCTTCCTTCTTGCATTTGCCAAATTCCCAGATCTTCAGGACAAGGCTCAGAGACCACCCACCCCATACCTCCCCTCCAGGCTCCCCGAGCTGGGTCCTTCATTCTCTCTCTGTGCTTCCCGAGTTTGCATCAAGGCCCCAGCCCTTCCCACCTTGCCTTGCTGTCTGTTCTTTCCTTGAGTGTCTCCCTCAGGGTCAGGACAGCGTCTCATCCATGACCCTTTCCACGGGGCCCAGAACAGGGCCGAGCTCTTCCTCTGTCGTGTTGTAGGAGGAAGGGAGCCTGTGCTCCATGACCCACTCTTCCCCGGCCAGATCAGACCCTGGTTGGAGGGAGGGAGGGCACTTGTCTGATCACCGGTTCTTGGCTCTGGGAGCCTTGTGAAAATTACCAACGGCCAAGCACCACCCCCGGCTTTCCAGGTGGCCTTAGTGGTAAAGAATCAGTCTGCCAGCGCAGGAGAGGCAAGGGACTCGGGTTCAGTCCCTGGGTCAGGAAGATGCCCTGGAGTAGGAAGTGGCAACTCACTCCAGTATTCTTGCCTGGAGAATCCCATGGACAGAGGAGCCTGACGGGCTACAGTCCACGGGGCCGCAGAAAGGGGGACACAACTGAGCACACACACACACACAAGCATCATCCCCAGCAACTCTCAGTCGATGGTCCCCAGTGATTCCCGGGGTGAGGCCCACTCCAGGCCTCTCACGAGCACACAGATCCCCTGGGATCACGCTGAAGCGCCAGTTCAGATCCAGTGGGTCGGGGTGGGGTTGGAGGGTTTGCATTTCTCACAAACTCCCCAGTGATGCTGACGCTGCAGGTCCACAGACCACGGTTTGAGGAGGAAAGGACTTAGATGACTCTCCCATCACCTATGTGGCATCAGTTGCCCCTGAGAAAAGGGAGGAGGCCTGGAGGCCTGCAGGTCAGAGCAGAGAGGTGAGGGGGGGGAAGACGATGAGGCTGGGGAGACGGGGTCCCTGGGAGCTGTCAGGGAGGATGCACGGGGGACGTGGGGCCCCTTGGCACATGTGTGGTGGTGAAAGTGCTGGCCTGCACGCCACGTCCCCAGGGTCTGTGGTCCTGCGAATCACAACAGCTAGTGCTTATCAGGTGCCCGGCACTGCCCTAGGCTGGTAATTCATGTGATCCCCTCGACCTTTTTACAAATGAGGCAACAGAGGCAGGAAAGATTCAATGACACACCCAAGGTCCTGCAGTAGGGAATGACAGAGGACCGGCTCTCCGGCTCCGGTCTGAGTGGCTCACCCCTTTGCCTATCACCGCTCTGGTTTCTGAGCCAATGCATTTCTATTTCTTTGTTCATCTCGCCAAGTCTTCAATGGGCCCTGGCTCTGATTGCAGTCGGGCGCGGGTGCTGGGAATGCGGGGACGCCACTGCCCCAGCTGCCCCCACAGAGCCCTTGCCCTGTGGGCAGATCTGCGCTTGTGAGCAGCCCAGACACCTGGCCCCAGCTGGAGCCCGTGCCGGGCTGGGAGGAGGGTCCCGGACGGTGCGCAGGGCTCTGGGCGGACGCAGGCTGAGGGGCCCGGGCCCTGCCTTTCCTGCATACCCGCCTGCTCTGCCAGCCCCAGCCCTCTGCCCCCACCAGCCCTGAGTGTCCTCGCCCCAGCCCCTGAGCCACCCAACTGCTCACGCTTTACAAAATCAGTTCCATTCTATTATTTACTAATTGCTTAGTTATTATCTTGACGGATGGAATAGGGCACCCAGCCCTCGGGGCACCTGTCTTCCAGCCTACCTGCTCTGCTCTGATAACAGCAGAGCCTCAGGCCGCGAGGCGGGGAGGCCGGCTGGGTGGGCTGGGTGCCTCTGCCCCCTGGGTCCCTGGCTCCTGGGCACTGACAGCCCCCGCCTCCCCTCAGGTGGGTGAGCTCAGTGGCCGAGGTCACAGGTCTCCTTCTGGGAATCTGATCGCTGTGGGAGATAAGACCCTGAGCTCCAGGTGGGGGCGCGGGGTCAGGAGGAGGACAATCCAAACCAGAGCATCAGGCAGAAGGCAAAGCTGACCCCAGCCAGACTTTCCTTGGTCCAAGCGTCTGTCTCGCCGGGCCTCGTGTTGCTATCATTGCCTCCACCATCAGGCTGGGAGCATCTGGTGTTTTTCATCTCTGTCACCCCTGGAGCCTGCGTGGATGACGTCATGTGTATCCCATGGGGGAGTCAGCCCAAGGATTATCATTCCTCTGAGAAGTACTGATGCTGAAGCTCTAGTACTTTGGCCACCTGATGCAAAGAGCTGACTCATCGGAAAAGACCCTGATGCTGGGAAAGATTGAGGGCAGAAGGAGAAGGGGACGATGGAGGATGAGATGGTTGGATGGCATCACCGACTCGATGGACATGGGTTTAACTCCAGGAGTTGGTGATAGACAGGGAGGCCCGGTGTGCTGCGGTTCATGGGGTCACAAAGAGTTGGACGTGACTGAGCAACTTTCACTTTCACTTTTTCTCTTTCACGTTCTCCTGTTGCAGAGCGTGGGCTCCAGGGCACACGGGCATCAGTAGTGGCTGACAGCAGGCTCGGAAGCTGAGGCACCCGGGCTTACTTGCCTTGAGGCTTGTGGAATCTTCCCAGCCAGGGATCAAACTCTGTGTCCCCTGCATTGGCAGATGGATTCTTAACCCCTGGACCACCAAGGAGCTCCAGCCTGTGGCTTCTTGGGAGTCTTTTAAAGCCATCTGTCACAAGCTGGAATCAAGACTGCCGGGAGAAATATCAATAACCTCAGATATGCAGATGATACCACCCTTATGGCAGAAAATGAAGAGGAACTAAAAAGCCTCTTGATGAAAGTGAAAGAGGAGAGTGAAAAAGTTAGCTTTAAGCTCAACATTCAGAAAATTAAGATCATGGTATCTGGTCCCATCACTTCATGGGAAATAGATGGGGAAACAGTGGAAACAGTGTCAGACTTTATTTTTTGGGGCTCCAAAATCACTGCAGATGGTGACTGCAGCCATGAAATTAAAAGACACTTACTCCTTTGAAGGAAAGTTATGACCAACCTAGACAGCATGTTAAAAAGCAGAGATATTACTTTGCCAACAAAGGTCCATCTAGTCAAGGCTATGGTTTTTCCAGTGGTCATGTATGGATGTGCGAGTTGGACTATAAAGAAAGCTGAGCGCTGAAGAATTGATGCTTTTGAACTGTGGTGTTGGAGAAGACTCCTGAGAGTCCCTTGGACTGCAAGGAGATCCAACCAGTCCATCCTAAAGGAGATCAGTCCTGGGTGTTCATTGGAAGGACTGATGCCGAAGGTGAAACTCCAATACTTTGGTCACCTGATGCAAAGAAATGAGTCATTGGAAAAGACCCTGATGCTGGGAAAGATTGAAGGAAGGAGGAGAAGGAGATGACAGAGGATGAGATGGTTGGATGGCATCACCGACTCAGTGGACATGAATCTGAGCAAGCTTCAGGAGTTGGTGATGGACAGGGAGGCCTTGCGTGCTGCAGTCCATGGGATCACAAAGAGTCGGACACTACTGAGCGACTGAACTGAACTGAACTGATAGTAATCCATTGTATGGATTACATTGTACATAGGCTATTCAACCAATTCTTTATTGATAAATATTTGTGTTTCTATGCTTCAATAAATGACCATTTGCTGATATCATTTTGCTTTTCTTTTGGTGTGCTTTGGGGTAGATTTCTAGAAATGAGATTATCAGGTCAAAAGGTAAATGCCTATATACAGAAGGTAAGGTAAATGCCTGTATAATTTTGCTACATATTGCCAAATTCTTGATAAGGATTGCATATTCTTTGTCTTCCTACCAGTATTGTCTGAGAGTGACTATTTCCCTATGGCGTCTCCAACAGTATATGTTGTTAAGTTTTTGGAGTTTGCCGATATGATAGGTAAGAAGTAGTGGTATCTTGACTTAGTGTTAATTTTCATTTTCTATTTTCATAAATTTAGGGGCTATATGTTTTTTTTTCTTCTGGAAACTGTCCATTTAAATCTTTTATCCATTTTCTACTGAGTTATTAGGGGTACTCTTTGTGAGGTTAAGTTTAAAAATATTTTTCCAGTTTAACATTTTTTCACTGTGTTTATTTTTCTATATGGAAAAATTTAAACTTTTTTATATAGTAATTTTACTATTTTTCCCCCTCACTGCTTCTGCATTTTTGGTCATAGTTAAGAAAATGTTTTTCCAACCCCAGGTTATGAAGGAATTCACATATGCTTTCTTTACAGTATTTTATTGTTTTAGCTTTTACAATTAGATTCCTAGTTCATATGGAATTTATCCTGGCATGCAATGTGAAGATCGAATCCGATTTTACCTTTTTCTATGTGGCTATCCAGCTGTCTCAACACAACTTATTAAAATGTTCTTTGCCTCCACTGACTTGAAATACTACCTTTATTGTATATCAAATTTCCAAATGCACTTGGATCTATTTTTGGATTTTCACCAATTTGTGCACCAGTACTATACTGTTGTAATTACAGAAGCCTTAGAATGCGTTTGGCATCTTACAATGCTCGGACCCCTTACTGCTCTTATTTTTTAAGCTTTTTTCCTGGCTACTCTTACTAGCTTTTTTTCTTATAAATTTTATAATCAACCTCTAATGCTCCAGGGGGGAAAATGATGGTGTTTTGGGAGTGGAAGGTCTCATTAAATTTACAAATTAACTTATACAGAATTGACATTTTTACAACCTTACATTTTTCTACTCAAGAACATGGTGTATATAATATACATCAGTTTGTACAAGTGCACATATTTGCATTTCAGGAACTTTTTTTCTCTTCCCATAGGTTTTGCACATTCTTTGTTAAATTTATGTCTAAATATTTTTTTAAGTTTTGGTATTATAAATGTGGTCTGCTATGCTGTTATTTTCTTTTAACTTATTTTTTATATTTATGAAGACTTTTGGTTTCCGCATGTTAATTTTGTCTTACTCTTTTACTAAATTCTCAATATTCAGAGCAGTTTTTCCATATTCTTTAGGCTTTTCCAAACACATATGGTTGCATCATCTGCAAACAGAGAGAGTTTTTACTCCTCCTTTCTTATCCCAACGCCTCTCCTTCCTTTCTCTGATCTGATTTTGTTGGGGAGAACCTCCAGTGCATGTTAGTTACAATGTGCAATTTTTAAATGTGCTATTAGTTTTTTTTTGTTATTATTTTTGTTTGTTTGCTAATATTTTATTTAAGACTTCTCTATCTGCATTCCTAGATGAGATTTATGGGGCCTGTTTTTAAAGGCGTCTATGGTAACCACGGCCTAAGCATGAGTAATAGCATGAACTACTAAGATTCTCATGAACTTCACTCTCACCTTCCTCCACACTGGCTCGTGTCATCACCTTCAAAATATCCCTCCCCTTTGCTTCCTTTTTGTCATCTTCCTCTGGTTTTTACATTTTTCTTGAGTCACCCTCATGTTTGCTTTCTGTTTCCTGGGACTCAATGAGGCCTGATGATGCTGGGTAAGTCCTGGGAATTGATGAGGCCTGATGGTTCTGCTTGGACTGGCAAGGAGATCCAACCAGTTCATCCTAAAGGAGATCAGTCCTGAGTGTTCATTGGAAGGACTGATGCTGAAGCTGAAACTCCAATACTTTGGTCACCTCATGTGAAGAGTTGACTCATTGGAAAATACCCTGATGCTGGGAGGGATTGGGGTCAGGAGGAGAAGGGGACGACAGAGGATGAGATGGCTGGATGGCATCACTGACTCGATGGACATGAGTTTGAGTAAACTCCAGGAGTTGGTGATGGACAGGGAGGCCTGGCGTGCTGTGATTTATGGGGTCGCAAAGAGTCGGACACGACTGAGCGACTGAACTGAACTGAACTGAACTGATGGTGCTGGGTAAGTCCTGGGGATCTAAGAGGCCTGATGGTACTGGGTTAGTCCTGGGGATCTGTGAAGCCTGATGGTATTGGCTAAGTGAATAGACCTCAGATTCACACAGACCAGCCTGGTATTGATTGAGTCACAGCTCAGCCACTTACCAGTCCTGTGACTTTGGGCCAACTGTGGAATCTTTTCAAGCCTCAACTTTCTCATCTGTAAAGTGGAAGTAGTGTTAATGCCTTACTTCACAGTATTGCTCGTGTGAGACAGTACAGTTAGCACGTGTCTGCTACAGCTGTTTACCAAACCCACTCTTTCTTCCTGAGCATATCTTTAAAAACATTTCCATTCTTCTTTGTAGTTAGAGGTGGCCATGTGCCTGTGCTAGCCAATGGAATGCCATCAAAATAATGTGTGACACGTCCAGGTGAGGCCCGGTAAAAACTTCCCACAGGTCCCTGTCCATGCTTTCTTCTCCTGCTAGTTTGCTGTAGACACGCAAGGCAAAGATAGTGAGGCCGTGGTGCAGAAGGAGCCTGGGCCCCTCCGTTGCCGCATGGAAGAGCTTGCTTGCTTGCTGGGTCACTCAGTCATTTCTGACTCTTCGAGACCCCACGGACTGTAGCCGGCCAGGCTCCTCTCCATGGAGCTGTCCAGGCCAGAACACTGGAGTGGGCTGCCATCCCCTTCTCCCGGATCTTTCTGATCCAGGGATCGAACCCGGGCCTCCTGCACTGCAGGCAGATTCGTTACCCTCTGAGCAACCAGGGGAGCCCTGGAATAGAGTCACTCGCTAATCAGGGATGTGGATCAGACTCTGGAATGGAGTCACTCGCTAATCAGGGACGTGGATCAGACTCCGGTGAACACACAGGGAGCTTCTGCCATGTCTGGTCCACTGCCGTTCCCAGGCTTCGCTGGCCTCAGCGGCCGGCGTCTCCACCCCTCGCTGCACTCGGGGGGCAGGCCTCACTCCTCTCCCTTCCCCTCTCCCCGCCCTGGGACCCCGCGGAGTCATCCTCATCCCCCTCAGGCCGTGGGTGCGTCCTTGGGCTCCGTGCTGCCGGGTCCCTGCCCCAGTCACACCCCCGACGGTGAGCTCTTTGTTCCCACGCCTTCTCCGGTCACCGGGCCCACAGCTGGGGCTCAGCAAGGTCAGTGGGCTGAGCAAGGAGTGCGTGTGCAGCGTGAAGATGCACCAGATCCATGTTCTGAAGACATCGGAAGGCTGGCTGATGTCTGCAAAAGGCTGTGGATGTAGCACACTCAGCGTCTCGTCCGGCTTTAAGTCTCAAAGCGGCCTGTTGGCCCGGTCACAGCTCTGGGTCGCTGCTGGGACCGGACGGCTCTCGGCGAAGCTCTCGTTTTTGCGCTGGTGCCGACGGTGTGGACGGCAGGGCCTGCGTCCCCCACCAGGTGAGCACCAAGCCCGGCTCTGTGTGGAGCTGGCTGTGGACCTGCTGCCCCTGCCCCGGCCCCAGGCTCAGCCCCTCGCCCCTCCGGCTCAGACAGTGTGTCTGGGAGGAGGGAGACGGTCTGAGGAAGGTGGGCCTGGGAAGCGACAGGGCCTGAGGCTGGGGGCAGACCTACAGCTTCTTTGGATCCCACGCGGCGTCCACGTCAGCAAGTCCAGAATCGCGGGTCCCGGCCTCGGTTCCCCCGCCTCGGTCGGCTCAGCTCCAGCGTCTCAGGGCTCCACACTCCCCATAGGGAGGTCATCACCTTATGAAAAGATTCTGGGGGCTGCCGCCACCCCAAAGTGAAAGAGAAGGTCGCTCAGTCGTGTCCGGCTCTTCATGAACCCATGGACTATACAGTCCCTGGGATTCTTCAGGGCTGGATACTGGAGTGGGTAGCCTTTCCCTTCTCCAGGGGAGCTTCCCCACCCAGGGATCAAACCCAGGTCTCCTGCATTGCAGGCGGATTCTTCACCAGCTGATCCACCAGGGAAGCCCGCCACCCCAGAAGTCATACAAAATTAAAACAGTACTAGAAATACGGCAGTCCAAATGAGTTCTGATTTTTTGTTCATGTTTATTGTTCTGACAGGGCTTTTACAACATTCCACACGGACATGTTTCTAAAATGCTTTTTCTTCCTCCTTTCTTGCTGCTGCCTCTGTTTGCTGCCTTCTTCACTCCAGCTGGGCCTCCCACCTTGGGACCCAGGAGGCAGGCAGGGCTCGTCTGAAAGCACCTGGGGACCGCGGGGCCCTGTGCCCGTGTGCGGAGCCCGCCCTGTGCCCGCGGGCAGCGCTAACGCCGCCCTCACCCGTGCGGGAGAGGGGCCAGGCCCCCAGCTCCTGCGGGCTTGGGAGGGGCGGGAAGGCCCACAGGTGCAGGGCAGTGGGAGCTGAGCCGGGAGCAGGTGAGCAGGCAGGGGCCCGGAGAGGCCGCAGCTCGCCCGCCCTGCGGGGCTGTGGGCAGCGAGGGGCGGGGGCTTCCTGCCTCTGAGGCCGGGCGGGGGGCAGGGGGCGGGGGCTGCGGCGGGGACCAGGGCCCCCAGGCCTTCCAGCGGTTCCTCTGGGACTCCTGCAGCAGCGGAGGAGAGCGACCCTTCAGAGCCAGGTTGACCAGACCCAAACCTGGGCCCCATCATGGCCTTGGGAACATCACTTCCTGTTTTCTGAGACAAGACTTGGTCCAAACGGGAAGGGATCATAAAGGCCAACTAGTCAGCAACCTCGACTTACAGAGAAGGCTGCTGAGGCCTTGTGCGGACAAGGAGCTTTAAGAATGGGCTAGTAGAAGGCAAGCAGGAGCCTGCGCCTTGACTTCTGACTCCACCCAAGTACTTTACCCAGCACAGCATTGTGAAGACAGTGCAAACAGCGCTCGGCCACCAGTTCCCCCCATTTGACACACATCCCTCCGACCATCCATCCACAGACGCACACATTGCTCCATTTAACCGCCCTGATGCCTCATTCCATCTGCGACTCATCTGTCACCCATCCTTCCACTTGTCATCCTATCCAACTAGTCGGTATCCACCCTCTACCCCCACCCTAGCCACCATCCGTCCATCTACCCACCTGTCTACCCGTCTTTCCATCCAACCACCGTGACACCATCAGCCTGGAGGAAGAGGGCAATGACTCGGGTACATGACCAGCAGTGTCTGCCACAGGGTGTGAGAAGCTACAGTTGTTACTATTAAACTCTGTTCCAAAGTCAATTCTGTGATTACCGAACTTCTACCAAGTTCACAGCATTGTGCTAAGCACTGCTAGGTAGGGGTAGGGATTCAGGAAAAAAGCCCCAAAACTAAATATTTCCTCCTAAAGAAATATGACAACTGAAAGCAATTTTAGACCTTGGGTTGGGTCTTAGGCTGGGAAAATAAAAGAAGTATAAAGAACGTAATTAAGACAATTGATGAAGTCCTAATATGGATTGTAGAATAGACAATAGTATATTGTTGATATGTTTAATTTCCTGATTTTTGTAACTGTACTATGGTTATGTAAGAGAATGTCCTTTTTCTTAGGAAATTCACACTGAAGTATTTAGGGATAAAGGGACTTGAAATCTCTGACTTACTTGAAATAATTTCAGGAAAAATATTATTTTTATCATATATGTAAATATATAATAATGTGTAATATATAAATATGCTATATATGGTAATATATACAAGGAGGAAGAGAGAGGAAGCAAATGGGGCAAAAAGTAAGCAATTGATGGATTTGGGTCAAGATTAAATGGGAGAGCCTTCCAACCACAGTAAAATCCTAAAGTAAGGAAACCCCAAGAAAAGGAAAAAGAATATATGGGGGAAACTTTACTATTGTTGCAAATTTTTTGTTTGTTTGAAATGATATGAAATTAAACGTCATTCTCCCAAATCAATAGTTCTGTTGTCATGGAGCTTATAATTTAGATGAAGGAGATACTCACTGGAAACACAAATAGGAGGAAGACAAACTGTGTATTAATCTGTTGAGTGTTCATGTTCCCTTCCCCACTCCGCAGTGTCTGTAATAAAGAGCAAGAGGGCAGAGAATGAAAGAAAAATGGTAGGAGATGGGGCTAGGGTGGGCTTGTGAGAGCCGCAGCTTCAGGGTGGATGAGAACTCAGGAGCTGCAAAGGAGCTTCTGAAAATCTGCCGTGGATTATGAATTTGATTCTTTTTCAAGAATCAAGAAGGACTGAAATGTCTTTAAAAAGTACTGTTGGTTGCTTGACTGTCTTTGAGCGCAACTTTTTGCAAAGACTGACTCACATGGAGCCCTGTGTCTTATCCCGGTTACAGATGTATGACTGGTCCCCATCAGCGAGGACTGCAGCAAGGGTGACTGGGGAATAGGCTGGTCAGAGAGAATACATACAGGCTTGAGGTGTAAATGAGCGCAGGTTAGGGAGAGAGGAAGAGGAAATCACGGGAATCCAGGTGACAGAGTGTCACCTGCTTATTTAACTTACAAGCAGAGTACATCATGAGAAATGCAGCGCTGGATGAAGCGCAAGCTGGAATCATGATTGCTGGGAGGAATATCAATAACCTCAGATATGCAGATGATACCACCCTTATGGAAGAAAGTGAAGAAGAACTAAATAGCCTCTTGATGAAAGTGAAAGAGGAGAGTAAAAAAGCTGGCTTAAAACTCGACATTCAGAAAATGGCATCTGCTCACGTTACTTCATGGCAAATAGATGGGGAAACAATGGAAACTTTATTTTCTTGGGCTCCAAAATCACTGTGGATGGTGGCTGAAGCCATAAAATTGAAAGATGCTTGCTCCTTGGAAGAAAAGTTATGACAAACTTAGACAGTATATTAAAAAGCAGAGACATTACTTTGCCAACAAAGGTCTGTCTAGTCAAAGCTATGGTTTTTCCAGTAGTCATGTTTGGATGTGAGAGTTGGACCATAAAGAAGGCTGAGTGCTGAAGAATTGATGCTTTCAAGCTGTAATACTCTTGAGAGGCCCTTGGATTGCAAGGAGATCAAACCAGTAAATCCTAAAGGAAATCAACCCTGAATATTCATTAGAAGGATTGATGCTGAAGCTCCAATACTTTGGCCACCTGATTCGAGGAGCTGATTCTTTGGAAAAGATCTTGATGCTGGAAAGATTGAAGACAGGAGGAGAAGGGGACGACAGAGGATGAGATGGTTGGATGGCATCACCAGCTCAATGGACATGAGTTTGAGCAAACTCCGGGAGTTGGTGATGGACAGGGAAGCCTGGCGTGCTGCAGTCCACGGGGTTGCACAGAGTTGGACACGACTGAGCAACTGAACAGCGACAGCAACGTAACAGAGTGGAAAAGCAGAGAAGATGGATATTTACGAAGCTCTGTACCAGGCTCGTTTACATCCTTCATCTCACTTAACCCATACAATACATCCCTGCTAACTACTCACTGTTAGTTCTACTTTGCAGATAAGGAAACTGGGTCACGGAGAGATTGCCTGCACTGCTGGTGGGGGCAGAAGTAAGAACTGTGTGGCTGTAAAGACCTTTGATGCCACACGCCTCAGGAAAGGGCACGGCTCAAAGAGACGGCGGGAGAGATGAGGGGGCGGGCCTGAAGGGGCCCGCCTTGAATGCCAGCGTCAGGGGAGCACTGACCGCGGCCCTGACTGGGGACGGTGGTAACCACTCGCATGAGTTACCATGCAGCGGGAGGTCCTGGGAAGGAACACAGAGCTCACAAGCCACCACCAGCAAGAGGAAATCGGGAAAGGTCAAAGGAGGGAGGAGAGGCCGGCCACACGTCCTGTCCACCTCCCAGAGTCCTTCCCCGGGGGTCCGTCTTGACTGAGCAATGCGCGCACCGCCAGGAAGGGTCCTGAGTCAGGACGACGGGCCAGAGACCACCTGGAAACTCATCTCAACAGCATCAAAGCCGAGACGGGGAGCCCCGCGGCAGAGCGGTCCTCCTGGGCCCCTCACCTGCTGCCCTCCGCCCGGGTGCCCCTCCCAATAAGTCTGCACGCATCTCCCCCTGGACAGGTCACTTCTGAGTGTGAGACTAGAGCCCACTCTCGGGCCCTGGAAGGGGTCCCCCTTCCTGCAGGTGGGAGTAAGATCCCCCATTCTTACTAGGAGTAGGATCCCAGGCTTCACAAACGCAGATACCCAGAAAACTACTTCGAGGAAAAGGGCTTGGTGGACATGGAATAGGAAGGATTTGGGCCAGCGGATTCCAAGCTCCCAATTACCCAGCCGCCACAGCACTGATGACAAAGAAGGTGACCTCCCAGAGTGCCAGGTTGGCTGACCTCTCAGCCTGATGGCGCCTCCTTGGGGTGGGGTCCGCCAGGCACACGCCCGCGGGGAGAAGAGGTGTGATTCTGTGGGCTGACTCCAACTGTGAGCTGCCAGCTGCCGCTTCCTGTTCTCTCCTGCCGCAGGACGGGGGGAAAGCCCCTGCCCCCCGCTGGTGGGTGATTGTTGGACTCATCCCAGCTGCTCAATAGTCCAGCCTCTCTGCTCGGTGAAATGGACTGCAGCCCAGCCCACCCGGCCAGCCCTGACCCCGGGACCGGCCCTTTCTGGATGGGATGAGGGGCTGAGCGTGTGATTCAAGCCTGTGTCAGGAGGGACGGCTTCAGGGCGGGCTGAGGGGAGCAGTGAAAGTCAGAGAAGAAGGTCACTGGGATTCAGCAAAGCAGGGTTCTCCTGACCAGGCTGGAGCCGTCTCCCGTCGGCCGGCGGGGAACTACGGCAGGGCCCACGGGGCGGCTGAGCCACAGATGGAAGGCGCCCTGGCCTCTGGTGGATGGTCAGGACGACAGCCAACCCGCCACCCTGCGTGCTCACCAGGGTGAGTGTGGACAGAGGTGACTTCTGATGCGGCGGTCTGTCACATCTTTGGGCCCGTTTGTTACAGCAGTTAGCTATTCACTCACACAGTCTGGATCACCAGGGTGTCATGCAGAGAGCACCCTACTCCTGGTTCTACCACCAACTCTCCCTGTCATCTGGGACTACTCACTGCCCTGGGCCTTGGTCTCACCAGCTGCGGGGAAAGAGGGTCAGTTAACTGATTTCCAAAGTCTTTTCTACAATGCCACAAGTCTCTTTCCTAAAAGGTGGGTGGTAGTATTTGAGAATAGAAACCCAGTCAAATATTTGACAAAATGACCCAAACGTCCTTACTAACAATATGGTAAAGTGGAACCTTGCAGTGTGTGGGTGGAGATGGGTTGATTAATGATGTCTAAGGACCACTGATAAGTAGGTCAGTAACAACTGGGAAAGGAGGTCTCTAGCACCATGCTCCAGGGCCCGTTTAAAATCAGCGGTTTGGATGGAGGCACAGAAAGGAAGCTGAATAAATACAGATCTTCCTCAACTTACAATGGGGCTACATCCAACTATATTCATGGGTTTATCTAGAGACCTACAGCCTACAGCTGGGCAAAATCATCTGAACAAAGGCTGTTTTATAAGAAAGTGTTGAATAGCTCATGTCATATATTGAAGACGATACTGAAAGTCAAAAGCAGAACAGTGGTCCGGGTGCAGAACGGTTGTAAGTGTGTGGGTTGTGTACTCTCTAGGTTGCTGACTGACTAGGAGCCGCGGCTCATTGCCCAGCATCACGAGAGAGGGCTGCACCACATCTCACAGACAGGAAAAGGTCAAAATTCAAAATCCAAAGCATGATTCCCATTGAATGCGTACTGCTTTTGCAGCATCATGAAGTCAAAACATCGTTGTAAGTCAGGGACGGTGAATATAAGGAAAGCACAGGCTGGGAGGGCTGGTTCATAGATGGAGGGGGGCTTACGCTTCAAAATAGTCTCTGTTAGGCAGGAAGTTTGGACAAAGGCAACAAAGAAAAATGAACCCAGACGAACGCAGGTCCTACAAAACTCAAGGGCCAGGGCCCTTGTTTTGGCAACAGGCCTTAGCAACAGGCTATGTGAGAGTGCCCTGGACCTTCCTGCTGACCAGAGTCAGGTCATGGCTGCTGAGAAACGCAGATGCTGAGACTGCCGCAAGCATGCACAGGGTCCCAGGAGGGGACAGCAAGGGAAGTGTCCGTCCTGAAGGTCAGGCCATACTGGGATTTCTTATTCCATTTAAGGGACCACTGATGCTTGAGAATAGGAATCAGAACAGTCTTTCTGTAAAGGGTCAGAGAGTAAACGTTTTAAGCTTGGTAGGTCATACAGTGTCGGTGTTAACTATTCAACTTGGCCTTTGTAAATCAAACGCTGCCATAGACAATAATTAAGTGTGGCTATGTCTTAATAAAACTTTATTTACAAAACAAGGAGTGGGCTAGATTTGGTCTTTGGGCTGTTGTTTGCAATCCCTGCTTAGAAAGAGGCGACATAAATGCCTGGAGCTGTCAGGGTCCTGGAGGCTGGGGCATAGGTGAAGTGGCGAAAGAAACAGGTGGGATTCAGCCTGGAGAGTTAGGCGTGCCCACCCAGGGGTCCTTGAAAGAAAACCATAATGGGGGGAAGTCATAAAGAGGCTTATTCGCCTTCACGTCAAGGAAGACCCCTTTGCTGATTTATATCAGCAAAGAGATGATTCTGTATCATCAGAGGTGTGCACGCAGAAGCTGGGGGATGGGGAGCTGGGCTGGGTGCTCCTTAACGCCCAGTCTTACTCTGGAGTAAAAAGGTTTTCTGCCTCCCACGACGTCCCTGTGTTCCCTTCCTTCCCAGCACTCAGCGTGGAGCTGGTACACCCTGCCCGCAGAGTGAGGCACTGGAATGAAACACTGGAGAGGCATCACGGTCCCTTTGATCATCGGCATCAGGAGTTGGGGAGACCGGGGATGTTTGCAGGACTGGCTTGATGGGAGACTTGTGGTGAGCCCGGTGGGCGCAGGGGGCGCCTCTCGCTGCAGACGCACTCCCCTGCCCCCGCTGGGTGAGAGAAAGCTGATTCCTCAAATGGGAAAACTGGCCCAGGACTGAGCATCCAGAGCTCCCACAATAACCAGAATGGCTGTGCTCATTCCGCTGGTCTTTCACAGTATAGGCGCCTTGGCGCCCGCAGATGGAAATACAAGCCTCCTTTGTCGGTTTTGACTGACGCCGGAAGCAGGCTTGCTAACAGAAGTGGGGCCTCTGGGTTTCTTGAGGCAGCATTCTGGATCCCGTCACCCCATCTCTGTAAGGTCGCGACTGCGCTTGACCAGGTCTTACTCATTCAATCTTGTGATAAACCAGAGGTGCCAGCCACAAGGTTCTGGTTACTAGTAAGAGAAACTCCAACTCACCCGACCGCCCGGAAGCAGAGAAGCAAGTGACTCATCACCAAAGGCATGAGACCCAAATCCCAGTTAGTGAGATACCTGCTCAGGTAAGATTCTCCCCAATTCCAAATGGCTCCAACAGTGAAGAAATGCATCCATTATCTTAGCAGCGATCCTCCGGCAACATGGGACCCCGCCTCCCTGGCTACAGCTGATTGGATCAGGGGAAAGCGCTGGACTCAGAGCAGCCAATCAGAGGCCCGGCCAACAGCCAGTGGCGGGATGTGTAGAGGCGGAGTCCGTCCAATCAAGGCACCGGCAATAAAGATGTCCTGGTTGGAGCTCCTTCTTGGAAACTTGGTCCTGAGAGTTGGAGTAAGACCTGAGTGAGACCCTTAGAGGGATCTGGAGACAAGAGTCCCAACCAAGGTAGCGCGTGGAGGAGGCTGAGCACACGGACACAGAAGCCAGGAGAAAGCAAGGAGCCGACCTGGAGAGGAGCCGCCCATCTTGAGAGCCAGAGCTGAAGCAGGTGTTCGCTGGCCTCCGGTCGGTGCTGGCCTTCATGCGTCTCTCCAGGGAGTTTGCCAGGGATGTCATGCCCACTGACGGGCCTGCCGAAGTTGCCGTCTTTGCTGCTCTCACGGTGTCTTTGTACGTGACCTCCCACCAGCCCCCCAGTATCACCAGACAGGGTGAGAGGAGAGCGGCGGACCCCCTGGAATTCTGAGTCGGTCTCTTGCAGGATCAGGATGGGATAGCAGACTCCCTGGGTCAGGTTCTCAGGGCCCGCAGGAGATGGCAGAGGGCGCTGGGAGGGGCACCCAGGTCTCTGGCCTCCTGGACGTCCTGACTCCAGCCCTAGGCCAGGGGCTTCTCTGGTCCCGAGGGGGTGAACACTGGGCAGCCAAGGCCAGGAAACTCAGCCGACGGAGGTGCCTCGCACACATGGGCAGCTGGCATTGCCCTCTGCCCTGGCCTCACCCGGGAAAGCCAGCGTGGGGTCCAGGCAGTGGGGAGGGGAAGTGGGGACTGGGTCTCCACACCTCCACACACCCTCATTTCGTTAGCAGCTCCTGGAGTTTCTCAGACAATGGAGACTGTCCAGATACCGCAGAGGCTGAGGGTGCAGTCACGGGATCCAACCAAACTCCTGGGTCTGCCGGGCAGACCTGGGTTACCGGGCAAGTCCCCCAGCCTCCCTGGGCCTCTACTTGCCCATCTGTGAAATGGGGATGATGACAGTCCCTATCACACAGCGGTGAGAGCGTGAAATGCGCTCAGGTGTGTAAAGCACTCGGGTGCTCAGTCAACACCACCTACTGCTCCTCAGGGCCAGGGTTCAGGGGAGGGCGTGGAGGACCTAGAGGAAGGAGAAAGGACACGGAGAGAAACCTCAGAAGGAGAAAACAGGAAAGAAGGGGGCCGAGGAAGGGCGAGCCACTGGGCGCCGCCCCCGGGCCTGCGTGGGGCTCCCTCTCTCGTTCTTCCCTCCCCCATATGTTCTTCAGAATTCTGAGGAGTTCTGCTTCCACCCCCAGCAGTTGCCATGGTGACGGAACCCTGGACCCAGTGGAAAGTTCTCTGCGCTTGGCAACCAGACGGCAGCGCCCAGCCTGCTGCCTGCCTCTGCGTGGGCGGCCGGCTCGGCTGCCGCAGGGCTCCTGTCCCCACGGGGACACCGCCCCCCGGGAATCCAGGCCGGGAGCCCCGGCACCGACGGCCCTCAGGGAGCTTCTAGTCTGTCCCTTTGCGGCTGGGACGCTGAGCCAGAGCGGCGATGTGCGCGTCGCAGGCCTCCTGACCCCCCGGACCCTCTCCCTTGGGTTCAGCTGTGAGTCCTGCTGGCGGGGTGCTGGGGACGTCACGGGCAAGACGGCGTCCACGGCAGGGCGGGCAGCTCTGGGGAACTGCGTGGCTGCTGAGACCCGGGGGACACCGGAAATCACGGGGACCCTGGGGAGGGCGCGACTGATACCCGCCCCAGGACAGCTCTCAGTGGGGTTTGCTGGGGGCAATTTTTGTTCTCCTCCCAACAGCCCCAGCTTTCAGCCAAAGTGAGAAGGTTGCAACACGGGCCTTCAGCAAGTGCCCCCACCCCCCACCCCACCTCGGCCTTCCCTGGCCGGGCCCATGCCCCAGCTCAGCCCTTGCCTCCCCCAGATCGAGCCTTGGTTCCCAGACGGAGTCACTGTCTCCTTCGGGGTCACGAGGTCCTAGCTTCTCTCACTTCTCATCTACTTCGTTCCTCCTGTGTGATTTTCTTCTGTGGATCCATGTTTTCAAAACGTGGTCTCCGGACTTCTCTGGTGGTCCAGTGGTGAAGAATCCACCTGCCAGTGCAGAGGACGTGGGCTAGACCCCTGGTCTGGGGATATTCCGCGAGTCTCGGGGCAGCGAAGCCCCGCCCCTGCAACCACGGAGCCTGCCTCCGGAGCCCCATGCACGTGTCTGCTGCAGCCTGCGAGCCCTCGGCGGGCTCCACAAGAGGAGCCGCAAACAAAACGTGTGGAACCAGTGCACCCCTGCTGGAGAGTAACCCCACTCCCCGCAAATGAAGCTGTGCACAGCAATGAAGACCCAGCACGGTCAGGAATATAAAAATCTTGTCCCTTGAGAAAAAAGCCTTTATTGAGTGACTTGTTCACATGGCCCATTAAAAAACAAGTCTTCCCAGCCCTGGATATCCCAGGTTTGCCTGCCCCAGAGGCAGAGAAGTGGCACTTGTGTGGTTGAATGGTGGGTACATTTCAAGAAATGAAAGTTGACACTAGCTCAGGGCTGGTGCAGGTGAAGGTCCCCAGGTTGATGACTATGGGGTTTCTCCCCAGTCCCACAAATCCACCAGTGAGAAGGACATGAACTGTCTTGGGAGCTGTGGCTACTGTCCAGACTGAGGCCAGGATGTGCCATGTCAGGCCCACCCCACCTCCTGGGAGCCTTGAGGGTCTAGGCATTTGCGGAAAGTAAAAGACTCTTGTGGTCTGCTGAGAATCCAGCCCTTGGAAAGAAGGGGGTCTCCCATCCTGTTTCTGATATTATGACGTGGATGACAAAACCGCTTACTGGAGGCAAAGGGCTTTCCTTGAGCCATCTTAGTGGCCCTGGAAGCTATTACCCCCAAACTAGAGATGAAACCCATGAGTTCTAATTTTCAGTGGAAACTTGGAGTTGCAAAATTCCCTCAGAGGTAGATTTTGCCCAATGTCCTCATTGCCCAGGGCTGTGAACTGCAATCTAGGGGAGGAAGTGATGGCACAGGCAGGGGGTGGGTACAAGGTCCAGACCACGGGATAAAGGCTCAAGTCCCACCTCTCGTTCCTGAGCTGAGTGATTACAGAAGAATGACATCACTTCTCTAAGCCTCAGTCTTTCCATCTATAAAATGTGGCCCCTGTTCATTCCTTCACCAGGTCACGTGTTCCACAGGAGAAGGACCATATTAACCTCTTGCTTCTCTTCCACATTCCTACTACAGAGAGCCTGGCATTAAGCAGTCCTGGAGAAATCAGAGGATAGGAGCCAACCACAAGGACATTCCTTCCCCAGACCATCCACCACTCATTCGTTTCATTAACCAATTTGCTCACTTGTTCAACCAAAATTTATTGTTATCATGTACATGTCGGGGACACAGCGGTGTGGGAGACAGACGAGAAGCTTATTCCTAACTCATGAGGTCAAAGGTGGTCCTCACACAGTGGAATGTGGGAGGTACAGGATACAGAGGAGGCACCTTCAGTTCTGCAGAACCCAGGAAGACTTCCTAGAGGAGGTGACAACTCAGCCAAGATCTCAAAGATAAGAAGGCTTAACATAAGCAAGGCAAGTAGCGTTGGAGCTCTAGGAAAGATAAGTGTAGCCTGGAGGGGGAGGGGTTCCCCGGGGGCCACACGATTCCCCTTCCCAGAGAAACGACCTCATTCTGAGCAGAGACCAGTCCGGTGGTTCAGGACCATGGAGAGCAGCACCTCGGGGACTTGGCGCCGTTTTGAACTTGCTGGTTTGCAGGGGCTCAGCTCAGGCCAAGGCCTGAGACAGGCAGGCCGGTGGGGCCTGGGGACCAGCAGGTTAGAAGCAGAGGAAGGGGAATCTGGGGGCTGACCAAAGTCCCGCCCGTCACCTCTCCTACTGCATGACGGCCGCGGTCACCAGACCCAAGCCTGGTGGGCAATTCCCAGGCCTGAGAGTCCAGGGACCCTGCTGGCCACAAGGAAAATGGCAGGGTGATTGAGACAAGTGATTCTCAAACTGTTACAGAATCAGAAATCCCTTTGAGAACCTCCCAAATAATGAAGAATAAATTTAGAAACACAACACAGTAAAGAAGTAGATTAAATAGTCTGTCAGAAGGTCATAAATGTTACGGGAAAAAGGACCCTCCCTCCTCAGTAAAAAAAAAAAAAAAGCACACCCAAGTGAACCGAATTTTTTGGTATAATTTAGGCAGTTCTTTTTTTTCCTTCTGGCATTCTAAGATCATCTCTCCATTATTTGTTTATTTATTATTTTTAATTGAAGTTTAGCTGATTTACAATCTTATATTAGGTTCAGGTAAACAATACAAGTGATTCAATATTTTTGTAGGTTATATTCCATTTAAACTTACCATAAAGCACTGGTTGTATTCCCCGTGCTGTTCAATGTATCCTTGCAGCTTATTTCTTTTATGCATATTGTAGTTTGCAACTCTCAATCCTCTAGCCCATCTTATCCCTTCCTCCTTTTCCCTCTCCACCAGTAACCACCAGTTTATTCTCTGATTCTGTGATTCTTAGCATGCCTGAACCCTCCGTGGACACGTTTAAGAACCAGTCCCCCTCCAGAGTATAACCCACCCCGCATGAGAGTGGGGGTGTGGGGGGGAGGGACAAAGGTGGAGAGAGCAGCTGGCCGCGTCTGCCGGGACCCCAAGACAGGTGTTGGGGGGCCCATGCTCCCTGACCAGCTGCTAGGGGCATCCCGGGCCCCCGGCTCCTGACTTACCTGCAGCCCCATCTCTCCGGCATCATATTGACTGAGCGTCTATGCTGGCTCAGTCCCTGTTCTAGACATTAAGGAGGCACCAGTGAGCAGAAAAAGTAAAGCCAATGCCCTCCCTGACCCCCGGAGCCTATATGCTAGTGGATGGATACAGAGAGTGAATAATAGAATAACAAAATTACACAGTTCATTCAAAGCAGTACGTGCTGGGAAATAAAGAGACCTGGCAGGTTAAGAGGGACTGGTGACCTAAACAAGAAGGAAAGCCAAAAAAGAGGGGACGCATGTACATGTACGACCGATTCACTTGTTGTATGGTAGAAATTAGCACAATGTCGTAAAGCAACTATACTCCAGTGTGTGCGTGCGAAGTCGCTTCAGTCGTGTCCGACTCTGTGTGACCCCATGGACTGCAGCCCGCCAGGCTCCTCTGTCCGTGGGATTCTCCAGGCAAGAATGGTGGGTTGCCATTTCCTCTTCCAGGGGATCTTCCCGACCCAGGGACTGAAACTGTGTCTCTCCATCTCCTGCATTGGCAGGTGGATTCTTTACCACTAGCACCTCCCTGTCAATACGCCAGTAAAGAACTTAAAAAGTAGATAACCAACAAAGACCTACCGTATAGCACAGGGAATCCACTCACTACTCTATAATGAGCTAGATGGGAAAAGAATCTAAACAGGGTGGATACGTGTATACATATCGCTGAATCACCTTGCCGTGCACATGAAGCGAACACAACATTGCAAACCAACTCTGCTCCAACAAACATTTAAAAAGAATTGTTGGTCTAGGTGGGAATAACGTGGTTGACCATTATACTTTTTATGTTTTCTTAATTTTTTTGCAATAAAGAATTGGAGATTAAAAAAAGAAAGAGAGATTGGGAACACTCAGGATGGGCTGGGTGGGTGAGGGTCAGTTGCAATTTTAAACAGGAAAGAGGGACCCTCACCGAGAAAGTGACCTCTGAGCAAAGACGGGAAGAGGGTGAGGGAGGAGCTGCAAACCCAGGAAGCAGCCAGAGTGAGCAGGGGGCTGCGCCTGGCGCCTGGGCGGAGGGCAAGGGCCAGGCGGGGGGAAGTGAGGGGGCAACGCGGGACCTCCGCCAGGCTGGTAGCCAGGGCAACGAGGAAACAGGTCAGGTTCTGAACAGATTCTGAAGGTAGGACCAGCAGGATTTGCTGAAGGATCAAATACGGGATGAAGAGAGACGACTCAAGAATGACTCTTTGAGCCGAGCCCCTGGGAGGGTGGAGTGCCCCTCCGCCGAGATGAGGAAGACGCTGCGGGAGGCGCGGTTGGGAGACGGAAGGTCTCACGTCCAGCTGTGTGTGCCGTTTAAAATGACTGACTGGTGTCACAGTTCGTCTGCCCGGGTCCTTGCTGCGTGCGGGCTTCCTTGTCATAAGGCAAGGGGGTGTCTTAGTTCCCCAGCCAGCCACTGAACGCGCATCCCCTGCATGAGAAGACAGATCCTGAACCGCCGGGCCACCGGGGAGCCCCCCGGCCGTGTTTTTTGAGACGATCATCGGGCATCGCAGTGGAGACGTGGAGGAGGCGTTTGAAAAGTGAGCCGGACTCCACAGCCCGCGTGGCCGCAGGGGCTGCCTGGGCCCAGGTCCCCTCAGAGCCGGCCCGTCTCCTCACGCAGCTCCCACCGCGGCTTGCAGGTCCCCGGGGTGGGTTCGCTGTCTGCTGAGGCCGCCCCGTGTGTCGGGACAGCCCTGAGCGAGACAGTTCTTGCCGCCCTGAGCAGACTTCTGTCCCCGTGTCTCGGGACTGCCGAGGGAGACGCGGATGAGAGACACGGGGTGAGCTCAGAGTAAGAGACTCTGAGAGTGGAGGCGGCCCGTGGGGTCCTGACGCCGCCCCCGGGCCTGGCTTGACCCTCATGAGGCCGGGTTTCCCCGGGATACCTGGAGCTCCCCACAGCGCCCCCTTCTCTTCAGCTGGCTCCAGGGGGCTCTGCCCTGCCCTGGACCCCTGCCCAGGCAAGCCCAGGACGGAAGAGGGGCTGTCAGGACTCAGCGAGAGGACGTGTCCCTTCTCGTCCCTGCGCCTGGGGCAGAGAAGGTGCTAGAAGTGATGAGACAGGAGAGTCACCTTGCTCCAGAGGCGCCTGAAAGGGAGGTGGACGGGAGTCAGCGGGATGAAGAGCGGGAGGGGGTCCCCGTCCTCAGGCCGGCTCTTCTCCACCCTGAGCACACCCAGCTCCGCCACACGGCCTCCCCCTGGTGAGTGGTCCTGCCCCTTGGGGAGCGTGCCCGGCACACAGCCTCCGGAGAGAATACAGCAGAGTGTAGGAGAATGCCCACAGGCCACAGCCAGAAATTCCACCCAGGCCCCATCCTTACCGTGGGACCCGAAACCGCCTACTCAAGCCCTCTGTGCGTCAAGGTCTTCTGAAGACAAGGGGGTACTAACAGGCCTTACTCTGCAGACTCTGCAGACTCTGACGATGAAGGGGGATAATGCCTGGAGAGTCTAGACGTGGTGAGCGCGCAGGAAACGCGCGCACCCATCGTCCTGGGTGGAGCTTGACTCTGAACCGACCTCAGCCTGTGCTCCGCCCAGCCAGCCCTGGTCTGCCCCGGTTCACACGGCCTGCTCCAGCCCACGTGCTCAGGCGCCCATGTCACAGACGCGGGAAGGAGGGTAACTCTGAGAGGCTGACATTTCTCAGGCCCTACAGCTTGCTGTTGCTGTTCAGTCGCTCAGTCATGTCCGACTCTTTGCGACCCCATGGGCTGCAGCACGCCAGGCCTCCCTGTCCTTCACTATCCCCCAGAGTCTGCACAAGTTCATGTCCATTGGGTCGATGATGCCATCCAACCATCTCTTCCTCTGTCGTCCCCTTCTCCTCCTGCCCTCAATCTTTCCCAGCATCAGGGTCTTTTCCAAGGAGTCAGCTCTTCACATCAGGTGGCCAAAGTATTGGAGTTTCAGCTTCAACATCAGTCCTTCCAATGAACACTCAGGACTGATCTCCTTTAGGATCTCCTTGCAGTCCAAGGGACTCTCAAGAGTCTTCTCCAACACCACAGTTCAAAAGCATTAATTCTTTGGTGCTCAGCCTTCTTTACGGTCCAACTCTCACATCCATACATGACCACTGGAAAAACCATAGCAACACTATAGCTGGTCAGGGAAAACTCAGCCCTGGTCCAGCTCAGGAGAGAGGCAGTTACTGACCTAAGTGAAGGTGTGGTGGGAACTTGAGGCTGGAGCGAGAAGCAGAGGATATACGCAGCGTTGCGGGTCAGGGGTGCGTTTCCAGCAGGAAGAGGGAGTGGAAACCTGGAGCCCCCTGAGGGGCAGAGGAAAGTCTGCCGTGGACATCTGGCTGCCCCGTTAGGCCCACAAACCTTGCCTGCCTCGGCCCTGAGTCCCGAGCTCCCGCAGAAGAGCTGTGTGCCAAATCATGGGCTTCGGGGACCCCGCTCCCCGGCCCCACGAGCCCCCTGTCTCAGCTCCGTCCCGCCCTTCTGCCTGCACGCACCGGAGCCTGGGCTCTGCTCCCCCGGCACCCAGCAGGCTGTCTGCCTGGGCAAGCTCCCTCGGCTCTCAGACCCCAGAACACGGCCCCGGAGCCGGGGGCCCTCAGAACCCGGGACGCAGCCCCGGAGCCGGGGGCCCTGATGCACTGTTGGCTGTGCGTCCTGGGGCCCACTGCGCAGTCAGGCTGCTTCTAGGCCTCAGGCTCCGTGTCCCTGAGCCGGTTCACTGCCTGCCCACCCCTCTGCGTCTGCCCAGCATCCTCGTCCCTGCCCACCAGGGAGAGCCCCTCCAGGACACCCTCCCTCCTCTCCCGTCCTCATCTGCTCCCTCCACGCCCTTAATCACGCCCAGCTCCAGCTGCTGTCTCCGTCTGGACGCCATCACTTGGCTGGACCACTTCCTGTCCCCTCCTGACCCCACAGTGACCCCCCAGCGGCCCCTCCCCTCCTCATCACACACACAATTCCATCCTTCCTGCCGAAGCCAAGTGGGTCCTTCTCCTCCAGGGCTCCTCGATGTCCTCAGTACAGAGTCCAAATCCTACCACAGGCCCTGCACGGCCCTGGGAAGCTGGACCTCTTCTTCTTTGTAAATGTTTATCTATTTTTCTGTGCCAGGTCTCAGCTGCAGCATGTAGGAGCTAGCTTCCTGACCAGGGATCGAACCTGGGCCCCCTTCACTGGGGCGGGGGTGCGCAGAGCCTGAGCCTCTGGACCACCAGGGAGCTCCCAGAAGCTGGACTTCTGCTCCTCTCTGCAGCCTCCTGCCTGTCCGTGGCCCTCTGCTCTGCCTGGAGATCACTCGGCTTGTTTCAGGAACCGCCGCGCTCCTCTGCACCTGTGCACATTCTGTTCTTTCAGCCTGGGATGTGTTAGGGCTCCCTTGTCTGCGGGAGAAACACGCATCCCTCACATTCATCAAGCGTGTACAGGGAAACCTGTCCTGACCACCCAGAGTTGTACAATTCCTCCTCAAACTTACACAACTTACTATGAATCAGTTCAGTTCAATTGCTCATGACCCCATGAACCTCAGCACGCCAGGCCTCCCTGTCCATCACCAACTCCTGGAGTCTACTCAAACTCATGTCCATCGAGTCGGTGATGCCATCAAACCACCTCATCCTCTGTCATCCCCTTCTCCTTCTGCCTTCAATCTTTCCCAACATCACGGTCTTTTCAAATGAGTCAGCTCTTTGCATGAGGTGGCCAAAGTATTGGAGTCTCAGCTTCAGCATCAGTCCTTCCAATGAACACCCAGGACTGATCTCCTTTAGGATAGACTGGTTGGATCTCCTTGCAGTCCAAGGGACTCTCAAGAGTCTTCTCCAACACCACCGTTCAAAAGCATCAATTGTTCGGTGCTCAGCTTTCTTTATAGTCCAACTCTCACATCTATACATGACTACTGGAAAATCCATAGCCTTGACTAGACGGACTTTTGTTGGCAAAGTAATGTCTCTGCTTTTTAATATGCTTTCTAGGTTGGTCATAACTTTCCTTCCAAGGAGTAAGCGTCTTTTGATTTCATGGCTGCAATCACCATCTGCAGTGATTGTGGAGGCCGAAAAAATAAAGTCTGACACTGTTTCCACTGTTTCCTCATCTATTTCCCATGAAGTGATAGGGCCAGATGCCATGATCTTAGTTTTCTGAATGTTGAACTTTAAGCCAATTTTCACCCTCCTCTTTCACTTTCATCAAGAGGCTCTTTAGTTCCTCTTCACTTTCTGCTATAAGGGTGGTGTCATCTGCATATCTGAGGTTATTGGTATTTTTCCTGACAATCTTGATTCCAGCTTGTGCTTCCTCCAGCCTAGCGTTTCTCATGATGGACTCTGCATATAAGTTAAATAAGCAGGGTGACAATATACAGCCTTGACATACTCCTTTTCCTATTTAGAACCAGTCTGTTGGTCCATGTCCAGTTCTGTTGCTTCCTGACCTGCATACAGGTTTCTCAAGTAGGCGTTCATAAATATGTAAATAATGACTGTGTTGACAGCAAGGATGGGAAGAGAAAGGGAAGGATGACAGAAAGAATGATTGGATGGATGTACGGATGGAAGGAAGGGGAGAGCAAAGATGGATGGATGGGTGCGTTGAGGAGCGAGGATGGAAGGGAGGATGGGCACTGACTGAAAGGAGGTGAGGATAAAGGCTGGACGATGGGCGGCTAGAAAGACTGAAGTTTGGATGAAAAGAAGGAGAGTTGGAAGAAAGGAAAGAAGAATGACTCAGAATCGTTGGATGGAAGGAGTGAGTGGATGGTGGGATGAATGAAGGGCTGAGAAGATGGAGGGAAGAATGGAAAGGCTGAGTGAGTGCGTGAATAATCAGACGTGATTCATGGATGATGTAAGGTTTTATGCCACTGAAGCTGGTTGACTTTCCTGCAAGACAGGCTGGGGCTCCCTCGTCGTCCCTGTAGCTGGTCTCAGCTGCCTGATCTGGTGTATTTACACTGCACACTTTGACCTTAGACAATAAACGCATCATCCATTTGTGCTTATTAGGAAGAGCTACAATTCTGTAGATCAGTTAGTCCTGTAGATTAAGGATGTGTCAGAGCAAACAGAACTCTGAGGGTGCAGGAGCCTGCCTGGGCCGCAGCCGGGACCCTGAGACCTCAGCCTGAGCCCCTGCGGACTCAGAGGAGCTGAGACTCAGGGAGCACGCTTCTCCCCGAGCTGCTCACCTCCTCCCCCGGGACCCTGAGACCTCAGCCTTGGTCTCAGCTCCTCTGACCCCCTGCGGACGGCATGCTGCTCCCCGAGCTGCTCACCTCCTCTCCCGAGAGTCTTGCTCTGAGCAGTTCCTCGCCGGTCACCAACCTGGAGAGAGGTCTTTTCACGGAGCAGTTGTGAAAAGGAAATGACCTCACCCAGGGCTGAGGCTGGGGAGGCCGAGGTGGGCCAGCTGCCTTTCTGCACCCTGAGCGATCCTGAGCGGAGCAGAGGAGATGGATCCAGGGCCCGCTTCCGGGCGCCCTGCCGGGGCTGCAGCGCAGAGAAGGTCTGGGCAGTGCTGGAGAGCAGGCTCAGAGCCTGGGAGCCCTCGGGGGAGGTGAGCGGGAGGGCAGGGTGCCCCCGGGACCCCTAGAGAGGCCTGCTGTGGAGGGACCCAGCCGGGTGGGCAGGACCAAGGCTGAGCCCCACCTGTGCTCCCAGCCTTCTCCCCGCCACGGCGCCCGTCCCTCTCCTCAGCTCTTCACTGCGGACTTTTTAATGAGGCCTCCAGAAGGCGCCCGGATTCCTTCGGTGCCCACTCACTGCCCTGCCCGCCGGCATCCCGTGAGGCTGCAGTGACCCAGCAGAGCCACGCCTGGGGGGCCGCTGGCCCCTCTCTCCGTCTCCTCCCGCACAGCCCCCTCCGGAGCCCTGGAGGCCGCCTCTGGAGCTCCTCTTTACCTGCTCATGGAGACTGCTACCAGCCCCTAAAGGGGCGGCCTTGGGGCTTCAACTACATAACGCTCAACCCAGACCCACGGCAAGGGGACCCAGAGCGGTCACACAGTTCAGTCGCCGGGGCCGGGTTCTGGAAGGCACCCTTAAGGCGAGGGGAGGGCCTTCATTGTCTCAGCCTCTGAAGTCACCCTGCCTGTTAGCTTTCTTTTAGGTGGCCTGAGGACAAAGCATGCATTTTTGAAATGGCAGCATTTTATTTTCTTTTTCTCCTTTTCTTCCTGGAAAACAATTCAGGGCCTTCTTTTCATGCTTTGTGACCATAGTGACTGAGAAAAGTCTGCTCTGGAAAGCTGGGGGAGAGTCCAAGTTTCCTAGGGAGGCCGATGGCCTCGGGGTGGGCCAGGCCATGCTCCCTGGGGCTGGTGTGGTTACCCCACCCCCAGCCCCCGACTTGCCTCTTCGAGGGCCTCGAGCCTGCTGTGGTTTTCAATGTTGTTATTTTTCAGAGTTAAGAATCTGTGGTTTTTAATTGCACCCCAGGACACATACCGCCCTGCTCTGTTCCCGACCACTGCGCTCCCTAGAGGCAGAGCGAGAGACTCCAGGTAAGGTGCGAGGCATTGTCACTCCGACCGCTCCCCAAAACACACAGAGCTCTGTGCTTACTCAGCCAGAGACGAGTGCTAGGAACGTCTGCAGAGAACTAGCTATACAAGGTCTCAGGGTAAAATATGCTTGTGTAAAGTAATACTTCAGTTGTAGAAATACATAGCCAAATTGTCACAGTGCTGTCGTTGGAGATTTTAATACTTCGCGTCTTGAAGGGTTCAGTCTCCTTGCCTCCCCTCTCACCCCTTGTAGTCATTTCCAGCATCTCGTCCAGAGAGAAACTTAAGGCACACACATTCAGGGTCGGGGTCAGAAAACTTACTCTATAAAAGACCAGAGAGCAAATATTTTCAACTCTGTAGGTCTCACGGTCTCCGTGGTAGTCATGCAACTCTGCACAAAGCAGCCGTGGACAATAGTATAGTAACGGCTGTGTTCCAATAAAACTTTATTTACAAATATAGGCTGAGCGCCTGATTTGGCCCTTAGGTTATATTTTGCCAGTCTCTCTGTAGAAAAAGGGCAGATATATAAATGGCCAGAATGGCAAACATTCAGGAGGATAAGGGAAAGAACTGGTTGGATTTCTATGTGGAGAAGACTTGGAGCATTAGACATCCACCTCTTTAAAGCATCACAAGGAGGAGGAAGGACTCTGTGGTCCCAGAGGCAGGCTGTACTGGGTGGGGGGAGTTACATGTATGCTAAAGGTCCATCTAGTCAAGGCTATGGTTTTTCCAGTGGTCATGTATGGATGTGAGAGTTGGACTATAAAGAAAGCTGAGCGCTGAAGAATTGATGCTTTTGAACTATGGTGTTGGAGAAGACTCTTGAGAGTCCATTGGACAGCAAGGAGATCCAACCAGTCCATCCTAAAGGAAATCAGTCCTGGGTGTTCATTGGAAGGACTGATGTTGAAGCTGAAACTCCAATACTTTGGCCACCTGATGCAGAGAGCTGACTCATTTGAAAAGACCCTGATGCTGGGAAAGGTTGAGAGCAGGAGGAGAAGGGGACGACAGAGGATGAGATGGCTGGATGGCATCCCCGACTCAATGGACGAGGGTTTGGGTGGACTCCAGGAGTTGGTGACGGACAGGGAGGCCTGGCATGCTGTGGTCCATGGGGTCGCAAAGAGTCAGACACGACTGAACGACTGAACTGAACTTGACGCTAAGTCACTTCAGTCGTGTCTGACTCTTTGCTACGTCATGGAGTGTAGCCTGCCGTACTCCTCTGTCCATGGGATTCTCCAGGCAAGAATACTGGAGTGGGTTGTCATTTCCTCCTCCAGGAGATCTTCCCGACCCAGGGATTGAAACACCTATCTGTTAGGTCTACCTGCATTGGTTAGGCGGGTTCTTTACCACTAGCGCCCCCTGGGGGGTGGAGTCACAGGAGGTATATTTTCATTCAAGACATAAGTAACCAAAGATGCCCACAAACAGTGAAGGGGTGAGTTCCCCATCATTGGTCTCTTTGAGTAGCGGGGTCTGTGCTCAATCCCCTTGAAGTCTGGCAGGCCTGTGACAACGTGAGGATGATGCTACGTGGCTTCTGAGGCTGGGTCACAACAGGTGACAAGCTCTGTCCGTTTCTGCTGGGATGTTCGCCCCTGGAACCCAGATGCCATGCTGTCAGGAAGCCCGGCCACGTAAAGGCCTCCAGCTGCTTCGGCTGACTGCCCCGCTGAGGCCCCGGCTGAGAGCCGGCCTCGGCCTCCAGACACAGGTGTGCAGGAGTCTTCAAAACGACACCAGTCCAGACACTGGAGCCGCCTCGCAGGCTCAGCGAGAGCCAGCCGACCCCCAGAAATGCAGGACACAGGAGCAAAATGTGGTTTTCAAAACACTGAACTGTAGTTGATTTACCATGCTGTGCTGGTTTTGGGTGCACACTAAAATGATTCAGTTATAAATATGTATGTATATATGCATGTATGTGTATAGATATACTCTTTTTCAGACTCTTTTCCATTATAGGTTATGATAAGACATTGACTATAGTCCTCTGTGCTATACAGTAGGCCCTATTTATCTGTTTTATATGGTGTGTCTGCTAATCCTGATTTCCTAATGTATCCCTCCTCCTCTTCCCCCTAAGGTAATCATAAATTTATTTTCTGTATCTGTGAGTCTGTTTTGTAAATAAGTTAATTTGTATTTTTTTCCTTATTTTGTATCTTCTTTCTTTCTTTTTTTTCCAGACTGTGAAGGCTGTGCAGTAGGTGGGATCTTAGTTCCCTGACCAGGAAGCGAACCTATGTCTCCTGCACTGGAATCAGAGTCTTAACCATGGACTGCCCAGGAAATCTCTGTATCATTTTTTGAATTGTATTCTGCATATAAGTGATATCATGTGGTATTTGTCTGGCATACTCCACTTAGTATGATAATCTCTAGGTCCATTCATGTTGCTGAAAATGGCAGCATTTCATTTTTTATGGCTGAATAATATTTTACTATATATATAGATATATATGTAACGGAATAGATACCTGCCTATAAATAGATACAGATAGATATCTATATACAACCTCTTTATCTGTTCATCTGCTGATGGACATTTACGTTGCTTCCGTGTAAAATGTTGTGGTTTGTGGTTTTAAGTCACTCAGTGGTGGGGGCAGTTTGCTATTTAAAAACATTGAACAAGGGCTTCCCTGGTGGCCCAGGGGTTAAGGATCTGCCGTGCAGTGGTCTGGGGAGGTCTCACGTGCCGTGCGTGGGGCAACTGGGCCCGGGTGTCTCAGCTACTGCAGCCCACCTGCCTGGGAGCACATGCTCCCCGAGACAGGCCCCCGCGGTGAGGAGCCCGCACCCCAACTCCAGACAAGCCCTCGATCAGCGCAACCAGGGAAAAGCCTGCACAGCAGCGAAGACCCCGCACAGACAAAATGAAATAAAGATTTTCAAAAATGAACAGCAGCAAGTCAGCGTGTTGCTGTAACCCCAGTGTTCCCTGCCTCACCGTCTGGAAACCCGCTGACATTGACCCCTTCCTGGAGAGCAGCTCCCTGGAGCGGCCCTCTGCTCCTGCGCCCCCTCCTCGGTCTCTGAGTCCCCCTGGGGTGGGGACAGCCCCCTCCTGCGGAGTCTACAGGGCCTCCTCCTACCAGGGGGTTCGCTCCAGGCCTGGGGGGGTGGGGGCACGGAACGGAACGGACGCTCCTGCCTGCCGGCCGCGGGGCCCTGGGCTGCATCCTCAGTGCGGGTGGTCCCGGGACCGTCCACCGCCCTGGGCTCCGGTGGGCGCCTCTACCAGCGGCAGCAGGAGGGTGAAGCCCGGCTCATCTTTAACTCCCAGGGGCCTTCACCTGAGCCCGGAAGGTTCACCCACCACCGGGACCCTGTCAGGCCCTGGGGCCACATGTGAGCCCAGGAAGAGGAGAAGCACTTCCCTTGTTCTCTCTCCTCACCGCCCCCAGGCCCCCTTTCATGGCTGCTCTTCCCAAGATGACTGACAGCTCCATCCCACGCAGACGTCACCTGAACCTCTCCCACCCCAGATGCGGTCAGCACCACGGTCCCACCATGGCGACCCCCAAGGAGCCCCTCGCTGCTCTCCTGAAAGTCCGGCGGTCCCGCAAGCGCGCGGGGTTCCACTTCTTTCCCCTGCGGTGCCCGTGACCCAGGTCGGGGCAGCTCCCTGCACGTGGCTTCTGCGGGAGAGTGACGAAGGTTCCGAGAGCCGGGCGGGGCGGGGGCTGAAACACGGCCTCAGAGGAAACCAGACCTGCCCTGGCCCTGTGACCTTGGCCAGGTCCCTGACCATCTCTGGTTTCTGGACGCGTGGAGACAGCGGCCCTTCGGGGGCAGCGGGGCGGCTCGGGGAGACGACACGTGTGATGTGCGCTCAGCCATGCCTGCTGCATGGAGGGCCCGCTGTAAGCAGTCGCAGCCCAGCACGGCGCAGGCGGCCCCGGGCCTGGCTCCTGCGTTTCCTGAATCTGACTGCCCCGCTTCCATCCGACCTCACACTCCTGGCCCCGAGCCCGTCCTCCTCATGAAATGACGACTTCCCTTCACTGCTGGACACTATCGCTTACACTATCGGAGTGTATCCCCTCCCCACTATCCTCACGGTCCAGGGAGCCACAAGCCCACTCCCTTCTCGGGCGCGTGAGTCAGAACAGACCCTTCTCCCTGTCCTGGCAGACCCCTCTCTCTTCTTCACCCCAAACAGAGAGGAAAAGGCCCCGGAAAGGGAGGGGTTGGGAACTGGCCTTGGCATCAGGGCCTTGGCATCAAGTGTACGCTGCTGGAAATGTGACCTGCAGAGCGCCTGGGGACACACCTCTGTCCCCACCAGCCGCCTGAGCTTGGGCAAGCTCCTTTCCCTCTTTGAGCCTCAGTTTTGTCATTTCTGAAATGGGCGCAGAAGTTCCAGTCTTGAGGCGTCAGGGCTTGCTTGCCTCACTTGGGCTGAGCCAAGACCCCGCACTGAGTGGGTCATGACCCCACGAAGCTGGTCCCCTTCTTTCCGGGCTCACTGGCATCTTCAGCCCCTGCCCTACAGTCTGTGATGATGACGTGTGCACAGACTGGCTCACCCTTTGCACGTGGGCGCCTGGAGAGCTGGCCTCTCCACCGCGTCCTCTGTTAGGGACCCCGTGCCCAGCACTGGGCCACACGCAGAGAACCACCCTGAGTCAGAGGAACGAACGTGCAGATATATGATTTCTAGCTGGGACTGAGAACCCAGGGAAGAAGCTCCCAAGGAACACCTTGGGGTGAGTCAGCAGGCAGAGGCAGGTGAGGGCAAGGAGCATGGTCTCCGCCCACCTGACCTTCGGAGAATTCCTAGACAGGGGCCAAGGACCAGCTCAACCCAGCCCACTGTAGGCGGTGCTGACTTGGGGCATGATGGATCTCCTTTCCCAGAATCCAGGGGCCCTGGAGGCACCTCAGTTGAAGAAATCTCTAGAATCCACAGGCCTGAGTTGCTCTGCTCTCCCCAAGTCAGTTTCATTCTGTAATCTTTCTCACTGTCATGATCCCATTACAATGTATTGTTTTATTTGATAAACTTAATGTTTGATGAATGTTGTATTTAGTTTAAGCAATAATTATGATGTACCAGGTACTATTCTTGGTGTTTAAAAAATATGAATTGACTGAACTACATCAAAGCTAGAGGATGCTGTCGCTCAGTCGCTCAGTCATGTCTGACTCTTTGCGACCCCATGGACTGCAGCATGCTGGGCCTCCCTGTCCATCACCAACTCCGGAGTTTACTCAAACTCATGCCCATCGAGTCAGTGATGCCATCCAGCCATCCCATCCTCTGTCATCCCCTTCTCCTCCTGCCCCCAATCCCTCCCAGCATCAGGGTCTTTTCCAATGAGTCAACTCTTCACATGAGGTGGCCAAAGTATTGGAGCTTCAGCTTCAGCATCAGTCCTTCCAATGAACACCCAGGACTGGTCTCCTTTAGGATGGACTGGTTGGATCTCCTTGCAGTCCAAGGGACTCTCAAGAGTCTTCTCCAACACCACAGTTCAAAGGCATCAATTCTTGTGCACCCTTCTTTATGGTCCAACTCTCACATCCATACGTGACTACTGGAAAATCCACAGCTTTGACTAGACGGACCTTTGTTGGCAAAGCGATGTCTCTGCGTTTTAATATGCTGTGTAGGTTGGTCATAGCTTTTCTTCCAAGAAGATGGATAGCACTCATTAACAGAAACTCAGAGAGGTTGAGTAGCGTTCTGGACGTCATGTGGCTGATGGATGTCAGACCGGGGTTCTCTGCTCCTCTGAGAGGCGGCAGCTGAGAGCGGGGCACAGCACAGCTCGGCTCGGCCTCCAGACACGGTCTTGTCCCATCAGCTCCTCCAGGTGCCGCGTGGGCCTCAGTTTCCATCTGTAAAAGCGGAATAAAGGCCTGCTCTGTGGGAGTGCAGGGCTGGGGGCCTGGCCGCCATCTTCTCTCCTTCCCGTCCACCACCCGCCAAGGTTGGCTTGGAAGCGTGTGCAAACAGGATCCTGCTGGAATAAGCCACTAGGGCAGCAGGAGGTCAGAGCAGGCGGGGAAGGAGCCTCAACCCCGGGGCTGGCTGCTCGGGGTGCCCGGGGTGCGCTCTGAACCGCACGGGGCCAGGCACGCAGGAGCCCTGCAGCCCGGGCCTGGGCGGTTCGCCAGGGGGCAGGGGGCGACCCTGGGGTCAGACGGCCTCCCCGGCACGGCCCGCCCGCACGGTGAGGAAATCCACTCTGTTCCCGAAGGGCTTCGTGCGCCAGCGTCCTGCCAAGGTACACAGGCCCTCGTGTGTGAGGCCGGGATCCAGGCAGGAGGAGGCCCAGCCGGAGAAACCCGTCAAGCCCCGACCCAGGAGGGGTGGTCATCCTCTAAGCCAGCCTCCAGCCTCAGAGTGCCCACCCTAGCCGTGCCAGCCCCCCGTGAGGGGAGGACCACCAGGGGCCTCGGCGGGGAGACGGGAGCCCAGCGCTCCGCCGGCCCCCCTGCAGGAAGGAGCCGGAGGTCGCCGGGGCTGAAGGTCACACGGGGCGCTGGCCGCCGGCCACCGCGGGGGCCTGTCCTGGGAGGCCTTCCAGGTTGCCCTCTGACTTTCTCCCCGAAGGAGGAGACGGCCTTGGGCACCGCCAAGCCGTCTGCGGAGCAACAGAGAGCTCTTCTTATGGGGCCCTCCCTGGCCGCAGCTCCCGCGGTCCCTCCGTGTGGCCTGTGCAGAATCCGTCCTCTGACCGGCCTGTAAGGACCGCCCGGGGGGTGAGGTGGGGTGGGGTGTTAACCGTGACAGTTCATACTTTGCAAGGATGAAAACTCACGCTGTGAGTCTTCCCGCCCCATCCTGACGCGTCTTGGTTTGGTCAGACAGGGGGAACCTTAGAAACGGCAGAGGCGGGGTCAGCCCTCCCCGCCCACGGGGGATGCGGCGCGGCTTTGCGGCTGCGGCAAGTCGGCGACCAGCGCGTGGGGGCAGGTGGACGGCTCGCGCCCGCGCCTGCGGGGGCAGGACCCTGCGGAGACAGGACCGCGCCGGCCGCTCCTGCCAGCCCCTCCCTTGTGTCCCTGGGCCAGGGACCCTCCACCACGCCCCGGCCTCCGCGTCCCCGTCAGACCCTCGAGGGAGCAGCCGAGCGCCCGCTCTGCCATCCTGCAGCCCCGCCTGCGTGTGGCAAGGCCCCAGGCCAGCCCCGGGGAAGCCCCTCGAGGTGGGGAACCCCCGAGCCGCCTCAGGAAGGAAAGAGCGCGCTCCTGGAGGTGTCGCAATAGAACGGGCCTCCGGGCACCTCCTGTTTACCGAGGCTGCGCAAACACAGCCTGGCAGCGGGCACAAAGGGCCTCTGTCTGCCTGCGGCCCCGCGCCTCCCGGCTCAGCCCCCGCTGCGAGCAGAGGGAGGGCCGCCGGGAGGGGACCTGCTGCTGCGCCCCGGCCCGTCCTCCCTAGGCAGGAAACTCTTCCTGAATCTTCCTGCAGGCTTGCCGGTCAGAGGTGGAGCCCAGCGAGCTGGGACCAGGGGACCGGGGGTGGGGGCCGGGGGCTGGGGCTGGGACGGGGTGGGCTGGGGGCCGGGCTGGGCGGGGTGCAGTGACTCCGGCCTCCAGGTCCTGGTGTGAACAAGGGGCTGCGCCCCATCGGCCTCGAGGCCACCGGGCCTCAAACGAGACGAATGTCTGAGGACACTCCTTCCATACGCACCCCCACCCCGGCACACAGAGGGCCTTGGGTGCTCAGAGGCGACGGTGAAGGAGTCGTGCCCCCGTCGAGTGCTGGGGGCTCCCAGGCCCCCTTTTTGACACGGGGAGCCCCTCGCCCAGAAAGCTGCTCCATACAGGCGCTGGGTAAGCCCCTCTCCTCGCTGGCCCACACTGTCTAAATAGGTAGTGAGGCAGATGATGACAAGGGGTGGGTCCATGCAGGGCGTAGGCGCTCCTGCCAACCAGGACACAGAGGAATGCCTCGGCTGAAAAATGAGGAGACGGCGTGAGAAAGTAATTCATAAAACACTTCATAAAAGGGTGGCTGATCAGCACTTGGTCGGGGGGGGGGGGGCACACTCACTGTAACAAAAATGAAAATAAAGCAACAGCGACCTTTTCTTCTTTTCCTCCCAGTAGATTATCAAAAGATAAGAAATATTTCTCCTAGTGTTGCCAGAAAGTGGGCACATGGGAGGCCCTGCAAGGTAACACTCTGTCGTCTTCTAACTCTTGGCCACCAACACAAACTCACCTGTTCCTCACTTTCCTCATCTGTAAAGTGGGCACCAAAGTACCCACCTCACAGATTTGGGGGGAGGAGTAAATGAATTATCAGGTATGAAATGCTTAGAGCAGCGCCAGGCAAAGAAGAAGTGCTTAATTCATGGTGTGTTGTTCAGTCGCTCAGTCGTGTCCGACTCTTTGCGACCCCATGGACTGCAGCACGCCAGGCCTCCCTGTCCATCACCAACTCCCAGAGTTTACTCAAACTCATGTCCATTGAGTCAGTGATGCCATCCAACCATCCCATCCTCTGTCGTCCCCTTCTCCTCCCACCTTTAATCTTTCCCAGCATCAGGTTATTTTCCAATGAGCCAGTTCTTTGCATCAGGTGGCCAAAGTATTGGAGTTTCAGCTTCAGCATCAGTCCTTCCAATGAACACCCAGACCGATCTCCTTTAGGATGGACTGGTTGGATCTCCTTGCTGTCCAAGGGACTCTCAAGAGTCTTCTCCGACACCACCGTTCAAAAGCATCAATTCTTCAGTGCTCAGCCTTCTTTATTGTCCAACTCTCACATCCATACATGACTACTGGAAAAATCAAAGCTTTGATGAGACAGCCTTTTGTCGGCAAAGTAATGTCTCTGCTTTTTAATATGCTGTCTAGGTTGGTCATAGCTTTTCTTCCAAGGAGCAAGCATCTTTGAATTTTATGGCTGCAGTCACCATCTGCAGTGATTTTGGAGCCCAAGAAAATAAAATCTGTCACTGTTTTCATTGTTTCCCCGTCTATTTGCCATGAAGTGATGGAACCAGATGCCCATGGCAGCTACTTATCATTTAAAAAATAAGTTGGTACAGTCTTTGTTTGTAAAGGCCAATTTGGAAACATGAACTCCCAGTTTTAAATTGCCCACCAGTTCCTGACCTTCCCTGGTGGCTCGGATGGCAAAGAATCCGCCTGCAATGCAAGAGACCGGATTCGATCCCTGGGTGGGAAAGATCCCCTGGAGAAAGGAATGGTGACCCACTCCAGTATACTTGTCTGGAGAATTCCATGGACAGAGGAGCCTGGAAGGCTATATAGTTCATGGGGTCGCAAAGAGTCAGACAAGACTGAGTGACTAACGCTTTCATTTTACTTTCCATATCTAAGGAAACAATCAGGCAAGTGGGCAAAGAGCTATATAAAAGGATATGCATCACAGCATTGTTTGAAAGAACAAAAAACTGGAAAGAACCTGAATGGCCTAATAGGAAACAGAATAGTTAGACTGTAACCCATCTATGCAATGGAATACCGCCCAGCCGTTAGATCACAAAGGACAGAGATGTTTGTATTGACATGGAAAGTTATACCTGTCACGCCAAAGGATGAAAAGGGAGGTCATGTGACAGCAAATACAAAGAGATCCCATTTATGTGAAATAGATTGGAAACACAGATGTATAGGTTTTGTACTGTGTGTGAGGATATTCACTAGAATGCCAGCGGCGTCTTTCTCTTCAGGTAGCTTTCATTTTCTTCTTTATCTTTTTCTGTATTATTTGAACTAAAATGCAAGCAGACATGAGCTTCCCAGGCGGTGCAGTGGTAAAGAATCCACCTGTCCACGCAGGAGACGCAGGAGACGTGGGTTTGATCCTTAGGTTGGGAAGATCCCCTGGAAGAAGAAATGGCAAACCACTCCAGTCTTCTTGCCTGGAGAATCCTGTGGACAGAGGCGCCTGGCGGGCTGCAGTCCAGGGGGCTGCAAGAGCTGGACACAACTGAGCACGCGCACACAACCATGTATAAAGTTGTTGTTTTTTTTTAAACCTTACTCAAACCTTTTCTGTTGTTTAAAGTTCAAATGCAACAAGAGTTGACTGGAGTCATGAAGGCCTTGCTCTCAGCGTTTGTAAATGGAGCAGGGCATGGAGACTCAAGTCAGGGAGAGACGCAGTCTGTCTGGGTGGTGGGGTGTCGGGAAGGCAGGGAGGCCCGGGGTGGGGGCAGGAGGGACCCTGCATGGTCAGGGCCTGCAGGGGTCTGGGGCTGCGAAGTGCAACATGGAGGGGGCAGCCGGGATGGGAGGCTGAGGTCGGATCGCCGGGAGCAGGCCTGGTGCGGGAGGCGGCCCTCACTTGGAAGGCTGGGGTGGGCCACCCAGAGCCAGTGAAGGCCGCCCACAAGCAGGCCTCACTGCTCCGGGCAGGGGTCACCTGGGAAAGGCGGGGACCGGCCTGAAGAGGCTGGGGCTCACACGCGAGCAGGTCGTCCCTGCTCCGGGCCGGGGCTGCGGCCCTGACTGAGTCCCTCGCAGCCCCAGCAGGGCCCAGGCCGCCGGTGACCTGCGCTGAGAGCTCGGAAGGGTCTGGGTCCGCTGCGGTCAGACGGCTCTCCCACCCCAGAGCCGATGAAGGCCGCCACACAGCCTGACTGGTAACCACAGGGCTCGGGCCAGAAGGCGCACACTCACAGGAGACTCGAGCTTCTTCTCTGAGCTCCGGCCACGCCCCTGGCTGTGCAGAGAGGTGCTCGCCTTCCTGGGTGAGTAATTCTCGGTGGGGACCTGTCCCGTCCCCTGTAGGGTGTTTAGCAGCATCCCTGACCTCTACCCACCGGATGCCAGATGCGCCCTTGCAGGTTATCAATGCAAAGCGAAGTGTTTGTCGCTCAGACGTGTCTGACTCTTTGCGATCTCATGGACTGTAGCCCTCTAGGCGCCTCTGTCCATGGGATTCTCCAGGCAGGAATACTGGAGTGTGCTGCCATTTCCTTCTCCAGGGGATCTTCCCGACCCAGGCACTGAACCCGGGTCTCCTGCATTGCAGGCAGACTCTTCACCATCTGAGCTACTGCCCCAAATGTCTCCAGACGCCACCCCATGGCCCCTGGGTGGCACAATCACCCCCAAATGGGAACTGGGACCCACAGTGACCTCTGTGTCCATCTGCCCTCTCCAGGACTGAATGCTCCTCCCACAGGGTCTCAGAGCCACAGCTCAGGCTGGGTACTCAGAAGGGACTCAGCAGAGCTTGACCCCAGCCCTGCCTCCGCAGACCTCTCCCCTCCCCACTGCGGGGCGGGGAGCGGGGGGAGCAGGAGCAAGAGAGAGACGGGCAGGCAGGCCCCGCCCCCTGGAACCCCGCCCCCCCGGACCCCCGCCCCCCGGGTAGTGCGCATGCCTGCCCAGCTCAGGATGCTGAAAGCCCACTGCGCCCTCCCACCTCCCCCAGCTCTGGTCTCCAAGTCACCATGATGAAAAGAAACAAATCCTTGGAGAGAAACAAGCTTCAATAACCATTTCAGACACTGCTCCCCCACCCCCCACCCGCACGCCGGGAAGCTGACCTCCGGGGACACAGCCCGCGTGGGGGTGACTCCCTCTCCTTGGGTCTGCACACGCATCCTTCGCGCGCATCCTTCGCGCCCATCCTCCACTCACATCCTCCACTCGCATCCTTCTCCCTCATCCTTCACCCTCGTCCTTCGCGCGCATCCTCCACCCGCATCCTGCTCGCATCCTTCACTCGCATCTTCCCGGCACCTGCTCTCTCAGAAGGCGGGACCACCGGATGCCATGCGTATCCTTAACATCCAAAGTATTTACGACGAGTTAAGTTCTCAGGACGGCTCGCCAGGAAGGGTGCTGTTGGTGCTGTGCCTCTAGACCTGCAGGCGGGGACGGCCAGGAGGGGACTGGGTGGGGCACCGCGGGGTGCAGGACCCCAGGTGGGGTGGGGGTGGGGGTCATGAGGCCAGCGTCCCGGGGCAGCGAGCAGCACAGGTGAGAGGTTCGACCTTCTCAGACTACGATCTGGAAGGGAAGATCACCTCCCTCTGCCCGAGCTTAGGACAAGCACAGCTGCTGCGGCAGGGCCAAACACAAGGCGAGAAGCCGTTCTAGGCAGGCGGGTGGCCAGCAGGGCACACAGGGCATCAAAGGAAGGAAACTCGTGACGGCTGCCTGGCTGGAGCTGCCGGAGCATTTGCAGGTTCAGGGACCCCAAATCGGGTGCACTTGGCAACACAAATCGTCCCTTAGGAGGGACCCCTTCGCAGACCCCAGGACCTGGACAAGAGCTCACAGGGCTCACAGGTGTCGGCAAAACCCCGAGGGGGAGGCTTTCAGATAAAATCAGAGCAGAGGCACGACTCCAGGGGAAGGACGGTCACCAGTCCCCGGAGAGGAGAGCCTGGACCCCGAGGACCAAGCCCCACGGCCGGATTCCGTGTCCTCGGGCTGTTAGCTGCAGGGCACACCGTGGACTTCCCTTTCAGAAGGTGCCTGCCCGCCAGCCAGCCGCAGTAAGGACCTTCATTTGCTGCCACCTCAGGGCTTCCCAGTCTTGCCTGGTCCTGGTCCCTGGGGCCCATGGAGCAGACCACACGAAAGTATCTGAGCTTCTAAATGGCTTCCTAGCTTTTCAGAGTGAAGGGGATCCCAGGCGGCCCTGTGACACCACCACAGGCAGGCAGATGCTCTGGTGAGGGCTGGGGGTGAGTGGGGCCCCGTGGGAATGCCATCAAGTATGTCATGGTCAGTCCATCCTAAAGGAGATCAGTCCTGGGTGTTCAGTGGAAGGACTGATGCTGAAGCTCCAATGCTTTGGCCACCTGATGCAAAGAGCATCATTTTTCATTGGAAAAGACCCTGATGCTGGGAAAGATTGAAGGCAGGAGGAAAAGGGGACGACAGATGGCTGGATGGCATCACTGACTCGATGGACATGGGTTTGAGTAGACTCCGGGAGTTGGTGAAGGACAGGGAGGCCTGGCGTGCTGCAGCCCATGGGGTCGCGAAGAGTCGGACACGACTGAGCGACTGGACAACAACGTCATGGCAGGAAGAGACAAAGGCTGAGCACGGCAGATCCGGGTGTCTGGGTTCGGGGGACACAGAATATTGTGACCAAGACTCTGGGGTCTGGGATGGGCATGGCCAGGGGAGAGGGCCCGCCTGCTCCTCGCAGGCTGGCTGTCTGCAGCAGAAGTGCTTCTCCCCGGGCTCCCTGTTTCTGGGGCACAGCTGCTCGGTATCTGGGGTCCCTTCCTCTCCTCCGCAGGGAGTGCAAACCCCTGTGCCTCTGTCTTCACAAGGCCCTGGAGGACGGTGCGCGTGGCCATGCGGGTACAAGCGCCAGACACTTTCACTGACCCTCCCCCTCACTTCCTACGCGTCCGAATCCTGGTTTTGTTCGCATCAGCAGCACACTCAGGCCTGCGGGATGAATCCCGCCTCCCTGGTGGTCAGGCGCCCTTTCTCCAGATTCTGTCTTTCCTGAGCTCCCTTGCAAGCTCTGGGTGGCCTTTGATTCAGTCCCAGGCAATGAAATACAAGGGGAAGTCTTCGGGGAGGAAGTTAGGGAGACATCTGGGAGACCGTTTGCTTCTTCATAAAAGGGCCAGACATGAAAGGAGAGCTCTCCTGGGCCCTATTTCCTCCTTTTTCAAGCTGGAATGCAGGCATGGTGTCCAGAGGTGCAGCAGCCATCCTGCAGCCACGTGGCATCAGGTGAACACTGAGGACGATGGGCAAAGATATGGAAAGAACCTGGGTCCTTGATGAGCTCAGCAAACTGCCAAGTCACCCTGAAGTCCCTACACCCAGGATTCTTGTTAATTAAGGAATGACTGTGCTTGTGGCTTAGCTGGGTTCTGATACTCGCAGCCAAACACGTCAGGGAGGTGGTGGGGTGTGTCTGGCTCAGTGGGAGCGGGTGTGAACCGCCCAGCATGGTGGTCGTCATCACCTGCATGTGTGTGCCTGCGGCGTACTCACACGGGTATGTGTGGATGCATGATGGATGTGTGAAGTGTGTGTGCACACGTGGCCTCCAGAGTTGAAATGTGGTTCAAGTCCAAGTCTTGTGGCTCAGCACAGCCCAGGGGCACAGCCCTAACCTCGAGAGACTTGGCTTCCGTAACTAAACTCAGAGGATGGTGACAGCCGACTGAACTGGAAGTTCACGTGTCAGGTGTCAACATGACCCGGCGGTAGGGCCAGAGTCCGGGCTCCGCCTGGCGGGCGGGGAGACCGGCGCTCCCAGAGACCAAGCGGTGTGGCCAAGTCACAAGCTGAGAGGTGGGGGGGCTGGGACTTGAACCAAGTTTTCTGCTTTTCTACACGGCCTCACACAGCGCTGGGGCCATTGGAAGGCTACACTCTGCACACACACATGTGGTGTGTGTGTACAGTGTGTGTGCAGGGGGTGTGTGCAGGGGCATCTGTACAGGGGCGCGTGTGGAGGGGTGTGTGTACAGGGTGTGTGTGCAGAGTGTGTGTGCAGGGGTGTGTGTGCAGGGGTGTGTATACAGAGTGTGTGTGCAGGGTGTGTGTACAGAGTGTGTGCAGGGGCATCTGTACAGGGGTGCATGTGGAGGGGTGTGTGTGCAGGGTGTGTTGCAGGAGTGTGTGTACAGAGTGTATGTGTGCAGGGGTGTGTGTGCAGGGTGTGTGCAGGGGTGTCTGCAGGGTGTGTGTGCAGGGGCGTGTGTACAAGGTGTGTGTCCAGAGTGTGTGTGTGCAGGGGTGTGTGTGCAGTGATGTGTGTGTGCAGGGTGTGTGTGCAGGGGCGTGTGTGCAGGGTGTGTGTGCAGGTGTGTGTGTACAGAGTGTGTGTGTGCAGGGGTGTGTGTGCAGGGTGTGTGGGCAGGGTGTGTGTGTACAGAGTGTGTGTGTGCAGGGTGTGTGTGTGCAGGGGTGTGTGTGCAGGGTATGTGTGTACAGAGTGTGTGTGTACAGAGTGTGTGTGTGCAGGGTGTGTGTGTGCAGGGGCGTGTGTGCAGTGTGTCTGTGCAGGGGCACATGTGCAGCGATGTGTGTGGAGGAGTGTGTGCATGCAGGCCAGTCGCACAGTCTCCCCCAGACTCCGGGGCACTGACTGCCCCCAGCTCCCAGGGCGCCAGGGCCTGCCTCTCTCTTCTCCAAAGCAGCATCCACGGCAGCCGCGGTCACAGCCCAGGGGACGAGCCGCCTCGCTCCCGTTTACCACCTGCTGCTGCGCTGCCTGGGCTGGTCCAGGCTGCCACCAGCAGGCGGGTTTCCGGTCCCCCCCTCCTCTCCTGCACCTTTGCGGGACAGCTTTGGTACACCTGCTTCCCTCTCCTTTGATGCCCAAACCCCCAGACGAGGGGAGCTCCCTAGCCTCTTCCAGCCGGGCCAGCCCAGGGGTTGGGTGGGGACCCCGTGTGACAGCGAGCCAGGTGAAGGGCAGCAGCAGCTCAGAGAGAAGGTCCGGGCTCCTCACCCCGCCCGCACCTCTCCGCTTATCGGAGCAGATCTTTCAGTCTGTCCTGAAGTCAGGGGTCCACGGGACCTCAGGCTCTGGCCCAGAGGTCACCCAGTCACTGCAAACGTGCTGGGAAGCCCTCCCACTCTCAGCTGACGGGACCACCTCCTCCCTGCACTCCTGGTCCTCACCTGTTTCTGCGTCTCTGGTGGGAGAATTCCCCCACCTGGAGCTCAGGGCAGTCCCACTTTCTGGGCCCACCCGGCCCCTTTGGCCCCCCCAGCTGCAGGCCTCCCTTGCACAGTTTTCTCACAACAAGAGCGCTGTCTTGCTGTCTTCTCCCCAGGGAGTCTTTGATCCAACTTGGGCCCCAAGCCAAACAGTCATTAAAAGAAGGCACAGCCAAGGAGAGAGGAACTTGCTCTTCTGACCAGACAAAGCTAAACACCGCCACACACTGAGGCTCTGGCCTCCTCAGGAGCTCGGGGGAGCTTCTTGGGGGGTGGGTGGGGGTGGACGGGGTTGGCAGGGAAGGGTGGGAGCCCAGTCCTGGCTGAGCTGAGCGGGGGCCAGCCCGTGGCGTGGAGAGGCTCCGGCGAGGAGGCCTCCGAGGGCCCTGTGGCTCCCGCAGCTCACGGGTGTGTCTGGGGGGACACCGGCCTGCACCCCTCGTGGCCCAGACAACCCCCTGAGGCCTGGGAGCGGTGACCCGCCCGACACCGCGGAGTAGCTGGGGCAGCCTTGGCTGTTCCCACGTCCCCTGCAGCCCCCGAGGCTGTCCCTGGTCTACGGGAGACAGCGCAGAGTAGAGACCGGCTCTCAGAGGCGGCGCTCCCGTCTCGCCGGGTCAGCCCCTTGCCGGAGAAGCTGAGGCCTGGAGCGGGCTCTCTGGCAGCCCAGGGGCTGAAACACTTGGCTCCTGTTCCTCCTTGCATCCTGCCCAAACTAAGTAGTTGGTGCCTTTTTTTTTTTTTTTCTTTTTTTTTTTTTTCTTTTTTTTTTTTTCATTTTGGCTGCATTTGACATCTTAGTTCCTTGCGCAGGGATCGAACCAGTGCCCTCGGGGGCGGAGCACAGTCTTCATCACTGGCCCTCCCTTCAGAAGAAGTCCCCGAAGCTAAACAGCTGCACATGGGGCTGTTGACTGAAAGAGATGCGCACCGTTAGCGTTGAGAGTTGAGTTTTATCTGGGGTAAAATGAGGACTGCAGCTGGGGGGCCGCACCTGAGAGAGCTCTGGGAGACTGCCCCACAGAGGCGGGGCGGGGAGGTCAGGATGTGAGGTTCAGGTGAAAGGGGAGCTCAGTGCAATCAAGTACTCATTTTACAGAAGTCGTTGTAAATGGACTCCTCCTCCAGTCATGAGGAGCTGATGTCACCCTGGAGGGATATAGTGCTTCTCTAGAAACGAGGAGATGCGAGGATGAGGATCACGAAATCTGTTCCTGCAAACATCCAGCTGTCTAAAGACCTGCTCCACCACACTCCCCGGGTGCAGAGCACCTCCCTGCAGCCTGGACCCCTCAGTGGGTGTTGAAGTTTGCAGTCTCCACAGAGGCAGGTGGCAAACGCCTTGTCCGGTTGCTGGCAATGCTCTTGGCAGGTGCCCCCTCGTAGCTGACAGGCTCTGAGTTTTCTGTACATGATCCCAGTTGGTTTTTATAACAAACGGACCGCTTAGGCACCTCTATTACCCTCCCAGTTACAGATGAGTGAGTTGGGATGGCAAGGGACGGCCTGGAACACGGTGGGACTCAGATCTGGGGCATCTGACCCCAGTGTCTGCAGCCTTTGACGGGGGCCGGACAAGCTGATGCAGTCCTCCCTTCGCTGCTCCCCCAGCCCCGGGCTGGTGGGAAGGCGCGAGCTCTCTCTGCAGGGCGCCTGGCGTGTCATGGGCGCCCAGCGGCCGTGGCACGGAATTGAGACCCGGGCAGGCATAGCAGCAGGGTGCTGGTGGAGACGCCACGGAGAAGACAGAAGAGGCGGAGGCTAAAGCAGGTCATCCCTGGTCAGGGCGTGCCTGGCGGCTCAGACGGTACAGAACCCGCCTGCAATGCGGGAGACCTGGGTCCAACCCCTGGGTCGAGAAGATCCCCTGGAGAAGGGAATTACCCACTCCAGTATTCTTGCCTGGAGAATCCCATGGACCGAGGAGCCTGGGGAGCTGCAGTCCGTGGGGTCACAAGAGACTGAGTGACTAATGCTAATCCTATGAATCCAAGTGCAGTTTAAGGGTCTGCTGTGGTTATGGGAGGAGCAATCCCAGAACTTGGAGTCTGTCTGCTCAGGAGGAGGGACAGGCCGGGGTCCGTGAGGATGAGGTCAGGACCCTTAGGGGAGTAGACAGCAGAGTGCAGGGGTCTGTCAGGGAGACCCAGCCGGGCAGCGGCAGGAAACCCCATGGGCTGAAGGAGGCAGGCGGCGGGTGGATAGCTTCCTCCAGGTGCCGTGTCCCTGCTGGGAGTGACCGAGAGACACCCAGCTCTTGTTGTGGCTTCCACTGTCCCCATCCACGGCCCTCCTTGGCCTCTGGAGCTTCTGCTAAGAGTCTGCCCCCATCACCTGTGCCCCAAGGGAGCATCATGCTCCCGGAGGGGAGTCAAGGCTGGACCCTCAGCCTGACACTGCCCCTTCTTGCAGCCACCCCCGGGCCCCACACAGCCCCCTGCCCTCCCGACCTCCGTGTGACACCAGATGGGACCAGGCCTCTCAGAGAGAGACCCACCCCTCCACCGGGGATGGGGGCCCTGAGCCTGGGTGGGTTGCCAGGGCAACAACAGCCCCCAGGGAGCAGGCCTGATAGCTGAGCGGAGGCGGGGAGCTGGGTGCTGGGGACTCACAGCCCAGCCTCCTTCATGCTTAAGCGCTCTTAGCTGCTGTGTGTGCCTGGGGCATGCCTGGGTGTGCAAGCAGGAGTGTGTAATGGGGTGTGCGTGCCTTGGTGTGTGTCTCTGTGGGCCCCGGAGCCTCGATGCTGTGGGGGAAGGGGAGGGAGGGAAGGGGAGGGGAAGGAAGGAAGGATGCCTTCGCTAGCCCTTCTAGTTGCCCGGGATGCAGTTCACTGTGTAGATGAGGAAGCTCCGTTCACAGCGAGCTCTGCCCACAGCATCGCAGGGAGAAGGCGCTTCCCCTGGCCTCCCGGCTCGGAGCCCAGGCTCTCCTGCTGAGCCCTCTGCTCCGAATCACACATTTCTCTCTGTCCCCATAGACCGCGTGCCTGGCCCTCTTGAGCGGAGCTCCAGGCTCACCGGCCATCCCTGCTCCTGGGGCGGGTTCGGGGCAGCTGTGTGGAGGCCCCAGGTGGATGGAGCGCCTGTGCAGGCAGAGCCTGGGCCCGCCGGGCTGAGGGTTGGGGAGGTGGTCGGGGAAAGGGGACTGGGTGCTGGGCTGGACCCCACTAGTCAGCTGAGCACCAGAGGCAGGTGGCGGCTCCCGAGTCCCCTGCGTTCCGCCTGCGGCTCCCCCACCACGGGGGCGGGGCCTGGGCAGCCCCTGACCGCAGCCGCATGGGAGGCCAGGCCCCTTCTCACGGGGCTCGTGGGGGCAGGGAGAGAGGGCAATGCCCCTTCTTCCCAAGAACTCGGTGGGAAGAGCCCGGGGACAGAGTGTGGGTCAGGCTCCCCGCCCCAGCCGCTCACCAGCCTCGTGAGCCTGGGTGCATTTCTTATCCCCTCCGAAGCCTTGGTCTTTTCACCTGTAACAGAGCACCCACCAGACCGCGGCGAAGTACCCCAGACGGGGACTTAGACAGCAGATCTCCATTTTCTCAAAGGTCCAGAGGCTGGACGTCCAAGAGCAGGGTGTCGCAGGGCTGGTCCCGGGACTCGCAGATGGTCGCCTCCTCTGCGGGTCCTCAGGGTTCTCCACGCATCCTCAGGGGTCCTCCCGGGGCCCTCAGGGGTCCTCCGCGGGTCCCCAGGGGTCCTCCCCAGGTCCTCGGGGTCCTCCGCGCATCCTCAGGGGCCCTCCCCGGGCCCTCAGGGGTCCTCCGCGGTCCTCCGCGGGTCCCCAGGGGTCCTCACCGGGTCCTTTGCGGTCCTCCCTGGGTCCTCGGGGTCCTCCCCCTGTTGGCTGCTGTCCTCATCTCCTTTCTTATCTTCCCGTCGGGCTGGGTGTGTCCACCCGCACACATATGGCGGTTCCCGTCTTTAAGGCCCTGTCTCTAAATGCAATCACACCCTCAGGTTCTGGGGCGGGCTTCAGCACTGGAATTTGGGGGTTGTTGTTGTTCGGTCGCTAAGGCGTTGGACTCTTTGCGGCTCTGTGGACCGCAGCCCAGCAGGCCTCCCTGTCCTCCACTCTCTCCGGGGTTTGCTCGAGTTCACGTCCATTCACTCACTGATGCCATCCCACCTTGGGGGGCTACGACTCAGTCCCTGACAGGCGTGATACGAGCAGCAACCTCAGAGGTTTGCTGTGAGGATTTACCATCGCGGAGCGTGGGCTGGTCTGGGGTCTTCACACGTTGTATCCGTGACCCTCACAGCCCAGGGGAGCACAGGCCCCGCCCCCGGAGAATGGGGGGTCCCAGGGCTTGGAGCGTGGGCTGGGTGGGTCCTTGGCTGGGGTGCAGATTTCTCGAACCTGCCCTGTCCACTCCACTGCAGGAGAGGGCAGGTGTGCACCGTTTCCAAGGGCAGTTTCCACACCCTCGGACCAGCGGGCACAGCCTGGCCTTAGCGTGAGTGGGGCACGCAGCAAAGCCCTGCACTTCCTGGACGGGGAAACTGAGTCACGGGGAAGCCATCACTGCAGCAGGGGCTGGGGTGCACCGGGGCTGCGGGCCCCACTTGTGTGTCCCGAGCTCCTGGCCGTCTGGCCCCGGGGCGGGAGAGGAGGTGGGCCCAGCCTGAGCAAGGGAAGGATCCCCGGGCCCCGCCTGCAGCCCCGCCCCCGGACCCGTCCCTGAGCTGCGGCCTCCTGAGCCCGCAGCCCGCCGGGCTGGGCTCCCGAAACCATTCCTAAAAAGGAATCGGGCTGCGGCGGCCCAGGCTATTTTTAGACAATTGTGTTGAAAAATTCCCGGAGTACATGCAGCATCATGCATTTTCTTCTTCAGGAAGAGAGCAGAGAGGGAGCAAGTGGATGCCCCCCTCCACTGGGAGGGTCCCCGCAGTGCGAAGCCCAGGGCCTCCGGCCAGGGCGGGGGTCCCCTCCATCCCTCCTCCTCCTGGGTTTTCAGGGGGCCGGGGGCCACGATCACCCCAAGTTACAGGTGAGGAGCCTGAGGCCATTGGCCCTTGTCCTCATTCTCAGCCTTTACTTTAAAAAAAAAAGCTTAAAATTTTTTTCTGTTCCTTTAAAACAATAGTTTATCGGAATATAGGTGATTTACAATGCTGTGTTAGTTCCAGGTACAGCACAGTGACTCGGTCATACACACACATGCATCTCTATTCTTCAGATTTTTCTCCATAGAGGCCATTAGAGTATTGACTGGCTTCCCTGTGCTACACAGTAGGTCCTTATCAGTTACCTATTTTATGTGTCATGATGTGCATATGGGGCTTCCCTGGTGGCTCAGCCATAAAAGAACCGGCCTGCAATGCAGGAGACGTGGGTTTGACCCCTGGGTCGGGAAGATCCCCTGGAGAAGGAAATGGCGACCCACTCCAGCATTCTTGCCTGGAGAAGCCCATGGACAGAGGAGCGTGGCGGGTACAGTCCATGGGGTTGCAATAGAGCTGGACTGATCTAGTGACTAAACAAAATAGTGTGTTCAGGTCATTTCCAGTCTCCCGCTTCACCCCTCCTCCTGCGCCCACTCCCGATTCACCCCTCCTCCTGCGCCCACTCCCGATTCACCCCTCCCCTGCCCCCACTCCCGATTCACCCCTCCCCTGCCCCCACTCCCGATTCACCCCTTCCCCTGCCCCCACTCCCGATTCACCCCTCCCCTGCCCCCACTCCCGATTCACCCCTCCCCTGCCCCCACTCCCGATTCACCCCTCCTCCTGCGCCCACTCCCGATTCACCCCTTCCCCTGCCCCCACTCCCGATTCACCCCTCCCCTGCCCCCACTCCCGATTCACCCCTCCCCTGCCCCCACTCCCGATTCACCCCTTCCCCTGTGCCCACTCCCGATTCACCCCTCCCCTGCCCCCACTCCCGATTCACCCCTCCCCTGCCCCCACTCCCGATTCACCCCTCCCCTGCCCCAACTCCCGATTCACCCCTCCTCCTGCGCCCACTCCCGATTCACCCCTTCCCCTGCCCCCACCCCGCTTTCCCCACTGGTAGCTGCGATTTTGTTTTTCACATCTGTGAGTCATTTTTTTTAATTAAAAAAAAACTCTTAGAATGATACAAATGAACTTATTTACAAAGCAAAAACAGACTCACAGACTTAGAGAATAAATTTATGTGGCCAGAGGGGAAGGATGGAAGTTTGGGAGGGACATGGACACACCGCTGTATTTAGAATGGACGACCAGCAAGGACCAGCTGTGGTCCTTATACCACACGGAATTCTGCTGGAGGCTATGCGACAGCCTGGATGGGCGGGGAGCTTGGGGGAGGAAGGATGCATGTATGTGTGCGGCTGAGTCCCTCCCCTGCTCACCTGAAACTATCACAGCATTGTTGACCAGCTATACTCCCACATACGTTAAAAAACCACAGCTTTATTGGGAGTATAACTGATGCACAGTAAGCCGCACATAATTAAATACTTCAGTTTGATACGATCTACATTTAAACCAACGAGGCCAGCACCACAGTTCAGACAGTGAGCACAGCCATCAGCCTTTAGACCCCCGACCCTCCCTGCAAGCCCACCTCCCCCCGCCCCCCCATTCCCGGTTCCCTCCTGCTCCCGAAACCCTGCCTCCGCTTTCTGTAACTGACTTGCTTGCATTTTGCAGTGTTTTCTGTACATGGAATCCCATAGTCTGCTCTCTTTTTATGACTGGCTTCATCCTCATTCCATTGAAATACACCCATGTTGTTGTGTGTATCAATAGCCCATTCCTTTTTATTACCCGACGATCTCATTACGGGAATGGACTGCGGTTTGTTCCTCCGTTCATCTGTTGATGGATACTTGAGCTGTCTCCAGTTTGGGGCTATTATGAATAAAGCAGCTCTGGACATTCATGGACAAGTCTTTGTGTGGACAGATATTTCCTTTATGGTAAATACACAAGAGAGGAATTTCTATGTTTAACTTTTAGAGAAGCTGCCAAACTGTTTTCCAAGGTGGCGGCACTGTTTTACATTCCCACCAGCAATACCCAAGGGCTCCAATTTCCCCACTTTGGAGCCAACACTTGCTCTTGTCTGTCTTCTGGATTACAGACGCCCTAGCGGGTGTGAAGTGGTATCTCGCGGTGACTTTGATTTGCATTTCCCTCATGACTAAGCATGTGGAACATCTTTCCATGTGCTTGTTGGCCCAGATCTCACTTCTTCCTTAAATAAGCATTTAATTTGGGGATAGTTTTAGATTTACTAAAAAGTTGCAAAGATAACATGCTTGTATACACCTCACCCAGTTTCCCCTAATAGTAACCCCTCATATCACCTGGGATATTTATCACAACTAAGGAACCAGCATTGCCATATTGCCATTAATCAGTCTCTAATTTTATTCAGAGGTCACCGATCCATTACACCGACGCTCCTTTCCTGTACCAGGCTCCTGTCTTGGGACTGACACCGTGTTATATTCTCCTGTTTCCACAGGCTACTCTGGTTTGGGTCAGGTTCTGTGACTTTCCTTGTTTTCCATGAAAGTTTGAAGAGTATTGCCAGGTATTTTGTAGAAAGTGCTTCAGCTTGGGCTTCTCTGATGTTTTCTCATGACTGGGGTGGCGGTTTTGGGACCAAGAGCCTCCTCTTCCCCTCCTGTTGGGGTGCATGCTGTCCACGTAACTAACCACGAGTGATGACCTGATCACTAGGTCAAGGCGCCGCCTCCCAGGTTTCTCCCCACTGTTGCTATTTTCCTCTTCCCAGACTCTGCTCTTTGGAAAGGAGCTGCTGGGTCCAGCCAGCACGTGAGCGATGAGCTCCCCGAGCCTCACTGAGATTCGAGCGTCTTCGGTGCCAGGCCCTTCACGCCAACAGTCCTCTAGCCCTCAGCTCCACCACAGTCCCTCTGGGAGAGGCTCCAGTTACCCCTAAACTCAGCGACGGTTAGTTACAAAAGGTGGTTCATTCAAACCCTTTCTCACGCTTTTAACAGGTGAGGAAAGTGAGTCCCGTAGAGAGAGGTGACTCACTTATCACAGAGGTGGTCTCGGGGCCCTGGGCCAGGGCAGAGGTCTAGACGGGTGCCCTCCCTGGTCCAGAGTAGGCATCTGTTGGTGGATGAGTTGGGCGTGTGAGGACTGAAGGATACAGACCTGCTTGTGATGCGGTTTGTCTGTGAGCAGTGAAGAGTCATCAGGACAGGCATGCTGCCCAGGTGCCTGCCCGTCAAACCCCCAATCCACCCTGCGGGGGGTCTGCATGCCCCTGACTGGCTACACAGCAGAGAGGCTGACTCCAAACAACCCTCCAAGTGCTCGGGACCGCACAGGGAGCAGACACAGTCACAGCCTACGGTGTGAGTGTAAACCGGGGGGGCAGTTTATTCACACTTATCAAGAGCAGCACACATGTTAACAGTTTTGCTCTGGGTCCTTCAGGGAGGCCATGGATGGATTGTGGAGTTGGATCCTGGATGGAATACAAGTTATGCTCTTTCAAGAGTCCCTTTGCTAGCCTGAGTCTTAGTTTTCTGATTTATAAAATGAGGGTGGATTTGAGAAATGCTTTTTTTGGTGAAATGGGTGGCGTTGAAGTCTGGATCAGTCCACAATCAGGATGGATTGGTTAGCAAAATGGTACAGGTGCCTCTCATGTGCCTAGTAGCCCCTAGCCCTGCATACCTAGGACTAAACCTCCATCTAGTTCTGCGTCCAGACGCCGCTGAGGTTTTTGTTCCCTGGTCAGACCGGGCCGGGGCGGGCTGGGGTGGGTGGGAAGCTGAATTCTGCTATCGGAATCCCGCTGCATCTGCTTTAGTGGACTCTCACGGGAGACGCCAGAGAACGGGGCCGGCCCGGCCTGACCGGGAGCCCGCTTTGGCCTTCCCGCTGACGGGACACTTCTTGTCACTCGGTGTCCCGCCTCACAGAGAGGTCCCCTGCACCCGATAAAATAATGACCCACCCATCGCTTAGAGCTTGCTCCTAACCACCCACCCATCGCTTAGAGCTTGTTCCCAGCAGCACCATCTACCCAGTCTTTATTTCATTTATTTACCCTCTGTTTGCTGTCTGTGTCCCTAATTCCCACCTAGACTGTGAAATCCTGAGTCCACAGGAAGTGCTAATAAAGGAAGTCACCCCTGGGACTCAGCTCCACAGCAGGCTGGGCGCCCAGGGACCTGGGGAATCTGGGTGGGGGCCTGCCTGCCAGGCAGCTGCACCCTCCTGGGGCCACTGGGTCAGCAGAGCTGGGGTGAAGCTCCGTCTGGAATGCCCTCCTTCTGGCCGCGGTCTTGGGGTGCGGGCTGGGGGGGGCAAGCTTGGCTCTGGCTGGAGAGGATGAGAAACCCACTGGGGGCGACAGGCGTGTTAAACGGTACCGCTGATGGGGCACACGCGCCTGCCGAGGGCTGGGCTGCTTTGGCATACACCTGAGATCTTTGCAGTGACCTTGTCCTGCCCATTTGACGGATGAGAAAACTGAGGCTCAGAAGTAGGGACCCCCTCCCCCCAAGGTTCTTCAGAGAGTGGGCGTCCAGGCCCAGATTCCAACCCCTGCCTGAGGCCATGGACATGGGCCTGCCTCAGGCTGCTGCAGGCGTGGATTCCACGGCTCGGCCGGAGGAGGCGAAGGCCGGGGCGTCAGCAGCGGCTCTGGGGGCAGCCGTGGGGGTAGGGGGCCCAGCCCGAGCCGTTGCCCTCCTCAGGCGCGGAGGGGAGGCCGTGAGGCTTCCTCTGGCTGCAGACAGTCCTGTGGGGAGGCGGAGACGGAGCCCCCGTCCCTCAGCCTGGCCCGCCTCGCCCAGGCGGCGTGCTTCCTGGAGGTTCCAGTACAGCTCAGGCCTGGAGGAGGGTGTCACCCCCCACACCAGACAGGCCCTGCGGGCCCTTCCCCAGGGGGCCCGTGACGGGTGGGGCTGGGATTCCAGCCAGACCTCTGAGGCCCCTGCCCAGGGGTTGGCCAGGGGGTGACCAGCTGGAGACAGAGGAGGCAGGGGAGGCCGGCTGGGGCTCCTGCTGCCGGCAGACAGGTGCCCGGCACCCCACAAGCTGTGTGTCCTCTCCCCACGGCCGGCGGGGATGGAGTTGGGGGGGAGGCGGGGATGGGGGGCCGTCCTGCCACGACCCCCTTCTGCCGCCCCATCAGCTGGTACCCACTTGGCTGGGGGAGCTGGGGGGTCCGTGGGCCAGGCCAGGCTGCGGAGGGGTGAGAGTCTGCCCGAGGTGCCCGGACCCGTCAGCTTGAGGGCTGACCTCCAGACAATGGGGCAGGGCCACCCCAGGACGACCACGTGACCCCCGAGGAGCTCGGGGACCGTCTGGAGGAGTCGGGGCTGCCCTGCAGTCACAGCCGGGGGCTCACCCGGGCCCCGAGTCTCCCCTGCAGGCAGGGAAGGGCTGGGGTGGAGGTCTCCCCTCCCACTGGGCGCCCCGAGCCCACGCCCTGTGCGTCCGGAGAGTGAGCCGGCCCCAAGGTCCTCCCCTTTGAAGACGGCCTCCCGCCCCACTCCCCGACCCCCTGCCCCGTCCCCTCCAGCTCGAGGGGGACGCTGAGCCCCTGGCCTCAGGGCCCAGTGCTGGGATTTAGGAACTGCGGCCCCGACAGTCCTGGCTCCAGCCTGGCCAGTAGGCCTCTCCGCTGACGCACAGTGGGCACCTTCTCAGAAGCAGCCACAGCCCGCGGCCCGCTCGCCTCGCTCTGCAGTGAGCTGCAGGCCTTCCCTCCGCTCTTGACCCCCCCCCAGCCTGGCCTTCCGCCCCTCTCTGCCCAAACAGCTCGCCTCAGCCGGGGCAGCCACAACAAACCTAACCACAGCCTGGTTGGCTTCAACAGCAGAATTGCTCCTTCTCACAGCTCTGGAGGCTGGATGTCAACCATCGGGAGACGGGCAGTTTCAGCCTCTGGTGAGAGGTCTCCTGCTGGCCCCTGACGGCGGCCTCAGCCTATGTGACTCTCTGCATCTCTTCTTACGGAGCCACTAACCCTACTGGGTCAGGGGCCCTCCCTTCTGACCTGATTTAACCTTAATTACTTCCTTGGGGGAGCCATCTCCATATACACACACTGGGGGTTAGGGCTTCAACATATTTGGGAGGGGGCACAATTCAATCCGGGACTTCCCAGGGGGCTCAGTGGTAAAGGACCTGCCTGCCAATGCAGGAGATGCCAGAGATGTGGGTTCCATCCCTGGGTCAGGAAAATCCCTGCGGGAGAAAATGGCAACCCACTCCAGTGTTCTTGCCTGGAGAATCCCGTGGACAGAGGAGCCTGGTGGGTTATAGTCCACGGGGTCGCAAAGAGTCAGATACAGCTGGGAACACAAACACACAAGTCAGTCCATAGCTGGGAGCACACACACACACACACACGTCAATCCACAGCATAACTCTTGTCCAGATCATTGCTGATGTCTGTGGGGGCAAACCCAAGGGTCAATTCCTCAAAGTGCCCTACTGGAACTATGGGGCATTGAGCACAGCCAACCAACCACACTTTCCTCCTTAAAACTGGGTCTTCACTTGGCCTCTGAGTCTCCAGTCTCCTCTGACACTAGGAGGTCCCACCCTGGCTTTAGTGTGGGGTCCCCCTTTCCCAACTCTCCCCATGTTGTTTGGGATTGGGGCGTGTGACTCGGCCCTGGCTCGACTCTTCCTTCACTCACTTGGTCAGGGAACTAGATCGCGTATGCCGCATTAAAAGCCTACATGCCGCAACTAAAAAGACCCCACGTGCTGCAACTCAGACCTGCTGCAAACAAAATAAAAAAAAAAGAGAGTAGAGGACACGTAAGGCTGTCAGAGGGCTTCCTGGGTGGCTCAGCTGGTAAACAACACGCCTGCAATGAGGGAGACCTTGGTTCGATCCCTGGGTTGGGAAGATCCCCTGGAGGAGGGAAAGACTGCCCACTCCAGTGTTCTGGTCTGGAGAATTCCATGGACTGTGTAGTCCATGGGGTCACAAAGAGTCGGCACGGCTGAGCGCCTTTTGCTTTCAGGGCTGTGAGCGAGTGGATTGCAGGGCTCGAGGTAGAAGCAGGGAAATGCGCAGCGCATGGCGGTCATGGCGGTGGGAGAGGTGGAGAGACCTGAGATGGGATTTGCGTAGAAATGACAGGATTTCCTGAACAGTAGGAGGCAGAGTGCGCGGGTGGGGTTAAGGACTAGGAGAGGGACTAAGGACTAGGTTAAGGACTCCCACGTGGGGAGTGACGAGTCTGGTGATAATTCCCTGTGCTTCTCAGGCCCCGTTCAGGCACAAGTGGCGGAAATTGACACTGCCGGCTCTAAGCGAAACAGAGAACGTACTGGTCCCCAGGATGGAAAGGTCTGGGGCTTTAGTTCTCAGTGATGACCCAGGACCCAGTCTCTCTACCACCCCACTGTTGGCTCTGAGCTGGCAGGCCACTCCCATGCCGCCAAGCGGCCACCAGCTGGCCCAAGCTGGCATCTGTACAGAATGTCAAACCCAACAGAAAAAGAGGCTTTTTCCTAACGTTTCTGTAACAGAAGTCCTAGAGGGGCCTTCCATTGGCAAAGCTTGGACCAACCATCCCAAACCCAGTTGAGTTCAGTTCAGTTCAGTTGCTCAGTCGTGTCCGACTCTTTTCGACCCCAGGAACCGCAGCACACCAGGCCTCCTTGTCCATCACCATCTCCTGGAGCCTACTGAAACTCATGTCCATTGAGTCGGTGATGCCATCCAACCATCTCATCCTCTGTCGTCCCCTTCTCCTCCTGCCTTCAATCTTTCCTAGCATCAGGGTCTTTTCAAATGAGTCAGCTCTTCACATCAGGTGGCCAAAGTATTGGAGTTTCAGCTTCAACATCAGTCCTTCCAATGAATATTCAGGACTGATTTCCTTTAGGATGGATTGGTTGGATCTCATTGCAGTCCGAGGGACTCTCAAGAGTCTTCTCCAACACCACAGTTCAAAAGCACCAATTCTTCAGTGCTCAGCTTTCCTTATAGTCCAACTCTCACATGCCTACATGACTACTGGAAAAACCATAGCCTTGACTAGACGGACCTTTGTTGGTAATGTAACGTCTCTGCTTTTTAATATGTTATCTAGGTTGGTCATAACTTTTAATTTCATGGCTGCAGTCACCATCTGCAGTGATTTTGGAGCCCCCCAAAATAAAGTCTCTCACTGTTTCCACATCTATTTGCCTTGAAGTGATGGGACCAGATGCCATGATCTTAGTTTTCTGAATGTTGAGCTTTAAGCCAACTTTTTCACTCTCCTCTTTCACTTTCATCAAGAGGCTCTTTAGTTCTTCACTTTCTGCCGTAAGGGTGGTGTCATCTGCATATCTGAAGTTACTGATATTTCTCCCAGCAGTCTTGATTCCAACTTGTGCTTCTTCCAGCCCAGTGTTTCTCATGATGTACTCTGCATAGAAGTTAAATAAGCAGGGTGACAATATACAGCCTTGACATACTCCTTTTTCTATTTGGAACTAATCCGTTGTTCCATGTCCATTTCTAACTGTTGCTTCTTAACCTGCATAGATTTCTCAGGAGGCGAGTCAGGTGGTCTGGTATTCCCCTCTCTTTAAGAATTTTTCACAGTTTGTTGTGATCCATACAGTCAAAGGCTTTGGCCTAGTCAATAAGGCAGAAGTAGATGTTTTTCTGGGACTCTCGCTTTTTTGATGATCCAGCGGATGTTGGCAATTTGATCTCTGGTTCCTCTGCCTTTTCTAAAACCAGCTTGAACAGTTCACATATTGCTGAAGCCTGGCTTGGAGAATTTTGAGCATTACTTTACTAGTGTGTGAGATGAGTGCAATTGTGTGGTAGTTTGAGCATTCTTTGACATTTCCTTTCTTTGGGACTGGAATGAAAATGGACCTTTTCCAGTCCTGTGGCCACTGCTGAGTTTTCCAAATTCACTGACATTTTGAGTGCAGCACTTTCACAGCATCAACTTTCAGGATTTGAAATAGCTCAACTGGAATTCCATCACCTCCACTAGCTTTGTTTGTAGTGATGCTTCCTAAGGCCCACTTGACTTGGCATTCCAGGATGTCTGGCTCTAGGTCAGTGATCACATCATCATGATTATCTGGGTCGTGAAGATCTTTTTTGTACAGTTCTGTATTCTTGCCACCTCTTCTTAATATCCTCTGCTTCCCTCAGGTCCATACCATTTCTGTCCTTTATTGAGCCCATCTTACCATCACTAAATTAGGAGGCTCTATGGTTCTGGATGAAAAGCCCGGACCTCTGAGTTCATCCTGAGCCATGTGGATGGAGACTGAGCTCTCCTGAGAGGTGGGATGCTCTGGAGAGGAAGATGCTGGACAGACAGACTGGAGCCATCAGCACGGGCTGGTGCTCACAGGACTTTCCAAGGTAAAGTCCTGGCACGGAGCTGGCCTGGGAGAGAGTGGCTGGTATGGAACCTGGACCATTATCCTCAGGAGGGCCCTGGTCTCTTGCCTTCTCAGTCCTGATCTGGGTGGGTCTCCCGCCACAGTCCGGCACAGGATCTCAGGCTGGGCACTCACCCTCCAGCCAGGGCCACCCACTGCCCCACTGGGCACCACCCTTTCTTGCCAGTGCCTCCCACTGCCAGTTCCAGGACTATGACCACCCATGGGAGGCTGCCTGCAGTGGCACTGCTGATGTTGGGATGCCTACCTGCCCTGCCTACAGGGAGCTTTTGCCTGCAGTCTCTCCCCAGACATCAGCTACACCCTCGACAGCCTGCTCATTGAGTCAGGGAGGTCACGCCCAGCTTAGGCAGGGGATCTCAAGACTTCAGGGTGTCCCCAGCAATGCGGGACTGCCACACAGATGCTCAGCCAACCAGCTCTGGGGGATTAGGGAGGCCTGCTCAACTTCTGTCTGGTTCTTGGTCTCTACTCTTTACTGTCCAATCTGTTGGGTGGAGCCTTCAGCTTCACATTTGGCTCCAACCCCCTCATATGCCCTCTCCTCATGGTGGCAAGAGGGCTGCTGCTGTCCTAACCTCACAACTCAGGTTCAAGTCCAGTGGGAGACGGACAGCCTTTCCTTGCAGCTCCCATCCTAACTGGAGCACTTCAGGTCACATGCTCAGTCCTGATCCTCTGTTGGAGGGAAAAACTAGATGTTGACTGGCCAGGCCTGAGTCACATGTTCCAATTCCAGGCAACACCAGAAAGGAGAATTCCCCCAGTAACATCAGGGCAGGGCCTCCTCGTTCAAAGGGCTGACCCATCCAGGGCGGCCCCCAGGCACCGAAAGCTCCCTGTTCTATGAACTGAGTCTTAGGCTCTCTCTGGTCTGTGGGTTTTCATGAAAAACACAAGCCATGGGTCCGTTTAAAAATCATTTTATTATTAACATCATCTTTCCATTTAGCCAAGTGTCTGTAATGTATAAGGAATGTCGGTAAATATTCCATTTGAAGCTTCTTTGTACATATTTCCATCGATAAATAAACTCTGAATTCACATAAAAAAGTTAAACTTAAATAACTCATATTTCCTTCTCTTGTAACAGGCATATATTGGCAAAATATAAATATTCTTGGACTCAGGCTTTGTTCTAAGTGAGGACAGTAATTTATCACATGGTACAATTATTGACAACAAAACCAAGAAATTGTCAGCTGGTGTCCTGGCTTGGACTAGTTACTGAGGTGGGAAACAGAAAATTCACATTTGGTTTCTTGGCCAAGGATAGAGCGGGAGTGGTGATGGGGGGGAGAGAATAGTTTTCTTTACAGCTCTGATAAAAATAATCTGCTCTGCCACTGAATTTTAACTTTGAATATATTCTTCTACATTTGCGGATTAATTCCATAATCATGTTACTTAAAACTCGGATGTCAACTAACAAAATATGGCACGTAATCCATTTTGAACCACGTCAGTAGATTCGAGAACTATCATCGGGCTGGCGGGAACGGCAACAGAAATGCACATGGAGGGCGGTGACTGGTCACACACTCGTCCGGGGCCTCGCGCGGCGGGGAGGCCGGGGCTGCTCCGAGCGCGCGGGGGGTGACGGGGCAGGGCGCGGGGGAATGACCGGGAAGGGCGCGGCGGGGCCGCTCTGAGCGCGCGGGGCCTGACGGTCGGTGGGGCCGCTCAGAGCGCGCGGGGGATGACGGGGAGGGCGCGGCGCGCGCGGGATGACGAGAAGGGCACGGCTGGGCCGCTCAGAGCGCGCGGGGGATGACCGTGAAGGGCACGGCGGGGCTGCTGGCCTCCAGCTCCAGGGCCGTCAGGAAGCACTCGGTGGCCGCCGCGTCGTTGCCCTGAGCCTGCAGGACCTCGCCCAGGCCGTTCCAGACCTCGTGGGCCGTGGAGTTCACCTGTACCGCGTCCCGCAGGATCTTCTCGGCCAGACTGTAGCGGCCCAGCTGGTGGAGGATCAGGGCCTGCAGAGGCAGATAGACAGACAGTCAGAGAAACGACGCTCTGGACTCTGAGCTGTCCCTGAGCTTCGGCAGGCTTATCGGAGGCAGGCAGGTGTCACCACCCGGCCAGGCACAATGGAAGTTCAAGTTCTTCCTGTGCTCAGGGCGGGAGTCAGAAGGATCACTCAAACCATGAACTGGACGAAGTCACAGACATTCAGCCATTTGTGAACACCAACAAAAAATGGTTATTTCAAAAGGTTCACCCAGGAATGCACCATGTGGAATGGCCACGGTCTGTCTGTGCTGACTCATGGGTCACGCTGACACCCGCCTGCACAGAGGGGTGCTTGCCATCTTTAATTTTTTTTTAACCTCAAGAAAAGTCACAACAAACAGAACAGAAATGTCAGTTGCTCACAGTCCCTACCCTGGCCGCACCCTGATCTCACTGTCCCCTCCAGGCTCGGCCCCCCGCACAGCTGTCGCTTCAGTTTTAATCAGAGCACACGTGTTGGTCCCCAAATATTCCATCCTAATCGTGTTTCCAGGTTGTGGGTCTCCACAACTGACATGCCCGCACTCTTTCATCCAACAGACACTCTCATTACTCAAGGACTCCCTCGCGGCGAGACACCCAGGCTTCCCAGTGTCAAGCGACTGAACAACCCCGCCCCACTTCGCAGGGGCAGCAGGCCCTGGGGGTTGCCCCATTGCACTTCCGGGCTGAACGGGGGGCGGAGCCCTCCTCGCCACTCTCTGTTTTCGGGTGTTACGGGCCATCTTGGACTGCCCTGCTTGAGACGAACTGCAGCGTCACTTTGTGAGTCCCTCTGGCTGTGCAGCGGGGCTGCAGCCGTCCTGGTTTGCTCAAGGCTGCACCTCACCAGGGGCCACGGGCAGAGCCGGGCTGTGCTGCCAGAGGGTTGGCTGCGGCCCGAGCCACAGCCACCAGTGCCCTGAGCTAACACTGCAGGGGCTTCGGCCTCCTAGATGAGCTCCTGGAGCGGGTACGGGCACCCTCGGCAGGCAGTGTCCAGGCCCCCAGGGCTGTGGCCTGGGTCGTTCTCAGAAAGCACCCTGACGGCCCAGAGCCGTCGGCACCTCTGAGCACCCGACGCGGGCTGTGAGGCTGACCCAGGAGCCTGTGCTCAGAGGGTGGCAGCCAGGACACCCGCGGCCTCAGCAACGAGGGTGGCGCCTCCGTCCTGGGTGGGCAGGTTCCTGAGTGAGGAGGAGGAGGAAGGCTCGGGAGGAGGGAGGCTGTCCTCCCCGGGGCAGAGGACAGTAAGCCCAGGGTTAGGTCCCCTTTTCAGAGGGGAAAACTGCGGGGAAAACACCATGTGTTCCCTTTCTTAGTAACATCATCGTATCTAATGACATCACAGGGGCCTCACTGGGGTCTCGGACAGTAAAGAGTCCGTCTGCAATGCAGGAGACCTGGGTTTGAGCCCTGGGTTGGGAAGACCCCCTGGAGGAGGAAATGGCAGCCCACTCTAGTATTCTGGCCTGGAGAATGGCCAGTACTCTGGCCCATGGACTGAGGAGCCTGGCGGGCTACAGTCCATGGGGTCACAGAGAGTTGGACACGATGGAGCGGCCAAGCACAGCACGGCAGAGCAGACAGGCTCAGAAAGGCCCGCGTCTCGCCCGAGGCCCCAGGGCCCAGGAGTGTGGGCTGAGGCCCCAGTGCTGTCCTCCCCCCTCAGCTTCTCCCGCTCGCTGCCGCCGCTGGCTCTTTGAGACACCGGCCCCCAGGCACCAGCCCAGCTCCATCTGAGCAGAGGGGCGCCCGCAGTGCTGAGCGTCCCTCCCAGCCCCTCCTTCCTGCAGCTGTGAGGGGGTGGCTCCCCTCCAGGGCACAGCCTTTCTCCCGTTTCTCTGCTGTTCGGGAGCACCCTGCGTATTCGCTCAAGGACCGGGGGCCTCCTTGCCTCCCTGGGGGCCACAGGCCGGCGGTGACCTTGAGGCTTGGGGTGGCTGCAGACACCGAAGGACTGGGGGTCCTGTTAGTCAGAAAGCAGACCCGTGAGATGAGACTCAGGAGCACCGGGACCTTGGTCCACGGGGCCTGGAGGTGACTGCTCCCAGCAGCGATGCTCTGACCCCACCCTACTGGAGTGGGGACAAGGACACCAGACCACTAGCCGGTAATCTTGTTTCGAAAGCGGAGGCTGCTGGACCCTGGGGGCTCCAGGGGCACATGGCAGGGGCAAGGGCACCCCTCCGAAAGTGCCTGCAGGAGCCAGCCGTGGGCTAATCGGACCCACTGTCTTCAGGGCTCGCCAGCTAAGGACCTTGTGATTCTCTAGGGTTCCTAACGGCTTGGGAATCTCCAGCCCATTCCTGGACTTATATTTCAAACGTAGGAACGAGCTCCCATTTCCAGATGACCTTGAAGCTTCCTGAGCAGTCTGTTTAGTGGAATTAATTCCTAAAGCCGGGGCAGCTTGGGGAGGCATCACAGACTTGCCAGGGGCTGCCAGCTCACGCTTGGCAAGGGAATGAAAAATCGGCCTCTCCCTGGTCCCCCAGTGAGCCAAGGGCGGCTCAGAGATCAGGCACATGGTGAGGGCAACCAGAGCACGCCCCGGCCGCGGCTGAGTCAGTGCTAGGGGCCAGCGTCGCCGGCAGGTTGGCCAGAGGTGGGCTGGCACCTGGACACACCTGGCCGTCTGGACCAACGCGCCTCAGGAGCCTCTCTGCGTCGTGAGGGGCTTCCATGTGCCCCTGTGCCCTGACACCCCCTTCATTCTTCAGGTCCCGCTTCCTCTCTTCTCCAAAGATCAAGGCTTCACCCTGAGGCTGGCACTCCACTGTGCTCACCCCCAGCCGCACCCCGCTTTCTCCAGGATGAGCCTCTTGGCTCATCCAGGCTGATCCGTCAGCCCAGGTATTTCTGCAGGACACAGCGTCCACCCCCCTTCCACCTCCCCAACCTTGGTCAGTCCCGTCTGGCCCCTCTTGCTCTAGTCCATCTCTAGAGTCCAGCTCTAGTCCATCTGCTTGAAGTCTTAACAACCACAAAGTCCAGGCCACACCGCCCCTTAGGCAGCACTGTGCGTGCATGCGTGCATGTGTGTGTATATGCTAAGTCACTTCAGTCGTGTCTGACTCTTTGCGAACCTATGAACTGTAGCCCACCAGGCTCCTCTCTCCATGGGATTCTCCAGGCAAGGATACTACAGTGGATTGCCAGGCCCTCCTCCAGGGAATCTTCCTGACTTGAGGGATCAAACCCACATCTCTCATGTCTTCTGCACTGGCAGGCGGGTTCTTTACCAGTGGTGCCGCCTGGGAAGCCGTTAGGCAGCTCTAGCCAGCAGCATATTGAAAAGCAGAGACATTACTTTACCAACAAAGGTCCATCTAGTCAAAGCTATGGTTTCTCTAGTAGTCATGTACGGATGTGAGAGCTGGACCATAAAGAAAGCTGAGCACCGAAGAATTGATGCCTTTGAGCTGTGGTGTTGGAGAAGACTCTTGAGAGTCCCTTGGACTGCAAGGAGATCCAACCAGTCCATCCTAAAGGAGATCAGTCCTGGGTGTTCATTGGAAGGACTGATGCTGAAGCTGAAGCTCCCAATACTTTGACCACCTGATGAGAAGAACTGACAAATTTGAAAAGACCCTGATGCTGGGAAAGATTGAAGGCGGGAGGAGAAGGGGACAACAGAGGATGAGATGGTTGGATGGCATCACCAACTCAATGGACATGAACTTGTGCAAACTCTGGGGGATAATGATGGACAGGAAGGCCTGGCGTGCTGCAGTCCATGGGGTCGCAAAGAGTCAGACACGACTGAGCAACTGAAATGACTGACTGACCCAGTGGCATTTAGCTCCCACCTCCAGCCTTCAGCCGAGCAGGAGACAGAGAATTCGATGACTGACATATTTCATTACCTTAACAAGTAACCCTTACCTCCATCACAATCACAAAGACTCACTGAGTGACTGCCCAAACCCCAGCCGTGCACTGGGACACAGATGTGGGCAAGAAGCCGTCCTGCTCTCAAAGCTGGGGATCCGGTGGCAGTCCCAGGGTGACCGAGCTGTGTGGCCGGCACTGGGCTCTGCCTCAGCCGCCAGAAGACCCCACTTCACCCCACTGTCTGCACGTTGGGGCCGCGGCGGACAGGCCGGCTCCTGCCTGAGATGCCTCTGCTGGAGTAAGTGGCGGAGCTGAGACACGGTTGCCACGGCCATGCCCCCGACACTGGGCCCTGGCTCCTCCTCTGAGGGAAGACATGCAAACGGCCTGTGCCTCTGCCAGCCCTGCCGATTCCGGGGCCACCGGAGATGGGGGCCTGCTGGGGCCGGCCTCCCGAGCAGATAGGAGCCCCCGAGGAGGCGACTCGCAGTCTCTCTCTCCAGGCACAAGTGAACACAGCTTGCTAAACTTGCAATTATTATAATCAAGTGTTTTGTACAAAGTAGACCTTGGTGAGGCACCACACTGGAAGTGAGGGATTAAATTAAACCTGTTCTTTCAAAGGAGACAAAAACGGACTTGGCGGGTTTGAGGATGATCAGCGTCTTCCTCACTCACAGCTTTTATGTGCATGTTGAGACTGCTGCCCAGGGACAGAGCCCCTTGCTGCTTGTGGGAGTGACGTGCGGGGACCCTGGCTCTGGGGGGCACCTCAGTCCACACCCAGGACAAAAGCCCCTTGGAGATCTTCTTTTTTAAATTTAAAAAATGTATTTATTTTTCCTTTTTTTGGCTGCCCCATGCGGCCTGTGGGATCTTCGTCACCCGACCAGGGATCGCAATGGTGCCCCCTGCGTTGGAAGCACAGAGTCTTAACCGCCAGGCCCCCAGGGAAGAAGTCCTGCCTCTTGGAGATTTTAGATGTCACTGCGGGGCTCTGCCCAAGTGCCAAGCCAGCGCTTCGCTCGGGGGTGCACTGGGTGTCCAGACACTGGCCCTGCGGGACCGCTGCTGGGGGCTCCTGAGCTGGGGGGACCCAGTGGTGGCGGTGGAGCATGTGGAGCCCGAGAGGGCAGAGGCAGGTCACAGCACGGGCCCCCGGCCCCCCGGCACTCCCGCGAGTCCAGCTCCACCACGGACTCGGGCGCCTTGCTCGGGCCCCAGGGGCTCTGCCCGCATCATGGGGACAAGGCCTGAGACACGAGAGGGCAGCGAGGCCTGCGTGAGGCCTGGGAGGCTCAGTGACATAAGCCTTCGCTGACCCGTCCCCACGGTCAATGCTGCGATTCTGAGCATCAGGCGCTCCCGTTAACGACCGCAGGGCAGGGGCTCCCAGACGCCGGCGGCTGATGGCCCGTCCCTCGGCCGGCGCCCTGTCAGATCAGGGAGCCTCCAATTCGCCTCTGCCTGTGCGGCACCCGGGGCGGCCCAGCACCCCTAGGGCCTCGGTGAGCGTCTGCTGAATGGATGGAGAGACGGATCGGGGACGGCGTGGGTGCTGTGCGAGGGGAGGAGGGGCGGGGGGTGGGGGCCAGCTCCCTTCCCTGCGACGGAACCCTGGCACCACCGGGCCAACCTCTCAACAACAACCCTCCCACCCGTAAGCTTTGCTGGAAGAGATGATCGCTCTGCGAATCAGACACGGGGTGCCCCCAGCCCTCGTCAATCTCCCCAGCCCCAGCTGCAGCCCGGCTGTCTCGAACCCTGTGACTCGCCCTTCATGGTGTGGAGTTTCCACAGTGATGGAAACGAGAGGTCCCCTCTCCATCAGGAGTCTGAGTGCCTCTCTGACTTCCCGCTAGAAAGATGCAGGAGGTGTCGGCTTCCTCCCTGAAAACCAGCGTAAAGGCGGCAGGGGGCTGCTGCGTCTCTTTACCCCCAGTGCTGCCCCCACCCCCAGCCCCAGGACTTGATATCTATGTCCTGAGGTCTGGGTGTCCCACACTGCAGCCGGCGGGACCCTCAGAGCCCAGGCAAGACCCTCAGAGGATGCTGGGACCCCCAGAGGATGGCGGGACACTCCAAGGATGCCAGGATCCTCAGAGGGAGGCGGGACCCCCAGAGGATGGTGGGACTCTCAGAGGGTGGGGGGACCCCCAGAGGCTGGTTGGGACCCTCAGAGCCCAGGCAAGACCCTCAGAGGGTAGCGGGACCCTCAGAGGGTGGGGGGACCCTCAGAGGCCGGGCTGGCCAGGTGATGGGAAATCCTGGGTTCAGGCAGGCGATCTGACCATCGGCTGCAGCCTGAGACAAGGACTCACAAATTCAGGGACCTCACGCTCAGAAACACCAGCATCAACATTGCCAAAGCTCAGCGTGACGCACTGACCTAACTGAAGAAATGTCAGATCAAGCCGGCCCCACGCGCTATCAAGGGACATCCACGAGAAGGCAGCTCGGGGCAGCCTGTGCAGCTCAGGCTGGGGTGGGGGGCTGACGGGGGCGAAGGCGGGCAGGGGGAGTCCTGGGGTCCCCAGAAGACGTGGGGTTGCTGGATGTTCTCCTCACTCTGAGGCCCAAGAAAGCTCTCAGTAACCTTCCAGCCCATCTCCAGCCTCGCCTCCCTCGATTTGCCATTGCAATCGCGTGCCCTGTTGCCACCGAGAAGGACCTCAGCGCCTGCGCCAGCCCTCAGGAGGGCACCACGGCGCCCGGAATGACCTCAGAGTCTCCGCCAGCCCTCAGGAGAGCCCCGGCTCTGCGGAACCGCCGCCCCAGGCAGCACCTTCCAGGGCGCTCACCCAGCTCCCCAGGCCCGCACTTTTCCACTCTAATGGCCGAGAGACTCCCGCTGACTGTTTTAAACGTCTCCCAGGTTGACTTATTTCTTTATTTGTATCCACCTTCCCCAACAACAAGGCAGACAGGAGCAGCAGCACGGGGCGGCCGGGAAGTCAGCGCTTCCCCACGAGGTGCCCGCAGCGGAAAGTTCGGCGCTAATCACCCCCTGGAGGCTGAGTCCTGGCCTCGCTCCCCCCCCAACCCCAGGGAGGTGCCGCCCTGCGTGTGTTTGGGAAGATGGCCAGAGAGTGCTGCTCCAGGCCCGGCCTCCCCCGACCCTCACCCCGAGGCCCCGGGACCCCCGGGGAGCACAGCGGCCCAGGAAGCCGCCTGGCTCCACCCAGCAGTGGGTGGGGTGGGGATGGTGGGGGAGACATGACCCGAGTCCCAGCCAGCGGAGTGGAGGTTCTCTGTGGTCAGGAACAGCTCACACGGGACCACCACATTGCTCGGGCTGCCCTGGTGGCTCAGCCGGTAAAGAGTCTGCCTGCAATGCGGCAGGCCTGGGTTCCATCCCTGCGTCAGGATGATCCCCTGGAGGAGGAAATGGCAAGCTGCTCCAGTGTTCTGGCCTGGAGAATCCCATGGACAGAGGAGCCCGGCGGGCTACAGTCCACGGGGTGGCAAAGAGTCAGACACGGGGTGGCAAAAAGTAACACATACACACTGCACTGCTAAGCTGACAGGCTTCCTGGGAGAAGCCGAGGGCGGGGGGCCCTAGAGACCCAGCCCCATCCTGCAGTCCGGGCCAGGACCCCTTCCCAACAACCCTGACACACCCCCGTCAGGCCCCTGTCTCAATCTGTCCTCAGACGGGGTGGGGGGGTCACACCTTTGAAGCATCACTACACTTGGGTCTGAACATTTATCACCAACACAATGAAAACAAAACACTGTCCTGTTATTTCCAGCAAGGAGTCCTGGCTTTCCCTGGGCCGGGAAGCGTCACAGTGGTGCAGGGCAGGTCCTCTCAGGCCAGCTCCGCCGTCCACCACCAGATGTCCAACTTAGGCAGAACCTTCTCTCTAACCCCTTTCCTGACCTCGAAAACGAAGGGGTGGAGGAGGTGATCTCCAGATGAAAATTCGAAGGTTTGGTCAAATTTTCCAAACAACAAGTATTTTTTGGAACATCAGCTACATACCAGTGAAGAAGAACTAACAAGCCTCTTGATGAAAGTGAAAGAGGAGACTGAAAAAGTTGGCTTAAAACTCAACATTCAGAAAACAAAGATCATGGTATCCGGTCCCATCACTTCATGGGAAATAGATGGGGAAACAGTGGAAACAGTGACAACCTTTCTTTTCCTGGGCTCCAAAATCACTGCAGATGGTGACTGCAGCCATGAAATTAAAAGATGTTTGCTCCTTGGAAGAAAAGTTATGACCAACCTAGACAGCGTATAAAAAAGAAGAGACATTACTTTGCCAACAAAGGTCTGTCTGGTCAAGGCTATGGTTTTTCCAGTGGTCATGTATGGATGTGAGAGCTGGACTATAAAGAAAGCTGAGTGCAGAAGAATTGATGCTTTTGAACTGTGGCATTGGAGAAGACTCTTGAGAGTCCCTTGGACTGCAAGGAGATCCAACCAGTCCATCCTAAAGGAGATCAGTCCTGGGTGTTCATTGGAAGGACAGACGCTGAAGCTGAAACTCCAGTACTGGCCACCTGATGTGAAGAGTTGACTCATTGGAAAAGACCCTGATGCTGGGAAAGATTGAAGGTGGAAGGAGAAGGGGACGGCAGAGGATGAGATGGTTGGATGGCATCACTGACTCGATGGACATGAGTTTTGGTGAACTCCGGCAGTTGGTGATGGGCAGGGAGGCCTGGCGAGCTGCAGTCCCTGGGGTCCCAAAGAGTCAGACACGGCTGAGCGACTGAACTGCTCTGAGCTGAGCTGCATGCCTGGTGCGTATCTGTTCTTTCAGGGCTTAAACCTTAACTGCGGGAACAAAAAGAAAACATGGCAGGCCAGGAAGGGGGTGGGGGCAGCAGCCTGCGGCCCGGGGAGGGCTGCCTGGGGGAGCCATCCTGCGGGGGAGGCCCTCTTGGGTGGGGGGCCCTCCGGCAGTAAGATGGACACAAGCCGCCCTGGAGGTGTGGTCCCTTCCACCGCGAGGCCCAGCATGGGTGGGAGAGAGAAGGGGTCTCTGAGTCTGGGAGACCCTGGGGATGCCCGTCTCAGTCCCCAGGGACCTGTGTGCCCTGGAGCCCAGCGGGCGCTTGGTAAACACTGCTCGTCCGAAAGGCGGCCCCGGGCCCTGGTGCCCAGGACATATCGGCGCTCGGGGGGGGCCGGGCCTGGGCGCCCCCCCCGGCCCCGCCACACGCTCCCCGAGGAGGGCGAGCACCCTGAACGCACGCCTGGGAGCGGCGGGGCCGGGAGCGCGCCGGGGCGTGTGGGGCCTCCAGGTCCCGGCCCTGCAGGTTCAGTCAGAGTCTCACGATGGACCAGCAGTGTGACCGGCCTCGACGCCCAGGGCCCAGGGATTTCCGGGCAGTCCTGCGGGGCCGCCGGGCACGGCCCCCCCGGAGGGCGCTGATACCCTACCTGTCGGGGGACGCGGTCATCCTGGCCAGTGGCTGCCCATCCCCGCCGAGCGCTGGGCATGAACTATTTTTCCACTTTTACACAGGAACAAACAGGAATGATAAGACACTTTGTGACGAAGGGAGGACAGGAATTGATAAACCCTGGAAAACTCTTTTTCCACAAATAACAGGAGGACTCAGCACACAGAGTCCAGGCAGGAAGGTGGGTGGGGGTCCGGGGGAAAGTCCCGCTGCCCGTTTGCTGGGACGTGGGGCCCCTGTTACGTCCGCCCTCCCGGGCCCCGGCCTGCCCTTGGGGGGCTCAGCAGTGGACGTGGAGCAGCTGCCCCCGCGACCCTTGGGCCGCAGAGCCCGTGGGACAGACGGCCTGGCCTCCTCCCCACACGGCCGAGTGCTCACGCTGACCGCCCCAGAGACAGAGCCAGCAGCGTCATTTCCTCAACACTCCCCTTTCCTGTGGAAGGGCAGGGACGTGGCCGTCCCCTGCAGAGAGGCCCTCGGGGCTGAGTTGAGGTGCTGGCCACCTGCCCTTCCACAGAGTTTGATGCCAGCGACTTGAAGTCTGCACGGCACGAGCCCCGGTGGACCCCGGGGGTGGATGGGTCACCTGGATGGAGGGAGGGGGTCAGAGGGGTCAGGGGCAGCCGCTGCAAACCGCACCTGTGGTCAGGCCACGTGACGCACACGTGGCCTCAGGGAAGGCAAGGCTCACTGGTCCCCGGAGGCGGCCACTCGCAGGCAGGGGGACCTGCCCTCGGCTCCGCCGCCCAAGGAGCGGGGGTCTGCTCTCAGCCCCCATGGCCCACTCGGAGACCCCTCTCTGTCTGGGGGGCTTTGCTGAGAAGGGAGCCCTCCCCATCTCCCAGAGGGCAGGGGCCCTGGGACACCCAACATCCACCTGCCGGGCCCCGGGGGCCTGGGCACGTCGCGCGGTTCTTGTAGCCGCTTCCTGGAGCCAAAGGAAGAGGCCAACTCCTAACAGCCGCCAGGCGGGAGCTCCCCCCACTGCCTCGTGAGAATGGGACTCTCATGTCTGCAGGACAGAGGCCACACGGCCGTCCAGGGTCGCAGGAGCGGCCAGTGGATGGCAGAGCTACAGCTCAAACGTGGGTCTTCTTGGCTCTAAAGGGTGAGCGCTGCCAACCACCCCGGCTCCCGCCCCCCCGGACGGAGCTGCGTGTCTCCCGAGCCTCCCCTCCCGACCGTCTCCACGCAGAGGGGCCAGGCGACCCCGCCGCGCCGCGCCCCGAGCACGGCTGCCCGTCCCCGGGGGCTCTGCCTCGCGGATGGCCCCTGCTCCCCTGTCCTCTGCCTCCCTCCCTCCTCAGCTGTCTGACCCCAGGCCAGTGGTGTGCAGCAGACCGGCCTCCAGAAGGAAGACGCCCTGTTTACAGTGTTCGCCACCTTCCGTGGTGTGAACACCCACTCCGGGGCCGAGCTCCTGGGACATCTCTGCAGGCGAGCCTGTGAAGCGGGGAGTGGCGTGGTCCCCAGCCCCACGTCCTCTGATAGCAGGAGCCCCGAGGCCCCAGGACAGAGCTGCGCTGGGGCCGGGGACACACCCGCCACAGCGGCCGGAGCTCACTGTCCTGCGGGCCGGGGCGGGTCAGCCCCAGGATGCTGCTGTCTCCAGGGCTGAGGGCGGAAGGGAAGAAGCGTCCGTCTTCTCCCCTCGTCAGGTGATCTGACCTCACTACTTGCGCTAAGTCACTTCAGCTGCGTCATTCTGTGACCCCGTGGACTGTAACCCGCCCGGCCCCACTATCCACGGGATTCTCCAGGCAAGAACACCAGGGGGGTTGCCACGCCCTCCTCCAGGGCATCTTCCCGACCTGGGGATCAAACCTGTGCCTCCTGCTGCAGGCAGGTTCTTCACCGCTGAGCCCCCAGGGAAGCCCTGGGCAAGCTGAGGGCGTCGGTGAAATGCCCTTGGAACGCCCCGTGCCTCTGTCTCCTCCCCTTCAGCCGCCAAAGGCTCCCTGGGCACGCAGCCTCCTGAGCCTGGCCCCTAAAGCCAGCGTCCCTGCGAGCCGGGCGGCCTCCTGCTGTAGACGCGGTGGGCGCCGGGGGGACAGGGTCAGCAGGAGGAACGGGGTTGCAGCGTCAACCATCCCAGAGGCAGAGACTGGTCCGTCCCCTCTGCGTGAGACACTGGCGGCAGGCAGCGAGGTCTAATAGCGTGTGGGAGCTCTAACTAGAGAGCCAGTTACAACGCCACTGACCTGCCTGGCTTTGACAGGCCTGGGAAAACACGTTTGTCCTCAGAAAGAAGCAGGTCTGGCTTCTGGTTTGTTCCGAGAGATCCCGCGGGGACAGCTTGCTGGCACTTTGGTTCCAGCCTCTTGCACCTGTCCGGGTGCCCGCGGCCCCAACAGAGGGGATCAGAGGGAATCTGCGGGGACTCTGGTCCCTAAGGGGGGCTGCTTTCCGCCACAGGCCTGCTTCGTGCTTCTGTTTATGGAGAAAGACACAGCCTGGTACCCACGGGCTCCCCCGCGGGGCCAGGCAGGCAGTTTCTGCTTCATCTGCAAGGACGTCAGCTGGCATTGCAATCACGGTTCTCTTCAAGACAGACGTCCTGGCAAGGCCGGGCCCCAGGCTCGGTGCCTGTGCGTCCAAGCTTCCTTGCAGAAACAGGCCCTCTGATCATCAGCCTGAGTCACCCGCCCTCCCCGGGGAGGCGGACACCTGGCAAGAGACTCAGGTCTCCAGGAGACAAGGAGAAGGGACGGCGCACGTTTCTCCCGAGAGCCAAGGCCACGCTCACTGTCAGACAGCAGGGGCCGAGGTGGCGTTAGAGGCAGCGCTGACACGGGGCAGGGCTCACAGGCCCCGTCCTCTCCTGTGCACAGGCCTTCCGGATGACTCGGGGATGTTCCGAGAGGCTTGGAAGCAAACAGGACCTGCAGAGGTGTACCTTAGAGACAGCTGTTCTATAAACACCAAGCGGCTGAGGAAGGGGAGGGGGGGTGCAGATGGGAGGAGAGGGGACCTCGTGACCGCCAGCGGCCGGCACAGTGACCGGGGCAGAGGACCCAGGGAGCAGGCAGCGGGGCTGGGGCCCCGGAAACCGTGGCAGGGGGCCATGGAGCTAGCAGAGCTCCCAGAGGGCGTCCCTGAGCTCCCGGAGCTTTCTGAAGCCCGAGGCCTACGTCTGACGGCTAGCTGGGTGGGGTGGCGCTTTCAGACTCAGGTTCCAGCCTCTCCCCAGGAGGCCGCTGAAGCCTCTGGAGGCCCCGGGCAGCCTCCTCACCCAGCACTCAGCCTGGAGCCGCTGTGGGCCTGCACCACTCCTGGTCAGCCAGTCTCTAAGGGCAGGGGTCTGCGATGCCCAGCCCCGAGCAGGCTCCCAGTCTCCACCTTCCCAGAGCCCGAGGGTTGGAAACCCGGAGATCCTTGGTGTTTCATCACAGGTGCATGTGGCATTCCTTCTAAGCAATGGGCCCAAAGACCTAGGGAGGACATCCTGCTACAAGTTTCCCCCAGGTTCTGCTTCTGGTTTATCTTCACCGATATCAAGGATATCAGTGTCCACCAGAGTGGACGGGTGGCAGTGAAAGCCTGGATTAAAATTCCCTCACCCCCACCCTACCCCCTTGGCAACAGAAGGGATGCCAAAGATGGACCTAGAGACATTCCTGCACACACCCAGACTCCCAAACCAGCGCTGAAGCGCGTGGATCTAGGCATTTCCAGGGCTCTGGCAGCTGTGAGCAGCGAGGCTGCAGAGCAGGGAGACATCCCCGGGCGACGTGAGAGGCCGGAGAAGAGACAGAGGCTTCACCCCAGGTGGGAGCCGAAGAGGAAGGAGACAGGTACCGCAGATGCTGCTTGACGCGCTGACAGGGTCACTCCCTTCAGCCCCTAAAAGATGGTGAGAAATCCTCTCCTCCTCCAGAACAAGGGGCTGAGTTCTCTGGGGCCAGGGTCACCGTGCAGGAAGTTAGGAAGCTGATCCATTTCACCCTCACCCCAGCCCAGGACGGCAAGAGCTAGTAACCTGTTTAACAGATGACAGAAGTGCTCAGACCCTGTGACCCCATGGACTATAAGCCTGCCAGGCTCCTCTGTCCATGGGATTCTCCAGGCAAGGATACTGGAGTGGGCTACCCTGCCCTCCTCCAGGGAATCTTCCCGACCCAGGGAGCAAACCCGCATCTCTTGTGTCTCCTGCATTGGCAGGTGGGTCTGTTACCACTAGCGCCATGGGCATGAAATCTTCAAAAGTGATGGAGTTAGGATTCCTGGGGGGGGGGGGGGGGGGGTGGGGGCGGCTGCCACTCAGGGCTGTCTCTCCCTCCCCCGTCCGTCTCCGCATCCCTGTCTGTAAAAGGAGTTGCTCAGATTAGGGAATCCCACGGGCGCTCTAAACCCTGGAGTGCCCTCCACTCTCTGGGGAGCTCCAAGTCCAAAGGCTTTCGTCTGCCACCTGTCCACTCTGGCCCCTCATCCTTGGTATCGGCGAGGAAAAACCAGAAGCAGACCCTGGGGGAACTTCTAGGGGAGGCCCTCCCTAGGCCTTTGGGCTAAAGAGTTTAAGTTCAGACTGTCAGAAAGTCCGGACCACACGAGGGAAGACACAGCCCAGCGGGAAAGTCCAGAAACATCAGTGAGGCGGCATCTCTGAAAGCAGCACCTTCAGACAGGCCGAGGCGGCCAGCCCAGGTGGCCCCAAACGCCGAGGGAGGACCGGGGTGCTCACCACGCCCTCGGGCTGCCCAAACGCCCGGGAGGAAACAGGGCTGCTCGCCACGCCCTCTGGCTGAGTTCAAAGGCGGGCAGTGGGGGGAAGATGCTCAGGAAGCCAAGAAAACAGCGGGGAAGTCCAGGGAGGCCTGAAATAAGGAGGGAATTAGGAACCAGATCTAGAGCACAGGACGACCCTGGTAAATGAAACAAATCTGGACCAAATCCCTGATCCAAGCTACGGAGCAAGAATTGTGGCAGGAAGGTGGTGGAAGCGGAATGTCAAAGCGTCGTGGAAGACTGGAGCAGAATTTCTAAGAATAAGTGGTTTGGGTAGGGTACGTCAGATTTTAAATAATTTTAGATCACCATTACTAATGAGACACTGAACCACACTGCCTGTAATTAGTCATCTGAGAGTACAAAACAGAAAATAGAAATAAACAAAAGACCCTGATGCTGGAAAACAGTGAAGGCAGGAGGAGAAGGGGATGACAGAGGATGAGATGGCTGGATGGCATCACCGACTCGATGGACATGAGTTTGAGTAAACTCCGGGAGTTGGTGATGGACAGGGAGGCCTGGCGTGCTGCGATTCATGGGGTCGCAGAGAGTCGGACACGACTGAGCGACTGAACCAGAGTACAGCATGGAAAACAGAACTAAACACAGAATTCTTTCTTTTTGTTCCCTTAAGTGGCTACAAAGGAACAGCCGGTGACATGGCTTCCATTTCAGAGCCTGCGCCGCGTCTGCGTTGCTTCTGGGTCTGTGACTTCAGCCCTCAGTGAAGTCAGGGGTGGCCCGAAGCCACGGAGGCCTGGCCAGCACCCAGAAAATGCTGCAGTGGGAGGGGAGACCCAATAATGAAGCAGAAAATGTCTGCAGAGACGATGCCCGCACCGAATGAGGCTGTTGGGGCTGGGAGGATGCCTAGGGCTGGGGGGTTGGGGAGGGGGGCGGCGAGAACAAGACCACAAGCCACACAGGGCTCCTACGATGCACAGCCCAAGTTCCAGAGTCCCGGGCAACACGCCTTTCGCTCCAGTGAGGACACACATGCCCAGCAAGCTGAAAATGCCCTCAGTTAGAGGACACAGCTCCAAAAGGAAGGGAAGACGTAGCTAGCACCATAGAAACCTCTCAGTTACCTGCTTCTTCCCCTAGGTCGTTTCCAGTACCCTCCCCCCTGACTCAAGCGTGCTCTCCCCTGGGTCCACCCCCACCCGCTTCAGCAGACCCGCTCTCTGTTTCTGCCAGGCTGTCGCCTCCCACCCAGAGACGGGTGCGTGCTAGGGCGCTTCAGCCGGGTCCAACTCTGCGACCCCATGGACTGCAGCCTGCCAGGCGCCTCTGTCCATGGGATTCTCCAGGCAAGAATACTGGCGTGGGTGGCCATTTTCTCCTCCAGGGGATCTTCCCAACCCAGGGATCAAAGCCACGTCTTACAGTTGCATTGGCAGGCAGGTTCTTTACCTCTAGCACCACCTGGGAAGCCCCAAAGCAGGCACTCTGCAAACCCAGTTAGGGCCACGTGGTCTCCCCTTCCCCTCCCCAGAGAAGCCGCCCTCTAAGCTAGCGTGAGAGCAAAGAAGATACCGCGGTGCTGCGGAAATAAGGAAGCTGCTTCCAACTGGGTTTGGGGTGCGGGTCGGGGGTCAAAGAAGAATCCCCCTCAGTCTGGGACCAAGAGCAGAGGTGGTCTCGCCTGGAATGGGACACCAGCCCACAGTCTATGGGGGGGAGCCAGAAGGAAGGGCTGAGTCACCATCAGGGGACCAGTGAGCATCCCTGGGGAGAGAGGACGTGCGTGGGGGGGTGACCCACAGAAACCCCACAAGAGTTCACCCGGCCAGGGTGGAGGGGTCTGGGTGTCCGCTGTTTTCAGACAGGAAACGAGGCTTAGTGACACTCGCAGGGCGCACGGGCGGCTGTCCCTTGCTGGACTGGGCTGTCTCCAGGGGGCGTTACCCGGGAGGCCCTGGTCTCGAGGGAAGAAGGTGGGTGAGCGGCGGCCCCTGAAGAAGCTCCCTGGCAGGAGGGGCGCCGCCTGAATCAGCACAGCCCCTTGGCAACGCCGCCCCCTGCCCCCCCGCCCTGCTTCGCCGCACCGGGGACCACCTGAGCCCCCGACACCCGTGTCGGGGCTGGCCTTGGGGCCTGGCACGGAGCTTGGCCTCGACAAGGCAGGGCCTGGCAAGGGCTTCGACAAGGATGGGTGGACTCTTTGTGAGCTGCCCTTTCAATCTCGGGTCGGGAAGGTGGACGTGGTCGGGGGTCCGCGTCTCCCATGGGGCCAAGAGACCCCGAAGCCCCGGCAGGCGCCTGCCCTTGGCCGGGCCTCTCACCGCGATGCTGCTCCTGGGGATCGAGGCCACGGCGACTCCAGTCCTGACTGTGGCTGGCTGTGGTCCCAGTCCCCACGCCCCCCAGACGGGTTCGAGGTCTGGCATGGAGGAGTGTTTGGAGATGACAGGACAGAGTCTGAGCATGAGAGGGGCTGCCGCTGCCCCGTCCCAAGCCTCGGGCGGAGGGCTGCCCCGCAGCCTTCTCTCGCATTCAGCCCCCGGAGCAGGTCTGAGGGTCCCCGCCAGGCCCGCACACCCGGAGCCCCGCCCGGGAGCCTGGCACATCCTCCTGAGACCATTCTGGAACCCGCCGCCCGGAAATCCCATTACTCAGCCCCACCTAGGCCTCCATAGCACCCCCATCCACGGCCCCCCGCCACGGCCCCCCCACAGCCCACCTCCACGGCCTCCCCTCCATGGGCCCCCATCCACAGCCTCCCCTCCACGGCCTCCCCTCCACGGCGCCCCCACGGCCCCCTCCATGGTCCCCCTCCATGCCATTTCCCGTCCTTGTGGCCGATGGTACCTTGTGCCAAGGCGGAGGCAACAGAGAGCCGGTGAACCTGACGGACGAGAACTAGCCTGTTCTCACGGGCTCTGCTGAGTCTAGCGGTGGGCCCCCAGGCTTTGGGCCGGGCCTTCCCTCACGAGAGGGGAGCGGGAACTGTGAAGGGCACGGTCACCTGTCCCCCCAACTCCTTCCCAACCCCCGAGCCAGTGGGCACCCCCTAGTCTACGCGGCCACTGCGCTGCCAGGCCAGACGCCTCCCCCAGGGAGCAGACAGACAGCTCGTGTCGCTTCAACCAGTGCTGCAGGGACTGCAAGGGAGGTCGAGGGGCCGACACCTCCTGCCAGGGTGGGTGGGCGGGCGGGGAGCCGGGGCCAAGAAAGGCCCCCCTGCGGCAGTGATCCCCGAGTCTGCACCGTGAGGCTCCATCCCTCCTGCCTGCCGGCGGAAGTCTGGTGCCCGCGCGGCCTCTGCGCCGGGCCGAGGGCCCAGTGCAGCCTGGCCACGGGCCAACGTCCACGGCAGCCAGTCTGGCCGCCCCTGAGCCCGGGCAGAGGTGACGCCTTGTCTCTACCTGAGACAGGTCAGGCCAGGAGGCCTCCACTGTTTCTGGACCCCTTTTAGCTGTGATGACCAGGGCAACAGGCTCGAAAGCCACAGTCAGAAAGTAATACTTGAAAAAAGTACCACGCTTCTGGCCAAGCATGTGCATATGTTCTTACTTCGGCTCCTCTAGTTGCTGAAATTCGGTTCAGGGGGAAAGCCACTCCCAATGTTAGCTCCTCTGGAAAAGAACTCCCCTCAAATAGATGCAGAGGGGCCTCCACCACGGGCAGGTGGACCTGAGCTAATGCTTAGAGAGCCTGTGGGACTCAACCTGCAAGACCACACCACCAGGCGGTCACTGTGATTATCCCCATCCTACAGCTGAGGAAATGGAGGCACAGAAAGACTGAGGGACTTAGACCACACAATCGGGAAGCGATAAGGCCGGGACCCAGGCGGCCGGCCCCGGCGACATGCTCTTGACCTCTGCACTGTCCTATCGTTTAAACTCTAGACGCATAACAGACTTGACTTTCAGTCCTGGCTCCGCTCCTAACTTGAAATGTGACCTGGGGCAGGTCACCAAGCGCAGTCTTTCCCATCAGTAAAAATGAAATTTTCTCTTTCACCGCATCTTGCAAGAATAAACATCAGACATGGAGGATGAGGTTTTAAATTTCTTTTCAGAGGTGAAAAGAAGGTTATGTTCATGCCAGGGATTCCCAGTTCTCAGAAGGGCCTGAAGCTGTCAGAGTTGCTAAGAGGCAGTGTGCGCCATGAACGGGCTGGAGAACCAGCAGCTACAGGAAGCCCTGCTCCCTCCTCTGTTAGTCTGAGCCCCAGATAAACAGCCAAGAACGACAGCAGAGAAACGAAGGCCTGTACGCCTTTCAGAGTGCTGTCAACAGCATGCAGGCACGCACAAAGGGTGGCCCTCTAAATATTTGATTAGTCTTTCTTTAAAGCAAACAATGGTCCTCCTTATGTTTAAAAGCAGTTTTAAAATCCTGAAAGTAAATGAAATACGATGAAGAGATGAGATGGCCTTCTCACTAGACTATCCTGAAAGTAAATGAAATACGATGGAGACGAGACGGCCTTCTCACTAGACTATCCTGAAAGTAAATGAAATACGATGGAGAGACGAGACGGCCTTCTCACTCGACTGCCGTAGAGTTTTGTTCCCTCCCAGTCATGCCTCCCGTGCGAGGAGAGAAACTGATACTTGGGATGAAAGCGATTGCTTCCTAAGGACGAGCGCTTGCAAGGGAAAGGACATCTCCACTCTGCTGCATTACCTTGATCGTCCCCAGGTCTCGTCTAGAGTAACAGGGTCAGAGTCCCCTTCTCTGAGACTGGTTTCTCCAAGGCAAAGGCGCGTGGCCCTGCCCTGTCTGCGCCCTGGGCCCCAGGTCCCCCTTTCTAAACTGATGGATAAATTAGATCCACAGACTCAGCTGCCACCTCTGGTGAAAGTGAAAGTGTTAATTGCTCAGTCGTGTCCGACTCTTTTTGACCCCTCGGACTGTAGCCTGCCAGCCTCCTCTGTCCATGGGATTCTCCAGGCAAGAATACTGGAGTGGGTTACCATGCCCTCCTCCAGGGGATCTTCCCAACCCAGGGATCCAACCTGGGTCTCCTGCATTGCAGGCAGATTCTTTACCATCTGAGCCACCAGGGCCATCGCTGGAATCACCCTGAAAAGTTCACCAGCTTCCTGCTGCCTCTCTCCTCCAAAAGGGGTATCCATTGGAAAACATGCTTCTACATAATGAAATATGAGACATAAGCAATTTCCCCCAAATCTCATGAAACAGATGGACACTTTAAAAGAGTGAGGGAAAGAAAAACACCAGTGTTTCGTAATTTAGCAGCGCAGGCTGCCTGCCTCAAGCAAGTAGCTCACCTCCTTCCCTGGATTCAAACCCTCCCTGCCATCCTTCTGTCTCGTCATGCATAATGGGATGAAATGTTTTCTCTCGGTAATCAAGCCTGTAAGCTTCTAGACAGTTAAAAGAAAGCTCCGACTTCAGAGCGATGTTGTGAGCCTTGTTTTGATGCTTCCGGCTCAAACTTTAGAGCCGTGAAAACAACTGAAGCTGCAGTAACCATACAGAACCTCGCATTTCAGGTCCTCCTTCCAGACCCACCACCAGCGGGGCGTGCCCCAGGTATTTCGTAATAAAATGCACTTTTCCAACGGCATGGCCGTTCTCTGCCAGCCTCTGCGACTCGTGTGCTCCTGAAACGGCACTTCAACCCACATCTAAAGTTCTCACGCTCGATATCACTGCAGATTTCCGATGTTTCAGAAAGCCTAAGGCAGGGGACTTCCCTGGACGTCCAGTGGCTGGACTTGGCCTTCCAGTGTGGGGGATGTGGGTTTGATTCCAGCTTGGGGGACTAAGATCCCACCCACATGCCTCAGGGTCAAAACCCCCAAAAAACATAAAGCAGAAGCAATACTGTAACAAATTCAATAAAGACTTTTAAAAGAAGAAAGAAAAAGAAAATGTAAGCTCATGGAGGAAACCCTCAGTGACAGCTCGTCCTGGAACCTTAGCCTGGAGCTCACGCCGCAGTCCAGCCACAGAGGTCGACCAGCACTTCTGGACACTTGGTGCCCAAACAAAAAGCTTGTTCTGTTACTCGCCTGGCCCTTCATTATGGTGATACCCTAACTGTCTCTCCCTGAGCAGGAATCCCTTCCTGCCTCACCGCGGCCGTCCAGCCCAGGCAGGCGGGCGGGCCTGCACCCCGTGCCCACGGTGGGTTGCCCAACCCCTGGCCCCCAACGGCCTCTTTTCCCCACTGTCCTCGCCTTTCTCTGGGAGCTGCACCACAGGGCCTTTCTCACTGCTTCCCACAGCAGAGCGGGAGAAATTTACCAGCTCCCTGGTCTCCCAACTACCCTCCTGTGAAGGACGGCTGGCCTCTGCCCCTGGACAGGAGTCCAGCCTTGTTGTGAGACCTTCGACACTCAAGGGCATGGCCCTGAGAACTTTTATGCTATGTTCTCCCGCTCAGCCTGGGCTCTGAGATCTTTGTCCGCCTCAGTTGGAGGCCCCGTCCTCGGGGCACACATCCGTCCCCTTCCTTCCTGTGGCGGGGGCGGGCAGGGGCCCCTGGGTCCAGTCCCTCTCCAGCCCGTGTCCTCCATAAAGCTGCCCGGGCACGTCTGCCCACACGCCGCCCTGCCCCCTCGGCACGCCCTGGGCGAGCCCCACCATCTGCATCTGATTTCACACCTTTTTGGACCAGCTGAGCGCAGTGGTAGTGCTCAGGATAAGTCTATTTCTCAGCAACATTTCCCCTCTGGTCTCACCAGCATCAGCTCCTGCACACCCTCCTGGCCTCCTTCCACACTCACCTCTCCCTTAAAGGCTCTGTTCCTCTCTGTCCCCCTCATCTCACGTTCTGCCCTTGAGAGTCCAGGCCGACATGGTCAGAGGGCAAGCAGATGGCCCTGCTTGCGGAGCCCGTCCCTGCTCCGGTCATCGCAGCCCTGGTTCCGAGTCCGGCCTGACCTTGGCCTGGATGGCATCACCCAGAGGCCATTCCTTTGCCCTGAGATCCCCCCTCTGCCCCCAACTCCCGATCACAGTGTTACTGGTGTGGAAACAGTTGCTTCATGATTCATTAATTCATCTTGGGTCTTAGAGTGAAAGTCTTTTTAACCATAGCATGCAAATGTATGTAAATTTATACACTTATGCAAAAATGATATGAAAATATGCCTTTAGATTTTCTGGATAAAATGTCTGATCACTCTATGAATCCCTCCCTTGTCAACAGCATGACTTTATAATTCCTCATCCCGTCAGCTCACTGCTCCCTTACTATCTGCCCACACTCAACTCTCTTATCTTGTGCTAACTCATTATTAATATTAAACACATTATTTCTCTTCTTTCTTCTCACTGTATGTGAATTTAAATGCATCTCTGAAGGCTGAAACTATTAGAAAACTGTCAATTTTTGTTGGCGTTTCATGTACATTTCTGTTGTCAAGTCTGACCTTATGTTAACTTTAATGAAAACCATCTGCCTCCAAGTCGTTAATGCTTTTTTAACAATATTACTGTGCTTGCATTTCTCTGCAGTCATGCCTCTCCTATTAGCTGGGCTGGTGGAGGGGGCTGGCACACATTACCACGAACCTGCTCTCACAGGGAACAAATAACCCTTGCCCAGGGAACAAGCTCACGCCCCTGACTGGGAACCATTCTCCATGTTTATCATCAGCCTCTGGTCTCCACCTGTGACACAGAACGCGGCTTCCTTCTCTCAGGACGGCTCCCTCCGCCTTCCCCCTGCTCCTCTCCTCTTTCTCTGAGCATCAGGGCTGACCCAGACACTCTTTCTGCCCTCCGGGTTTTGCCACGGGCAGACTGCAGTCTGCCTGCAGGCAGTTGCTTCTTTTGGAACCCCTTGGCTGGATCTTCGGGGGGGCGGTCCCCTTTGCCGCTCAGGTTCTTCAAATGCCTTCTAGTGCTGACCGCTGACCCCTGGCCTAGCCGGCCAGGCAGGCCTCCATGGCCCCCCATCACTGCACGGCCTGCTCCCCGAGAGTCAGGGGCTGCCAACACTCAGGTCTGTTTCTGCCTCCTCTGCACCCAAGTCTAGAGCCCTGACTCTCCCTTGGGGTGTGACCTGGTGAGGACGGCCTCGTCTCCCTGCTGCCCCTTCGTCTTACTTCTTCCTAATCTTTCCAGGCCCAAATGGCCCGTGCTTAGTCGCCCGGTCAGGTCTGACTCTGCGACCCCATGGACTGCAGCCACCAGGCTCCACCGTCTATGGATTTCCCAGGCAAGAGCACTGGAGTGGGTCGCCATGCCCTCCTCCAGGGGATCTTCCCGACCCAGGAAATGAACCTGGGTCTCCTGCATTGCAGGTGGAGTCTTTACATCTGAGCCACCAGGGAAGCCTGTCTTCACTTAAGGGATGTACCCCTGTCTAGTTTCCATGCAGACAGAAGCAGGACCTCTTACGACTCGACACGCAATGTCGGCGCCTGTGTTTTCACTTGCGTCTGGGTCTAAGACCACGCTTCTCTCTGCAGCGGAGGAAGCTGAGGCACAGAGAGCGTGAGTAACTTGCCCAGGGTCCCAGAGCTAGTGCGTGACAGACCCGGGGCTCCTGCCCAGGCCTCTGAAGTGTGTGCAGAGGCCAGCTTCCTCCCTTCCTGCGCCCAAAGCCAGAGGAACACTTTCCTGTGCAGCTGGGGAGGGAGGCGGGAAGGACAGGGTTGTGACGTTTCAGGGCTGGGGGGCCCGGGTTCCAGGGGCTGCCCCTCCACGGGCACCAGCAGGCCCGGCAGCAGGAGGGGAGCCTGCCCTTAGCTGAGGCGGGGCTCCCACTAGCTGGGGCTGGTCTGAGCAGACCCAGGCCAGCGTGCATCACCTACTAGGTCACCACGAAGGAGCTGGCCCAGCCACCCTCTGAGAACCGTAATGACCACAGTCACAGGGCAATTTCGGACCACAAGAGTCTAAACTCCTAAAATCTGCAGGTGTGTGGAACTAGCCTGCCTCCAGCCTGGCTGGTTTTTGAACATATCAGGATGCATCGAGCAATCTTGCTGTTGTTAAGCTGCTCAGTCGTGTCCAGCTCTTTGTGATCCCATGGACTATAGCCGCCAGGCTCCTCTGTCCATGGGATTCTCCATGCAAGAACACTGGAGTGGGTTGCCATTTCCTTCTCCAGGGCATCTTCCTGACCCAGGGATGGAACCCATGTCCCCTGCATTGTCAGCTGGATTCTCTGCCACTGAGACGTCTGCAGGGTTTATTATTATTATTACAGTTTTCTACTGGTGAGACCCCTCAGGCAGCTAATGCCTCCGGGCCAGAGAAGGCTCAGCCACGGCTCTGGATCCAACAGGCAAGGCTCCTCCATCACCTGGCCCTTGCTCAGCCGTGCTCCTGGCCTGGGCCCGCGGCCGCCCCTTTCAAAAGGGAACGCGCCCGGCCTTTGTCAGGGAGCTCAGGTGTCCTGACAAGCTCCAAAGGTGAAACTGAAAACCTTCCTGGTGTGATTTTCCTATTTGATCTTTTGTCTCATGTGTTCCCCTTGGGGATGAACAAGAAATACTTCTCTGAATAATTTATAGGCCCCGGGGTAGAAACACACTGCCTCTTTTTAATAAAAAAGCTGGGTACATGGCCTTGATTATACCTCTTCTGTGATACTTCAGCAAAGGTTGGGATATCTCAAAAGCTCTTTACAAATTCCTTTTAAAATAGTGAGACAAAGATAAAAAGCCACGTAATGTTTTTAATCAAACAAACAAATGTTTGGATAATACATAAGATTATTTATAAAGCTGTATTGAGCTATGAAAGGTTCATACAGAGAAGCTGAAAAAACTGAACAGCTGTAATTATTGTAAGGTCCGACTTATTTTTAAAACTGAAAATGACTGTCTTCGGTTTTCTGTTGAATGAGCACCTCCTGGGTGCCGGGGCTCTGCTGGGCTTGTCATGTGGGTCAGTTCATGGAGTTCTCACGAGGGAGCTGGGTAAGGAGCGGCTCAAGGCACAGAACCGCCGAGGCTCCTGGGGGTATGTGACCAGCTCACGTGCCCCAGGACCACAGACGGGGCTGAACTGGAGCCCAGAGCTGACTCAGTAGCGTCCACGTCCCATGGTCCCTAACGCCAGGCGCCCCGGCCTTCCATTGAAAACCAGTAGATGCTGCTCAGTTCTGTCTACATTTTGCGATGTTACTGCGGGGAATGGCGGGAGAATGGAGCCTTTGGGACCCTCTGCAGAATATTTTACTTATTGGTTGCAAAACCGTCTCCCCTTAGCCCTGGACAGAAACTCACGGCCTCTCTGGGTGCAAGCTGAATGATTTCATTTGACAGGAGGCTGGGGTGACTTACCTGGGTCCTCGCAGTGCAGGGAGGCTGTGCCCCCTCCTCTGACCGGATGTCGCTGCCACCCAGTGGCCTCGGGGACAGGCTGGGGTCTTGGCTCCCTCTAGGTAAGGGGCCCCCGAAAATGTAAAGTGCTCTGACTTTTGTCCTGCAGGCTCCCCGGGCTGTGGGCACCCCCAAGGGGGCTGCTACCAACAGCATGGAGATCAAGATGACCATGATGGTGCCCAGGGCTGCAAGAACGCGTTCATTAAGCCTGGGGCCACAGGGTGGCTTGGCCGGCTGGCCCGAGGCCTCTGACCCAGACTCTGCCCTCACACGGCCCAGGCGCCCAGGCGGGCCGTGCGCTGCCCACTCCTAGGAGCTCCACCTGTGCAGACCACCGCGGGGATGGCCCACCTGGACCCCCCGGCCGGCCAAGTGCATCCGGAACCAGCACACGGGCTGAGGGTCCAGAGCTGCCGCTGCCTCAGAGGGGCGCCCCCAGACTCACCAGACGCTGCATGCTCTTCACGTGGGTGGGGCTGATGGACAAGGCCTCCTCGTACCACCGCCGGGCCTCGTCCACGTTCCCGCGGAGCTCTGCCACCTGGCCGCGCATGTAGAGGACGTTGTGGGACATGGGGAAGAGGTTGGCAGCCTCCTGCGTGCAGGCCGTGGCCTCCGCGGGCTTCCCGATGCCGATGTAGACTTCCGCTGTGAGAACGAGAGCACAGGCAGATGCACCCGGGTCGCCGCCCCCAGATGGCATGCAGAGATGGCATGCAGATGCCGGGGCTCCGGCCGTGACGCGGGCCTCCCCCGGGGGCAGGACAGGGCCAGTCCGGGAAGCCCAGGACCCGAGCCAGCCCCAGCCCAAGTGAGTGCAGCCGGGTGGCCGTCCTTCCTGCCCCCGATGTGGGCACGCGAGTCACACCCGCAGGGCCTTTGAGGAGACACCCGTCACCGCCAAGAGGGGCCTGAGGCTTGCCGGGCCCACTGACCCTGGAGGACACCTGCCCCTGGAGGACTCCTCCCCCAGAGGACTCCCGCCCCCAGAGGACTCCCCCCCCAGAGGACTCCCGCCCCCGGAGGACTCCTCCCCCAGAGGAGTCCCGCCCCCAGCAAACTCCCCACCCCAGAGGACTCCCCCCCCAGAGGAGAGTCGCCCCCAGAGGACTCCCCCCCCAGAGGACTCCCCCCCTGGAGGACTCCTCCCCTAGAGGACTCCTCCCCCAGAGGACTCCCCCACCAGAGGACTCCCGCCCCCCAGAGAACTCCTCCCACAGAGGACTCCCCCCCAGAGGACTCCCGCCCCCGGCGAACTCCCCACCCCAGAGGACTCCCCCCCCAGAGGAGAGTCGCCCCCAGAGGACTCCCCCCCCAGAGGACTCCCCCCCTGGAGGACTCCTCCCCTAGAGGACTCCTCCCCCAGAGGACTCCCCCACCAGAGGACTCCCGCCCCCCAGAGAACTCCTCCCACAGAGGACTCCCCCCCAGAGGACTCTCGCCCCTGGAGGACTCCTCCCCCAGAGGACTCCCCCACCAGAGGACTCCTGCCCCCAGAAGACTCCCACCCCCAGAGGAGAGTCGCCCCCAGAGGACTCCTCCCCCAGAGGACTCCCCCCACAGAGGACTCCTCCCCCAGAGGACTCCTGCCCCCAGAGGAGAGTCGCCCCCAGAGGACTCCTGCCCCTGGAGGACTCCCCCCCCAGAGGACTCCCGTCCCCAGAGGACTCCTCCCCCAAAAGACTCCAGCCCCCAGAGGACTCCGGCCCCAGAGGACTCCTCCCCCAGAGGACTCCCCCCCAGAGGACACCTCCCCCAGGCCCACCTGTCCCCAGAGGACACCTCCCCCAGAGGACTCCTGCCCCCGGAGGACTCCTCCCCCAGAGGACTCCTCCCCCAGAGGACTCTGGCCCCCAGGCCCACCCGGGACACCGGCCCTCAGGTCTGACGTCTACAGAAGCGGGGCTGGCTGAGTCCAAGGATGGGCCAAGCGAGGTGCACAGCCCCTCGGCGGGCAATGACGCTGCCTCTCGGCGGGTTCTTCTGAAGCCCACAGGCGTGACAAGGGCCGCGGGTGGAGGCTGACATGCCTGTGGGTACAAAGTCAGACGGCTGCTCCACCCAAGCCCGCCCTGGGCCGAACGGGAAAGCCACCGCACGTGGGGACTATAAGCTGAGACCCCACGCTTTGAGACCCCAGGCTGCCCCTTTCCAAAAAGCAGCGTCAGGAGTGCTCCGCCAGCAGCCTCAGGGCTCCCTTGTCTGCACAGCGGGCCCAAGCCTCCGCAGCCCCGGCCTCTCTGAAGAAGACCCTCCTTGACCCCCAAGTCCACCCAGGCCTGTCAACTCTCGAGGGCCCCATGGGCACGGCCCCCCGTCTCTCCAGCCGCAGGCCCGCGTCATCAAGGACGCCAGGCTCCCCGCCCATCTCAGCCATGCAGACGCTCGTCGGTCCGTTCCCGTCCAGGGGCCTGCTGTGCCCTGAGCCCACCGATGCCTCCTCCCAGCTCAGGGCAGCCCCATCCCTTCCTCACCCACCCCTGCCCTGACCACTGCCCTCTGCCCTGGCAGAGAAAGCTGTTTCTGTGCCCATATCTCCAAGCTCCACACATATTAATATGCTGTGTAGAACCGGATGCACACAAGACTAGGAATGATCGAAGTATGCAATGGAAAAGAACTAGAAGACGTCTACGTTTTCTGCCGCACCTTGGGCGTCGTCTCCCTGAGGCGAGGCCTCTTCCCCGCTCCTGTCTCCCCTCAGCCCCTCCGTGCGGCCCTCGCGGTCGCTGCAGACCAGCTTCCCCAGCAAAGCCCTGGTGGGTCACCCCTTCCTCGGGGTCTCCCGCTCTGGGCACCCCTCAGCCTGCAGCCTTCCCTGACCCCTTCACCAGGGCTAAATTCAGGTGAAAGAGAGGAACAATGGGCTTCTGAACTTGTTAGCAGATGCAGGCCTGGGGAGTCTCGCCCCCTGAGTGGTGAGGGGGTCTCCTGACCAGGGGGCCTGGCCCAGGATGCACCCGCAGGCCCCCGGGTGCCCAGTGTCCCCGTTCCTGCATCGAACTTCGGACACTAGTCAGGCTCCCGCTCAGTGTCAGCTGCGAGGCTGAGAACTGGCCCCACACTCTGCCTCGGGCTCGGGACCGCGTGGAGGTGCCGGGCGAGGGGGTGGTTGCTGACCAGCCCGGACCCCGCCGGCCAGCCGTGCGCCTGGTGCAGGGCTGCGTGTCCCCTGGAGACAGAGACGCTCCCCTCACCGAGGTGCCTGCTCCCCGGGGCTCTGGCTGCCCATGGCGCTTCTCTGAGACCGCGGGAGGGCTGCTCCTGGTGCGGATGCCGTCAGACCCCCTTCTGCCGTCCCTGGCAGGGAAGGGGCAAGGGAAAGGCGCATGGGCACCAGCTTCCCCTGGGTCCTGCGGGCTCCCCAACCCCTCCAAACCACTCCTTCACCCCAAACCCTGCTTCCCCAGGGAGAGGCGCTTCGAGCCTGGGAAACAAGCTGGGCAAGCTGGTGCTGGCTTCCTGGGCAGTGCGCGGGCTCTGCTGCCTTCGTGAATTGGCTCTTTCATGTGGAAATCGCATGAGGGTCAGGAGGACAGAGGTCCTGCGAACCGACACGCTTCCTGCCCCCCAGCAGAGTCACCAGACCTGGGGAGCCCGCCACCCTTATCAGCTCCCATGGAAGGCCCTTTGTTGCTTCTGCTCTGGGGGACTCGGGAAGGGGAAGGAGGCAGGGGCTCTGCTTTCATGGGTGGGTCCCGGCCCTGAGCTCTTCTGGGACCCCCACTGGACCTGCCATCCTCGCGAGGAGTGCAGCCCACTTCCTGCCCTCACGGAAGCCCCGTCGGGGTCCTGCTGCGCATTTGACATTTGTTTCCGAGCTTGCAAACGGCTGCGTCCACTGTCAAGGGCGACCCCTTCACATCGGCGATGGTGAGACTAGGGGCCGTGTTTCACCGCGTTTGTGACACACCTCGTCCCTGGCCCCGTTGGTTTCCTAAGTTCCCTGCTGCTTCCTGAACCTCTGACCCTCGGGCTGACCCTGACTTGCCACCCGAGGAGCTGGTGGCGGCCGGCAGGGAAGCCCCTAACCTCCTCCTCTTGGCCCCTCAGGGGTCTCCCTTCAAGGACTGTGCCCCCCGCCCCCACCAGGGCGGATCTGTCCCCAACACTCTGCTCACACATGTATCCCTGTCACCAGTGCCCAGATGCCAAACCCAACACAGCCGCCTGTCTCCTCCTTATCCACCCTCTCAGCACCTCCTAGCTCCTACGTCCACTGAAAACTCACTGTTTCACAGAGGGGAGAGGGCAGGGGAAGGGGCAGGCGGCTGAGACGTACGGACTATTAGGGATGAAAGAACCTACGAGGATATATTGTACAACACGGGGCTACAGGGAACATTTGATAATATTACTGAGCATATTATAATATGACATACAATTAATATATATACATACTATAAAATATAGCATATACTCTTATAATATAGACAGGTATAGTGAGTGCATGTATATACTATATGCATAATATATACACATGTACAGTGCGTGCACACTCAGTCGTGTCTGACTCTTTGAGACCCATGGACTGCAGCCTGCCAGGCTCCTCTGTCCACGGGATTCTCCAGGCAAGAATACGGCGTGGGTTGCCCTGCCCTCCTCCAGGGGATCTTCCTGACCCAGGGATCGAACCCGCGTCTCATTATCACTCTTGCATTGCAGGCGGGCCTTTACCAGCACTACCTGGGAAGCCCCGTATAGTATACAGCATACATTCTTTATCATACTTTAGTTTACACATGGAGTATAACCTTTAAAAACACATAAAAAGTACAGGCTGATTTGGAAACCGTTGTCTTAGAAGCTCCTGAGTGATCGCTGCCTGCTGCAGGCTCGTGCGTTACCATGTGTGGTTGTCATGATGGTGTCACTGTGCAGGGGGAGCAGCAGGGCTGGGGAAGCAGGTCCCGGCAGCCCGCGGCAGGGCCGGGGTCTCGGTGAGTCTGGCCTGGGACCCAAGCCCCTGGGTTCCGCACAGGCCCCTCTGCAGCCCCCTGGCTGCACAGACAGCACTGCCTCCCCCCGCCCCAGCTTCCCCCCACCTTGCTGACCACTCGCTTGCCGCCGATTTGGCTTTCCTCTCCTCCCCCATGTTTTCGGGGTGCTACACTGGATCCCAGTTGTGGGGTGAGGGCTCTCCTGCAGCCCACAAGCTCTCAGGTGCGGCCTGTGGGGTCCAGCTCCCTGACCAGGGATCAAACCAGAGCCCCTGCATCGGGAGTGTGGGGTCTTAGCCACTGGACCCCCAGGGACGTCCCTTCAGGCCTGGGCCCTGCTGTCCCTTTCTCCATCAGCGTTCCCTCCCAGGCCTTCTCCTCACCTTCCTTGCCTTTAAAACGCCACGCACGACTTTCTGTTTCCAGCCCAAACCTAAAGCAAGGCTTGAATATCCACCTGTTCTCCAGACCCAGGCCGCCCGTGGTGGGGAGCAGAATCATCACCACCACCGACTCCTGCACCCGCGCCTCGGCCAGCAGAAGCTCCTCCACGGATACACTTACCAGCTTCACCCGGAAGACGCCTCGGCGTCCCCTTCCCTCCGCCCAGAGCCCCCGCGGTCCCAGGAACAGCGCTCCCGGCCCGCTCCCGCGTGGCCCCCGCCCGCCCTCCGCAGGCCGGGTCTGATAACGCCCCCTCTGGTCCCCTCACTCCCGCCTGCGGCCCTTCGGGAGGAGACCCTGGCCTCGCCCGCGGTCTCGCCGTCTCGCCTCCACGCTCTCACGTCCGCGGCCTACCCACGAGCGCCCTCCGCCTCCCGCGTGCCCGGGGCTCCTCCTGGCCTGGAGACCTCTCTTCTCGTTCTCCCCGAGCCTGCCCCGCCGCCCCAGGGCTCTCAGCACGGGGAGGCCAGCGCGGCTGAAGCCTGAACTCCACGAAGGGAGACACGCCCGTCCGCCCCCTCCAGAGCCTGGAGCTCAGAGGCCTCCTGACTCGGGCGCGCGGCTGGGGGCCGCCCTGGGCGGGGCCGGGGCTCTGGGACCGCACTGGTGGGTCTGGATTCTGGTTTCTCCCCTTGTTGGCCATGTAACCCTAGCGGGGCGATGGGAGACCTGCGTGCTGGTGTTTAATGTGCAAAATGGAGTGACTAAAGGTATGTATACCTCATACGGCTGGGCTTCCCAGGGGCTCATCGGTAAAGAAGCCGCCTGCAATGCAGGAGACGCAGGAGATTTGGGTTCAGTTCCCGGGTTGGGAAGGTCCCCTGGAGGAGGAAATAGCCACCCACTCCAGTATTCTTGCCTGGAGAATCCTATGGACAGAGGGGACTGGCAGGCTACAGTCCATGGGGTTGCAAAGAGTTGGAGACGGCTGAGCAACTCAACACGCACTCACACACATTTTATATGGCTATTACAAGCGCCAAACAAGCTGAGACATAAAGTCCTGAGATAAGATCAGGCACACACACGGTGCTTGGCAAACGTCAGCCACCTGCAGGCGGCAGGCCAGGAATCCAACCCCAGGCAGGGGAGGGGCAGGTCTACGGGGCTGACCCACGGAGACTGGCAGGGGGGCAGCCTGACCCTGGGCACTGCGGCTGCCTCCCACAGGCACGCCCTGTGCAGGGACCCTCACGCCACTGCCTGCGAGCTGTCTCTATCTTGGCCTGGTGCCCAGGCTGCAGGATCACCCTGAGACCCCGCCGAAGCACCTCCGGGCGGCCAGGAGGAAGCAGGCAGGGGGCAGGGTGGAAGGGACAGGCCAGCAGGGCCAAGGGGTTTGTGAGAGGGTCACAGCTTCACATTCCCAGCAGAAATCCAAAAATCGGATCTTGCATGTCTAAGAATAGCCGCTGGTTTTGACGGTGAGAGGTGCCAAAGCCAAAGCTATAATTATTAGTAAGTAACAAGCAGAAATTATCCACCTACCGCAAAGTCATTTTTAGCTGCCATCCCCAAAGGGGATACTGAAGGGTGGGCATCAAGAAGCTGCTTGGTTTGAGAAAGACCCTGGTTGAGCCCAGGACTGTGAATCTATAAATTTCCAACAGCCAGTGACCACGTGCTGTGCTTCTAAAGAAACAGGTCTATGACTCCCAGAGAGATACGTCTATGAGGAGCAACCAACATCACATGCTTTAATTCCGCCCTCCTGACTCCTGTCTCAGTGAGACCACAGAGGAGCTCGCTTCTCTCTGGCCTGGGTTTCCCTTCTGTACAACAGAGGAAAATAACCCTTCTGACCTTCTTTATAAGATGGTATATATATTACAAATAGCACTGGAAGATACTTGGAACTTTTAGGAAAAGAGGCCATAAAAATGGATGGTTGCTTTTGAAACATCACGTGACGCCCAGATGCTATAGAGAAAAGATTGATAAATGTAAAAAAAAAAAAAATTGTCAAAAAATCACAACAAAACCCTGAAACACAAACTAAATGAGAGAAAAGACAGCACATGTGACATGAGGCAAATTTCTTTGGCACGAAACGTAACCAGTGCTTACAAATTGAAAAGAAAGGCTCAGTATCTAAGATGAACGGCAGGACCCACGAGCAGACAACTGAAACCCCACTTCCACCTGTCAGACTGGCAAAGATCTGGGAGTCTGACAGCTCGTTGTGCTATAAAGATCTGAGGAAATGTCTTTTTTCCATTGTATATCCTTGCCTCCTTTGTCAAAGATAAGGTGTCCATAGGTTCGTGGATTTATCTCTGGGCTTTCTATTCTGTTCCATTGGTCTATATTTCTGTCTTTGTGCCAGTACCACACTGTCTTGATGACTGTGGCTTTGTAGTAGAGTCTGAAGTGGTGCTGGGAAAACTGGTCAACCACTTGCAAAAGAATGAAACTAGAACACTTTCTAACACCATACACAAAAATAAACTCAAAATGGATTAAAGATCTAAATGTAAGACCAGAAACTATAAAACTCCTAGAGGAGAACATAGGCAAAACACTCTCCGACATAAATCACAGCAAGATCCTCTATGACCCACCTCCCAGAATATTGGAAATAAAAGCAAAACTAAACAAATGGGATCTAATGAAACTTAAAAGCTTTTGCACTACAAAGGAAACTATAAGTAAGGTGAAAAGACAGCCGTCAGATTGGGAGAAAATAATAGCAAATGAAGAAACAGACAAAGGATTAATCTCAAAAATATACAAGCAACTCCTGCAGCTCAATTCCAGAAAAATAAATGACCCAATCAAAAAATGGGCCAGAGAACTAAACAGACATTTCTCCAAAGAAGACATACAGATGGCTAACAAACACATGAAAAGGTGCTCAACATCACTCATTATTAGAGAAATGCAAATCAAAACCACAATGAGGTACCATTACACACCAGTCAGGATGGCTGCTATCCAAAAGTCTACAAGCAATAAATGCTGGAGAGGGTGTGGAGAAAAGGGAACCCTCTTACACTGTTGGTGGGAATGCAAACTAGTACAGCCACTATGGAAAACAGTGTGGAGATTCCTTAAAAAACTGGAAATAGAACTGCCATATGACCCAGCAATACCACTTCTGGGCATACACACTGAGGAAACCAGATCTGAAAGAGACACGTGCACCCCAATGTTCATCGCAGCACTGTTTATAATAGCCAGGACATGGAAGCAACCTAGATGCCCATCAGCAGATGAATGGATAAGGAAGCTGTGGTACATATACACCATGGAATATTACTCAGCCGTCAAAAAGAATTCATTTGAACCAGTCCTAATGAGATGGATGAAACTGGAGCCCCTTATACAGAGTGAAGTAAGCCAGAAAGATAAAGAACATTACAGCATACTAACACATATATATGGAATTTAGAAAGATGGTAACGATAACCCTATATGCAAAACAGAAAAAGAGACACAGAAATACAGAACAGACTTTTGAACTCTGTGGGAGAATGTGAGGGTGGGATATTTCAAAAGAACAGCATGTATACTATCTATGGTGAAACAGATCCCCAGCCCAGGTGGGATGCATGAGACAAGTGCTCGGGCCTGGTACACTGGGAAGACCCAGAGGAATCGGGTGGAGAGGGAGGTGGGAGGGGGGATCGGGATGGGGAATAAGTGTAAATCTATGGCTGATTCATATCAATGTATGACAAAACCCACTGAAATATTGTGAAGTAATTAGCCTCCAACTAATAAAAAAATTAAAAAAAAAAAAAAAAAAGATCTGAGGAAATGGCCTTGCGCATCTTGTTGTTTAGTCACTAAGTCATATCCAACTCCAGGGACTGTAGCCCGCCAGGCTCCTCTGTCCATGGAATTTTCTAGGCAAGCACACCGGAGTGGGTTGCCATTTCCTTCTCCAGAGGATCTCTCTGACCCACGGATTGAACCCGGCTCTCCTGCACTGCAGGCGGGTTCTTTACCACTGAGCCACCAGGGAAGACCTCATACCTTATTGACTGGAATGCAAACTGGCACAGTTGTGGAAGGCAATATGACAAAATTTACCAAAAATAAAGAAAAAACTTTTGATCTATCAATTCCACTTCTAGGAATTACTCTTACACAGAAGGACTGATGCTGAAGCTGAAACTTCAATACTTTAGCCACCTGATGCAAAGAACTGACTCACCGGAAAAGACCCTGATGCTGGGAAAGATTGAGGGCAGGAGAAGGGGACGACAGAGGATGAGGTGGTTGGATGGCATCACCAACTCAATGGACATGGGTTTGGGTAGACTCCAAGAGCTGGTGATGGACAGGGAGGACTGGCGTGCTGCAGTTCATGGGGTCACAAAGAGTCGGGCACGACTGAGCAACTGAACTGAACTGAACTTACACAGAATAATGTACAGAAGGTTATTTACTGATGCACTGTCTGTAACAGGAAAATACTAGAAATAATCTAAATGTGAATCAGCGGATCATTGGTTAAATGATGGTGAATTCCCACAGTGGATTCACCCTCTGATGTGACAGGTAGCGGCCTCGGGGAGCATCACCCCTCTGGTGGGGGTGCAGCCGCTCACGTGGCGGCCGTGGGGGGGAGGTGACCGGTGCTCAGGATGGGGGACGCCTGCATTCCGTGTCTTTTGTGCCCTTTAAACGGTGTACCGTGAGCTTGGATGATTTTTTCAAACATAATTTAAATGAAATTCTCACATAGGTTCAGACAAACCAAGTGACCGAACACATATAACCCACGTGGGTTGGCCACTGGGTATCCCAGGAGGAGCCGGGGGCTCTGAGTCAGAAGTGCCCAGAGGAGGGGTCGCCCCAGGCACGGTGTCCCCACCCGCCAGGTGTCCCAGGAGGAGCCGGGGGCTCTGGGTCAGAAATGCCCGGGGGGTTCGCCCCAGCACGGTCTCCCTGCTCGGGGGGGCCCTCAGGGGCCGAGCGTCCCTGCTCTCCTGAGCTCCCTGCAGGGCTGGTGGCTGTTCCCTTGAGCAGCAGAGGGTCAGGGGTCCCAGTCACGACCTCTCTGCCTTTCAGACACACACCCAGCGGCCCAGGACCTGCTTATATAACAGGCTGGACGTCTGGGTCAGCTTGGAGTGGCCTCACCTGCCACTCTCAAACCCAGAGCTGCCTCCATCGGGCCCCGCCTCACCAGCTCCTGCTATACTCCGACCACCAAAAAACGACCAGGAGAGAAGAGACCCACGGAGGCCACAGAAATCCATGGCCTGGGGCATCAGGCCTTGATCTAGCTTCTTCCTCTGAAACCTGCAACATTTACAGAAGCTGGCGGTATTGCTGGTGCTGATGACGGGCACAGATGTTCCCTGGTTTCCATACGTTCTCAAAAAATGTGGGTCACTTTTATTTTGCCGCCCAGAGCAGTCAAGCTCAAGCCACATATGGTAAAACCTTACATTTCAGTGGAAGCTTGTTTTATGAATTCTTTCTGAATTTACCTCTTCAAAGACTAGGTTGAATATATGACACAATTCTAATCTTGACTCAAACAAAGTCAGTGCTTTGAAAGAGTCAATATGGCACTAATCCTCTAAGATTCTAATTTATGCCACTATTCATGCTACATAAGCGTGATTTATATTCTGCTCAGAGTTTATACGGCAGGTACGACATTTGCTTTCCAGAATTCAATTCCACCAACTCCTAGAATGTTAAAAACCACACCTATTAATAGCAATGAGAGCCTTATTCTCTCTTACAGGCTGTGGCAACGAGAAATGGATGCCACGTGATTAATAAAACTTCTAGGACAACTCCAAATAGAATCTTAGCTGCCAAGTTCATCAATGCTCTCAGAAGCAGATACACAGCTTCTTCCCAAGAGTCATGGTAGACCCCGCCAAGAGGAGCAAAGTGTGGGTTTCTGAGCGCAGGGCCAGCATCCACCGCTGAAGCTGTCCTGGACTCACTGCCCCTCATCCAGGTCATGAGCATTTCTGAGACACAAGCAAGAACAGCAGGGCCTGAGGGGTCAGGGGAGCTGGGTCCAGCCTGGAAGGGTCACCGTCAGCCCTCTGGCTTTGCAGACTTTGGCCCTTCAAAAACTCAACTTGAGGGACTTCCCAGGCAGTCCAGTGGTTAAGACTCCACGCTCCCAGCGCAGGGGGCTCGGGTTGGATCCCTGGTCAGGGAACTAGACGCCACATGCGCAGCTGAGAGTCTGCACAAAGCAACTAAAGGTCCTGCCTACCGCAACTGATGCCCGGTGCAGCCAAGTAAATGCCCGTTAAAAACAACAACAGTGACTCGACTTCACGCCCATTTTGAAGGACAGCGCTGCTCCGCTACTCCCCCTGCAAGTTCAGGCAGTCTCACCTGAGCTGGACACTAAAGAGAACCGCTTCTCTTTCTGGTTTTTGCCATCAGTGCTCATGAGGGTGACGGGAGAGGACAGTCATTATGTCCTAGACTGGGGACCCGGCTCTTCTGCAAGCAAGCCACAAGGGCGGCTTCGCTGCTGCTCCTGGGTCCTCAGCATCAGCCCGTCTAGAGCCCCCGAGAGGCCGAACGCTGGCAAGCGTCTGAGCAGGGAGAACAATGAGCGGCCGTGAGTCACCCCTCGCCTGTGCTTCTGCTCAGAAGAATATAATTTATTAATTTATGGGCGTTGTTACGGCTCATTTAAAGGTGCCAACACAGAACGTGCTGGCTGAGCTTGTCTCTGGGACATGCCCAAGCCAGGTAAATAAACCCAATTGTGTCTTCTTACACAAAGGTCGCAAACAAGGTTGAGCATCGTACAATTAGCCTTGGCACAAGCAGACTAAACAGATGGGCGGTGGTGGGTAAGAAGCACGCTCCCCAGCCAGATCTGGGCTTTCACCGAGCACCCTGGAGCCAAGCCTGGGAAGGCCTTGCAGATCAAGGGCTGAAACTTGAGAAGCGGAAGTGACCTTTCACACGGAACTACACACAGGCAAGCAAGTCAGCCGCCATCACTGCGCTCTGCGGGGGGATTCTGACGGCTAAAATGCCTGTGTGCTGGATTTACTTGCGGAGACTTCCTAGCTATGCAGAAGCAGCCGTGTGAAACTGGGCTTGTGGGGGGGTCACACCTGCTTTCTGGGCTAGCGTCCCTCAGGCAGCCACCGGTACGTGCCTTGCTCTCTGAGGATCGCCAGGAGTGCCGTCAGAGAGGGGAGTCTGGACACAAGTGTTGTCCTTCCCCGGCTTAGATGAAGACGTCTGTCACCCGGACCCCGACCCCTCTCCCAGGGTCTCTGGGACTGTCACTGCTGGAGTGTGTGGGGTGCTGAGCTCATCACCCTAGGAGAGGGTGCGGTGAACCCCCCGGGGCGGAGGAGGAAACGGAGGCTCATCATCCTAGGAGAGGGTGCGGTGAACCCCCCGGGGCGGAGGAGGAAACGGAGGCTCATCATCCTAGGAGAGGGTGCGGTGAACCCCCTGGCGCGGAGGAGGAAACGGAGGCTCATCATCCTAGGAGAGGGTGCGGTGAACCCCCCGGCGCGGAGGAGGAAACGGAGGCTCATCACCCTAGGAGAGGGTGCGGTGAACCCCCCGGCGCGGAGGAGGAAACTGAGGCTCAGAGCTGAAGCAGGCCCGCAGGAGCTCTGGGTCCGGGACAGCGCGCTCTGCGGTCCTGGGCAGAGGCGGTCTGGGGGGCAGTGGCCCTGCTCCTGCGTGAAGGCTGCCGCCCCGGGCGCATGCCCCCCTCGGGCGTGGCGGGAGGCGGGGTGGGGCTGGGGGCAGAGCGGTACCTGCGTGCAGCCAGATCTGCGCCAGCGTCATCCAGGGGTGCAGGGGGCCCTGCTTGGGGGCGCTGCTCTGCAGGGACGAGGCCACTTCCGACAGCGCCTGCTCCACTCTGGAGGCCGCGACTGACGTGGCGTGGATGGAGCCTGCGGGGTTGGGGTAGGGGTTCGAGAAGACGGCGTCAAAGGCGAAAGGACACCGAACCAGCCAACCCCGCACGCCCCGCAGCCCCCACACAGACACGAGACGAAGACGCACGCACGTCCCTCCCCCGGGGGTGTCTGAGTTTCGAGGGTCACACCCCATGAGATCGCCAGGACCTGGCATCCTAGTTTCTGTCCTTGGTCTTAGTTCTTGTCCTTGGCGTCAGCTGCCCTCTGAGTCACAGCAGAGCTTACACTGCAGAGGGACTCTCCAGGAGCCTCGAGTGGGCTGAGAAGGGGGACGCAGCAGAGACGCGCTGCTGAAACCCGGCACGCCTGGAGGGCGACCAAGGCAGGGGACAGAGCACCCCTCCCAGGGCCTGGACCTGGAGACTCCCTGGGGGGCAGGGGAGGAACCACCCTGGTCTGCTGGGGAGGATTTTGTTCTCAAACCCAGCAACCGCCCACTTCGTTCCCTGGTCTTTGAAGGATCTGTAGCCATAGTCCAGGACGTGACTTAAAAACTACAGAAACAGCGCACTTTGCCCGCTCTATAAGCAGATGTCTATCGCAGAGGCTAACACCAGCCTACTGGAGGTCAGGTCACAGCAAAGAAGCTACGCCCACCTTACTCTTCTGTAAAAGCTGCTCTTCTGAGGGGCTGGGGCCGGCAGCCCTCCTGACCGGTTCATTAGCCAGAGGGATTTGGCCAAAGGGCTGCTACTCAGATGTCAAATGAGTCAAACAACACGTTCCTCCACGCTGACCTGGGGAGCTCCTACCAGACAGAGGCCACCTTCTGAAACGGGGATCTCTCCCCACCTCTTTCCCACATCCCCTTTTGGAGAAATGATTTCAGAACCAGGAACAGGAGTCTCAGTTACTTCAGATTGAAAACTGCTGATATTTATATTCACTGGCAACATTCTTAATTTATAACTCATCCTCAAGTGTAATACGGAGATAAACATTCCAACCCTGTCAGTGGTAACTATCAACTTATCATGAGGTTGTAAATGGTGATAATATAGACAGATACATGCTGACTAAAATAAACTGAGTTGGGTCCACTCTGTGAGCATAAAAATAATTTCTGCTGGGGCTTTCAAATGTACCATAATCTATTCACTGTTAAGAGTATTTGCAGTGATAAACGGGCCATCCATATTGTGTTTTGATGGTCCCAACATGAAGAAAATGTGGATTTTTCTCAATATGCTCAAATCTTTGGTGGGAGGGGTTTGGTGGAAGTGAAACGCGGGAGGGGGCTGGGCACCAGCCTGAGAATCCAGCTTCTGTGGACAATCCCCACACAGACAGCACCTGCGGGGACACGTAAGAGGGTGGTTCTGGAGAAGGACCAGGGAGGCCTCCAGAGTCAGTGCTGCCATGTGAGGAGAACCACGAGGCCAAGTTCAAAGGTGACGCAGGAGAGCTGATGGAGTTCAGCTGAGAACTGACCGTGCGGAGACAAAGTGTGTCAGAATACTTAAAAAAAACCTAAGCAGCAAGATGATGAAACTGCTGTTGATTTGGGGGGTCTTGTTCTGTTTTCAATCTCTTTATGGAAAATCAGTATTTTAACTTTGATAACAAGGATGGATGTAGCTTCTCTGAGATTTTTAATAGCAATGATTAGTTAAATCAATGAAACTATTGTTGCTACATCCTGACACTGTTCCCAAGCTGGCTTACCTTCTCACTGACTACCTCCAACAGGGGTTCTCAACCTTGGCTTCACATTAGAATCACTTAAGGTTTAAAAAAACAATCATGATGCCATAGCTACAGCATCACTGATGCCAGGGGTGGAGCCAGCCATCTATTCGTTAATAGCTCAGATAACGCCAATATACAGCTAAGACTGAGGCCCCGACCTGGAGAGACGGAAGAGGGTGTTATTAGATGACGGTAGGTCAAGAAACGTCTGCGGGTGTTGTCTACACAGCTCAGCCAGCTTGAGCGGTCCTGCCTCCCTGCAGCCCAGCGATCTGGGGAAAGGGAACCCGGAAGCTCTTGTTTTTTAGGATGGGGGTTCTCAGAGTCCTCTTATCTCAGAATCCCTTTGGACTCTGCAAAGTCATTTTTAAAAATTAATTAATTAATTTGGCTGCACCAGGTCTTAGCTTCGGCATATGGGATCTAGTTCCCTGACCAGGGATCAAACCTGGGCCTCTGTACTGGGAGCATGGAGTCTTAGCCACTGGACCACTAGGGAAGTCCCTTCGCAAAGTTATTGCAAGACCCCTCAAGAGATCTTGTTTACATGGGTTATATCTATTGATACTGAAATAAAAAATGAAATCAAAACTGAGAAATACTTGAAGTGTTTCATTTTTAAAAAAGAAAAATAATACACCACCACTCTAGAAAAATTATACACATTTCCTACTAGATTCTCATACTCCTTGGCTACAAGGATTTGTGACTTTTAGACAAGGGGCTAATTTTGCTTTTCAGATGATCTGTTTGATTCACAAATGAACTACTCAGAAATAATGTCAAAGTTCCTTCTCTCTGCGATATCTATACCCAGCTGGGGCTTCCCTGGTGGCTCAGACGGTGAAGTGTCTGCCTGCATGACTCAGGTTTGACCCCTGAGTCAGGAAGATCCTCTGGAGAAGGAAATGGCAACTGACTCCAGTATTCTTGCCTGGAGAATCCCATGGATGGAGCCTGGCAGGCTACAGTCCATGGGGTTGCAAACAGTCGGACACAACTGAGCGACTTCATTCACTCACATACACAACTAAATTCATTAATTCTTCACATAATAATGTTTCACTGTGAAGAAGGTCTGGCAAATGATGATGCCAGGAGTGGTGATTATCAGTTTTAGTGGACATGGCCTGTTCCAGGCACTCTGGTTTGCATTTTATGTATATTGCTTCATTTACTCTTTTAACAATTCTCTGAGGCAGGTAACACTGTTACCTGCATTGTTTAGATGACAAAATTAAGATTTAGTGAGTAAGTTACCCAAATGCATACAGCCAGCAGGTGACTCAGACACTAGTCTAACTGCAAATCTCGCCTCTAAATCCATCTCGGATACCACCTCCTCCAGGAAGACTGCCGTGAGCCTTTGGTTCCTCCTCCCCACCATTCTTGGGTCAAACGTTAGACCTCAGGACCTCAGTGCCACATATCCTCCTGTGGTCACGGTGATCCCGGTACAGACCACACTGTTTGACGTTAAAGTTAACGCAACTGTCTCTCTTGTGAGACTGAGTGGTTCTGGAAGACAGGAGTCATGTCCTCCATTTAGGTATTTTGAAAGTGAAAGTCACTCAGTCGTGTCTGACTCTGTGACCCCATGGATTGTTCAGTCCATGGAATTCTCCAGGCCAGAATACTGGAGTGGGTAGCCATTCCCTTCTCCAGGGGATCTTCCCAACCTGGGGATCGGACCCAGGTCTCCCGCATGGCAGGATTCTTCACCAGCTGAACCACCAGGGAAGCCCACTAGGTATTTTAGGGGCTAACAATGCCAGGCCCCTGAAATGTGCTTGGTAAATGCTCATGGGACGAACGAATGAATGCTGGGTGAATGAGCACTGCCAACAGACTTGTCACTGTATGAAATCTGGAAGATGGTGGCTCCTTTTGAAGGAACCATGGCTGGGTGCCCTACCCTCCTTCCCTAAAGGCCCAGTGCCAGGACCTTCCCGTCTCAAAGGGCTCCTCCCAGCCGCTGGCACTAAGGCTGCCAAAGTGCACACCTGAATCCACACTGTACCAGGGGTTTCCCAGCACCAGCGTAACCAACCCCTTACACGGGGAGGGCGACGGAGGTCCGTCAGAAACAACTGTCTCCTTCCCGGATGATCCCTTTTCACACACACCTCACGGGGCAGGCACCCTTCAGGCTCTGAGCGAGGGGTAGATATCTGAGCATTCAACATTTATTAACAGGAGCAGGTGATTTACAGTAATGATAAAAATACTTCATAGCTAATGTCTACAGGGCTTCCCTTGTGGCTCAGCGGGTAAAGAATCCGCCGGCAATGCGGAAGACCTGGGTTCAATCCCGGGGTTGGGAGGATCCCCTGGAGAAGGGAACGGCAACCCACTCCAGTATTCTAGCCTGGAGAAGTCCATGGACTCTATAGTCCATGGGGTCTCAAAGATTTGGACACGACTGAGTGACTTGAAATTTCACTTTCATTCTTCCTGGCAATAGTGCAATATATCAAACTCTTCCACTGGGTTAGAATTTGGAGGAAGAAAGGGATAAGCATCACTATGAATTAGAATGGATAAATCTGATTACAAAAAATAATCAAAACAACCTGCATCTTCCCATTGCATAGGACTGAAAAGGTAAGTGCCAAGATAGATTTTTTTATTTACGTAGGCAAGCATCTAGAAACGCTAGTCCTGACCAACCTAGTTTTAAAGCAACCCTTTCTTTCTTATGAAAGCAAATGTATTCTTACAGCGTGCATGGGGGTTAAGAGGATTATCCCTCCAAGGGAAGTGGACAAACTGAGGCTTGAGAAAGGAATTAGAGGGAGGAACAGAAGGCATATTTCTAATTTGAAATCCAAGACTCTGGAGGAATAAGCTTCCAGATAATCAGGTTTGACAGGTGATCCAGGGGACGTGTCTGGCCACTGAGCATCTCCTATTTATCACATTAATTTGAGAAGTGCTTATCCCTGTCAGAAGCCTCAGGGCCGAGCAGCCACCAAGTCCCTCAGTCACAGGGCGCAGGGGCTCTGAAAAGCCACCGCGAAACCAACTGAACCGACAGTGACGTGGGCAGGGGCGCGTGGGCCCTGAAACCTGGCCTAGGTTCTGTGTCCAAAGGGTACACGATGTCCTGGAGCTGAGGAGAGCTGAATTTCCTCCCACCTAGATGCCCAGGAGAAAATGCTGCTTTGGACATTTGATACATCGGCAAAGCGCCGCTTGAAGAACTGTTCTGATCCCCACCTCCATGGTCTTTATCAGTCCTCGCTTAGGACCACCATCTGGGTGGGGTGTGGAAGGGGGCTGCTGATACAGACGCCGGGCCCCTGACCTCAGGAAGTGGAATCCCAGCTCCGCACCCCTGGAGGATTCCTACCCCCCATTCCTATCATCTGACGCCCGTAGAGAAACCCTGCCAGAAGCAGGACACCGGGTCCAGCCAGCTCACACTGCCTCTGCAGCTGACAGCTTTCCCAAATCCTCTCCACAGCTCACTACACCTGCGGTCAGTTTCACACCGACCTCCGACGCGGACCCAATTTCAGTACTTGAGGCTCATCAGGCAGAGGAACCTCAGAGCCCGTAAGCTGTTACGCAAGAGGCACAGTAAACTTCACGGCCGGGTTGCGTTCCGTCACCTCCGTTTTCACAAGCAGGGTCACCGACTGCCTGGCGTGTTTTTGTACTCCGGCGGCCCTCTCGACTCTTCTGGTGGCCTTAGGTAAGCTGCTGTGGTTTGGACGAGGCCCACCTTCCCTCTCCCCTCCCATCCTCACAGCGTGTAGAGGAGGAACAGGTCTCAGATACAGCCCTGCTGACTTGGTGAGCATCACAGCCCAGGAACAGCCGACAACTGCGCTACTGACAACGCGAAAAAGAACAACAACCCCTCTACCAAAGAGCTAGAGCGGACCCACGCCTCAGTGTCCGCGCTGGGTTCGGGCTGCCCTCTGCTCCCCCCTGGAGGGTCAGCTCGGAAGCCCCTGCGCGTGAACGCGGCGCGGGGCTGCACCGAGTCCTGCCTCTCCGCTCGTCGCCCACGTCCCCTCCGCCCGGGCAGCCTCGCAGGCACCCGGCCCCCCGGCGCTGCTCCGAGAAGAGCCCGGGTGTGCACGAGTTGCCCAGAGCTCTCTGCATTTGTTTTCCCTCGGTCCTGAAATGACTCGGTGCTACCTGTCGGCAGAGTTCACTCAGCCTCCGGTTCTTCGAAGCTGTGTCCCTCCCCCCAACAATGAAATAGAAGAAAAAAGCCGCGTCATTTCTCAAAGGCCCCGCGCACGGAACGGTGATCTGAATGCGTGAGCACTCCGCCAGACAGCTGTGCTCCAAACCTTCCCTCTTTAACAGGATGCCTGTTTTTCAAGACGAGGCTTCGGACCTGATGAGAGGTGGTCCAGCGACCTCCTCACGCCGGGTCCCTGCGCTCCGGGAGCCTCAGCGGCCCGGGCCCGAGCAGCCAGCGAGGAAAGGGAGGAGGCACCCGGCCCCCGCTCTTCTCTGAATCCTTTAAAAAACAGGGACCGTTTTCCCTCCTCGCCCACCCCTCAACCCCGGGTTAGGACAATCCCCATCTCCGCTGGAGGTGGTCCTGCCTCTGCTTTGGGGGGTGGGCTCCTCACATGGGGCTGTCAAGGGTCTCCCTTCCGTATTATGGCCCCTGGAGGGCTGCCCCCCTCAAGTGGGGGGCTGGGGTGCACCCCGACAGTGCGGCCCTAGGGGCCATTGCGGGTTCCATCCGCCTTCTGCCCTCCGTGAGGCCCCCTGCTTGTGGGCTCTGCTGATCAGTACCTTTGGGGGCTATTCTCGTAGCTACTTTCCTTCTTCCCTGCGTGAAAAGGAGACTAAGATAGCCACGTACATCTGCACAAGCCAACCCCCCAGTCCCAAGACGAGGTCACGACTCCCAGTGACTTTCACAGAGTATCAAGCACAGTTCAGACCTGATGGGACGAGCTTTCCTCCTGAAAGGGGAGGGGGGTCCTTTCCAGGGAAAGTGTCGGGAAGTACCCCGGAGGCAGGGGGCATGCACAGCGGCCAGCATGCTACGGGGGTGTTGGCGGGGCGCTCAGCAGGCATGCGGGGGGCCGGCCGTCGGAGGGAGCCCGAGAGCCGGTTGCGGGCGGGAGGCAGTACCTTCGGGAGGACTACACGGGGAGGCTCCCCACCTGCCCGACCCCCCGGCTGCACAGTCCTGAGCCCGCCACTCTGCAGCGAAGCGCCCGCCCCTGGGCAGAGCGGCTCCTCCGGACGCGGCCCACGGAGAAGGCCCCCAGCTTTGGGCCGAGGGCTCACTACCGGACACGCAGCCCCAGCGTCAGCCCGAGGGCCGCAGTACTGATGTGTCCCCCTCCTGAACTGCCACTCACCTCGCTTAGAGAAAGACACCCTAGAACTACCTAAGTGGACGTGCCGAAGTGGCCAGTGTTTCTCGCTCAGTCGTGTCCGACCCTCTGTGACCCCGCGGACTGCAGCCTCTGTCCGTGGGACGCTCCAGGCAGCAACACTGCGGTGGGTGGACGTGCCCTCCTCCAGGGGATCTTTCCCACCCAGGGATGGAACCTGAGACCCACCACGTTGCAAGTAGATTCTTTACCATCGGAGCCCCCAGGGAAGCCCGAACTATTTAAGAGAATTAATTTTAATAAAAAGAGCAAGAAAACGTTCACACTTCCATCATGAAGGCTGTTTTTAAAACTGCCACCCCTCAAAAGCAGTGGGGCCATCACTAGAGTGACCTTTTCATATACAGATTAAAAAGTGACTTTTTCCTGTTAGGCAGAGGCAGAAGGTGAAGTTCACCACCTCACCGGCTGGTCACTTCCTGATCCTGACCGACGTTTTTAAATGTCGGAAAACACAAGGTCAATAATAAAAACGCTCACCACCTCGGCTTTCTCTCTCACCTTGCTTCATTTGAGCGGTGTGTGTTTTTCCTTAATATTATTCTCTTCTCTGGGTTCCTAAAGAGATCAGCAGTTTCACCAGAATTGGTGATATAAAATGAAGCCAGCAACATCAGCTGGCACATTCTTAGGAGAACAGAACATCAACCCAGGTCTCCCTCCAGAATGACGACCGCGGGGGTGGGCGCCCACAGCTCAGGGGTGAGGGGGGTGGCCTGGCGGCTACATTCCAGGCAGCTCTCCCCGCCTGGCCGGTCACTGCCCTCTGGGAGCCACAGGAGCTGGTAGAGGCTTAAAATCAGGATCAGCTCCTGGTAAACCACAAAGGCGAGTGTGAACAGCGTGCTAAAGTCGCTTCAGTTGTGTCCGACTCTATGTGACCTCACGGACCGTAGCCCGCCAGGCTCCTCTATCCGGGCAGGAGTACTGGAGTGGTCTGCCATTTCCTTCTCCAGGGAATCCTCCTGACCCAGCAATCGAATTGGTGTCTCATGCGTCTCCTGCATTGGCAGGCGGGTTCTTTACCACTGGTGCCACCTGGAAAGCCCAGGTGTGTGAACATAATAAGCAAACTTAGATCCTCACAGGTGAGGAATCGAAGGCCAGGAAGGTTAAACGAGTTGCATGGGTTCCTCTGCAGAACTGCCTGCTGAGCCCAGGTTCCCCTGGCCTTCCTGAGGCTTCAGGCTGTTTTTATCAAAAGGGTTAAGACCTCTGTATAAACATGTCAAGCCTCATTTTACCCCACTGAGAGGGAATCGCTTTTTCTATGTAGCAATAGGGGTTGAACCAGAAAGGATTTTGAGATTCAATGAGTTCCCTCCACCCCAAATCTACAGATGACCCTCACTGGGAAGCCTAGATGTCTCACACTTTTGATCAGTCGCTATGGGGCTGCTGACCAACCCACAGCACGCCTTCACGTGGGCATTTTTCCTGCAGTGCCTCCTTCTGTAGTCCTTCCAAGTGCTGCCTCCTCCATATTTAAACCCAAGCTGCAGGAGGAAGCGTTAGAATCTCGCGAGAGCTGGGCCCCACGAGAAGTGAGCAAGCGGGTGGCAGCTTAGGGTCCAGGCCATCTGAACATTCCCAGGAATCAACAGCCACAACACACTGCACGGTGGAGGGTAGCGTGACTCTGGAGACCCTCGGAAAAGTTAATAGATCGGTAAACTACTTACTAACTGAAAAAAGGGAGGGAAAACCATGAAAGTACACTTCTGGAGAGTTGCCTTGGAACAACAAATCAAACCAAAAATTAAAACCAAGAAACAAACATTTGAAAAATCAAAATTAAGGCTAAAAAAGCAAATGGAGTTCCCATAACCTTCCAACTGTAAGTCTGGTTCTCTGGAATCAGATTTCAGTTCAAGGGTGACATATGTTTTTCCACTAACAATGATTTTTTTTTTTTTTTTAAAGCAAAGGAAGGCCAACTGGGCATTCCCCTCCGTGTTTAAATGTTCACTCAGCACGTGAAAGCTGACCAATTCATGGACTGTTTTGTTTCCAGGGCAGGAAATTCCAAGGGGAAGGGAAAAATAATCAAACAGCAATTTTCAGATATTTCCACACATTAAGCCTCTTCATGATTCCAACAGTGGTAGGGTTGGGCTAGTGTTCGATCCTGTGAAGCCAAAGGATTGGGGCGGGGGGCTGCGATTCACGAAGCTTTAGGTCTAGGCTATCTGTTCTAGGGGAAAGAGCTGGCATTCAAATTTATTATAATTTTAATCAAGAAATTCTACCTTTACTAGGCACATGTGGCATGTTTTCCCTTCTCTAGCTGAATGCTGTGTTTGTGGCTGGGAGGCAAGGTCCTTGGTGCTTCCGTCTTAGAACACCTGGTGACCAGCGAGGGGCTCCCTGAGGACAGAAGGTGACTCCGAGCTTTGTGGAGACAAACCACTGAGCGCTTTTGGTTCCTGATATGTTCAGCAGAAAGCCCAGGGGGTGCGCGCTGCCCTTCCCGTCTGCTAATTCATCTGATACCAGGGGTCCCACCGGAAGAGGCTGGACCTCAGTCCTCAGAGGTTTAAAGGGACACAGGGCTTCTTGGGATACGACGAGGTAAATACTGGCAGGTGTGGAGGTAGGTGGGTTTGTTGTGCAAACGAGAAGGGAAGGGGTAGTGGGAATATCTAATGTCATTCTAGAACAGTTTTTCTTGCTATCGTTCAGTTGCTAAGTCGTGGCTGACTCTTTGGGACCCCGGGGACTGTAGCCTGCTAGGCTCCTCTGTCCATGGGATTTTCCTGGCAAGAACACTGGAACAGGTTGCCATTTCCTCCTCCAGGGGATCTTCACCACCCAGGATCAAACCTGCATCTCTTGCATTGGCAGGTGAATTCTTTACAACTGAGCCACCTGGGGATATCTGGAACAGTAAGATTCCATTTTAAGAACCCCACCCTCAAGCTGGGCAAAAGTCAATGTAAAAAACAACTTTTCTGGAAAAACCAAAACAGAAAAAAAACCAAAGTTGGCAACTGCTCCTAGTCATTGTATTAAGGGAAAATGTCTATTTTAAGAAGCAGATTAAAAACTACGTAAGCAGTTTATAAACATTATCTTCATCTTCCATTTCGTAAAAATGGGATTGCCATTGAGGCTGAGTTCAGAACAATTACTATGCAGATAAGTAAGGTCAGAGTGTTTCTTGGTTTAAATGATTTATTTTAGATGATAGTCTCCTTTCTGTGTGTGTGTGTGTGTGTGTGCACGCATGAGTGAGTCTAACACAGCAGGTCACCATCAGAAATATGAGCACATTAGTGAGAGTAGTTCTTTATATGCTGAGCTTTTGTTCAGTATATAACTGAGTGTTTGGACCAAAGATGAGCCCTTATAAATCATGGATATAGAGATTAAATTTTCTGGTCGTGTTGCGGGTAAAGTGAGCATTAAATAAATGAGTGGAAGAACAAGGGTGGATCTCCTGGTGAGACCCACATTTAGGTGCCATTTAAGGACTTTATCAACCAGTGTCTCATTTTAATACAGGGATCTTTTTTTTTAATTGACAGGACCCAAAACAGACTTTCAAATGTCCCTATTATTTAAAAGCAAGGTTAGATTAAAACACTGTTCAATTTCCCTGCCTAGATTCATGACACAAGCCCTGCATTTTCTTTCCCTGCAAATGGAAAACAATTTATAGCCTTGTTTTCCAAAATGCAGGACACAACCCCCTGGCAGTGGAATCATGAGGAGGTATTTCATAAATGCATATTCTTGAGCCCCAGCTCAGGCCTCCTGAATCGTAAACTCTGGGGGTCGGACCCATGGAATCTGCAGTTTTCAAAGCTCTCTGGGTGACTGTAGCACACCATAAGCTCTGAGAACCACATATTTAAAAGGCAGATGACCGACATCTCTAGAATACGACCTTGATTATGACATACTTGTTGAATTCATTTCTAAATTGAAAACTGGAAATAATTAGGAATGTTCTAGTTTGTCTTTTTTAAGAAAATAGGATCTTTATGCATTGATATCAACTCCAGGAAATCACAGGAGTGCCCAAGAGCCAGAAGCAGTGTTCTAGAAAAGCTTCTGTTGATTCTGCTCAAAACAGGTTTCCTCTGCTTTTCGGAGGGGAGGGCAGAACTCGGCAACATCGTCTTCTGCCGCAGGCAGCGTTTGGGTTTTCAAACTAGCAAGATTTTCTGTCAGTTGAATTTGATGGAGTTTGCTAGCCAGCTTATCAGTTAGGAAGATTATCAGAAAATAAAACATCAGGCAAATGAAGCAGGTCTAACAAGAAAGGAACAAAAAGAAACATAAACCACGTTTACACAGAGAGGCTTCCTGGCGGGGGCCCGGGTCACTGACTGAGCGTGCAGCTGGGGGCCACACAAAGGTATCGGGTTTGGGGTGAGAGTGGAGATGAGAAGACACAAACAGGTGGAGAGGAGACTCGGTTCTTGAAAGAGAGGAGGAGGAGGAGGAATCTGACACTAAAAAAAGTGAAAGAGAAAAAAAAGGATAAAGGCAAAAAAACTTTAGAAACACAAAGAAAAAAAATAAACTAGCTTTTAATATACTCACATAAGCTGCAAAGAAAATGAGGTCATGTAATACACAATCATTCCTCTACTTGACAATAGAATACAAGTGCTTTTCGAAGAAAACAAATTGGCTGTTTTTCCACTGGTTATTATTTGTTCTGCAACAACACCATGGAATAAAAATAACTCAGATTTACCTGGGCACAGATTCAGCAGTATGATCCATTGAAAATAATACGTCTTTAACCTATAATATCCGCAACATTCTAGAGGGAAAGAAACTATTTGCTTTTCAATTGGAAAGGATTAGAACTTGACTTTTCCTGATTTGTTTTTTATGAGAAGCACTTATATAAAATTTACTTGAAAACTAAGGTTTTGCTAGGTGCAGCTATTGAGGGGCAACCATGGGCCAGCTCCCAGCTTCTCGGCAATGGAATGTAAGCTCGCTAGACTGGGCCACGGTTGGGTGCGGTGGCCTCCAGTCTTCAGCTGGAGAGACACACCACAGGAGGAAGAACCACCACCATGACAATTAAAAACTTTCCCGGACAAAATGGGGCAAACTTTCAAGGTGAAAGAATCATTTTACTTTGGATAGGTGTCTGGCAATATCCACCAATGATTAAATAAATAAATCCCCTTACTCCACATCCTGTTTTGAAGGCAAAAGGAAGAAAAAAAATTTTCTTTTCATCCTCTATTTAAGGAACTAACTTATTCCAAAGAAAAGACAATGACTCATAGCTTCAGAGTTAAAAGACTGTCATTCCATTGAGTCTCTTTTGATGGCTAGGACCTACTGGACGACAGAGGCGGGGGTGGGGAGAGGAGGGGGCTGAGAGGGGATGTTAGAAGGGAAAGCAGATTCTTCACGGTTCTGTTTCACTCTGCCACACCCGTTTAAGAAAACCAACGTCCACTCTCTGGCCACAGTGGACCCGGCCAGTCTGAGGCTTCTGGATTTGGGCTCCCCTCCTGTTACGGTTCAGATCCACATCTGGACAATTGCAGGGGTGGGAACTGAGCCTGTACCTCCTCATGACCCAGATGTATAATGAGGGTACCTTGGCTAGATTTTTAAAGAACTCTTATCTGTTTGACACATATATTGAAATTTTAACAGGCAAAATATGATATCTGAGATCTGCCTCAAAATACCTTACAAAAACTAAGTGTTGGAGAGCAGAGATAAAGGAAAAAAGAATAGGAATTGTTGGAGGCTGGTGGTAGGTACATGCGGACTCATGGCATTAGTATCTCTATGTGGGCATATTTGAAGTTTTTCCACAATAGAAAATTTAAAAAAATAAAAGGGAAATAAATTTTAGCTCTGGAAAACAAAACGGGGCCTGTGGCTTTGAAAAGGGCTCTCCTGCACCGCTGTCACGGGGTGGGCGGTGTCGTGACCGCGGGAGGTTGCCTCTGAGCCGGGCACGCGTCTTCACCCACTGTGCCCCTGGTAGAGGCTTGGGTCCTTTGGGGCACTTAGAAAAGCCACTGACTGTGGGGCTGTAAAAAAGCCCCACTCTCCGCTGACGGAGGCAGGGGGAGCGGGGGACGCGTGAAGGGACCCCCACGGGGGCCAAACAGTCCAGACACAGTCTGCTATTTTCAAGTCAAGGGACGGGGGAAATAAGATCTAAGCTTATTTGCATGGAAGGGAACGCCAAAAGCTAATAAAAATGGTTATCTTTAGGAAAAGTGAGGGAGGAGGGCAGGGAGGAAGCAGAGCATCTCTACCGAACCTTCTGAATTAGAGCTTAGGCTAAATCTGTGGGTCGTTCTGGAGACAGGGGTCCACACAGAGGCACCAGTAGGCACCGCTGCCCTCCTGGAACTGCCCACGGGCCCAGCTGTACCAAACTGCCCTTTATTCATCAAGACGGAGGCACCTTTTCCATTTATAGTAGAGTCTGTCTAATTTAAGGTTTTTTAAGTCTCTTGGATTTAAAGGATCATCTCAGAATGTTCTGCCATCATTTATGACCAGTCTGCCACTGACAAGGTCTGCTAATGTGGCCTTCCATTTTTCCGGCTCCCTAGCCTCCTGGGTAAGTGCTGGTGGTGGTAAAACCAGCGATGTGGGGCTCCCGGGCAGGGCGGGTGAGAAGGGTCTTGGAGGGGCTCGTGTAGCAAACCACAACACAATGACACGGCTGCTGGCCAGCACCTGGGAGCCTGTGCCCGGGCAGTGTGGAGCCCACCTGGCTTGGGATTCAGGGACAGCGGTGCCCACGGCGGACAAAGCCAGCCACGCCCGCTGGGCACGAGCCACACCTCGCCTGGATGCTATGGCACCTGAGGTTTCCTCTGAGGAGGAGCCTCCTGAGGGCCCGAGCGGGGAATGTTCCTGGGGCAATGGGGAGAACGAACCCCAGGGGCCTCACTCATTTTCTCCTGCCTGTTTGTATCGTGATGTATATGAAATTTTGGGGACCTCTGGGCAAATGAAGACCTTGAGCAGCTGGAAGGACAGGGGGTCTGACTTCAGTACCAGGCTCCTCGCAGGGTCCTGGGTGGGGAGGAGGCCCCGGGCGGCAGCTGCTAGGAGCTGGCGAGAATCACCTCCCTGTCTTCTCTCCCTGGAGGTCCGAGCCTCGCCTCGCGGAGCCTAAGAGCCTGACCTTCCCTTCTCTGCAGCGAGGGGTCACGCACATCCCTCCACTGGGATTGGACCGTGAGCAGAGCCCAGCTCAGGGTCGGCCTGGTTCACACCTAAGCCCTCCAGTGACTGGCCCTCATCCCGGGGCCCAGGCACTCCAGGGATGAGTCTCCTGCGGCCTTCCTAGCCTGCACTGGGAGCAGCGGCTGGTAAAGGGCACGGACTTAAATTCCTGCTGCTCCCAGCGCTCTCCTGACCGCGGAGCCCCAGGGCCCTGTGGTCAGGCTTCCTGAGCTGACTTGAGGTCTGGGAAGGGGGCCTAGCCGGGCAAGGCGGGCAGCTGCGAGAACAGCTCGGGCGAGGACCACGCCCGGCTCCCGTCCCCGGGGAGAGACTCTCTGGGCTGACTCTCCGCGGAGGCCTCGGCTGAGCTCTGGCTCTTTGGAGGGGCCGGGTCAGGACCCGGGGCCGGGAGGCTCCTCTCGTGAGGGCAACCCCCAGGAGGCTGGGGGTGCCCGGAGGTGGATGAAGTCTGACACAGAGCCCCGTGCAGGTGGCGGGGAGGCTGCAGAACCCGCTCCCAACGACACTCTGGGACTGCCTCTGAGGCTCACAGCTGGGCACGTCTTAATACTCCGTGGGTCCACTGAGTCCTCCAAACGGCCCCGAGATGTCGGTATTCCTATTCAAAACTACCTGTCTGCACTTCTGGAGATGACAGAGATATCTCTACCCCCCTGTACTTAGGCAACTGCAGAAACACAGATGCGAACTGACGTGCTATTATCTGCAGAGAGGCAGGAAGTGCGGCGGGCCTCCTCTCAGGGTCAGTAGACTCGGAGGCTCAGAACCCAGCTGCCCCTCGCAGGGGTTCTTTGCGGGGTGGATGTGTGTTCGTGGGTGCCACGGATGAGACACCGAAACCTTGATTTCAGCAAGTCTGAAATCTAAAGAGAGACAAAGAAACACAGAAGCCGAGGGACGCTCGGAGGGGACGGGAAGAGTCTAATTTTAGTTTCGAATTTTTGGCTCCAAGAGCAAGGGGAAAAATAGAAAGATTTCAAAGAGTTGTGTTGGCAAGGAATAGGACGGCCCCCACCATGAACACAGGCTTGAAAAAGACACGGGGAAAGGCCCGACAGGCGGGAGGTGAGCCCGTTTCCCTGGGGACACCTTCCCACCCTGGGCCCCGTGGGGCTCGGGCCGGACCCCGCCCCATTCTGGTTGACGCCACGTCCGCCCCGCTGGCCTTTCAGTCTCACCTGTCTCGGGATCGCTGAAGTCTGGCAAAGTAATTGTATTAAGCTGTCGTCTGTCAGCAATGGTTCTATCTAAGAGGCTGCTCCCACGTCCAGAATCACTGCAAAACACAGCTGCAAAGGTCAGTCACTGGGAGGGTGGGCGGGGGAAGGAAACAGAAGCACCCGATCGCCACCCCTGAAACTCGTTTCTGACGTTCTTTGGCACCTGTCACCTGTCACCACGCATCCAGCTTTCCCTGGGGCGGCTTCCTTTCAGCATCTGTATCCCCAGTGCGGCTTAAACTGCACCCGCAGGCCTGAGCTAGCGCGGGAGATGGAAACGTGGAGCCAGCGTCTCCCCGCCGCGGGGACACACCACTGGGCGCCAGGCTCGCCGGCCGGCCCATGAGCGTGCCATCCTCCCATTGCCTCCTGGAACCCGCGCTCGGCACACGTGCTTCCAGGCGGTGGCGTCCCAGAAAGACCACCCGGGGCATCTGGATAAACCGCTGAGGCCCAGGTCCTGCCCAGCCCAACAGATCAGAAGTGCTGGTGTTCAAAGCTCCCCCGTTGGTTCCAATGCGGACCCGAAATCAAGAACCACTGGGTCTTACTTTTCAAAGGCTGATCACAGTCATAGCCTCGTTTGGGTCCTGAGAATAAGCCTTTACGATCAATGATGCGGTGGAGACCTCTATCTAATGAACGAGGGCGAGGTGGTGTGAGGCTGCACGCGGGCTGGGGGCTGGCAGAGAGCCCCCGGCCAGCGCTCCTGAGCAGGAGAGGACAGCCTCAGGGAGGCCCCGCGGGTCCTGCCAGCACCCTCCCGGCTGGCGCTCCCAGCCAGCGTCCCGCACCAACCCCCTGCAGGCTGCTCCTGCGAAACGGCACTGGCCACTCCTCAGGTGAGTCACAGGGAGACCACACGGCCTATCGGGAGTGAAACACCGTTCATTCACGGACCTTCGCTCACACTATCCCGCCTCTAATTCTCAGAAGCCTGTGAGCAAACACAATGAAAACAACTGCCTGCTTTTTTCCTCCATCACGATACTCTAGCAAAGATGCACATCTGTCTCTTGAGGTTTGAGTCTAATGCTTTTCTTCCAATCCATTCTTTTTTTTTTTAAATCTGGGGGCTCTACGGATGATTTTTTTTTAGTTGTTATTGTCAAGAAATTCAACTTCTACAATAAAGGGACACGATTTCCTTCCTCTCTGCAGCTGCTGCTAAAAGTGGTACAAACAAGATTTGCTATGAAACTTAATATGGTTTGCAGGCTGTAATTTCCACGTCCGGTGATGTAGTTAGAGAAATCCACAGGAAACAGAAGGAAACTTGCTTCAGTACAGACTGTTTGTCAGCCTATACTTATGACATCACTGGATACATGTTTTTTGGAAACTATTCTATTAATTATTTCCATGTCTGAGAAACAATAAATGTCTCTGAGCAGAAGACAGCATAAAAGTCTGTGCAAATTTGCATTAATCACATTACCAACAGAATGTTTCTAGCATTGTTCTGTTCAGGTATGTATTTTTAATATAATTACAAAAATACTATAAAAATTTGACAAAGAGTTAGTTATCTGAATGTTGCAATAGGTCCCCACCTAGGAGTTTTGGGAAGATGTGATCTCAAAATATAGCGACATTTTCATCACCTTGGGGACTGATTCCAGGACACACAGTGAGGTGCTGGAACTGTGAGGGAAGGACGTGCCTAGGTTTTCAGTGACCTGGACCTTGGTAAGAGGATGGGAACTGTCTGCTCCAGGCTTCCCACTGCACCAAGTTTCAGAGCACAAGGCTGGCTGCTGCGTCCTGGAACCCAGCCGGGCAGGAGGCCGGGTTCTTTCCTACATCTGTCCCTGATGGTAGGTCACTTCGAGCAAGGCCACTTCCTGAGTGCTTCAGTGACTTCCCTGTGAGATGAGGATGAAGATTGTCTTCCTACATACGCACGAGTCAGGCTGAACTGAGGTCATGCAGACGGAGCATTCAGAAGAGTTCCAACTTCTGGGCACACAAGTACTGTGCCTGCAAGCATGCCTCTGGGCTCACGTGACGGCAGGCGTGGGGAAGCCGAGTCAAGGACCCCCGACTCCAGGCGTCAGAAACCCCAGCTAAGACAGTCTCGGCTTATGCAGATCACCCAGTGAGGACACAAGACCTGTTGACCTGTTTCTCTGCCACCAGCTGAGAAACTCCGTATGGTTCTATTCCTTCCTTTATCTCCGCGGTATATAAGCAACAATAACTACTCTGAATGGAAACGCTTCTGTTTCCACCCTGACTTAGTGACTGAGAATCCCGCTGGATGCTTCAAGCAGGCTTCAGTTCTTCACTTATGTGCTGCAGACCCTGCCTTCACCATGAGCCACAGGAGGAGGGAGAAGGGGCCGGGGAGGCCTGGCCAGCCCTTGAGTTTCCTGTCCCCCCGCGAGCCCCTCTCTCCCTCTGGGATACATCTGCTTGGCAGCCTCTATGGACCACCTCCCCGATAGACCTGTACCTCCCTTCCTCTCTGTCTTGCCCTTAGGTGCCAGGACCCCCTCCCAAGGAGGCTGGCAGAAAGGAAGGGAAAACCATTCCCAGCAGTGGTGTCAGTAGAAGTTTAGGGAAAGGAAACTGGAAGGAGCCTCAAATCCACTGCACATAAGCTGCAGAAATCCACACATGGAGATGTACACATCCGGGTAATTCCTGTTCCCCTAAATCAGGGCTGAAAATCCAGAGTACACTCTACTGATGGTTAAGCTGTTCTGGAAACCAGGAACTTCTCTTGGAAATTCTCCAACAGCAAGAGGAAAGCTGGTGGGGGACTGGGAGCCGGAATCCTAGAGTTCATCACAGCTGTGTCCCTTCCTGGCTCTGAGAGAGTGCCGGGTACACGATAAACACTGGATGTAACGGTGGGGGGGGGGGGTTGCTCTGGAGAGGAAACTGTAGCATTTCCCAGGCGTCTTAAGGCAGGATCACACAAACAAGAGAAGCTCCCTTCACTCCTGAACTCAACTTTCTCATCAGTAAAAAGGGTCTGACAGAACACAACACTTGCCCGTTTCATGGGACTGCTCTGAAGATGAGTGAGAGCACACTTTGCTCAAAGAAGAGTTCCTCCAAAATCCTGGTGACTGTCAGCATGAAGAAGAGGTGGCATGAATACACAGAAGAGCTACACAAAAAAGATCTTCACGACCCAGATAATCATGATGGTGTGATCACTCACCTAGAGCCAGACATCCTGGAATGTGAAGTCAAGTGGGCCTTAGGAAGCACCACTACGAACAAAGCTAGTGGACGTGATGGAATTCCAGCTGAGCTATTTCAAATCCTAAAAGATGGTGCTGTGAAAGTGCTGCACTCAATATGCTTGGAAAACTCAGCAGTGGCCACAGGACTGGAAAAGGTCAGTTTTCATTCCAATCCCAAAGAAAGGAAATGCCAAAGAATGGTCTAACTACCGCACAACTGCGGTAGTTGTTGCGCACTCATCTCACATGCTAGCAAAGTAATCCTCAAAATTCTCCAAGCCAGGCTTCAACAATAAGTGAACTGTGAACTTCCAGATGTTCAAGCTGGATTTAGAAAAGGCAGAGGAACAAGAGATCAAATTGCCAACATCCATTGGATCATTGAAAGAGCAAAAGAGTTCCAGAAAAACATCTATTTCTGCTTTATTGACTATGCCAAAGCCTTTGACTGTGTGGATCACAATAAACAGTGGAAAACTCTGAAAGAGATGGGAATACCAGACCATCTTACCTGCCTCCTGAGAAATCAGTTAGAACCAGACATGGAACAACAGACTGGTTCCAAATCAGGAAAGAAGTACGTCAAGGCTGTATATTGTCACCGTGCTTATTTAACTTATATGCAGAGTACATCATGCGAAATGCCAGACTGGATGAAGCACAAGCAGAATCAAGATTACCAGGAGAAATATCAATAACCTCAGATATGCAGATGACACCACCCTTATGGCAGAAAGTGAAGAACTAAAGAGCCTCTTCATGAAAGTGAAGGAGGAGAGTGAAAAATTTGGCTTAAAAGTCAGCATTCAGAAAACTAAGATCATGGCATCTGGTCCTGTCACTTCATGGCAAATAGATGGTGAAACAATGGAAACAGTGAGAGATTTTATTTTGGGGGCTCCAAAATCACTGCAGATGGTGACTGCAGCCATGAAATTAAAAGATGCTTGCTCCTTGGAAGAAAAGCTATGAGAAACCTAGACAGCATATTAAAAAGCAGAGACATTATTTTTCTAACAAAGGTCCATCTAGTCAAAGCAATAGTTTTTCCAGTGGTCATGTATGGATGTGAGAGTTGGACTATAAAGAAAGCTGAGCACTGAAAAATTGATGCTTTTGAACCGTGGTGTTGGAGAAGACTCTTGAGAGTCCCTTGGACTGTAAGGAGATCCAACCAGTCCATCCTAAAGGAGATCAGTCCTGGGTGTTCATTGGAAGGACTGATGCTGAAGCTGAAACTCCAATACTTTGGCCACCTGATGTGAAGAACTGACAAATTTGAAAAGACCCTGATGCTGGGAAAGATTGAAGGTGGGAGGAGAAGGGGACGACAAGGATGAGACGTTTGGATGACAACACCAACTTGATGGACATGAGTTTGAGCAAACTTCAGGAGTTGGTGATGGACAGGGAGGCCTGGTGTGCTGCAGTCCATGGGGTCGCAAAGAGGCAGACGCAACTGAGCGACTGAAATGATTAGCATGAAATGGGATTTCCCATTCCCAGCTGAGGTTACGGCAAATAACTTGTCCTTTTTACCTTTCAATATTTATATGCTATGCATTAATGTGATTGAAATGGGACTTAGGAAGAAAAAATTTTCTTCCAATCATGTGCCTACATGATGGATGGTCCAAGTGGTGGTGACAAGAGGGAGAAGAGTGGTTAATAATGAAAACTAAAGGCAAAGACGCTGGCTGTCAACTCAGAGAGGCGCACAGGCGGTGGAGAGAGCCTTGATGTTCAGCAGACCTGGGATTGAATCAAAGATGGAATAGTTGTTTAGCTGAGAAAACTAGGGCAAGATCTGTAACCTCACGTAGCTGCACTTTTATTCTCTATAAAGTAGAACAAACAGTAGCTCTCCTACAAGGCTGAGACAGGGTTGGAGAAGAACCTATCAACAGCCTGGCCTGGCGGCATAGAGAAGGGGAAGTGCTTCCACGCGGGGAGGCTGCTGGACCGTCTGGCGAGGCTCTGGCCGAAGTCACACAGTCTTGAGTGGCCAGTGACCCGCGCAAGAACAGCCGGAGCTGTGCGTGGCCCGAGAGAGGGGGCAGACCGTGGGGTGGATTTCTGTCCCAGAGGAAAGCGCAACTGCAGGCCTCGGGAGGCCCCCCAGGTTTCTGCAGCGAGCGGCAGTCCGCCACACACACGCCCAGGAGAACGCCCCCAGCCTGCGCTCACAGCAGGGATGTGGTCTTGGCCCCGGGATGGCTCTCCCTCAAGCCAGAGTCAAAAGGAGGGGCGGGTTGCAGAGAACACGCAGTGAGGTCCGGCCTCAGGCTGGCCCTGCGACGCCCCGGGGTCCTCCTCTGCGCCCCCGTGTTCCCTGCTCTGGAGCCTGTGCCAGCCCCGGGGGGGGTGCTGTGGGGGTGGGAGCAGGGGGGGAGACCCCAAGGGTGAGTGAAGACCGCCCCCCCCCCCCCACGCAACACCTCAGACACAGGGGCGCCTGAGCCCTGTCGGCAAGGGCCTTCTGCAGCCTGAAGCCAGCCTCCTCCTGCCAGGGGGCTTTCTGCTTCCCAGGCAGGGCCACTTCTCAGCAACCTGCTCATGTGCCTCTGGCCTTTTCTAGAACCCCGTGTGACCCGACGGGGGCTGCCGGGCCCAGAGCTGCCCTGATCTGGGGACCGCGGGGCGCTGTCCCTGCTGAGTCCCCCCGCCCCCCGCCCTGCTCTGGGCCAGGGCCGCGGCCCCCGACCGCGCGGCGAGGGTGTCTACATCTGAGAAACGCTTTATTTGTACCCCAGAGAAAACGCAGTTCCAAGAGCCGGCAGGAAGCGCCTTAGGCAGGCGCTGGTGGCCGCCGCCCCTCCCCGAGGCCGCCAGAGAAGCCGAGGGTCCTGGGCACCCCCACCCTCCCGCCCCGTCCTCTCTGCCCGGAGCCAGGCTCCACCCTGCGCCACCCCGAAGACCCTCCGGCACACGGAGAAAGCGTGCCCACAGCCCAGGCATTTGGTGAAGTATTTTTAAAGAGCTTTCCGATTCTGCTATCTGTTTTTTTTTCCTCCTCACATTCAATATTCTTGGTTGCTACGTGGGAGGAAATGTGGGGAGGTGGGAGAGGTGTGGAGAAAGGGGGAAAATTGGCAACGCGAGAGCTGGTGGATTTCTCTTCTCATTTCTAGGGGAGCACAGACAAAGGCCTGAGTTCCAGTGGGAAGCAGTCAGCTCCGCAGTGTCGCCTGTGGCCCGGCTCGTGGCAAAGACCCTCCCCACGCCCCGAATCCTGCTGCTGCCGGGAGACCGGGAGTCAGGGCTTTGGGGACAGAAGTGTGGACGTTTCCTATTGCTGCCTACAGACTGAGAAGGTAGAATTCTCTAAAAACTAGGGTGAGCTTTATCACTAGAACATACCCACAGAAGGGAGGAGGCCCGTCTCATGGGTGTCTTTTCCCCGAGGGGAGATGGGCATGGGGGCCTCCCTGCCTGCACCGGGAGCTCATGAGACAGGGCCCATACGCTAAGCCCGCTCCTCCTTCACCTCCTCAGCCCTGCTCTGAGGGTCTAAGGCTTCACTGACTGCCCAGTTCTGACCACCTCTTCCCTGTGTCTCTCACACCAGCGGCTGTGCTCCGCCAGCCCTTCGAAGCACGAAGCTTGGCCCCATCTCCCTTTCTCTCTCCCTGGAGTCGCCCCAGACTCTCCTGATGTCGCTTGGCCCCCAGTCCCATCACCACTGTCCTTGTGGAAGCCCCGCCTGAGCCCACATACCCTCCCGCCACCGGCCTCCCCAGGGCTGGGCCAGACCCTGAACACATCCATGACTTACACATTTCAGACTCCTGATTCTTAAGAGTAGAAGGCAGGCTATCCATACATCCTGCTGCGAACCTGAACATATTCCGAGTGTGTGAGTGGTTGTCTGAATTCACCTGAATCACCAGGCCCCCTTTTCCTTAAATCACTTCCTTCACAGGTCTGGGCACACTTTGTGATCTGGACATTTGCTGGGAACAACCGCCCAAGACTTGAAGATGATGCTTTTCGGGGATGTACTGGGAGAGGACTAGTGGACTGCCTAGCAGACATCCCCCACAGAATCTGCCCGCGCGGTGTGGGGCTTTGACTGACTGGGACTGATCAGGCCGTTTCACAGCTCTGGGGGGCAGAGTTGCCCAGTGGAAAACCTACCAATTTTGTCTGGTTGAGATACAATCAGTGTCTTTAGAGAAGACAACCCCAAACAATACGTTTCATTGTTCTATATGATATTACTGTTTTAATATTTATTTGCAAATGCATTTCAGCATATCTAGTTTTCAAATTCTTCTTTGAATGGGTCTTAAGAGTTTACTGCTTCCTTCATTAGTTAATGAGATAAATAAAACCTTTGATACACGCTTCCTGTATATTTGCTTGAGTCATGATTTTAGCTTCTTGAAAATTCCAGTTTATCACCCCAATAGCAATTTCTACTCTCGCTGGTAGGATGTGGCCTGTTATCCAATCAGGTCTTTTAAATAATACCGTTAGAACACCATCTGGAATATATAATTGACTAGTCTATCCACAAATCACTAGCAAGACGGTAAGACGCGCCAAAGGAATTATGTAAATGACTGGTTGAGTGAAAGCAGAAGGAGATGATCAGGATTGAGCCTAGCCGGCCACCGTGGCGGCAAAAGCATAAGAAACCCATGACTTGGCGGATTCATCAGACGCTAGGAGAAAGTCCCCTTAAAGATGGAGCGTGAGGCTCCGCCGCGGGCCCGGGGGTGCCCGGGTCTAGAGAGTCCGTCCCGCTAGATGCCGGGCGGGACGGCCGGAGCGGCGGGCGCCACGCGATGCCCGCACAACGGAGGCCTCTTACCTGGGGTTGGTCAGGTTGTAGCAGGATTTCCAGATCTGTAGCATGTGCTTACACGTGAGCAGCGCCTCGTCCGGGCCCCGGGAGAGGGACTCCAGCTTCACTTTGGAAAACAGCAGTCTGCGTGGGGAGACAGAGGGGGAGGACACAGCTCAGACCAGAGCCCCCGGCAGGACGGCAGTGGCCGGGAGCTCTGCGGAACCCTGCTGGGCTGGCCACAATGTCCAATGTCCAAATGTCCGTTCGGGTTTTTCCCTAAGAAACCGGAGCAGGCTTTTTGGCCACCCTACAGAAGCGGGCGTCCAAAGGCTGGACCCGAGGGAAGCGGCGGCGGCCAAGGACGCCGGAGCTCACGGGGCAGGATCCGGCCTTGCCGGAGTCTCACCACCACGGCGATGCCGGCACAGCGCCGCCACGGGTGGTCAGGTGAAAGGCATCGGAGCGGCTAATTTCATTCAGGACACGAGATTTTACTGAGAGAGCGCTTTTTAGAGCACAACCAACTTAGCTGCAAAACCTCAAAAATCCATCAAAAGTGAATTTTGATTTATTTACAAAACTACACGCGATGTGACTCGGTTGATGTAAATATCTATCAGTAACCCTACACAGTGATCGTCATTACATGAAGGAGCTGACAGCTTGGACCGAGGGCTCATGGAAAGCGGGGCTTGGGCTAAGGCCTCCCCTCTGTGGTCGCTCCAGCCCTGCTCTGAAGGGGCGAGGACTTCACCAAGTCAGCCGCAATCGCTGCCTCTCTCTCCCCGTTTTTGGCGCTGCCCAGGGCTCCGTCCAGGGCCCTCAGTGTAGCCCCTTCTCCCCTTCCTGGCCTCTCAGAGTTTCTCTGCGTGCACAGTCTGCTGATTCCTCTGGCATCAGTTCCCTGGGTGCCTGGGCTCATCACCACTGCCCTGGTGAAGCCTGAACCCAGATTCTGTCCTGATGGTCATCTGTCCTCTCACTTTCCCGGCTCTGAGAAATCATATATAAAGAAATCATATCTAAAAATCATTCTCATTCCCAGCTCAAGAAACTACAATGATTCCTTACCGACTGTAATGACAAGTCAAAATTCCTTATCGAGTCCTTTAAGATTCTGCCCACTGGCCACACTATGTCACCGTCCCATTTGGTGCCGAGTTTTCCGCTGGGCTCTTTACTCCTACCAGCGCAATTCACTGTGGAGAGCACGCGTGTGCGCTGAGTCGTGTCTGCTAATGGACTGTAGCCTGCCAGGCTCCTCTCTCCATGGGATTTTTCAGGCATGAATACTTGAATGGATTGCCATTTCCTTCTCCAAGAGATCTTTCCAACCCAGGGATTGAACTCCTGTCTCCTGCGTTGCAGGCGGATTCTTTTACCACTGAGCCACCTGGGAAGCCCCAGGTAATTCACCAAAGTCTGTGTTTTTATCATAACTCTAAGAGTACATGCCATGTTCTCAATCTTAGTCTCTACTAATCCACGTCTCTCGTTGATTCCTCGTGAATTCATCTAAAACCCCATCTCATCAAACAAGTCTCCCACGGACACCACTTAATCACACCTTTATCTTTACTCCGTGTGCACCATAGGCGTGCTGAGTCACTTCAGTCCTGTCCGGCTCACTGCGACCCCGTGGACTATAGCCCACAGGCTCCTAGGTCCATGGGGTGTTCTAGGCAAGACTCCTGGAGTGCATTGCCATTTTCTCCTCCGGGGGATCTTCCCGATCCAGGGATCACACCTGCGTCTCCTGCATCTCCTGCATTGGCAGGCGGGTTCTTTACCATTAGCACCACCAGTCCTTGTGAGATGGTGTTTGTTGTTAATTAAAAGATGACAAAGACAGGGAGGAGCCCCCGCTTGTAAAGTCTTCTGTGTGTCCTCGCTTGGCCCTTCACGGAGCATCTCAGTGTCACTGTTGTAAGGACCTTCTTGGTCGGTGGGCTTTATCTCCCTTCAACAAGAAAATCCTAGTGTCTTTCTCTGGCCTCCCTTCCACAGTGCGTAGCACCGTGAGGTCAACAGGCTTCAAATCAGCATTTTCTCTCTAAATCACAGAAGATAAAGAAAAATGCTTCTAGTGATTTTAAAGTTAGACCTATAGGAGAATTCCTCACTACAGACTACGCATTTGAAGGCAGGCACTTCTGAGGGGGACAGTCTCTTTTCCCTATGAGAGGCGGAATAAGGCTGGTCCTGAGAGGCCTTATCAGGCCTCCCTCTGAACGGACCCTGGATGCCCGAGCAGGCGCTGGTGGCCCCCGGGGGTCCGGGCTGCGGCGCCTCAAGCCCGGGGCTGCAGAAGCTGGTGGGGAGGAACAGCAGGCCAGGAACGCTGGCGGCGGGGCCTGGCCCACCAGCGGGCAGGCAGAGAGAGCAAGGCCAGACGCGGAACAGGGCTTGGCTTCGGCTCAAAAACACCTCAAGAAGCGACACTCCCGGAGGCCTTTCCATGACTGCCTGCAGGGAACGGCAGCTACTCAGGCTGTCTTGAGGGGTTTTTAAGGAGGCAGAAGTTGACTTCACGCGTGTCTTCATGAGTCTGGAAGGTAGTGGGAGTAATTTTTCACCAGAAAGTGTTAAAAGTGAAGGTGAAAATGTGAGTCACTCAGTCGTGTCTGACTCTTTGCAACCCCATGGACTGTAGCCCGCCAGGCTCCTCTGCCCACGGGATTCTCCAGGCGAGAGTACTGGAGGGGGTTGCCATGCCCTCCTCCAGGGGATCTTCCTGACCCAGGGATGGAAGCCTGGTCTCCTGCACTGCAGGCGGATTCTTTACCGCTGAGCCACCCGGGAAGCCCATGTTTCCAGCAGAGTCTTCCAGCAAACACAGATCACCTGGGAGACGCGTAACAGAGAAAGCAGGGCTGCTGAGTGGTCACCTGTCAGCATGTGGGGGAGACCTGCTTGGACGCCAGACCTCATGGGTGATGGTTGGGCACCAAGCCGTTTGGGCCAGTGGGCCACCCCGCCAGGACCACAGTGGGTTCTCTGAGGCCCCCGGGTCCTCTGAGTGAGCCAGGCTCAAAGCGGGCCTGCCCACGGGGGACAGGATTGGGGGGAAGGTTCCCCCGCCCAGCAAGCAGCCGGGGCTCTGAGAGCAGTTATCACCACCCCTGTAACTGTACAGGATGCCAGAGCTGACTCCAGGCCACAGCTTGGGAGAGCAGTTCTGTGCAAGGCTTCTTGGCGGAAAAAGAACTTCTAATTAACATGAAATAACAGCTTTCAAACACTTGATTCAGGATGTGGAGTTGAAAAGGTGTGGGCTGGATTTCAGAGAACCCAACAGGAAGAACAACAGTACAACTGCTGAGCCCAAGTGATGGGAGAGGCACCTGGCCGTGGAGGAAAGGAGAGGAGCGTGAAGGAGAAGCTGGGGCGGCAGCGGGGCCGGGGGACAGGGGGGCTGGGGGCCTGGGGGACAGGGGGCCTGGGGGCCTGGGGACGGGGGGCCTGGGGACGGGGGGCCTGGGGGACGGGGGGGCCTGGGGGACGGGGGGGCCGGGGGACAGGGGGGCCGGGGGACGGGGGGCCTGGGGGACGGGGGGGCTGGGGGCCTGGGGACAGGGGGGCCTGGGGACCTGGGGGACAGGGGGCCTGGGGACGGGGGGCCTGGGGACGGGGGGCCTGGGGACGGGGGGGCTAGGGGACAGGGGGCCTGGGGGCCTGGGGACGGGGGGCCTGGGGGACAGGGGGGCCGGGGGACAGGGGGGCCGGGGGGCCTGGGGGCCTGGGGACGGGGGGCCTGGGGGACAGGGGGCCTGGGGGACAGGGGGGCCGGGACGGGGGGCCTGGGGACAGGGGGGCCTGGGGGACAGGGGGGCCTGGGGACGGGGGGCCTGGGGGATAGGGGGGCTGGGGACAGGGGGGCTGGGGCCTGGGGACAGGGGGGCCGGGACAGGGGGGGCCGGGGGCCTGGGGACGGGGGGCCTGGGACAGGGGGGCCGGGGGGCAGGGGGGCCTGGGGGACAGGGGGGCCTGGGGACGGGGGGCCTGGGATGGGGGGGCCTGGGGGACAGGGGGGGCCGGGACAGGGGGCCTGGGGACAGGGGGGCTGGGGACAGGGGGGCCTCGGGGCCTGGGGGCGGGGGGCCTGGGGGACAGGGGGCCTGGGGACAGGGGGGCTGGGGGACGGGGGGGCCTGGGGACGGGGGGCCTGGGGGACGGGGGGGCCTGGGGGACAGGGGGGCCGGGACAGGGGGCCTGGGGACAGGGGGGCTGGGGGACAGGGGGCCTGGGGGCCTGGGGACGGGGGGCCTGGGGGACAGGGGGGCCTGGGGACAGGGGGGCTGGGGACGGGGGACCTGGGGGCCGGGGGGGCAGAGCCGCTCGGCCACCGTCAGGCGCGTCCAGCACGATGGCAGACGTCCGGGAACCCTGAGTCTGGCCTGCCCTTGAAGGCAGGCAGAGGCAGGGACAGAGGCCAGGCCCCAGAGACCGGGCCCTGGGCCTGGCTGGTGCGGCAGAGAACAAAGCCAGAACACCCTGGGACTCCCGGCGCCCTTTTCGCTGAGCACTCGCACATCTCAGGGCTGTTGAAAACACCTGGCTGGGGGCACGTTCCACTAGGACAGACGGAAGAGACACACGCAGCGGATGGCATTCATGGGCCGCGGTCGATGTCCCAAGAGGCTGTGGATCCCACCTATGGAGGAGACCCTGAGGCAGAAGTCCCGGGACCGACCAGCCCCGGCTATCTCAGCGCGCTGAGCTGTGGATGCGATGGAGGCACAGGGTGGACGGGCTACACACACCCCAGTCCAACCACGGCCCAGTGGGTTGTTTCTCCAAGTACAGTCAGATATCACATGCTGGGAAAATGGTCTCTTCCTGTCCCCTACACCTGGCTCAAAGTCCATTAATCTAATTTAAAAACTTTTTGTTCAGAGACTCCTCGAATACTTATAGGAAATTAATGAAGACTAGAACTTCCCTACAATACCCATCTGACGACGTTCCTGGAGCCCAAATCTAGCATCTCGAGCCATGCCTCTGAGGGCCGGGCTCCTGCCCATGTGCGCCCCCCACCAGGGGCACCCCCATCCCAGTCACGAGCGACTTCTCCGAGGTCACCCTCCTTGCGCCACTGAGTCTGTGTGCGTGCTGCTCCTTCTGTCTGCAACTGCTTTTCCATCCGTTTCTGCTTTTTAAGCCTCCTCTACTTATCTTTCAAGGTTCAGGTCAGACCTCTTTGCCCCCCAACCACTGAAGCCAGCCATAAGTAAACAGAGGCTTAGACTCCCAAATGGAAATGCAATTCCAGAAAATATAAGAGCTCTCCACTGTGGAATAATGAGCTATAAGCCAGGAAGCTTCTGCTCTCAAGACAAGTGAAATAATAACAATAACCACAGTGGCTGCCAGACACTGTAAACATGTAATCAGCAATTCTTACAACATCTCTGCAAGTCAGGCCGAAAGCTAAGTCTTCCGCCCGAGTTCACACAGCTGGTTCCTGGCAGACCAGAAATGTAAACCCAAACCCACTTGACTCCAAAGCACAGAACAAGAAACACAGAGAATGACTTAAAATATTCTAAACATACTACTGACACTAATGAAGATATGTAGCATTTTCTAATCCACTGTTAAATATTTAAAACCCTAAAATGTGCAAGTGGTAAAAACTCCACCTACAATGCAGGAGACACAGGAGGCATGGGTTTGATCTCTGGGTCAGGAAGCTCCCCTGGAGGAGGAAATGGCACCTTACTCCTGTATTCTTGCCTGGAGAATCTCCTAGACAGAGGAGCCTGGCGGGCTACAGTCCATGGAGTCACAAAGAATTGGACACAACTGAGCACGCATCTGGAGACAAAATGTGCAAAGATCTCTGTTAGATACTGTGTGGAAGAGAAAGAGGCATAAAATATAGTTCCTTGCCCTCAGAGAATACATAGTCCAATCAGTAAAAAACGCTTGCCACAAACATTAGGTGAGACTCTGGCTTAAGCACAGATTGTATGTGCATGTGTTAGTTGCTCAGTTGTGTCCAACTCTCTGTGACCCCGTGGACTGTAGCTCTCCAGGCTCCTCTGTCCATGGAACTCTCTAGACAAGAACACTGGAGTGGGTTGCCATTTCCTTCTCCAGGGGATCTTCCCGACTCAGGAAGCCCTGAGATTTGCGCAGGGCTGCAGGAAAAGAGGAGTTGGGGCTGCTGAAGTGTTGTTCCTAGGATGCATCATATGTGATTCGGAAAGAAATGGTAACATTTGCTTGTGCTTTTTGTGACTTGCTTCTTCCCTCAAAAGTTAGGTGCATATAAAACTCTAGACATTTGAAGGACACAGTTAATCAAGGTTTTTACTTTTCATTAAAACTACTAGAAATAATATTTTACCCTATTTTTTGAGAATTTTTTGAGAATCCCAGAGTAACTCTTGAAATAACTGTCTGGCTTAGTGTAGAGCTCAGAGAGAAGATGTGGGCCCCTGGAGGAGCTCTGGGGTCTGTGGCAGAGTGACTTCTCATCGGGCACCTTGGGCAATGTACCAGGGCCATGTTTAATCTCTAATCTCACCCCCAGGAAGATTTCCTCACTCCTGGACACCGTACCTCTAGCACGCCCTTCTGGTTGAGCTTTACCCTGGGCCCCACGCCCATGAGTCCCAGACATGACCTCTCCCAGGCCCTCCTACCTCCCTGCCTGTGTTCTCTGCCTGCCTGCGGGTCTCCTCCCCAACGCCAATGCAGGTCCCTCTGTCTGACATTCCTGATCTGCTCCCCAGGCAGCAGCTAGCTCCTTCCTCATCTCATTTGCATATTTCTTTTCATCTGTTTACTCATAAACATAGACAGTGTATTAAAAAGACATCACTTCGCTGACAAAGGTCCATCTAGTCAAGGCTATGGCTTCTCCAGTAGTCATGTATGGATGTGACAGTTGGACTATAAAGAAAGCTGAGTGCCGAAGAATTGATGCTTTTGTACTATGGTGTTGGAGAACACTCTTGAGAGTCCCTTGGACTGCAAGGAGATCCAACCAGTCCATCCTAAAGGAAATCAGTCCTGGGTGTTCATTGGAAGGACTGATACTGAAGCTGAAGCTCCAATACTTTGGCCACCTGATGTGAAGAGCTGACTCATTGGAAAAGACTCTGATACTGGGAAACATTGAAGGCAAGAGGAAAGGGGGGGCGACAGAGGATGAGATGGTTGGATGGCATCATCGACTCAGTGGACATGAATTAGAGTAAACTCCAGAAGACAGTGAAAGACAGGGAAGTCTGGCATGCAGTCCATGGAGTCACAAAGAGTTGGACATAACTGAGCAACTGAACAACAGATCTATGCAGTGGTCAATGTGCCTGATAACGAATTTGTTCATCTTTTTGTCAGTCATTTAAAAAAGTGCCTAATATGCCCTTGAGGCCACAAAGAGGAGTCAGACGTGGTATTTCTCCCCTCACCAAAAGCTCACAGTCTAGTGTTCTATACACAGAATATGTGATAAACACAGATAGACATATGGACAAGGTTATCTGGCAGTGCAAAAGGAAGGAGACAGGGTCTTCCTGGGGGGCCATGGAGGACAACCAAGAGGGACTTTTCTAGTTAGGGTGAGATGGGCTCTGGGGAGAGGCCTTCCAGGCAGGCAGATGGGCCATCTCAAGCCAAGGCAGGAGTGTCCCCGTGTGCTCAAAGAATGGGGTCTGGCGTCTGGGATATAAGGCTGGGACCTGAGCAAAAGACAAAAGAGGAGATATCGATGAATCTGAAATCTAGTCTGCCTCACTAAGCTTTCTAATGAAGAACTGTCAATGACAATAAATTAGGAAAGTTTAGAGAAATACTATAGTAATAAATTCCCTCCAATCTTATTTGACAGCATAAAAAGCGCACATATTAATAAACAAAACGCTCACTAATCAGCAGATCAGTCAACGCTGCGCTCAGCGCAGCTGATTCAGAAAGAGCATCCCGGGAAGCCTGAACGTCTGGTATTTCACGCTGATCTGTTTGCTGCTCTCGGCTCGGCCTGCCAGGGACCTGTCTTTGTTTATCTGCTGAATGTCGGCCGGGATGCAAAACAGCTGTGCAGAAAATGCCTGTGGTGTTCGCCCAAGCGGGGCAGTGGCCAGGGGACCTCGAACGCCGCCCCCATCTCTCTCTCCCGGGGGCTGAGCTGAGGGCTGGCGTGGACCGGCTGCCAAACACCTGCCGGCAGCGCCACCGGGCGGAAGAGCAGAGCCGGCAGGGGTGGGAGGAGGCAGGTGCGCTGAGACGCAGTTTGACGTTGGGAAGACGGTTGGACAGCCACGGAGCAGGCGGGAGAGAAGCCGAGCGAGGCGCCGGGAGCACGCGGTGAGGCGGAGGAGGGCGGAAACCCGACGCCGGTGAGTCATCAGCGGGACGGACGGAGTCCGAGCGCTGAGCGGGCCCCTCGCCGGTCACGGACGGGCCGTCATCAGACACCGCCGACCAGCCCTCCAACACCGGGGCCAGCGGCTGCCCTCAGGTTCCAGGCTGGCTTTGGTGAAGGAAATCCATCTCGACTCCTCCTCGCCTGCATTTCTGACGGCCTGCTGGTCTCAGAGCCCTGGCTCTCCCGCTGGATTTCCGCAGCAGGCCGATCCCGGGAGGGGGTGTTCTCTGCAAGACCTCTGACCCAGGCTGACTCACCGCCGCCGGAGGGAGCGGGGCTGGGACTGGTCCCCAGGCCACCTGGCCTGGCGCGTCTCCACGGGCTCAGCCACCCCCAGGCGCACCAGGACGGTGGGCACAGCTGCGCAGGCCCAGGGCTGACGCTCCCGGACCCCGAGGACCCTCTGAGGACAGGTGGAAGGAGGCGGGTATGGCACCAGTCACGTGATGGCTTCCATGAGCCATCAGACACTGCTTGGGGAACAAATCATTCACGGAGATCGTCCAACAAACATCATCTGAATGAATGATCTGTCTGCTCAGCTATCACAGGAAACACACAGTTTCCTTCATCACCTGACTCACCTAATTGCTGTCTGACATCTGTTCATTGACTATTAGAAAAAGGAAAAAAAAAAAAAATATATATATATATATAGCTTTTTCCAATTAACCCAAACCTGGGAAAGACCTTGACAGTCCTGCAGTGAATGCTTTGCTACTCAAGAATGTGGTCAGGGCAGGCACCTTCTGCATTCCCTGGGAACCTGTGAGAAATGCAGAAAATCCACCCACTCTAGACCCAATGGGGGTTTCCCTGGTGGCTCAGACAGTAAAGAATCTGCCTGCAATCCAGAAGACCTGGGTTCGATCCCTGGATTGGGAAGATCCTGTGGAGAAGGAATGGCAATCCACTCCAGTGTTCGTGCCTGGAGAATCCCATAGACTGAAGAATCTGTTGGGCTACAGTCCATGGGGTCAAAAATTCAGACATGACTGAAGTGACAGAGCAGGCACTAGACCTGATGAATTAGAATCTTCATGTAACAAGATTCCTAGGTGATGTGTGTGCAAATTTAAGTTCAAAAAGCACCACTCTACTTCATAACTCTCCATTTTTACTTTCAATGGTCTGATTTTTTTTTTTAAAGACCTCCAGGAAAACACTCCCCATAGTCCCTACACTTAGGCAATTCTGTGTTTATTTCATTCCAGTAAGAATTTTGAAGGTATTTTATTCTTCAGTGGCCATTCTGATCAACCACTTACATTAAGCTCATAAATGAAGGGCAGCCCCCACCCTGTCGTCTTGAGCCTTCCTTTCCTTTTAGAGAGATTCTCTGGGTGACTTTCTGGTGGCTGTGCTATAGGAAATGGCAACCCATTCCAGTATTCTTGCTTGGAAAATCCCATGGACAGAGGAGCCTGATGGGCTACAGTCCATGGGGTCACAGAGAGTCAGACACGACTGAGCAGCTAAACCACAGCAAGGTCCTTGCTGAGCATGGCCAGTGAGCACCACTCACCCCGTCACCCACAGAGAGGGCGCCGGAGTCTGCAGAGCACTGGGTCGTCGCCACCGCCCAGGGCGTCTGCCTCAGGGCTGGAAAACTCAAAGGTCTTCCTGAACCAGGCAAGTAAACAGGAGCTGGCTTCAAGGCCTCTTTGGAGTCATGCCTGCCCACCCCAAAGCTAATAAAATCCAGACATTTCTGAGATGTGCATTGACTTACAGGAACTCTGCTAACAGAAGTCTGCCCATGGCTACCAGGCAGACACCCCTGGTCTGCGAGCTCCTCAGAGGCTGAGCCCCTGGTGGACGCCAGCTCGGCTGGCTATCAGAACCACAAAGGGAGGTTTGAAGATCGTGGCTCTAATCACGAGAGCAGTGTTCCTAGGAACGAAGAGCGGCTGGCCCAGGGGGCTCATTGCCCAACTTCTCTGGGAGCCTCTACCGCTGAGGAAGTTCTGGAAATGCGACCACGCTCAGGCCCGCGGCGGCCGGGGAAGCAGACCCCGCACAGGGTGCTGGCAGGTGTGGGGGGTCCCCCGCCGGCCTGTCTCCCCCGCCCAGGCTCCCCGACCTGCTGGCTCTGGGAGCACGGACGCCACGTCTGTTTGGCCAAAGCCCCGCGGGCGGACGCCTGGCTTTAAGGGCCCGCGCCGAGGATGGCCGCCCGGCCTCCTCCCAGGACGGGCAGGGCCTCCCGCTGGGCCCCGTATCAGTTACACTCTGCTGTGCCTTTCAGTCGAAGTGTCAACAATCTGGATACTCCCCCATCCTCCTAGCGATATTTTTAGAACAAACAAACAACTGACATATTTAGCGGCAATAAATCACCCTGAGAAACCCCGGTTTGGCTCATTTTTTGCTCCCATTTTAGCTACTAATCTCAACTCCGATGAGGGTCCTGGAACCTCAGCTGGAAATGCCGGGGGCGGGCTGAGCGAAAACACGTGCGCATCACGCCACCCAGACCTGGGAGAGCCGCTCCTGCGAGTGACGTGCTCGCAACGGGAGCGGTGTCCTTCAGTGCCATCCTCAGAGCAGCGGTCAGGACGGCCTCCCGGGCACCGTCTGCCCAGGTGGAACCGGGGCGGAGGGGGTGCAGAGACGCAGGAGGCCCAGAAGCCGCCCTGGGGCTGGCGAGCGAGTCTGTGAGCAACGGTCTGGGGCCCGGAGAGCCGTCTGCTATGGAAAGACGCGCACAGGAAAAACTGGAAAGCACCCTTTCCCCAGCTCTAAAATTAAAGACTTCATTCTCTCTGAACCACAACCACCACTGATTGCCTCTAACACCGAGCGGGCGAACCTAGAGCCGATCCGCCCATCGCCGGCGGTGTCCCGGCGGTGGAGCAGGGAGTCGGAGCCCCGGGGCCACCAGAGGGGTCCCTTCATCTTTACTTCTGACTCAGCTGCCACGGCCGAGGTCTCCCCGTGGCCCCACATCTGAGGATGGGGGCCCCTGCAGGGATACAGGCAGACACGCTGAAAGGACGAGGACCCTGCGATCACCCAGACCCAGAGGGAAGGGGGCTCGGCCCGCCGAGACACGGACTCACAGGAAGCCCTGAAGCTCTGTGACGGACGCGCAGCGGCTCCACCCAGAGTCAGGACGGGAGCCAAGCGGGGGAGGCGCGCGGTGCCCGACGCGGGCTGGCGCTGCGGGAGCGGTGGAGCGGGCGCTCAGAGGCCGCGCGGGGCAGGGTCCTCGCACAGCACTGCTCCCGTGACTCTGGGGCGCTTTGCCCTCACCCTCTCTCAGCACATCGGGAGGTATGGTTCGGCTCTGCTCATCCCCCAGGTGCCCAGGGAGGCCTGGGGCTGCGGCTCCCGAGCAGTACAGGTGGTGGTCCGTGTTCCCAAGCGCTCAGCGCGCCACAGTGGCCCCCGGGCCTCACGCTGTGAGCTGTGTGGGGAGAAGGCCCCCTCGGCCTTGGCTCTGCTGGCACAGATCGGCAGAAAGCAGCACCCCCAACACCATCCTTCACTGCCGCTGCTGTTCAGTTGCCAAATCGTGTCCAATTCTTTGTGACCCCATGGACTGCAGCACTCCAGGCCTCCCTGTTCATCACCAACTCTCAGAGTTTACCCAAGCTCATGTCCATTGAGTCAGTGATGCCCTCCAACCATCTCATCCTCTGTCCTCCCCTTCTCCTCCTGCCTTCAATCTTTCCCAGCATCAGGGTCTTTTCCAATGAGTCAGTTGTTCGAATCAGGTGGCCAAAGTATCAGGAGCTTCAGTTTCAGCATCAGTCCTTCCAGTGAATTTTTCTTTTTTTTTCCAGTGAATATTCAGGGTTGGTCTCCTTTAAGATGGACTGGTTTGATCTCCTTGCAGTCCAAGGGACTCTCAAGAGTCTTCTTCAGCACCACAGTTCAAAGGCATCAGTTCTTTGGCACTCAGCCTTCTTTACAGTCCAAGTCTCACATATAACACTAATCATACAGTACTTGTCCTTTTGTGACTGATTTATTTTAATAGCGTAACATCCTCTAGTTTCATCCATGTTGTGGCATATTTCATAGCATATTTCAGATTTCCTCCTTTTTTTTTTTTTTTAGAATTTCCTTCCTTTTTGAAAACTGAATCATATTCCATTGTATATGGAGCACATTTTGCTTATCTATCCATGGACACTTGGGTGATTTCTACCTTTTGGGTCTTATGAATAGTGCTATTATGAACATGAGTGTAAAACCTCTGTTCCTTCTTTCAATTCTTTTGAATATTTACCCAGAAGTAGAATTGCTGGATCATACAATAATCTATTTTTATTATTTTGAGGAACTGCCATACTATTTTCCACAGCAGCTGCACATTTTACATTCCCACCAGCAGAGCACAAGAGTTCTGGCTTCTCCACACCCTCTCCAACACTTGTTTCTATCTGCTGTTGTTTTTTTTTTTTAAATAATAGCCATCCTAATGGCATCTCATTGTGGTTTTGATTTGCTTTCCCTAATGATTAGTGATGCTAAGAATATTTCCATGGGCTCATTGGCCACTTGAATATCTGCTTTGGAGAAAGGTCTATTCAAGTCCTTTGTTCTTTTTTTTTTTTTGAGTTTTTGTTGTTGTCGTTATGGAAGTCTGATTTTAAGCAGGCTACTGCAGCACTGACTCTGCTCCACTTTGATCTGTGGTATCTTTTAGGCAGCCACCCACTACCCTCTGTGCAAAGGTCCCCCAGCTCGTATCTGAAGAAGGGGCGTCATCAGTTACTGAGGGGTGACCGAGAGTTACCGTGCACTCATCACTCCCAGACGTCCTTCCACGGGTCATTTCTCCAGTTTAACAGGATCAACAGCCTCTTTCCTTGTGTTCCAACTTTCCATCAAATACAGATTTAATGGACATGTTCATTACCCCATCACTCAGCTCAGACATAAAAATAGCCCATAACACCTGGCCTCTCAGTAATCACTACCTCAAAACATTACTCAATACGATATTTCAACTTAAAACTGAGTTTCTCTGAGAGTGTGTGTGAAGTGAGACAGAGTGAGAAGGCGTAGTCTTACTTGCCAAGTAATGACTTGTTTTAAACCAGATATATACTCCACTCAAGAAAAGGATGGTCTTCATCATGTTTTCTGGTTTGTTGAAGAGATTAACAGAGGAGAGAGGGTGAAATCCTGCTCACAGGGATTGCTGGCTTGGAGGGAACATGAGCTGTCTTTGTTGTCCGTGGCAGCCTCTCCTGCACCTCCCACGGCAACTGGAATGTGCGGGGAGCGCAGAGTCTCCCAGGCACAAGCACAGAGGCTGAGGCCAGGCTGCCTGTGCTCAAAGCTCGACTCTGACACCTAGGAGATGCATTATCTCGGACAAACCACTTAACCCCTCTATGCCTTATCTGCAAAATGAGGATGATAATACTACCAACCTCTGGTATTCTTGTGATGATTGAAGTAGTTTAAAGTGTGTGAAGTGCTCATAGGCGTTGCCTGTATACCAAATGGGCTTCCCAGGTGGTGCTAGAACCTGCCGGCCAATACAGGATACATAAGTGACACAGGTTTGATGCCTGGGTTGGGAAGATCCCCTGGAGGAGGAAAAGGCAACCCACTCCAGTATTCCTGCCTGGAGGATCCCACGGACAGAGGAGCCTGGTGAAGACATACAACTGAGCAACTGAGCACGCATGCCCGTGTACAGAGCAGTGATGGCCGGAGAGCATCACTGCTGAATCAGTGCACAAAGGGGTGAGTGAGTGGAAGTTATATACGTTTCCATACAGCTAGTTCCTACTGGTGTAAAAAGAAACATGACTATCTGACAAAATCCGCTTCCATGTGTATGAGAGTAGACCATGTGCAGAAGAAGAGCTTGTCTTTCAAGCTGGGCACTTGAGGATTATCTCAACATCTGACATATCAAAGCCATGGATCAGAAAACACCATAAGGGCCCCTACTGTACTTTTACCTTTGATTGGTTTCAAGGGCTGCCTTCTGTGCTTTGGGTAACATGTGATGGCTTCTTACGTGTGCTGCTGATTTGATGACGGCTCTGAGAGCCTGGGACTAAGGGCCTTCATGTGCTCTATTTAAGTAGGAAATAGTAAAGTTCAGATCGACTGAAAATCTGTAATTAGGAAAGCTGTATAATCACAACTTGTGTCAGGACAAGAAACTATACCTGGGAGTGGCTGGGTACAGTTAGAAGCCATCAGAAGGCTGGGCTGAATTAGAATAAAACTCAGTTACACTAAAGTTCTCAAATGCGCCATTGGCACGATACTCTCTGATATATTTTCCAAAGACAAAAGTAACAGACTGTCAGCTCTCACTGCGATATTTTATCTAAAAATGAGTAATCCCAGGCAGAAGCACAAAGTCTTCGAGGGCCTGACCACACCCTGGTCACGCTGTCTTCAGAAGAGAGAAGTGTTTCCAACATCAGCTGGCATCGACTTCTACATTCTTGGACCAATAAGGAAAATTACTAAGCAAAATATATTAATCAATTAGGAAATCTTTGCCAAGCTGTATTTTAAAAGAACAACAGGGGCTCTTATACCAAGTACAAAAGACAGTGAATCTATCAGAATCAATGAACACAATATAAAAATGTGTATTTGGTTAAATTTTTTTTTCAGGAAAAACGTACAGTGTGTTAGAGACTTTTAGTATATAATCAGCAAATGCTAATTTTCCATCCTTTTCTTTAGGCATTTAATAGTTAAAGGCTTTGAGAAAACAAGTTTTCAACAGAAGAAAAAGGCAGTATTAGAGAAACAAACAAAGAAGACAAGACACATACAGAAACGACAGACATACATCCAACCATCTTTGATTATATTAAATGTGAAAGGGACAAATACTTGAGACAAAAGGCAGAACTTACCTGACTAAATAGAAAAGCAAAATCCTAAACTAAAAAACCTAAGAAAACTAAACAAAACCCCAGCTATAGAAGAAGAAATACTAGAAGAAATGATGTCTGAGAATTTTCTACGAACAATAAACGACACAGAGAAGACCAATTCACAGTTGAGAAGTCCCGAGCAGGATTCCCTCCTAGCTGCATCACAGTGAAAGTGCCGTGGGTCAGCAACGACGGCCATGACAGCAGACTAAAACATCTCAGGTGCGCTGAGGTCTACATTAGAATGCACCAAGGCTGAACTTCTCAACACTGACAAAAGCAGCAGGATCACTCAGTTGTGAGGAAACACGAGCCTGGAATCATAGGTCTGGTTTGAAAATCTCCTTTGAGAGAAAGGCCAGACACAGTTTTGCACACAGGCTGAGAGCTTGCCAGCCACAGACCCTCAGTAAAACCTCCAGGGTCATCACTAAACCACAACAATCAAAACAGAATGTTTCGTTTCCAAATTAGTAAGGAAAAATATGTAATAAAAACATAACCGATCTACAAGAGGGTGGGAGAGGATTAGATAAGAAAAAAGAGCAGGACAAATAGAAAACACAAATGAAGGGGGACACATTAATACAAATATATCACTATTTACAGTAAATGGAATTGAACTAGACGGTCCAGATACACTGTCAGCCTGAGTTTAAAAGAAATAGCTATATGTAATGAGTTCTGAGTGCCTCTACAATATAAGAATATAAGAAGTTCAAAGTTAGAATGGAAAAAGATATTCCAAGTACACACACACAAATTGTATGTGTGTATATATATATGGATATTTGTAAGTGGATGTATGGTGAAAATAATTATGCAATTTCTTATATATTGATAGAAGGTAGAATTTACAAGGAACACATAGCAATTTCTGTGGCTTCCCTGGTGGTTCAGATGGTAAAGAATCTGCCTGCAATGCAGGGGACCTGGGTTCAATCCTTGGGTTGGGAAGATCCCCAGGAGAAGAGAATGGCTCCCCCCTCCAGTATTCTTGCCTGGAGAATTCCACAGACAGAGGAGGCTGGTGGGCTACAGTCTAGGGGGTCACAAAGAGCTGGACAGAACTGAACCACTAACACACATAGCAATTTAAAATTTAAACGTACCTAAGAAAACAGCTTTAAAATATATAAAACAAAAATTGCTATAACTATGTGGTGAAATAGTACAATCTACCATCAGAGTTAATTTTAACATACCTTTGTTCAATAATTGACAGATGAAGTAGACAAAATAATATTAATAAGAATAAATAAGATCTGAAAAACATAGTTGACAGCTCAACCTTATATATAAAAGTAAAATTTATCCCCAAAGGTAGGAAACAGTCTTTTCAAGCACACATGAAATATTTATCAGAAGTGACCACATGCTGGGCCATAATATAAGTCTTAACAAATTTCAAATGTATATAGATTACGTCTCTGAACACAATTCAATGAAGTTAAAAGACCACTGACAAAAGATAAGTTAAAAAACCCATGTATTTGATAATCATAAAACATAGTTCTAAAATAATGTCAAAAAAGAATAATGGAAATTTAAAAATATTTAGAACTAAACAGTAACAAAAATTTCACATATCAAAACTTGTAGTTTGTAGCTAAATTAGTACTTAGTGAAATATTTTATCTTAAATGCTTATGTCAGAAAATAAGAAAGGGGGATTTCCTGGCAGAGGGTAGAATTCTGCACTCTCACTGTCAAGGGCTTGGGTTCAATCCCTGGCCAGGGAGCTGGGATCCTGCAGCAGCATGGCCAGAAAGGTCAACAGAAAATACGAAAGGGAAAGACCTTTCTTATGTGAGCTAGACATCCAACTGAAGAGTTAAGAAAGAAGACCAGCTAAAACAGAACAGAACAGATTGTAAGAAAACAGGAGAAAAGAAATAACAGAAATAAGGATAGAAAGTCATAAAAGAGAAAGCAAATATATAGTTGAGATGATTAAAACAAAAACAAAAAACCACTGGTTCTTTGAAAAGATCAATGTTCCAAACAGGTTCCTGGCAAGATTGTTCAAGAAAAAAAAAAGCATATCAAACAGTATTAAAAAGACTTAACCACAAATGCTATATGACAGTAAATAGTTTTAAAACATTATAAATAATTCTTTCAGTCATGTAAGAATGTTCAAACTACTGCACAATTGCACTCATCTCACATGCTAGCAAAGTAATGCTCAAAATTCTCCAAGCCAGGCTTTAACAGTATGCGAACTGTTAACTTCCAGATGTTCAAGCTGGATTTAGAAAAGGCAGAGGAACCAGAGATCAAATTGCCAGCATACGCTGGATCATAGAAAAAGCAAGAGAATTTCAGAAAAACATCTACTGCTGCTTCATTGACTATGCTAAAGTCTTTGACTGTGTGGATCACAACAAACTGTGGAAAATTCTTCAAGAGACGGGAATACCAGACCACCTGACCTGTCTCCTGAGAAATCTGTATGCAGGTCAGGAAGCAACAGTTAGAACCAGACATAGAGCAACGGACTGGTTCCAAACTGGTCAAGAAGTACATCAAGGCTGTATACTGTCACCCTTATATGCAGACTACATCATGCGAAATGCCGGGTTGGAGGAAGCACAAGCTGGGAGAAATATCAATAACCTCAGATATGCAGATGACACCATCTTTATGGCAGAAAGTGAAGAGGAACTAAAGAGCCTCTATATGAAGGTGAAAGAGAAGAGTGAAAAAGCTGGCTAAAATTCAACATTCAAAAAACTAAGGTCATGGCATCCGGTCCCATCACTTCATGGCAGATAGATGGGGAAATAATGAAAACAGTGACAGACTTTCTTTTCTTGGGCTCCAAAATCACTGTGGATGATGACTGCAGCCATGAAATTAAAAGACACTTACTCCTCGGAAGAAAAGCTGTGACAAACTTAGACACCATATTAAAAAGCAGAAACATTAATTTGTCGGGAAAGGTCTGCATACTCAAAGCTATGGTTTTTCCAGTATTCATGTATGGATGTGAGAGCTGGACCTTGAACTGTGGTGTTGGAGAAGACTCTTGAGAGTCCCTTGGACTGCAAGGAGATCCAACCAGTCAATCCTAAAGGAAATCAGTCCTGAATATTCATTGGAAGGACTGATACTGAAGCTGAAGCACCAAAACTTTGGTCATCTAATGTGAAGAACCGACTCATTAGAAAAGACCCTGATGCTGGGAAAAATTGAAGGCAGGAAGAGAAGGGGACGACAGAGGGTGAGATGGTTGGATGACATCAGTAGGACATGAGTTTGAGCAAGCTCCAGGAGACGGTGAAGAACAGGGAAGCCTGGCCTGCTGCAGGCCGTGGGGTTGCAAAGAGTTGGACATGATAGAGAAACTGAACAACAACAAATAAATAACTCTATGCCAATAAAATTTAGAATTTAGAGTAAATGGACAAATTCTTAAAATACATATAGTATATTAAACATAGATTAATAAAATAAGAAGTAGAAAACCTCAATATCCTTTAATCATTTAAAAAAAATATCAGAAGTTCTTCCATGGACAAAAGACCAGTCCCAGATGGTTTTACAGGCAAATTTTACCAAAACTTATTATTCTAGGAACAAATAATTTTAATCTTACACAAATATTCCAAAACACACAAAAAAGAACTACTGCAACTCATTTTATGAGGCTGGCCTAATTTTGATGCCAAAACCTGACAAGGATATAATGAGAAAGAAAAACCATAATCTATTTCATACATGAACATAAATGTTCTTTAGAAAATGAATAAACAGAATCCATTAAAAAGCTAATAGATTATGATCAAGTTGGGCTTACTCCAAGACTGCAAGGTTAATTTAACATTTAAAAATATCAATTAATATAACATTCACAGATTAAAAGAATAAAATTATATAATAATCATATTAATAAATACAGAAAAAGCATTTGATAAAATTTAATATCAATTTATGATTAAAGAAACAAACTCTTACCAAGCCTTCTTGGAAGAAAGAAATTTTCTTATCCTCTTAAATAGAGGTACAAGGAGAAAAGCATGGAATTTTTTTGAGGCAACTAGGAATAAATCTAGTAAACACTGGCAAAATGTTTATAAAGAAAATTATAATGCTTCATTTAAAAAGTATTTTTAAAGGTCTAAATAGTTAGAGATACCTAATTTTCCCCCAACCAAGCTATTAGAGTAAATGTACTGGGTTGACCAGAAAATTGTTTGGGTTTTTCCGTAGCTGGTACAAAAAACCTGAACAAACTTTTTGGCCAATCCAATAATTCCAGTCAAAATCTCAGCAGGTTTTTTTTGGTGGAACTTGAAAAGCAAATTTGAACATTTATCTGAAGGCTCAAAGGCCTGAGGACAGCCAGGACACCCTAACAGCAAGTTACGGGTGGACCGACCTCATGGATAATAACGTGGTGAGAAGGATGCTAGAGCAGCAGTCACACAGGACCGCGGGGCCAGGTGGGAAGCTCACAATCAGCTCCTCCCACGGCCAGATGTTTGATTTAAGACCAGAGCAGCCCTGGGGAGAAACAGGGGAAGGAGCCTTTTCAATACGTGATGCCGGACACCTGGGTATCCACATGGGAAAATGACCCTGGGTCCTTTATATGCCCATACACAAAGCGGTCAGTTCCAGATGGACTCTAGCTTCAGGGGTGAAAGATAACCCCAGAGAGCTTCAGAAGATAACAAGAAAGGCTTCTTAAACCAGACACAGAACTACTGTCCTCGGATAGGACTGATTCAACCATAGCTTAAGAACTTCTGTTCCTCAAAGGATCCCACTAAGAGAAAGCAAAGACAGGACACAAATTGGGGGATTTTCACCACACATGTAGCCAACAAAAGCCTTCTGAACTGTAATACATGAAGAAATCTGACAAGTTAGTATGAAAGAGACAACCCAAGTAGAAAAGACTTCTACGTGTGCTTCACAAAAGAGAAAAGCTGAATGACCGACAAACAAAAAGGTGTTCAGCCTCATTAAGAATGAACAACACGCCACTTAAACTCACAATATGGTACCACGAACCAGCGCCCACCAAGCCTGAGGGTTGGTGTTGGGAGCCACGCGGGCTCTTGGGCCCTGCTGGTGGAGAAGAGAATGGACACAACCACTTTGGAAAATGGCTTGGAATTATTTGGTAAAACAGAAGATACCCGCCTCCTATGGTCCAACAATTCCACTACTAGGAGTCTACTTGACAAAATGCTTGCACACAGGCATCAGGAGAACCGAGTAAGGATATCTGTAGCAGCATGCTTCATAACAGTTAGAAACTGAAAACAGCCCAGGTACCCACTTACGTAGACTAGAAACAGAAATCTGGGTATATTTACACAATACAGTACCATTTGGATAAATGAACACACTGCTGCTCTATGCAAGAGGGCTAACCTCAGAAACATAAAGTGAAGCAATGCAAAAAAGAATATGAATGTATTGTTATTGAGTACAATTCCATTAAAATTTTTTAAAATACACAAAACCAGAAATTTTTATTATCTAGGAACACCAACATCCGTGGTGTAGAAACACAAAAGGCTGCTCAACATAGAATTCAGGGCAGCAGTTAACCTGGGCAGGCAGAGGCCGGGGTAGGAAAGCAGAGTGCATGGGAAATTCACAGGCAATGTTTAGGGTTTTTGTTACACAAAGAAGCATTTATACATAGGTTACTTGTATTTTTATTTTAAATAGATTTAATAAATAGTCTTTGCTTCTACTCAATATTTAATCATGTTAAAGGATTCCAAAGTATCACATGTGAAGATGCTGTGTTAGTTGTAATAATATTTATAGGAATGCCTTTCAATTATTGAAACATCACCATGTACGAATGCCTTCGCCGCCCTGGCCGGGACAGCTGACTGCCCCTGGAGGAACAGCTGGTCTCTCCAGGGTTGCCTAACCACCCTGACTGTGAGCACGAGATGAGAAAAGTTGGTGGTCAGGCTTCCCTGGTGGCTTGGAGGTAAACAATCCGCCTGCCAATGCAGGAGACATGGGTTCAACCCCTGGTCCGGGAAGATCCCACTTGCCGCAGAGCAACTAAGCCCGCGCTGCAGAGCTGTGAGCCTGCGACTGCCGAGCCAGCGCGCCGCCAGCACTGAAGCCCCCGCGCCCTGGAGCCCGGGCTCCGCGACCAGAAGCCCACGTTCCGCAGCACAGCACAGCCGGGGACAGCCGCGAGCAGCGGAACACCTAGCAGAGGCAGCGATAGCACAGAATAAACCGGTTCTGTTACGAACGTACGGTTACGTATCTTGAAGAAGCAGCTCAAGTTCCTTGGCTTAACGGGGACCAAGTGTGAAAGGCAGAGTGTTAGCTGCACAGCCGTATCCGACTGTCCAGGCTCCTCTGTCCGTGGGAGTCTCCAGGCAAGAACACTGCAGTGGGTAGTCAGTCCCTTCTCCAGGGGATCTCCCCCACTCAGGGATCGAACCCAGGTCTCCTGCATCACAGGCAGATCCTTCACCATCTGAGCCACCAGGGAAGCCCCCAGTGGGAACCAAAAAGCTCTGTAATTCTCTGCATCAGGCTAAGACACTAGTCAGTCAATTCTTGGTTCAACTGCGGAGAGGCCTGACCCTAACAGCAGGAAGCGCTCTCATCTCCCCCTAGCAGGGGCTGAGGAAACATCCACTCCACCCGCAGGCTGGGGCAGGTCACAACTGTGGGGACACGAGACTCACGAGGCCATCCCAGGCTTCCCAAAGTCTGCAGCTCTGCAGGAGACGAGCTGGTCCCAGACAGACAGAGAACGCTCCAGGGCAGTTGGGACAGGTGCCCAGGGAGCCCTGTTGAGGCTGGTGTTGAAATGTTTTACCCAGGATGGGAAGAAACCATGGGACCCACCGACTACATCTGGCCCCCCGACTTTTAATAAAGTATTCTTGGGAAGAAGTTTCCCATCACAAAGAAAGAAATACAAATATTTAAAAAGCAAACAAGTCATCAGGGCTCTCAGTCCTGCTGCCATATGCTCTGCTTTTTTGAGCTCACAGCTTAACATTAAAATAACAGGCTCGCATTCCTTAAATATCTCTACTGCTGTTCCTTACTTCCACTACTTGAAAAGGCTGTCAGCTGCGGTCACTTGGAGGCATTACCATATTAGCCACCACTGCTTACTGCTCGCACTGCGGCGCGGCTATTAGTTTAATGAGCCTGCTCTTCTCTCGGATGACACCCCAGGCTGTCTACACGAGACTTGTCTAGAGACTCGATTTCTAACGAAGGTGCCGAGGGTGGGAGGCAGGAGCGGCCACTTCATAAATATTGATGAGAGTAACGGAATTCAATCGCATCAGGCTAAACTTTACTGATGGGCCGCGCGCTTTTTAAAGTGCTTCAACCACTTTATGGTTCCATGGGCTAACCAGCCTTGGATAAAATCCAAACGTGTCCTCAGAGAGCAAAAGAGCAAGCTTGAGACCTGCAAGAAGTCAAACACGGAGGCAAAACTCTTTAATTCACTCCGCATAAATAGCTGAACCTACAGAAGAAATCTCCAGTCAGAGGTTTCTTGGATTATAACGAGAATTTTCTCGATGGGGAGAAGAGAAATGCCCTTTTCATTTGAAGACAAAGAAATGTTTGTAATGGAAATGTGTGAACCAATTTTCCAAGGGGAGTTGCTGAAACGCACTAATTAAAACCACAGTGAGGGGAGGAGGCAGAGAAATAAAGCCAAGGCTGAGCCACTTAAAATTTGCAACATTTCTGAAAGCAGAGAGGGCCAGCCCACCTTTCTTCCCCTGCCCCCGCTGCTGCTGACCCTGCATTAGAGAATTAGAACCTGCCAGCCTGCAGGGCCGCTCACTGTTTCTGCCCACTGTGTACTGGTTACTAAGCTACTCCACCGAGGATAAGATGGGAACCCAGCAACCCCAAAGACAGTGTCCTTCCCAACAAAGCCTAATCACTGCCCTGGATTCAGGGATTCAGAGGGAAGAGGTGAAGATACGCAGACAATTCCAGCACACGGCACTCTGTAATGACATTTCTTAGCTTACATACAAATATTGTTGATTGATTTAAGGAATTCCGTTTTCAGGAGAATAAAACTAAGCACAAAGAGGTCGGGTGTCCTGATCAAAGCCCTAAAATACAGTGATCACCTGGGATTTGTGTGAGTCCTTGGTGACGTAGGACAAACAAGCTATAAAGCAATGGTTCCCAAATTTTAGTCACTGGCGTTTCTTCAGCATAGCTTTTGCCATATCCACATATATTATATTAATATTTTCCTTTAAATTCACTTTAAAACAACTCATTTAAAATTTTTTAGTCTCCCTCTGAGCAATCGTTTCTATGAAATCACACTTTGATATGCAGCTGTATTTTTTCTAATGTTCATTTAAAAATGCATAACTGTTAAAATGAAACAGTTCATCCATAATGCATTTCAAATCATCTTGTATACCTCAAGGGTACACACTGGGAAAAAAGGGATAGTGTTTCAACTCAGGTTGATTTGAGAAACTGTTTCTAAATATCATGAAAAAACAAGAGTAAAGAGAATTTTGTACTATTTACCACCAGGATGTCCATGAAGGTCTTGGATAAATTGAAGAGATAAATTTCACACCTTCTGTATAAGGAAAAAACAAGTAAGTCCAGGATCACTTACATAAAATTTTCTGGATATTCGCTCAGGGCCATGTCGATGATATTCAGAGCATCGTGGTAATGCTTCTGCGCTGACAGCAGGAGGGCAAGGAGGTGCAGGGAGTTGGCATCATCGCCTTGAAGTTGAAGAGCTTGGCGGACGTACCCCAGAGCCTCTGGGATCTGGTTTAAAATACAACCCAGAAGAATTCTTAGACACACGCACACACCCAGCCACCATTTCAGTATTTGAAAGTCAAAGTATCAGTCACTTAGTTGTGTCCGACTCTTTGCGACCCCGTGGACTGTAGCCCGCCAGGCTCCTCTGTCCATGGGATTCTCCAGGCTGGAAGACTGGAACTGGCAGCCATGCCTTCCTCCAGGGGATCTTCCCCACCCAGGGATCGAACCCAGGTCTCACACACTGCAGGCGGATTCTATACCGTCTGAGCTTCCAGGGAAGCCTCTGATTCTCTGTAAATGTCAGGAGTTGTTTCAGCACGTGTCACATTCAGATTTTAAGCCTTATTTACGGCCGCCCCAGGATATTAACCACAAACATGAAAACAGAGGCCCCCTTCAAGTGACAGAATGACTAATGAAGTGATACAAGAGACTGTTTCTCAGTATAACTGCCAATCCCAAATCTTTTATATCTCCCTAAATAAACAATTTCTCCCTTTCCCCACACAACTGGATTACTTTTGATTATGCCTAAGATAATTTCACTCTAAATGCAGACATAACAAATTGCCAAAAGTTTTTAAACTGCCTTAGCTGAACAGTTTCCATTTTTTTTTTCAGGTATTGTTGAAATGAAAGTACTTAGTAAGTTTCAAAACTTTAAACGGAGCATTCCAAATGATCAGACACCTGTGATTATTTTCAAGTTCCTTTGTCCTGGATCTCTATCAGACATCAAGGAGATACGCAAACAAACAAACAAAAAACCCCCACACCTTTCCAAAGTACAATCCAAAATAACACCATCCAAGAAACAAATTGCGATGCCACACACAAAGCAGGTGTATCCAAATGTAAGTAGGACCAGATACAACTTTAACCTTTAAGATCCAACAGCTGTTCAAGACTTTCTTCAAAATCACCCAACACAAGGGTTGATAAAATGCATACATAACGGATATTTGAACACCAGAGTTTCCATATAGGTTCAATAGTATCCACCCACCAAGCAGGAGACCTGGGTTCAATCCCTGGGTTGGGAAGATCCCCTGGAAGAGGAAATGGCAAGCCCCTCCAGTGTCCTTGCCTGGAGAATCCCATGGACAGAGGAGCCTGGTGGGCTATAGTCCACGGGGTCACAGAGTTGAACTCGACTGGGCACGGCAGCAGCAGCAGTGGAGCGCGGGGCCTGGCTCGAGACAGGCCTCCTTACAGCGTGGCCCAGGACACCGCCTGCCCGCCCCCTCCGACTACGGGCCGGGGCGGGACCCCTCTGCTCTCCTGCTTCCTCCCAACCCCCGGGATCTCACTCCTTAGCAAGGAGCCATGACTTCTGTCTGTCCCCACGTCTATCCGTTTTCCTCTCTGAATTTCCATTTTTGATGAATGTAAGTTAAAAATGGTGGTTTAGAGGGGCTCTCTGCTTTTGAGCCCTAGAATCCCAGCTATCACAGTGGGGACCTATCATATCACGGGCAGTGAGGGGAGGGTCTGCAATCCAGAGAGGAGGTGTGCCTTGGGCAGGTCCTTCAGCCCCGTGCTGAGACCAGAGCGGCTCGACAACCAGTTCCTCCCCGACCCCCTCATTCGGGCCAGACGGCAACGGCTCTGTAGACAAGGGGGCTTCCTTGTGGCTCAGCTGGTAAAGAATCTGCCTGCAATGCAGGAGAACCCGGTTCGATTCCTGGGTCAGGAATATCCACTGGAGAAGGGACAGGCTACCCACTCCAGTATTCTGGGGCTTCCCTGGTGGCTCAGCTGGTAAAGAATCCGCTTGCAATGCAGGAGACCTGGGTTTGGTCCCTGGGTTGGGAAGATCCCCTGGAGAAGGGAACGGCTACCCACTCCAGTACTCTGGCCTGGAGAACTCCATGGACTGTGTAGTCCCTGGGGTCACAAAGAGTCGGACACACCTGAGCGCCTTTCGCTTTCACTAAGGATGAGGGCCCCTCCCCGTTGCCCTCCTTGCCTGGGGGGCAGGCACACAGCACAGCGTCCTGCTGGGGGGGGGGCCTCCAGAGGCCCCTGCAGCACCCACAGCCTCCAGCCACTTCTGCCCTCCCCGGGGGACAGCCTACTGCAGGACAGCACTCAGCCTGGCATCCGGAAAGAGTCAAGCAGGCAGGTACACTCAAGATGTCCGTTTTCAGGGAGGTCCAACCCAACCAAGAAAAGACGGATACAGGGTTCAAAGTGGTGCTCTCTGAGGCTGGGCTGACCTGAAGGAATTGCAGGTTGGTTCCTTCATTCACCCAGTATTAGTGAGCGCCTACCACGTGCCAGGGCAAAGTGGTGATGATGACAGACGGGGGTTCCTGCCCTCGGGCAACCTGAAGTCTAGAGAGAAAGACAGCCAACAGGAGCAGGGGGCAGGAGGGAGGGGCGGAGCAGGGAGCCCCGGGAAGGGGCTTCACGGGGGAGGCGAGAGGAGGTCCTGGCGGCCGAGGGAGGCCGCGGTGGGTCACCAGCCCACAGCTCTCGCTGCAGCAGCGCGTGGTCAGGCCAGAGGTGAGCCGCGCGAGGCCGGCGGCAGGACCTGGACACGGACGGGGTCTCTTGGTCCCCGCGGTCCCCGGTCCCCAGCGGGAGCCGCCTAGCGCCCTTCGCCTGGCTCCAGGAGGTCAGATGCGTGGCCACCGCCCGTCCTGCCGGGGGAAGGGCGTGTCGGGGAGCTGACCCTTGAGTCACCCTCCGGCCGGCGCTCGGGAATGTGCTGGGGTCACCACCAGCGTCTCGCACCTGGTGGCCGGCGGGCACGGGGCCAGAGGCCCCAGGACCGCGGGGAGGGGGCCGCAGCGGGGGAGCGCGGCAAAGGCAGCGGCAGGAAGCTGCCGCCAGGAAGGCAGAGACCAGCGGAGCGCGTCCTGCGGCCAGGCGGGCACCGCGGGGGCTCCGGGGTCGGGGAGCCGCTGCGCGTCGCTGTTCACCTCCCCCCCCACCCCCGCGCCCCTCCGTGTTTGAAAGGGACGGGTCTCCTCTGCGTGCACCGCCGGCGTCCTCCGGCCGATGGCCGAGAGACCCCCGTATGACGCCCGGGCCCCTCCGGTGACGGAGTCCCCGCCGCGGAGCTCAGCCCCGGGCTCTGTGAGCGAGCGACGGCGGCTCCCTGGCGACCCCTGGGGTCACCAAGCGCTGCGCCGGCCCCACCGGAGCCGGGGGCCCTCCGGATTGCGGGCGTGACCTCCAAAAGCAGGGCCCGGCCTGCGCAGCTGCTGCTCCTGCGGACCAAACCCCGGGACCTTTGCCGAGGACCCAGCATCCCCGGGGAGCGGCTCCAGGGCAGCGTCGGGGCGCCGAACGCAGAGGTCCCGCCCCAGACGCGCCGAGGCGGAGCGGGCGCCGGCGTGGGGCCGGCGGGACTGACCTGTCTGGAGATGGCGAGCTGCAGGGCCAGGTAGAAGGCGGCCTGGTGGTCTGTGGGCGACAGGCTGTGGGCCCTGCAAGAGCGTTGGCAGCGGTTAGCGCGCGAGGCCCCGGGTGCCCCGTCCCAACAAGGGCTCCCACTGCTGCTGTTCCTTATACCGAGGCCCCGTATTTAACAACGGTCTGTATCGCTAGGTGCATACAAATGAAAGTATTTGATAGCCCTTATGGACTCAACGTTTTCTTTTTATATGGTATCATCTTAGTCTGTCTCCAGTAAGTTCTTTTGACTAAAATCCTATTTTGTATGATGTTGACATAACTATTGCAGATTCATTTTGGTTCGTATTTGCATGGCATCTTTTGTCACCTCTTTACTTTCACATTTTCTATATTCTTATAATTCAGTGACCTCTCTTGCAAACAGATTAAATTTCTTATAAATCCAGTGTTACTGTCTTTGTCTAGCTCTATAACACAGTCACTTATAATTATTATACTGATTCATATATTTGGTTTTAAGTATTTCCTTTTTTGGGTGCTTTCTATTTTTCCTCCCTGATCCCGGTTTCTTTCTGCTTTCTTTCCTTATTTTGGAATTATTACTTTTCAATCAGCTTTAACTTACAAACCAGTCATACATGTTGCTAAAAGTTTTACAGTATTTTTAAATATGAATACCCTTAGTACAATAAAGTCTAACTACAACTTAAAAGTTTTTGTTTCATTTAAACTCTTCTCCTCTGTCCACTAGCTAACGGAATGCAAGTTTCCTCTTGGACCTGCACGTGAGGTGACACATTTCTGGGTTTCATCTTGCATCGGCAATGGTAGTCGATGAGCCTGGCTTTGAGAAGGAGCCTGGGGTGGAGAATCTGCAGGATCACGCTATGACCCCCCGGCAGGCTCCTCCCTCAGACTGAGCAGGAGAGGCCACGTGTCACCCTGCGAGTCGTGAGCACTCCCGGCAGGGCGACGGCTGCTGTGGTTGAGTTATGGCTTGGCCTTGATGCTACTTCATCCAAATTTCTGGATTTCAGAGAAACCATGTGAAAATCAAAGGCCTGGCTTTGCTTGCAAAATGAGGTTTTGGTTTTTCGATGAACCGTAGGGAGAAATGGAGGATACTCATTCAGTCTTTTAAAGGTTCTACTAAGTTCGACATAGTTTTCTAATGGCCAGACACTAGACTTAGTCTATCAACTGGCTTTTGGTGCCAACAGGAAGAGGCTATACTGGCCTCTTGCTTGATGGCAAACATGTCATCCTTGCTTTTACGTGGAAGTCAGTTGTATTTTATAAGCAATGCAAAATGTGGTTATAGATGAGACATAATTCTGTGTTCAACAGTCCAGTGAGAAGAGAAAAACAAACTTTTACTTTCTTTAAAAGGCACTGTGGCGAAGACTAATTACAAAAGGGGAGGCCCAGATAGTGAGCAAAACTTCAGGCTCTTCTGTCAACATTCTGTGATTAAGCAAGGATCTTCTACCAGCAAATTCAAGATGAAAAAGAACACCAAATCACTATGGAGTCAACTGTGGCAAACACGCCAAGGACGGATTTCTACGGTAATAAGGCCTTTTTAATGGGGCTGTCTGTCTGCTGTGGGAAAAAAGGCAAAAAGTCTTCTGAGTGTTTGCAACCCAGAAAATATGTGAAGTTCAACAAGCCAGGGCATTATTTGGGCAATGACCCTGATGCTGGGAAAGACTGAAGGCAGGAGGAGAAGGGGACGACAGAGGATGAGATGGTTGGAGGCATCACTGACTCAATGGACATGAGTTTGAGCAAGCTCTGGGAGTTGGTGATGGACAGGGAGGCCTGGCGTGCTGCGGTTCATGGGGTTGCAGGGAGTCGAACACAACTGAGCAACTGAACTGAACTGATTTGGGCAAATGTTGTAGCTCGTGTGTGGGACTTGGGGGAACTAGGGGGTGGAGGTGGTATCCTCTGTCCCTTTTACAATCTTAAGAGCAAAACTCCCATCCTTAGGAAATACGCTTGCCTCAAGACACGGCCAGAGGACTTCTCTCACTTCAGTCTAAGAAGCTGAGGCTGAAGACTTGCCTGTGTTGCCCTTGGAGATGTCTTATTTCTAGCAGAGGCCTACTCAGAATGCCCCAGTTTTTATTACTTGACAGGCATTGGTTTTCCATGAATTTGTACATCAAAAAATTTTTTTCTTTGGTGTTCATAAAAAGTAAGATTGGAATGTCATGGTTTCTGTCTCTCCCAATTATTCAGGGAAAATGAATACAAAATGAATTATGAAGAGACTTTGAATTAGTTAGCATTATTAATTTTATCTCATCTTCTTTCACAGTTAATAAAACCAGCTTCCTACAACCCTCAAAAAGAATTCCACAGAGCTGTAATTTTCTCAGCACGGTTTAGATTTTTTATAAATGAAGTTAAATTAAATCATGGTTGCCTCTACCCAACACCAACCAAGTAGAAAGCTGGCAGTGGTCTGGATAACTCAAGGTGTGGATAAGAATGGTTCTGACCAAGGGTCCTACTTAGCATCTTCAAAGGATTATCAACTATGAATCCACAGCACCGAGAAAGAGATGTGCTAGAAATCTTGGCATCACTGGGATGCATTAGGACAACATCTGAAGAATTGTCAATGCGGCTAATAATGAATATTCAGTGGCCAAATTTCTAATGAGCTAAAACTTAAACATACACATTTTAAAACATCTCATTTCCATTAACTTGGTAAAGAGTTGATCTGGTCACTTCAGCCTATGAAAGAAAAGAGGAGACATGAAGCTGCCCAAGAAAACTAGGAAAGTTCATGGTGTTCATCTCAGGGAGACTCTGAAGACCTCTCTCCAGTTGTGCAGGATGACTTTGGCCGCGAGGCTTCCTGTGACGACACCGTATCTGTGCGCCCACAGAAACCCTGCTCGACAGAAATCATCAAGCAGTGCAGGTGAAGGAAGGACGTTAGTGATCTTGAAAACTACAAGCCTGCTGGACTCTGTACATGAATTTAGAGCAGCCCTCTAAACCCCATTCCCACGTGGTGAGTACCTGGTGAAGCTGCTAAGAGAAATTTGAATTCCTAAAAGTGTCATCACAGGGAAGCTCACAAAGTGCTTCCCTTGTCAAAGCACCTCCATATTCATTAATTCCATGTTTCTTCCACAGGAAAAGAAATAATTGTTAAACTACTGGCCCACTGAGGCCACCATCCATCCATCCATCCATCCATCCACTCATCCAGCCACTCAGCCAGCCAGCCATTCACTCAGCCATGCCTCCATCCATCCATCCATCCATTCACTCAGCCATCCATCTATCCATCCATCCAACCATTCACTCATCCATTCACCCAGCCACTCAGCCAGCCAGCCATTCACTCAGCCATGCCTCCATCCATCCATCCATCCATTCACTCATCCATACATCCAGCCACTCATCCATTCATCCAGCCACTCAGCCAGCCAGCCGTTCACTCAGCCATGCCTCCATCCATCCATCCATCCATTCACTCAGCCATCCATCTATCCATCTATCCATCCATCCATCCATCCATCCACTCATCCATTCATCCAGCCACTCAGCCAGCCAGCTGTTCACCCAGCCATGCCTCCATCCATCCATCCATCCATCCACTCATCCATTCATCCAGTCACTCAGCCAGCCAGCCGTTCACCTAGCCGTGCCTCCATCCATCCATCCACCCATCCACTCATCCATTCATCCAGCCACCCAGCCAGCCAGCCGTTCACCCAGCCGTGCCTCCATCCATCCCCATGTGCAGGACCTACTGTGATGCCAGGCCCTAGCCCCAGTGAGAGCCCCCACTCAGATCAACTCATCTTCTTAGAAAGCTCTGCAGACAACACTGGTTTTCTTCACTACACTTTTGTACAGGACAAATGAGTTGATTCAACCTCTTAGGCCGAACTTGTAAGCATATGAACAGCTGAAGGTCTCAATATTATGGTGCAATCACGTAACTAGGATGTCTTCAAAAATCATCTTTCTGAATCCAAGAGGGAGCAGACCTTTTTGAATTCTGACTCCAGTCATAACTGAGTCAATTCACCTGTTAGCTCTGCAACTCACCACTTTTTGAGTTACATCATTTTCTTTTTAACCAAAAATTACCAAACAGTTGTATTAACAGAATTGTGGGAAGACTTAAAATATATGGTAAAAAAAATTCTCACCCAAATGATTTTTAAATATCCATTTACATATATATAAGAAGTAATACAAATCCTTCTTATGTACTTAAAATCTTTTCCTTATAGATTTTTGTGACATGTACTGTAACACTTGGAGAGTCCTAGTTAATGTGTACTTGAAACAAAATATTTTGATTCCTTTGAAAAATATACTTAAATACACATAAATACAAATTTAGGTTAGCCTTCCCCAATATAATCACATGGGTTAGTAGGATTTTATTCCTCTTTATTCCCATATGAACTAATATTTTAAAAATCCCATTGAATTAGAAACTAAGCAGAAGAGGAACAAAAAGAAATTCAGGCCAAGGGAACAGCTGTTACATAACATGAAGTTATGAATTCTGCGGCTCAAGGCAGACCACCACCATGGCTGTTTTTAGAGAGCCAGTAAGATGAGCTGGTTTAAGAAAAGTGAAACAGATGTAATAACCACTTTCTTAGGCATCCATGTGTGGGTTTTACAAACTAGGACTGGAGAATTTAAAACTCCAAATCATTTGAAATGGAAATGCTTTCCACACTCGGTGCTGAAGAACATCAACAGAAACTTCGCACAGAGACAGGAGGTCTGCTTGCAGCTGGCAGTTGGTACTCTGTCATTAACCAGTCTGGGACTGGCAGTGTGAAGGAGCTATGGCGAGCCTGCTAGGAAAGGGGAAGGAAAGAGATGAAAGCATCTCAGACTAACTGAAACCCAGCGGTAATGATTTCATGAAAAAAGGAGCACGTCCACGGTGACGGATCTGCAGGCAACCCTGGTTCTAAGAACAGAGATCTAACAACAATTATCAGGGACTCAGAGAGCCTCCCCCAACGTCAGGGTAGGTAACTGAGCTTCTAATATAACCCCAAGAAGTCAGGGTAGCACAGATATTTAAGGCGACAGGATCAATACCAATTCTACACTGGACGTCACGGTGCTACACTTTCAGTGATTCATTATCCCTCCAGCAAGAATCAGATCAGGGCATGGTGGTGTGGGGGGCTTCCCAGGTGTCACTGGTGGTAGAGAACCAATATGACGCAGGAGACGTAAGAGACCTGGCCTCAATTCCTGGGTTACGAAGCTCCCCTGGAGGAGGGCGTGGCAACCCACTCCAGGATTCTTGCCTGGAGAATCCCATGCACAGAGGAACCTGGCTGGCTACAGTCCACGGGGTTGCAAAGAGTCAGACACGACTTAGCAGCAGCAGTGGTGTAGTGGGTACCAGAGAAGCTGGTCAGCATCAGAGACCTTGACCTTCCCAACTTCCACAGCCACAGGCCTCTGGGTCTTCATCCCTGCATCTCAGACCCTCAGCTGCAGTGAACACACACCTTGTCTTATCTACTTACTGATGTGGGCCAAGGATCAAATAAAGGGTGTGAAAGGGCCCTGGGACACACAAGCATCTTCTAATAGAAGGCCTTCTCTAACTTCATGAAAGGCACAGCGATGGAGGTGACTGTAAGGTGTTATGGAACATGGCAGGGATAGAGCAGCCTGGGGCCTGCTGGCCTGACTGTCCTATATAGTCTTTGAGAGACTGTCCTAATATCTGGCTTTTTTCATTTCCTAATATAAAAATGTGCAGCTTGACATGTTAAAAAAAAAAAGCGAGCAAAGAATGATCCTTTTTCTAGATGATGAAAAATGTCTTTAATAAAAGGAATCATCTCCATGGACATAAAAAGTATCTCTCTTGGAGCTGAAATAACTTGATTAGGAATGAAGATGTGCCCAGATGAATAAGCCGATGAAGCCTGCAGATCTACATCGCAACAAGTGATGCAGTAAGTTCTATGCTGTATGTTCAGTGCTCAAAAGGAAAGACTCCCAGGGGTGGAACACTGTTTACATAATCCTTATAAATATCTCTTCTTTTTATACTCACCGCACTCTGGTGTCATTGTGTACAGCCGAGTGAAGAGAGGAACTCCCACTCACCTCTGAAATGCAAGAAGCGCCTTTCTCTGAAGGACCTCCTGCATCCCTCGCAGAGAAGCTAAGGAAAGGGTACAGTTAGTCAGTGGCGTGGAGATCAGGGAGTTTTCAACAAATATAAACATCACAAAAACCACACATTTGACTGGATTAAGAGCCACAGATTCTGGGTACCTACGTTCCCAGTCTATCCCAGGCGCTGAGGAGGATGGCAGACAAAGGCCAGGTCAACCTGAGGTCCTCACGCTTGGGCATAACTCTGCAACCATGCCAAGGGGAGAATGGGAGGTGGCTTGTCAATCTTGGCACCCCCAGGAAAAGGGGCCCATCTTCAAAAGACCAGCTGGGAATTCCAGAGAGGAAAACATTCTCAAAGGCAGGCGTGTCATCCCCAGCTGAAGCACGACTCTGCCAAAATGGACTAGAAGAGATTCAAGCACCAGTGGGCGGATTAGACAGTCTTCAGAGATCCTTCCAGCACCAAGAACCAAGGACACCATGAAAGACCAGTTAAATTCATGTGGGCAATGGCCAGGACCTCTGATATCTTGATGTGAACCCCAGAGACAGACCAGGCAAACTCTTTACCAGTGAGACTGTAAATCAGCTCAACCCTTCCCCCATATACATGAGAAATGGCACCTCAGAATCTGGTAGAAACTAAAAAGATACTCTTTACTTCAACAGCAGAAAAACTCCTAGAGGAGCCTCTTATGGTTTTCTCTGGAGATGGCCCTTATCTAACGAATCCAACAAGGCAGAGCCCATCCTGACATCGCTCTGAGGATGACGGAAGGCTGCCAGAACTGGATGTAGCTGAAACCCATGGCTAACTCAGAACAACAGTAAGTGAACAAGAAGGAAGCAGAGGGGTGAACCAGGGGAACCACGAATACAGATGAACCCAACAGGGCCATGCAACTCACCCAGTTACAGGGCTAATCAGGGGTAGAACTTACCCCTGATTAGTAACCAAGAACCTGATTAGTAACCCCTGATAAGTAACCAAGAACTTACATGGATAAATACAAGGTATTACATTTCACTTCACTGAAAGTCTGCTATAGTTAAAAGATGTTTTGGGTGTTGCCAGTATATCAAGTGTATATGAAAAATTAGCCAAAAATCCATTACTGAAAATCAATGGATATGCGAAATTTCTCCAGAACCTTTGATATTTTAGAGCAGAGGAAAGAAAGATTTGGGGTAATGTGTAAAATAAAATCTAGCAAAATTATGAAGGAAGAAAAAGGAAATGAGTGCTAGGGTAGTGTTTTCTCTTAAGGCAGCTCGTGATGCTGGAACACATGAAGGGCTCCCAAGAGGCTGGCAAAGATCTATCTCCTGAGCAGGGTGGGGACTGTAAGAATATTTTCCTTTATACTAATTTATGGAGTTAGATAATCATTTTTGAGATTTTTTTTTTTTTGGTTATCTGTGTTACATTTCACAGCAAAACATTAAAGAAATAATAGAAAGAGTTCATAAAAACAATTTATCAGTTGACCCTTTCTAAAAACATTGAATTGAAAACCTCATTAAGCACAGAAAATATACTTAAGATTTCTTGTTTTAGCCAAAACCACATCTACTGAAACAGTGAGTACATCCACCCTGTGTCACTGCAGGTACTGTGCGCCCCTAGACCACACACGCACATGCCCGTGAACTGGGACGCACAGATCGAGAGGGGCAGGTACTGAGAACCAAGGTGAGCCCTGAACACGCCTACGTTCTGGTGCCTGAGACCAACACCCCTTCACACAGGGCGGGCTCGGGCCGGGGCTGGGGCACGGCTGCGTGCAGGCCGGGTGGGTTGAGTTGCCTCTCACAGCATCTGCCAGCGGGGCTCCACCAGCACACGCCCCCCTGAAGAGGGGCCTGGGTGGCCAGGGCCATTGTCACCCCCTCCCAGTCTCTGCCCTGCCTGAGCAAAGAGGACGCCGGGGGCAGGGCGCCATGGGACCGGGGGACCCGCCCCGCGCCCTCCGGAGACTCGGGGGCCCGCAGTCCCGCGGCCCTGTGGGCGGGACCCCACTCACCGTCAGTGGCCTGCAGACTGTACGTCAGCCCCAGGGCCAGGTAGCCTTTGGCTTTGAACTCTGACGTTTTCTCTCCTGCATCAACCACCGTTTTGGCAAACTTCTCAGCTTCTTCCAACTGAAAAACCAGATCAGTTAAAAACAACAACAACTTGCAGAATTTCTAATGCGACTTCCCAAAAGCATCTGCTGCCAAAGACGATTTCTGATGAGTCACTGTTCAAATAAGTCCCCAGCCTTCAGCGCCACCCTGGAGACTGCGTTCTCTTAACCTGAGCCTCTCAAACAGGCCTCAGGACCCCCGCCTGGCCCTTTTCCTTTAAACTTCCCTGTATTGCTTTGCTGCCCTCTTTCCCAAGGCCCCTTTCGCACTCTGGGGGGCTCTTTTCCGTCTCTGCCCTGCACCAGCTGGCTCTGTGACGAGGCTGTGCTAGGCACTCAGAAGGTACACACATCTGTATGTATTATTTGTAAAGAAAAAAGTTCTTGAAACGTTTTGTGCTTGAGTCTTTCCTTTTTAGCATGACAGAAAGAATCCTTTAGGCTTGGATTTTCTTTCCTATAAGCTGTTAAAAATTTTAAAACTTCATCTATTTATTTTATTGAATTGGCCAAAAAGTTCGTTCAGGCTTTTGCACGCACATGCCAGAAACCCAAATGAACTTTTTGGCCAACCCAGTACAATACACAACACGTGGATCTCATATCAGCAGATTCCAATGGGAGAAAGTGCACCTGCAAATTACACCCACAATAAGGCAACCTTTTATACATCTCGTTAGAGACAAAAGTAACAAGACTTGTTCCTTTGGAGTATGATAAGTATTGATATTATTGAAGCTGGCTGACAGTACCATGGGTGATAGCTGGTTACACTCTTTACTTCTGTGATATTTGGAAATTTTAATAATAAAAATACAAAAAAATACAGAAATGATTTGCTATTCTCATCTCGAAAAAAAGAGGTTTATTTAAGGCGCCATGGAGATGAACAATGCCATCGCTGGAAGGTGTGTGGCAGAGTCACCGCTGGAAGCCGGCATGTTCAAAATGCAGAGGTTGGCCCCCCGCCCTGGCCCCGCTCAGACTCTGCCTGCTTGCCCCCTCGCTTGCCACGCCAAGCTGCCGAAACCTGCGTGGACCACACGGCACCCTCACAGCTGTGTTTCAGGTGAGACCCTGCTCTTTCAAAATGCCTGTCTTCTTCCCCATTTCCCGCCTCCCCCCACCTCCAATTCCCCCTCCGCTGGGTGAGAATAAACGTAAACAAGCAACAAGGACCATGCTAGAAAACCTTAGCCGAGAGCCTCAGTCTCTGGGGCAACTTCCCATCACTAACCTCAACATGAAGTTAAAGACAGACATTCAGACTCCACTATATGTGACAGTCATCTATGTACCAGCAATAGTCTGAGTTTTCTAGCGTCTGCGCCAATGGTATACTTGTGAGGAACTACACCGACTCAATGGCCGTGAGCAAACTCCGGGAGCCAGTGAAGGACAGGGAAGCCTGGTGTGCTGCAGTTTGTGGGGTCACAAAGAGCCGGACAGGATTCAGGCACAGAACAACAATTGTTACAGATCAGGCTCCTCCCAGACCCTAACCCGAACAAGAACCTTTGAGAGGAAAGCCTCTGTGCAAGGAGAAGGATGAAGGAGGCTGGGTTTACACACGCACTAAAGCAGAGGGTGACTCTCGGCCTTACAGAAGAGCTCGGCTAAGAGGGAGCCGCTGAGGGACCAGCGCTTTCTAGTCCTGTGTGACTTGCGTACAGGACGCATCTGAGTACCGTTCCAGTTCTCTCTCACCATTTCTACCTTTGAAGCACATTCCCATGAAAAAGAAGCACCTGGAGTTTTACTGATTCCCCGAAGTCCCTGGGGTGGGAGCTGAGGCCTGAGAAGGCCAGGGGCCCAGGCCAGGAGCCCGGGGCTCGAGCAGCCTCCTCTCCGCCCAGCAATGACGGAGAAGGGCTCGCGGGCACTCACCCAGTGCAGGGAGCCCATGCACAGCTTGGCGGCCAGCAGCGGGATGGTGGCGTCGTCCGGCCTCAGGCGGATGCACTCCTTCAGCACCTTCACGGCACGCGCGGACTTGGCGAGAGGAGAGCGTCCATGTGAGACTCAGCATTTCTGCCCAGGACCAAATACTGAAGGCTTCCCAGAGGGGCTTCTGGTGAGGACACCCTCTAAATAAGGTTTTCCAGCTTGAGCCTAACCGAGCAGGGGCCTGGGGATGGTGGTAACTGGAGCTTGGAACTTTTGGGGGACTGGGGAGTAAACTGTGGTCAGAGCAAGTGAAAATGCTTCCCTGGAATTGCTGCCCTCAGTTTATTCCCTACTTGTAAAAGTAAGGGGGGAAAAGACAGCGGGGGGTTATGGTATTATAAAAATAAACTACCCAACTTAAAATGTGTGTGTGTGTGTGTGTTAGTCACTCAGTCGCGTCTGATTCTTTGTGACCCCATGGACTGTAGCCCACCAGGCTCCTCTGTCCATGGGATTCTCCAGGCAAGAATACTGGAGTGGGTTGCCATGCCCTCCTCCAGGGGATCTTCCTGACCCAGGGATCAAACCCAGGTCTCCCACATTGCAGGCAGATTCTTTGCCATCTAAGCCACCAATGAAGCCCAATTTAAAGCGTACCATACAAATTTCTGCCTCCACTTGCCCCCCCCCCAAAAAAACTTGTGTCTCAGACTTAACTATTTATTAAAGGGCCCAAATTAAGAAGAAAAGCAGTGGCCACTGTCTTTATTGAGTGTGTTCGTGCTGAGACTCTCCTAAGCGCCTTGTGAGTGTCATCACACTGCCTGACGACAATTCTGTGAGGCTGGCACCACGGGTCTATGGGGTGGATATTGGGGGACCCGCTGTGGGGCACAAGCCCGCCAGCGCGGCGCCAGGCCCCTCTCCACAGTCCTCGCTTTCAACCACACGCAGCCTCGTGCCATGTCTTGCTAAAGATAACAGACGTAGCCCTCCAGGAGCAGCTGACACTCAGATGAGTGAAAGTGGTTGGTGTGAAGAACCAACCTTAGTTTAAGCCACATCTTAATAAAGTTACAATGACTAGAAAAAAATGCAAGAATTTCAAAATTTTCCTTCTCACTGATGTCTCCATGTGGGCCCCCACATAGTGAAACGTGACCATTCATTTCTGAATGACCACAGGAGAGTTTCAGAGAGCTCTGAGTGCAGACGTCTGCCAGGCACCACCGCACCCCATGCAAGTCAAGCTAACCACGGACGCGGAGGGCTGCGCGGCGCGGAGGGAGACTCACTTTTCCGGCAGCCATGAGCGACAGAGCGAACTGGTACCAGAGGTGGAACTCCTCGAAGGCGAACTTCATGGCTCTCTCCAAGCACTGGTTCGGAAAGAGGAAGGCAGACAGACGGGTGAGAGCGGCAGGTGTCGCAGCTGGACAGGTGTAAGCGTGTGTCTGTGCACACGAGGCCGGTCCCGCCAGATCGGCCTCCCGGAGCGCTGAGCGCACCCTCCCGCAGCGAGCCCCTCCTCGGGCCCCGGCCACCACACCCCGCGCCGGAGGCTGGGACAGGACGGTCTGCAGCTGCTAACACAGCCTTTGCTGGTTCAGTTTCCGCATGTTTTATTTACAGTCAATCTTACGCATTTTAGCGTCTAGTTCTGAGAGTTTGCACACATGTATATAACAGTGTAACCACCAAGACAGACTAAATGAAGTGCAGTCCAATCTGCGCCCACCCCCAAATTCTCCTGTGTTCTTTTGCAGAGAAACTGTCCTGGCACTGTCTCTGCCTGCCCTCCCCCCAACCCCCCACTTCAAGATCGGAACCTACATTTGTCCTTATGACTTTTCCTTTGCAAGAAATGTCATAGAAATGAAACCACGCAGTGTGTAGCTTTTTGACTGTGGTTATTTCCATTTAGGATCACGCATACGACATTCATCTATTTGTACAACCCAACCCTTGACCCCAAGGAGCTTTTCATGCGGTACAGGCAAAGAGGCAGGTAACTGAACTACTCAAATGCAAGGTCCCAACTGACAAGGGTCCTGAGAAGGGGAAGCAGAGAGCATGGGAAGGAGGTCTTGGGGAACAGGAATGGCATCCTGGAGGAATGTACTGGAGCTGGGCTTTGACAGATGAGAAGAGAAAACACACAGCTGTGATTTGGAACTGGTACTTCAGGGCATCCCGGAGGCTCAGTCAGTAAAGAATCCGCCTGCAATGCTGGAGACCTGGGTTCAATCCTGGGTCGGGAAAATCCCCTGGAGAAGGGAGTGGCAACCCACCCTGGTATTCTGATCTGGGGAATCCCAAGGACAGAGGAGCCTGGTGGGCTACAGTCCACGGGGCCGCAGCGAGTCGGGCATGACCGGGCGGCAAATGAGGACGCCAACAGCGGCTGCGAGACGGACACTGCCCCCTCATCACGACCACCCTGGAGACACACTTAACCCAGAGCTCAGAGCTGGCCACGCGGCCCCACCCTGCACCAGGGTGTCCGCCGGAGCTGAAGGGAGGAGCACCCAGAGCTCAGAGCTGGCCACGCGGCCCCACCCTGCACCAGGGTGTCCGCCGGAGCTGAAGGGAGGAGCACCCAGAGCTCAGAGCTGGCCACGAGGCCCCACCCTGCACCAGGGTGTCCGCCGGAGCTGAAGGGAGGAGCACTCAGCTGGCGCACACTTGCCCTCGGCCCTGGCCTGTCTTCTGCCCGGGACGCAGACTCCACACTGGAGGTGGGGTGGCCAGGAAGTGAGGACAGACGTGCCTCTCCAGGATGCCTGAGCAGGGAGATGGGCCGGCCTGGACGCCGTGGGACACTGCAGACCTCCTACCGAGTGGAGAAAACCAACCCGCGCTCCATTAAGGCGCTACCAGCTTGTTAGCGCCTTCTGGATACACCTCTCAGTAATGCAGACGCCAAGCAGCAGAGCCCCCGAGCCCTCTTACCTGCTCCGCTACATGGACGAGCAACAAGCAGGCACCACTGTGCCTTTAGGAAGCGCAGCGGAGTAAACGAGAGGAAGGCAGCTCGCTGAGAAGGTAGAGCAGGCAGGATGGGGTGCCGGGGGCAGACTCAGCCCAGGTGTGGGGTGGTACGGCCGGGGAAACGTGGGGTGGACAGGGCTTACGGAGAAGAAGGGTGAAAAGTTGACAGCATTTGGAAACTGATTTAGGGAAGGGGGATGAGGGATGAGAATGATGACCGCGTTGACGGAATGAGGCAAAGGAGTCAGTGTGTGCAGAGAAGGAGGTGGACGATGATCAGAGAGGAGGTGTGTTCCAACAGCTCCGCTCAACTAGTTCACTGCAATACAACCACCAAGTACTTAAATGTATATACAGAAACAGTCAAATGTTTGAGTGCTTTTCTTCCTTCTTTGCTAAGAGGAATGATAAATATCAACTGTTTCCCTGATAAACAAAAGGAGCTCATAGCTGAAACAGTCTGTTCTGAACTAAAAAGCTAGATGCTATAAATAAGTGTGCATCCTTGTTTTCTTCTGCGACAAAGGCTAACACACTCATTATCCTCAGCGAGAAACGTTCACGGAAGCTCAGTTGGTACAGAGCTCCATTCCAGGTGTGCCAGGGAAACACCAGCCCTCACAAAGCCTAGATGCAGAGTCCCATGGGCCGCCAGGGAGCTCGGGAAGCACCTGGCTGAGGTCCTCAAAGGAGAGGACATTTCTCACTTTGGCTGCCAATCAATCACCTCAAAACTCTTCTTTTTGTTTCCAGGCAGGGAGTGGGGGAAGGACACCCTGGATAAAAGGGGAGCAGACTCTCCCTTCCCGGCAGCCAAGCCTAAGGGTGAATGAAGGAGGAAAGTGATAGGAGTGTGTCATGTGACCTGAGTACGGCCAATCAGATGCTCCCGCCAGAGAGCTGACTCAAGGGTCAGAGCAGGGGAGCTGGCTGCTGGAAGCTGGTTTCCGTGGCTGGGCCTGGGGCCACAGTAGCAGCCGGGTTGGTGGAGGCCCTCTAGAGTTAACTGTATCCTCCCAAACTGGGGCAGGAGCCTCCTTAATTTCTTCTCACTCCTGTTCTTCAGCGTTCGATGGATCCTGGGTGCTAAATGGTTTGCACCAGCAGATGCCCAGGGATTGAGCCCACATCTCCTGCATTGGCAGGCAGATTCTTTATCACTACTCCACCTGGGAAGCTAGAATATATGTTTTATTATTTCCTTAATAAGTGATATGGGGCGTCCCTAATGGCTCAGAGGGTAAAGACTCTGCCTGCGATGTGGGAGACCCGGGTTTGATCCCTGGGTCAGGAAGATCCCCTGGAGAAGGGAATGGCAACCCACTCCAGTATTCTTGCCTGGAGAATTCCCAGGACAGAGGAGCTTGGTGGGCTATAGTCCATGGGGTTGCAAAGAGTTGGACACAACTGAGTGACTGACACTTTTAATAAGTGGTGTGGTGTGAATGTTTATGCCCCCCTAAAATTCATATGTTGGACCCTAACCCCCAATGTGATGTTAGGGGGCCCTGGTCAGGAGGGTGGAGCCACGAGAGACCCCTTGCTCCTTCAGACATGGTGGGCAGTCTGCAACCCAGACGTGAACCTTTACTAGACAGCAAATCTGCCAGTCATGATCTTGGACTTCCCAGACTCCAGAACTACAAGAAATAAACACTTTTTGTGTACAAGCCTGTGGTCTTCTGTTAGAGGCCGTCTTGGCTAACACTGCAGCCAAGCGCTGTCCCGATTGCTTTCTGAGAACGGCCTCATCCTGGTCAGGTGACCCGACTGGTCCAAGCAGATGGTTGTTCAGTCGCTCAGTCACGTCCAACTCCTTGCGACCCCATGGACCACAGCACGCCAGGCCTCCCTGTCCTCCACCGTCTCCTGGAGTTTGCTCGGACTCACGTCCATCGAGTCGGTGATGCCGTCCACACAGGCACTGTTCCACTTACAGAGGCGGTGGAGGTGCGGAGCTCCACAGGGACTGCGCCGGGGCTCAGAGCGCAGGGGGAGCGGGCTCGACACCCAGCGGTCTGCTGCAGAGCTGGGGCCACAGCTCCCCTCCGCCTGAGACGCTCCTTACAGACAAGCCACTCGAACGGCTGGGCCCCCTCTCCCTGCATAAAGCCAAGTTTGGCTAAATAAAAGGCTCCTAAAAATGCCACATGTTCCCTGAACTATTTCTGAGATTCAGCAATACATACATACATACATGTATATATATATATATATATATATATATATATATTTTTTTTTTTTTTTAATGCTGATGGAGCCCTTGTTTCTGTATCCTCTGAGCATTGGGGCCTTTCCAGCTTGCAGGATTTTCAAGAAACTTGACGGAACCCGTGGCGTCCGCTAGCAGCACAGCGCCATCTCAAAGGCGCACATCTGGACAGACAGGCTGTGGTTCCCTCTACACTGCAGACCTTTCACAGGCCCCTCCCAGCTCAGACCTCTTCCTCATTTCTATAGCAACACACATTCCAGTATAAGCTGTAGGGTGTTATAAAGAGAGACGGGAAATGCAAGCCCACAATTACAAATTAACCCTTTGCCCCGACTCAGAAATATCCGAGCTCTGGCCTCACAGCGAATGGCTCTGTCCTCCTGTGGGCTCCTGGCAGCCTTTCTGAGAGCTGGCTCGGAAAAAGTGCCCAGACAGCTCCAGCTGTGCCTGAGGTCCTGATGCCAAGCATCCTGCTAAGCCACGGAACATGTCCTCCCCGACGTGCCTGTAAATGCTGAGATCACAGAAATCTCTAACCGGCTCAAGGCAACAGGCGTGCAAGTGTGTTCAGTCACTTCAGTCATGTCCGACTCTTTCCGACCCCATGGATTGTAGCCCACCAGGCTCCGCTGTCCATGGGATTCTCCAGGCAAGAATCCTGGACTGGGTTGCCATGCCCTTCTCCAGGGGATCTTCCTGACCCAGGGATGGAACCTGCGTCTCCTGCATTGCAGGTGGAATTCTTTATCGCTGAGCCACCAGGGAAGCCCCTCAGGTCAGCATCACAAAGGAAACCCTCTTCCAGAAAACGCATCTTAGGGCAATGGGGGCTTGGGGTATCACTAGGGCATTTGCCATCCACAGCCTCTGCTCCTTTGACCAGGTGTTTGCTCACCGCAATTCTGTGTAACTGTACCTTTTAAGCATCCTAATCATATCTGTATGTGATAGAGTAAAAAGTTTCTTTCTTCTTAAAAATTTCAAACTAAGACAAAGATGGGGAAATAGCAAAATAAATCCCCATGTACCCGTCACCTTATTTCAACTATCAAGTCAATTCTCAACCTTTTTTTTTTAAAATATTTATTTATTTGACTGCACTTGTCTTCGGAGTGCAGTCTTAGCCACTAGACCACCAGGGAAGTCCCTCAGTTCTCAATCTTGTTTCATGTATATCCCTAACACATTTCTCCCCAACATATTATTTTGATGCAGATCATAGCATAACATCTTGTCCATAAATTTAAAATTTCCAGTTTTAATAAACTAGGGAGATTGGGAACAGAATATGTGCTACAAAATAAAATAATTCACATTTCAATAATGGTCTCAGTCTAAAAGAAGTACGGGTGAAAACAGACTTTTAAGAAGATGTAGGCTTTTGGGGGTGAAGCCGGATGGGAGTGGGGTGCGTGTAAGAGGGAGCCTCGGTCACTGAGGCCCAGCCAGAGCGGGCGGCTGGAGAGGAGGCACGGGACGTGCTGACTCCACCCCGACTCCTCCCGCATCAGCCAGAGCCTCGCTGCGGGGTTAAAGGAAGGAGCACACGAAAACGCTTAGGAGACCGACTTCCCTGTCGGTCCAGCAGTTAAGACTGTGCTTCCAATTCGGGGGGCTCAGGTTTGACCCTGGTCAGGGAACTAAGACCCCACATGCCACACAGCTTGCCCATAAATATTAATAAATAAATGAAATTTTAAAAATGCTTAGAAGAGTGGCTGGCACAGAGTAAATTCAATAAGCATGTTACTGTTGGCGTTGCTTTCATCACAGAAGCAGATGCTGCTGCAGGACGAGGTCTGTTGCGGGGAGCCCCGGGAACGGGGTGCCAGTGGAGGGCAGAGGAGGGTGGGAGGGAGCCCCCGAGCAGGAAAGGGGAGATGAGAGCTGGACGCTGGCCTTTCTCCTCTTCCGGTGTCCAGCGGAGAGACGGTGGTGCAGGCCCAGGGTCCACATATCCCCGAGTCACCCACATGCAACAGCAGCGTCACCTCCAAACTGTCTCCCTCACGAGAAAAGAAGGTGCATTTGGCGACAGTATTATTTCTACCAGGAAAGAGAGGCCCATTCACTGTCAACATACCGCTGCCACCTCTAAATCCCAGATAACATTCATTTAATACCAAGAATATTTGGGAGAACAGCTATTAGACTCTAGCTGGCATCCTAATCATTTGAGCGGCAGTGAAAATGTCACTTCCAAAATTGTGATTTCCTTTCGGTAGCAAGAGCTCGTCCTTTCCCGTGCCCTATTTTGGCTCTTCCTCAATCCACCATCTCTGAGGGGGCTCCAGGAATGAGAAGCTCTTCTGGCACAAGAAAAGGGTTTAGCAATTACCTTCCCAGCCCATGACATGAACCGGGTGCACGGCAGTGACAGCTGTGTGACACCACGAGCAAGGAAAAGCCAGCATCTATTTCTGGAATTCGAGGGCGAGCTTCAGCCTCCACCAACCCACGGGGGAGGCGGGAGGGCTGAAATAATCAGTCGCCCCTCAAATTTAGCCTGGAGCTGAAGTCTGAAATCCATCACCATTAAATAGAACAAATAACACATCGAACTTCCCTATTCACCTTTGTGGACGTGACGGCCATATCCTAGAAGTTCTCGTAACCTAGATTCTTCAACCAACCAAGTAGGACGGTTTTCTTTGCTTCATCATAGATACTTAATGAGTCAAGTAATCACTGCGACTCCTGGCAGCTGTGTGACAATTTTTAATAACTGAACATGGTTTATGATATTTCATTTTTTTTAACATTAGCAATAAAAAACTAAGCAATTTAGATTTTTTAGACCATTACCTTAAATCCATGGATTGATATAATCAGAGAACGTGCTGACATTTGACATGATCTCTTCCTGTTCTTACTTTTACCAAGGATGTGGAAGGATGTGGAAACTAAGACTCAGAGAGGAGACAGAACCTGCCCAGGGTCACACAGTGGCAGACCTGAAATTAGAATCCAAGTCTCATGATGCTCAGCTCAGAGCCCTTATTTCTAAATTAACTAAATATATTAATAAAAGTACAAATTAAAGTGCAGTTCGAGAGATCAACTCTACAAAGAGTCTGGGGCCAGGAAAAGCTTCTACAAGGCAGGCTGATGAGACTCTCAGCTACAAATAAAAGTCCTCCCACCCAGCTTTGAGAAAATATAGACAACATCCGTCAAGACTTGCTCAAGTTTTCTCCCCTTAAATTGGAAATAAAATTGAGCAAACCCCACATCCATGCCCCCGCTTCCCGTTTCTCTTTTTGCCCTATAACAGTGATACGGCAGAGGAGTTTCTATGCTCTGTTGCTTTGGCAAATGCTTAAATTGGAGGCCACCGCTGCCCCTGGCCACGGTGGGAGGAGTAGAGAGGGGGTTGTTTTTCAAAGGTCACAGGCTTTATTATAGAGCATGAACACTGGACGCCACCCTCCGGCACACTCTCCCTTCAACTATATGAAGCAACTGGATCAAGTCTGCACAGTGATAACACTGGATTTTAAGTGTTTTTATTTAGAATCTATTAATGGAAGAGTCGGGCTTCCCAGGTGGCTCCGTGGTAAGGAAGCTGCCTGCTAATGCAGGAGACGTGGGTTCGATCCCTGATCTGGGAAGACTCCCCTGGAGAAGGAAATGACAACCCACTCCCGTATTCACACCTGAAAAATTCCTTGGACAGAGGAGCCTGGCAGGACACAGTCCCTGGGGTCACGGAGAGTCAGACACAACTGAGCAAGTGAAGAACAGCAAAGGAAGAGGCCGCCTGTGTCTCATCTGACAGTTCACATGCTTGACCTCGTTATTGGATGCTGACTTTGTTGGACACACAGTTCTAGATTGACTGCTGAATGTATTTTTGGAATGTATCATCTCAATATTTTCTGTTTTCCATTGTAACTGCTGACTTGTTCTCAGTCAACTTGTCATAACTTAAAAAATACTCTCACAAGTGCTTTTTTTCTATTTTTGTTATTTGTATGAGAACAGTGATTTTTGTGGGGTTTTTTTGTTTGTTTGTTTACTCTATATCATAAAAATCCAGAGTAATGTCTGATGGTAGCTTCTCAATAAACACTTCTTGAATGAAAAATAAAAACAAAGTTTGCAGAGTGAGTGGAGGGTCCCCAGGGCTCTGTGCAAACACTGCTCCAGCCATTCTTTCGCTACTGTAGCTCTTTGCTATTCTTATCAATGAATCACTTGTTCAAGAAATGGGCATTTCATTCCTCAGCCTCCTCCCTCCTCAACTGCAGTCACCTTCTGGTCTTTCCCTGTCCCCTGGCTCCAGCCACGGGGGACTTCAGCGTGCCCCTGAACACGTGCAAGACCTAGGGAGGGGAGTAAGGGGGCCCCAGGTTCTCCCCAGGGGTGTCTCCTACACAAAACAGGTGCTCGATGAAGGCTTGAATATAGATCCAGTGTCAGGACCTATTCTTTCAGATGGCCTGTGAGGTGTGTGGGGGGCTGGGGTGGGGGGCTGGCACAGACAAATAAGGAGGCATTGTGAGAAGTGCAGTGAAATACAAAGAATCCAGAGTTGACGCCATATCAGAAACAATGAAGAGCAAAACAATCTTGAAAAACAGTAAAGTTGGAAACATAACTTCCCAATTTTGAAGCTTACTATAAAGCTACAATGAAAACAGTGTGGTATTGTCATAAGAATAAACATACAGACTGATAGGATAGAACTGAAGTCTTTGAAATAAACCCACATATCTACTGGTTAATTGACTTTTGACAAGGGTACCAAATTCAATCAACGGGGGAAAGAACAGCCTCTAAGACAATGTTGCCAGGAAAACTGAATTTCCACATGTAAAAGAATGAAGTTGGAGCCCCACCTGACACCATATACAAAAATTAGCTCAAAATGGGTCAACAACCTAAATATATGAGCAAAGTCCATACAATTTCCTAAAAAATTTTTAAAAAACCCATAAAATTCTTAAAGGAAAATATAGGTAAAAATCTTCATGATCTTGGATTTGGCAATGGATTCTTAGATATGACACCAAAGCAAGAGCAACAAAAGAAAAAAAAAATCAGTACACTAGACTTCACTGGAATTAAAAACTTGTATGCATCAAAGAACATTATCAAGAAAGAAAAAGACAACCTGCTAAATGGGAAAATATATTTGCAAATCATATATCTCCTAAGACCTTTATCTATACTAAATAAAGAACTCCTATAACTCAACAACAAAAAGACAAACAACCCAATTTAAAAACAGGCAAAGGTCCTGAATAGACACTTGTCCAGACAAGATATACAAATGAGGAATGTGCACATGAAAACGCCGTCAGTCAGCAGCAAACACACAGTGAGGGACCATTTCAGTTTCTAGAATGGCTACAATAAAATGAACAAAAAAACAAAAAAAATAACAAGTGTCAGTGAGGAATTTGAATCCTTGTGTCTTTCTGTTTGGAATGCAAAATGGTGCAGCTGCTGTGAAAAACAGTTCAGTAGTTTTTCAGAAAGTTAAAAAAGAATTACCACGTGACCTGCAATTTCACTCTTGAATATAAGAAAACAGGAACTCAGATACGTGTCTACCAATGTCCATAGCAGCATCATTCACAATAGCTAAAATGTGAAAATAATCCACGTGACCATCAGTAGAAGAATGAACAAAATGTGGCATATACACAAAATGGAATACTGGCCAGCTATAAAAAGAAATGAAGCTTTGATATTCACTACCAGATGTATCATTATGGCATAGTTGGACCTTGAAAACACTAGACGACCTGAAATCAGCCAGAAACAAAACATTAGTATTGCATGACTCCATTTATATAATGTACCCAGAATAGGCAAAATTCATAGACAGAGAAATTAGCTTAGAGGTAGTACAAGGTTGTGGAAGCTGTGGGAATGGGGAGTATTGCTTAGCAGATAACGAGTTTCTATTTGGGATGATGATCAAGTTTGGAAACAGACATAATAGTTACACAGCACTGTGAATCCAGTTAATGCTGCTTAATTATACATTTTTAAAAGGTTAATATGGCATTAAGGCAAACAATTTTTTCCTTGAGGGCCGTAAGAAGAGAACAATGAAGCTTAATTCGAAAACGTACTCATATTGGTGGGGTTGTAGGTACCAGTGGCCATGCAGTGGCTGAGATTCTTTGGGGGCAGGACTGTCAATAAAAACGATGTAGCTCATCCCTCTTGAGGTTGACCCCCAAAGCTGGACCAGAGTCAGGATCCGTACCAGTCAGTGCTCTGCCTCTAGTGGGGCCCACCTCTTCCTCTGTGACCCAGTTCCCAAGTAAACGACCTTTAACCTTTGGGTCGACCTCTGGAAGCTACACTCATTGCACATCCAGGGACAGTTTACCCCCAAACCAAAGGAAAGCAGGATGAGAATGTCCATTGGTTTTGAAGGACTGGGTGATTTAGCAAGTCGTTATTGGGTACCTATAATAAACCAAGGCTTCCCCAGTGGCTCGGCAGTAAAGAATATGCCTGTAACGCAGGAGACACAGGAGACAAGGGTTTGATCCCTGGGCTGGGAAGATCCTCTAGAGAAGGAGATGGCAACCCATTCCAGTATTCTTGCCAGGAAAATCCCACGGACAGAGGAGCCTGGCAGGCTGCGGCCCATGGGATCACAAAGTCAGAGACTGAAGTGACTGAGCACATAAACCAAACCATCTGCCTTCATGTCTCAGAAGTCTGCGTCTCCAAGTCCATCAGGCCACCCTAATACCTTCTAGAGACCCTGGCACGTAGGTCAAGGCTGGGTTTCTGCAGAGTGGGGCTGCATGACAGACCAAACACTAATGTAAACTAACAAATGGTAGGCCAGTTAAGCAGATTTAGTTAGACCTTCAAGTGTTTTTCACGAGGCTCCCTGATTAAATAAGTGTTTCGGGGGTAGGGATGTGTAAATGTCCCTTTGGTACAAGCACTAGACAGACACTTCTACCCACAGAACCACAGAGTTGTTGAGATTTACCATAAACAAATGAACACGAGCTCAATGGGAAAGATAAAAATACCATTTCTGTCTTTAAAGATGCCATGTCTATGTAGAGGGGATGCACATACTCTTCACAAAAGACCCCATCACGTTCCTTTAAAATGGAGCCTTTAATAGTCAAGAAACAAACTTCCTCAGCAGCTTGGGTTCATTCTCAAAAACAAGGAAAGCGGTGCTTGCTGCTTTACTTTTAATAGCGCAGGTTGTCATGCCAACTAGTGCTACTGTTTAAATTGAACAGGGAGAAAAGAAGTGTTCCTTCCCACACAAGCCTTTCAGCGGGGCTCACATGAGTCTTTTTTTTTTTTTTTGGTTGCGCTGGGTCTTAGTTGTAGCATGTGGGATCTAGTTCCCTGACCAGGGGTCGAACCAGGGCCCCCTGCATTGGGAGCCACTGTGGACCACCAGGGAAGTCCCCACATGAGTCTTTAAAAACATACAGACTCCTAGCACTGGAGGGACAGCAACCATCACGTTTGTATCCTGTCAGGATGAAGGTGGGATGCTCCTTTGGTTTGAATTCCCTCTGTACACAGTGCTCCTCATCCAGGGTCTGGCTGAATAGCACCCCGAGAGAAAGAACGGCATCGTGTGGGCACACACAAAATCAGCCCTTCTTGAGATGTGAGAAGAGACTTCTGTCTTAAATAACAGAGACAGAGAGGAGAGTTGTTTTTTGGGAAAGTGGCTCTGCTCCCCAAGCAAGCACAGTTCTTTGTTTTTAATTTTTTAGCTGTCTATTTACTTTGGCCGTGCTGTGCGGCAGGCATGTGGGATCTTATACTTGCCCAGCCAAGGACTGAACCCACGCCCCCTGCATTGGAAGCACGGAGTCTCAACCACTGGACCTCCAGGGAAGCGCCCGAGCACAGCTCTCAAAGGCCAGGGTCTGCACCGCACTTAGAACCCGCGCACGGCTGTCAGTGACGGGGGGCGAGGAGGAGACGGGCTGGGCGCCGAGGCAGGGCCACCCAGCCTCCTCCTGCTGGCAGGCGTGCCTGGGGAAGCCGGGTCCTGACGCAGAAGTGTTGCTGGTGCTTGGGGACAAGAAAAGCGAGGAAGGCGAGAGGAGGGGGTGAGCAGGAGGCAAGACCACCTCCCCCACAGCAGCCTGCTGGTGGTGACCTCTGCTCATGGAAGGTCCCAGCGGGCACAAAGATGACCCCTGCATATCGGCGTCTGGCAACCTGGCTCCACGCTTTCCAGCCGGTGTCCTCTCCTCCTCTCCGCCCTGCACGAGAGCAAGGCCTCACGCCCTCCTGCCTCCCTGACCTTGATGGTGAAGGTGTCCCTCTGCTCTTAGACTTTTTAACTCTTCTCAGGCCTCGAGGGGCCAATTCACACATTGGCTGCTGCGATCCTCCCTGGTCACCCAACCGGCCAGCTCCGCCATACCTGGTCCAGAGCCTTCACCTGCAATCAACACGCCTGGCACTACCCAGCCTTCTCTGACTGGCTGCCTTTCCATGTGTTTGTTTCTGATGACTGGAAGTTTCTGGAAAGAGCAGATCACTCTCGTGTACTCAGCTGCTTCCCTGGTGCCGGGCACGTCCTGTGCACAGATTGGAAGGAACAGCGCAGCAGCATGCGGCTGCCGTTTAATAAGCTCTACACACTGGGCTCGGTTCTGAGCCCTTTGCATGGATTAGCAAACAAGCCTCAGAATGGTATGAGATGGGTGTGATTATTATCCCTATTTACAGAAGGCAAGACTGAGGCATGAGAGGTTAATGACTTGCTGGAATCATACAACTAGTAAGTGGCAAATCAGGAACTCAAACCCAAGCTCTCCGATTTTAGAGCCTGTGTCCAGAGCACACGAGATTGCTGACTTAGGTTTGGAGGCTGGGGTGGCTGGGCTGGGGTGGGGGTGTCAATGGAGGGGAGAAGAATGATTGGGAATATTCACAAACATCTATAATACTATTCCATTCCTTGAAACTTACACTCAAACAATGGAATACTATACAGCTATATAAAATGATGAAGTTATGTACAGTCACGGCCTACATCTATTTTGAATACAAGTTTCATGAAGTGTGAAAAAAAGAGAAATATGAAAAATTGATCTCTAAAATGTCAGTGGGTACTCAACTATCTCTAAAGAGTGGGATTTTCTGTGACTTTTTTCTTTTCCATATTGCATATATTGTTCAACTCTTCAAGGAGTCTGCTGGGCTATTGCCTACGGCAGGAAGACCATGAAGTCAATTTCATTCTAGAAGAAAAATGAAAGCAAAACAAAATAAAAAGAGGGAGAAAAAGAAGGGGCAAGGGGGAAAGCCATGAAATGTTTTTCAACAGAGGGTGTTTGAGAAAGATCACTGTGGTGACGATGCATGAAACAAAGATGGGATATAAACTATCACAGCATGAATGAAGACAATGATGATCACTGACATTCACAGGGCCTGAAGAAGCAACGTAGGAAGTTTAAAGCCTAGCTACCCCGGAGCAGGACTACTTGTCACAGTCAAATGCCTGCCAACTGATAAATGGAGAAACAAATCTCAGTCTATCCATACGATGGAATGTTATCAGCCAAGAGGGTGGATTCATGTTAAAAGATAGAAGAACCTTAAAACATTAGGTAAGTGAAAGAAGTATAATAAGCTCAAAAGATCATATACTGGATGACTCTATTTATATGACATACATTAAGTCACCTACGTATGAACCTTCAAGTTACAAACTTTCAAAGATGCAAGTATGTGTTCCATCAATGCCAAGTGTGAGTGAAACTGCAGCCTGCCCTCCACCTCCTATTGCTGACGACCCTTCGACTCTACCATCTCTCACCTCCTCTCCCTCCTCCAGTCAGTAACTCTTCTTGCCTGTCCACTCGATGGCCAGCCTCTGTATGCCAGTGGTTGTACATACTAGTGTATTTTCAAGGTACTGTACTGTAAAATTAAATTGCTACTTTGTTTTTTTTAACGTATTATTTGTGTGAAAGGTATTATAAACCTATTACAGTACAGTACTATATAGCTAACTGTGTTAGTTGGTGTCTATACTAACTATGTTAGACTTACGAACACACTCTCGGGATGCGACTCCTTTGTATGTTGGGGACTTATTATATTCAAAATAGCTAAATTCATAGAGTCAAAAATCAGATTAGCAGCCAACAGGACCTGGCAGGAAGGAGAAATGATGAACAAATACTTATGGGGATGGGGTTTCCTTTCAGGGTGATGAAAGTGTTTTGAAATTAGAGGTGACAATTGCCCAACAGCAGGAACATATTAAATGTCACTGTATTGAACCTTCTAAAATGGTTAAGTTTATGTTTTATAAATTTACCTCAATTAAAAAAAAATTCACTTAGCCTTTTAACCTAAAGTCCTCAGAAAATGGAAGGGCAAATGAGAAGAAGGAAAAAAGAAAAAAAGAAAGCAGCAGCAAATGAGGGAAGCAGGACAGTCTAAGTAAGACCTGAGACCAAAGGGCAGTGGGGGGTTGTCTGTGCTCAACCAAGGGTGGGCCCAGCCCGTCCCCAGGAGGAGAGCTCTCCAAAGACAGGCCTGGTCCGCGAGATGCTCTGCATTTTCGCCTTCCTCCCACGACAGCCCTACTTAGATCTGAGACGACGTGGATACCAAATGTTAGCTGGGGAAAGCTCCATCTGCAAGCCCGAGTAGAAATAGCAAGAAAAACTAAGGCCGAGGATTCAAATCCTTCATGACTGTATGCAGAACCTGCATGGAGACTCGCCCAACATCAGACACCCCAGATGGTGAGTGCCTGCTGCTTTGGCTGTCTCTTCTTCTGGACTAGGGGTCACTCACGGGCAGGGACCCCGCCTAGACCACGATGCTGCACACCCAGCCCTAATCATAGGCCCCGGTACAGAATCAGGGCCTGCATATATATGGGATTAAAAAAAATGAATGTCCTCCATTTTAAGTATTTGATCCACTGACTTACAGTTTTAATGGGTAAAACACACACAGTACAAAATTCAAAAGTCTCCAAAGGCTCCCACTGTTCTGCTCCAGCCCCCTTCAAGGCAACCCCGCACTGTCTCCACAGGGTCCATGACCAGTGCAGTGAAATTCTGAATTGCCAAGGCTCCACCAACCAACCAGACTACCCAGTGACTTGGGTGTCTGGGCATGACCACGAGACGATGCGAGGCATGATGTCAAGGTGAAAGCTATCTGGCTGAAAACGCGGTGCCAGGATTCCACAACAGGCGGAAGCACATGCCAGGGAGCCATCGGCTGGCAGAGGAATGCCGCTAGGTGACAGCCGTCCCCCCAGAGCCATTCGTGGCAGGAGGAGAAGCCTGCGGGCAGGGGCCGTCCAGCCCGTCCGCCACGCCGGCCACCCCGGGCTCGTCACACCTGTTTCAGACACAAGTGAATTTCAAGCCGGGGACCGGTTCTGTGGCCCCATGATAGGAGGGGAGCAGTCGTGCAAGCCCAACGCAGCCTTGGACGCCGAGAGACTTTTAGTGGTTGGTTGTCTGGGAGAGGAGGGAAGTTCACCTTAAAAGAACTCAGCTGTGAGCTGCGTGGCTCTCTCCCTGCAGATGGGCTCCTTGGTGGAGGCGGTGGACAGAACTCAGCCGGCCAGGAGGAGAGGGTCCCTGGGAGTCAAAGCCCCTGGGGTGATGAAGAACCCGGGCCCACCCCAAGCCTGGGACGTGCCCCGGGGGTGCACCTTTTGACAGGAACATCTGGACCCATCGCTTCATCTGAGCCAGATTGCGAGGGGCTTTGTTTTTTTTGAAGCCTGAGTAACCGTCGCCCTGTATAGTCACCAAACCAAAGGCTAAAAAAAGATGGGAGCCACGCAGGCTCGTCTGTTCCCCGAGGCTCCTGCCTAAAGTGGCGGTGCACCGGCAGGCTACAGGGTGAGCCAGGCGCCGGTCCGACGTCAGCCAATCTGTTACAGTATTTCATTCCCTGTCCGGGTGCCCAGAGGCTGTTGCAACGCGTATAAATTTAGAAGAAGCAAGATAAATACCGTGGAAAGGTTCATTTGAACAAAATGAGTTGTTTTTCCTTCCTCCTTTTCTTTTCACTCCACTGAAGAAGAGATAAAATGATCCTGTGACTGAGTTAGCCTCTTGGGGGGCAGATTTGGCGTTCTGGGCACCCTCAATAACGCATAAGCATGGCCACCGACTAACCAGCTTCTCCCAAAACTGTAAAACAGTCCAGCTTCCAGCCTGAACGTCTCTTAGCAGCTGAGGGAATGAGGCGGCAACAAGATCTGTAAGCAACTGGGGTCTCCTCAGAATGAGAGAAAGACTCCATGTGAAGACAGCGTTTACTCTCCCTGAACGAAGCCTGTACCAGCTCACTCGACGCACCCGGTGCCGGAAGTCCCGGCTCACTCGACGCACCCGGTGCCGGAAGTCCCGGCTCACTCGACGCACCCTGGGCCGGAAGTCCCGGCTCACTTGACGCACCCTGGGCCGGAAGTCGCCAGTGCGCCAGGAGTTATGCCTCAATACTTGACATAAACTGAAACCAGCTTTACAAGGAAATTAATATCACAGATGGGAGGATGGGGATCAGCGTGGAAATCACACTGAAAAAGAAACTGCCTGAGAAACGCTTGCCTTCTCTTACACACAAACTCACCCCCAGCGGGTTTATGGACCATCGGTAGGAAGTGAGCACTAGTGAATTCTACCACCGCATGGTGCAGCCTGATTCCCATCTTGCAGAGAAGGAAACCAAAGTTAGATGAGGGGACGGAGGGCACATGGCTGCCAGTGAGGGGGTGGGGGCAAGACCAGGTCCGCCAGCTCCTCCCAGTGCACACACCCACACACCGCCTGTGTGTGTGTGTGTGTGTGTGAAGACCAGGTCACCCAGCTCCTCCCAGCACTCACACCGCCAGCACCACCCACTGCCTGGAAGTCACCCAGACTCAAGGATTGTACCTCTGACAGCATCTCATACTGGCCTCTTCTTCCAAGAGCAATGGTCAGTAAATCATAGACCACAGATGCGCTCTGTAAACTGATGAGACGGTCGCTCTTGTGCTCAGGTATCCTGCTCAGCACAGCGTCCCGGTTGGCCTAAAAACAACACAGAAGGGAGAAGCAGATGGTGAGCTGGCAGTGCACACAGTTATCACTTTGTACAGGGAAGCCATTCAGGGCCTGCTGTCCCGAGAGCTTGAGGAGGGCCTGAGGACAAGGGCATGAGTGAGTAAGGGGTCGTTTACTCAAAATCCCCAGAGCACTGAAGGACTCAGAAGGCCTAGAGGGCACTTGTCCGTGTTGGCAGGCGTCTGGAGGAAGCTTTAGGAGCTGATGCAAAGCACAGTGGTTTCTCCTGGGCTTGGGCTCACAGCCAGCCACGCAGTGGACACAGCTGCGCTTGGGGGCAGCAGAATCATACATCAGATGAAGCCCTGCTGTGCCTCACTTATGGATCCTGCTTCTCCTCTACATGAAAGAGCAGGAGAAAATCCCCAGCCCCACACTTCCCATTGCCAAATGGTGTTATCAGGGCACATCAGTCCTACAGAGATGTGTTGTCCTTTTCCTCTCTCACCCAAGCAACATTCGAATCTCTGTATGACAGCGTTACTGGAAGAGACGACAAAGACTCATTCAACCTTGTTCAGGGAAGCACAGAACAGAAGCAGAAGAGAAAGCAAGAAGGAAACAAACTTTTATTTTAAAAGATGTCAGCACAGAGGACTCAGGAGAACAAGGAGGCATGTCTATTTCACACCCCCACCGCTCAGCACAGAAAGCCCACAGGCGCATTCAAGCTTATTCATCTCGTTTATCTAGAAGTCAACTGCTCTCCATGGCAACTTGTTTTCATTACTTTTGCAATTACTCCACCAATTCCTCCAAACACATCACATGTACTGGAGACTCTAAATGTAGCTCATTTTCCTTTTCTTCCTAACAGGGAGTTCAGTACCAATAAAGTAAGACTTTGCCTGTCTTCTTTTCCCTTCTAATTAACAGAAGTCTCCAGACCTATCCATCCCTAGGAACACAGAAAGGGCCCTTCCATTTTCCCTGTGAAACTGGCTCTCGAGGGACCAGTCACTGGTCCAGGTAGCCCGACATTTACCTTCCAGCCTGACACTTGGAAAGGCCATGCACACACCTCACTCACTAATGAGACGGATGCTTTCTTTTGTGTGAGTCCAAGGCATTGACTTGTAGCCTCCTGTCAGTACTTACTCATTTTAAAACTCCTTCCTCTTAAATGTCAAAGACAAATAAGAAATATATAAGACAGGCCACTTCCTACAAAGTGAGTCATCGCTTATGGAAACAAGTCTGCTTTTGAAAATTTCATTGTAAGTTTTTCTGGTTAGAAATGCCTTTGGAGCCAACAAAAGAAGCTGTGAGGGAAACAGGGCCTGATATCAGTGGTCTCATTTGATTTATTTGCTCCAAATGTTCCATATTGTGACCGACCTGGGAGAGGAGGGAACACAACAAAACATCATTTAAGAAAGATTTTCAGGTTATGCCAAACACATTCCTTTTTTCTTTTTAAAGAGAAAGCCTATCAGTGCCTTTTGATTAAAAAGGTACAATCAGAATCTCAAGCAGGTCTACAAATAACAAATAGCCCAGAATGCTGTCTCAGTAGTAATCATGCTAAAATACAATTCTGATAACTCCCTTCTCCTGGAAAAACTAATTTGATTTGAGGTAAGAACACAGTTCAACTCCAAATGAGTTCTTGTAGGTGGAGGGACCATTGACAAATTTATGTTTCTAAGTTAAAATCAGGACCAGAGGATAATACAATTTTCTCAGACACACACACACACACATACACAACACAGCAATTCTCATTTTGGTTCTGAAATTGAGCACATCTATTTTCTGTCTAAAAACTGAAAAAAAAAAATCAAGGGACATGAAAAAAGGCTTCCAAAGGCAACTTAATTTAGATTTCTACCTACGTAACCATGGAATGATTTACTGGGAGAACATAACCGTCCTGGTTGGCAAACCTCAACCTTCTTATTTACTGTCATCATTTGGATTTCATCATCCTCTGAAGAGATTTTCTGGAAATTAAATACGACAGAGTCGAATTTGACTGCCTCAAAGGGATCCGAAATTTGAGTATCATTAGGGTCTGTCACTGCAGTGAGGAAACAGGAGGGTTAGACATCACTCCCAAGACATCTACTCTGAGAGCATGCATTCTAGAGATGTCGCCAGCTTTCCCAAATTCCAAACTGGAACGCACACAGCCTGACAACAGAACACAATATTTTCAATCAGAATTGTCCAAGAGATCGAAAGTGTATGGTCACCATGCTTTCAGAACTGTTACATTGTCACTAACTGAGTTTGCCCAAAGGAAGCTAAATGCCAGGTTGTGAAGAGCCCACAGAGGAGGAGGGAATGGCAGTGAGCACTCCCACCTGCCACAGAGCTGACGACGGGGCACGGTGAGATCTGCTTGTCTGAATACCAGTTACAGGAGGCCACTGGTGCTGGCCTATGCACATATGTGCCTCCACCACTGTGCCAAGGCAGAGGAGAGGATGTAAATGACACCATCCGAAGTCACCAGCTGACAGTCAAGGAAAGATGAGCCATGGAGGCGACCTGTATCCTTCAGAGGAAGTGGGGCCAATGACGTCAAAGGGCTTCCAAATAAAAAGATGCGGTAACTCAAGCAGTCTCACTCTTGTAAACATCTCAGGGCCATTTCACAGAAAAAGAAAACCCAAAGCTCTAAATTAAGGCAAGAAAGCTACCCTCCCTGCCCAACCCCAGCCTCTTCTGCCCCGTCTTCACTCAGCACCCATTTCTAACTCTTCTTCCCCAGAGGATATCTCATGCCTCCACTTAAACTGTAAGCTTAGAGTGGAGGGGACCACCTTCTCTTGCTGTAGTTACACCTCCTTTTTCTCCTTGTTTTTCCTACTGCCTGCCCAGCAGGCTGGGAGTTACAGAAGGGAGACAGGGTATCCGCTAGAAGGAGCAGGAGACCACTGAAGGAGGCCTCCCGTCCCTCGTCTAAATGAGTTGGTGGACACAAGGACCTTCCAAGCCCCGGAGCTTGCTGTTCTGCTCAGGTGCCCAGCACACATCATTTATGTGCCAAGGTATTAACTACTATGACACATATTACTCTGGCATGCTTCAAGTTGAGCCATCACGCCTAGCGATGTGCTGAGAAGAAACCCAGTAAATGATGAACGATGAAATTCTAGACCTAAATTCGATCTCCTGGCCAAACACTAAGAAAACATTTCAAAGGAATGTGATGGTCTGGCAAAAACTCCCTCCCGACAGTGGAGCTGGGTAACAGAGTGGGCTCTCCTGGCCTGGGACTGTGCAATGCCTGGGGATCAGGTGGGGGCTGAAGAGAGGACCTGGGTGGAACACAAGGCATGTTCATCAGGCTGCTGCTATGGAAACCAGAGGTTCAGTACAGCCAGTGTTTCACCCCCAAATTCTCCCTCCCACCAAGGCAAATGAAGAAGACTCATAAAGGTTTACCCTTGAGGACTTCTCCCCCAACCCCATTTAAGGTTCCCCTGATGGTCGTTTTAGCTGTAGTTCCCCATATACAGCTGTGTTCTTGTTCAGTCAATACTTTGTGGATAAATGAATGAACTCAGATGCCTGCTAATTGCTAAGGGAAAGAGAAGTTTCACGCGTCAGGCCAACCCAAGGGGCATTTCTAGCCAGCCCAAGAATTAGAAACATCTCTCTTTAAACCACTGTAGTTATTTTTCCCACTAGGTATCCCCTTCAGAAAGTACTCTTCTTGTTTCTGCAAAGAAAAAGAGTCACTATCCTGATGGAGTCACCATATCAAAACAGGGACTAAAGGAATAGGGGAAAGAAAAATGTAAAAACACATTCTACTCACCATTGATTCACTAATCAGCAGTAATAACAGGGCTTCTTCAGTATTTTCTTGAGGACAAAAAATGCTGTATAAAGAAAATTCACTTTGATATATGGCAATTTCAAAGTAACACAAAATACATGACTAAGAGCAGGACTGAATGCTAACAGCTTCTAGATTTTTACATAGTATAGAACCCATAAAAAATGCTGGATAATCTGGGCACTTGAATTAATTTGTTTACTTCTATGGTAATCTATGGAATTTATACATTTTAACTAGGCATTTTAATAGCAGGTAGCAGGGTAAAGCTGTAGAAACCAAGTTAAAAGCCCAAATAACATTTGTGACTATTATAGAGGCAGAAATTTTGATCAGTACAAACTGACATTGTCTAAATAATACAGACTTTCTCCTAAACCCATTATGAGTTATAACCTGCAGACATTTCACTACATGGTACTCTTCTCATGTCTTACTTGCTAGCTGGCATATTGTATATTGTCATTTCGATGAAATAGGAGATTGGAAGCAATTTTAGAGTTTGAATAATTTCTAGGATACTGTAAGATACTAGGATACTGCTAAGTGAGCTATCTTACAGAAACACACATGCCAAATTTTGGGGTAGCATGCAAGAACTGTCTTATTAGTCAATTTTATGGAATTTGGCTAGACTCAACATCTTGGATTAAAAGGAAAGGCTTTTAAGCTCAATGTTGCTCAGGATTAGAGAACAATATAAACCAAATGTAACTCTGATCTCCATTCTCTATATCCTATTTTTTGTGATTTGAGCATTCTAAAAGACTTCCGCATTTTTCTCCATTCTAAAGCTCTAGAATCCTTGAGTAGAACTGTGAGCTGCATCACAAGTTGGGCCAAACTCAGCCCTTTTGTGGAATGCTAGAAGAGTGCAGGAAGAATGCACTGGGTTAAGGACTTCCCTGCTGGTTCGGTGGTTAAGACGCCACGCTCCTACCGCAGGGGCACAGGTTCAGTTCCCGGGTGGGGAACTAAGACCCTGCATGCTGCACAGCGTGGCCAAAAAAAAAAAAAAAGAAAAGAAAAACTTTAAAAAGAAAAAGTTAAAAAAGAAAAAAAACCCTGGATGTTTTGGAGAGGACTAAATTTACACCTTCCCAGGCATACTATTACATCTAACTTAAGAGAAGGGATGAGGCCCCCTGCTGCCCCCAAATGGTCAAAAAACATTTTCCAAATGATTCTAAATTCTTGTGATTTAGGCACCTGTGATCTAAGCTCTTGTGATCTGAGCACTTCTTTTTGCAGTGCCGGCAACTTTTGTACTGTGTTAAAGGGCCATGAGGAATAAGACCGAAAAGTACAGTGACTGAGTTTACAGCTCGAACATCCTGGAGGTAAGACCACCTGCGGGATGGTTCCCATTGCTCTGTCAGGATTAAGAGTTTATAAAAGGGCCTGTGAGCTTCAGGGCAGCAGTGGAGAAACAGACATGCAGGACAGACTTTCGGACATGGGAGAAGGGCAGGTGACTGGAGAGAGTGACATGGAAATGTACAGCACCGTGTGAAACAGACAGAATGCGAACGGGATGTACCACTCCGGGAGCTCAGACAGGCTCTGTGACGGGCTGCAGGCGGGGTGGGAGGGAGGCGGGAGGGGGTCCGGGAGGGAGGGGCATGGGTGTGCCTGTGGCCGGTTCTTGTTGGTGTCTGGCAGAACCCCACAGAGTTCTGTAAAGCAATTATCCTTCAATTAAAAAATTTAGAAAAGGGGAGGGGCGCCTGTGAGCAAGGAGCGAGCTTCTAGAATCTGCAATGACCTCGTTTAAGAGGTAGCTTTAGGTGACTTGGGTTTTTAAAAGAGAGAACACTTCTCTCCCGTTAAATTCAGAAATAGAGCCTACAGGCTTTGAATTCAGAATGCTCGTGTGTGTGTGTGTGTGTGTGTGTGTGTGTGTGTGTGTGTCCGCCCAGCCATCAGTTCCTGACATTCTAGTTCATGTTCACATGCAACTGGGACCTCACAAAAAAGCAGTAACATTAAGCTTTTTTTCCCCCATAGCTAGCCAGTTCTGCATTGTCCAGACTAATTGAAAAGAGAGAGAGCCCATGCTAATTGTGACTTAACACCAGCAAATCGAGTCCAAAATAACCCCCAAATTCCATCTGAGTCGTCTAGGCTGCTTATATGCGAGGTTGTGTTATTTTAACCAGAGCTGCTAATAAGTAGCACTTTTTTTTTTTTAAGTCACTCACTCACTCTTTGTGACCCCGTGGAATGTAGCCCACCAGGCTTCTCCGTCCATAGGATTCTCCAGGCAAGAATACTGGAGTGGGTTGCCAAAAGTAGCACATTAACTGATCCTAATTCTACTTCCTCTACCCTCTACCTTTTTCAAGGCAGGCAAGATGGGTCCCCAGGGGGCGCTGCAAAGCTCTGAGGACCAGCAGGAAGAAGCAGGGACCAGGGGAGGGAAAGGATAGTTTTAAGAGACATACCTGAAAAACGGCACACTGTAGTTTAACGCCCGGCCCCCCGCCCCCCCCGCCTCCAATTATGAATTCTCTAGACCTCTTTCTGGCCGTTCTGTCCCTCTTCCCTGTGGAGCTCAGGGTGGACAGTGAAACTGCTGGGCTCTCCTTTTGTGATGTTGTCCTCTTAGGGCCCAAGAGTGTCAAGGGAAGGTCCTGGGCCCCCAGGCCTCAGGCTGTGAAGCTGGGAAACTCCAGCCTTAGATCTGGAGGAAGGTGATGGAAGAACTGCTCATTCATATCTTTGGTTCTGCCAAGTAGTTACCAGGACCCTTCAATGTCCCTCATCGCTATCCTTCAAACAGCATCCTCGTCCTTACCAAAAACCTCTGCACTGGCTGCCAGGAGGTTCAGGACTGTATTTAGGATGCCAGGATAATTACTCTCTCCTCTGAGGCCTACAGAGGAGTTTGGCTCAATGCATGGCGCTCCTAGTGTTCAAAAAATCATCATCCACTTCCTGGCACAAAACAGTGGTTTCTAGCCTCCTTCTTTACTTTGTGCTAATTATCTAATCTAATGTGCATTTCCTTATCAAACCACCTCAAGTGCTTCTTACGAGGAAGAATAGAATGGAAGAAAGAAAATGAAACAAAAGGCATCCATGTCAGGAAGAAGTAAAACTATGTGTGCAGCTGACGTGATCTTGCGTATAGAAAATCCCAAGGGATCTAAAAATCTATCAGAACTAATAGATCAGTTCAGCAAGACTTCAGCATACACAATCAATATAGACAATCGATTTTATTTCTATATACTTGCAATAAACAACCCCAAAATGAAAGCAATAGTAACAATTCCATTTATGATAGTACTGAAAAGAATAGCAGACACACATCAAAACACCCTTAGCATAAGTTTACAAAAGAAATGCAAACATTATACCTTGAAAACTTCAAATTGTTGTCGAAAAACAGAAAAATAAAAAAAAAAAAAAAAGAAAAACAGAAAAATAAATGGAAAGACATTTTATGGTCATGAAGACTTAATATTGCTAGGATGGTGTGCGTGTGTGCTAAGTCACTTCAGTCGTGTCCAACTCTTTGTGACCCCATGGACTGCAGCCTGCCAGGCTCTTCTATCCATGGGATTCTCCAGGCAAGAATACTGGAGTGGGTTGCCATGCCCTCTTCCGGGGGAATGTTCCCAACCCAGGGATCGAACCCATGTCTTTTTAGTCTCCTGTATTGGCAGGCGGGTTCTTTACCACTACCACCACCTGGGAAGCCCTGTCAAGATGGCAACACTCCTCAAATTAATCTACAGATTAAATTCATTTCCTATCATAATCCTAGTTGCCCTTTATTGTTTTTTTGCAGAAATAGACAAAATGATCCTAAAATTCATGTGAACATATAAGGGTTTGGGGGGAAGGCAGGCTAAGGGGTGCTAGGTTTATTTGGGGGGGGTAATAAAAATACTCTAAATTTGACCATAGTGATGAGCAATATGACTATATTAAAAGCTATATTAAAGTGCATTGTACACTTTAAATGAGTGAATTGTATAGCATGTGAATTAGATCTCAACAAAACATTAATAAAAACGACTGTGTGTATTTGTGTGAAATGAAACTTGTGTCTCAATAACCATTCACGGTATGGGAATCTTCCCTTTAACTAATAACTACATTTAACTTGATCTGTGTTTTGCCTCCATAGTTCTCGTACAGACGGGGAAGCTGATGTACGGCAAAGACTGAGTGGTTCCAGAAAGGAGGGAGACACGGCCGGCACTCCGAGCTTTTCTACCTCCAAGGGGTGAGGCCACGCTGGAATAGCACCCAGCCAGACACAGAGCTTCATCCACATGTCACACTTGACTGGGGGAGGAAGCAAGAGCTGGGGTCCTCAATATACGGGCACTTAGGAAGCAGCTAAAGCAGAGGAAAAATCTAGGGTCTATTTTTAAGATTTAAAAACATTACCTAAAAAAGAACCTCAGTCCTGCTGCTAAATAGCTCACAATAAGGGGTCAGCATTTTAAAAGGGAGAGTTTGAGAACTGCTAGAACAGATGTTCTATGAATCCAGATAGGGAGTAAGGAATGCAGGAAAAAGTTAAGAAAATGCTCACTAGCCTGAATCCATACAAAAAATGCAAATTGAACATGATGACAAGACAGAGAAAAGCCAGGGTCAGTTTAAGAAGACTGAGAAGCAGTGGCCAGTGGCCACAGGACTGGAAAAGGTCAGTTTTCATTCCAATCCCTAAGAAAGGCCATGCCAAAGAATACTCAAACTACCGCACAATTGCACTCATCTTACATGCTAGCAAAGTAAGGCTCAAAATTCTCCAAGCCAGGCTTCAACAATATGTGAACCATGAACTTCCAGATGTTCAAGCTGGTTTTAGAAAAGGCAGAGGAACCAGAGATTAAATTGCCAATGTCCACTGGATCATCGAAAAAGCAAGAGAGTTCCAGAAAAACATCTATTTCTGCTTTATTGACTACGCCAAAGGCTTTGACTGTGTGGATCACAATAAACTGTGGAAAATTCTGAAAGAGATGGGAATACCAGGACACCTGACCTGCCTCTTGAGAAATCTGTATGCAGGTCGGGAAGCAACAGTTAGAACTGGACATGAAACAACAGACTGGTTCCAAATAGGAAAAGGAGGACATCAAGGCTGTATATTGTCACCCTGCTTATTTAACTTGTATGCAGAGTACATCATGAGAAACGCTGGGCTGGATGGATGGAGCACAAGCTGGAATCAAAATTGCTGGGAGAAATATCAATAACCTCAGATATGCAGATGATACCACCCTTATGGCAGAAAGTGAAGAAGAAATAAAGATCCTCTTGATGAAAGTGAAAGAGGAAAGTGAAAAAGTTGGCTTAAAGCTCAACATTCAGAAAACTAAGATCATGGCATCTGATCCCATCACTTCATGGCAAATAGATGGAGAAACAGTGGAAACAGTGTCAGACTTTATTTTTTGGGCTCCAAAATCACTGCAGATGGTGATTGCAGTCATGAAATTAAAAGACGCTTACTCCTTGGAAGAAAAGTTATGACCAACCTAGACAGCATATTAAAAAGCAGAAACATTACTTTGCCAGCAAAGGTCCATCTAGTCAAGGCTATGGTTTTTCCAGTGGTCATGCATGGATGTGAGAGGTGGACTATGATGAAAGCTGAGTGCCAAAGAATTGATGCTTTTGAACTGTGGTGTTGGAGAAGACTCCTGAGAGTCCCTTGGACTGCAAGGAGATGTAACCAGTCCATCCTAAAGGAAATCAGTCCTGAATGTTCATTGGAAGGACTGATGCTGAAGCTGAAACTCCAATTCTTTGGCCACCTGATGTGAAGAGCTGACTCCTTGGAAAAGACTGTGATGCTGGGAAAGATTGAAGGCAGGAGGAGAAGGGGACGACAGAGGATGAGATAGCTGGATGGCATCACCGACTCAATGGACAGGAGTTTGAGTAAACTCCGGGAGTTGGTGATGGACAGGGAGGCCTGGCGTGCTGCACTCCATGAGGCCGCAAAGAGTCAGACACGACTGAGCAACTGAACTGACTGATTGACTGAGAGGCAGTTACCCTGAGAAGCACTGCCCCCCGAAGCTGCAGAGCGATGCTCAGAAGCCTCACCCGCGATAACCCTCCAGTCCCCTTCTCTGTTAGCGCTCCCCGGGGCCTCAGAGGCAGCAGCCTGCGGGCTCTTAGCCATTTCCCACTGCACAGTGACTAAAGAAGGTTTCCATATTTATTTGTACATGTTCCTCTTTCCCTCATGGCGAGGTACTGAAAAGCCACGGTGTCTCGGTCTTGTAGGAACAAAGACGGGAAGGAAGGCTCCGAGGGGAGGTTCCTGTCTTCCTGCCGCCTCGGGGTCTCACTCTGTCTCCCGCCTACTCCTTTCCGATGGGGAAAGCCCAGATGGAGCCAGGCGCACCCTCACCCCATCATCCTCAGAGGTGATCCACTGTTTCACTGAAAACAGTGAACACACTCTACAGAGACATCACCTTTCAATCACTTGTAAATTATTAATCATTTGTTAATGACTTAATTCTCCTTCTTCTTACAGCTAATTTGGTTTAAAACAAAATTTTAAACAAAGATCAAGGAGTTGCTGAGGAAAAGGAAAAAAAAAGTGAACTCTGGCTTACTAATAACTTTGTATGATGCTGAAGTTCTTATAATAATCTGAATGAAAATCCCAAAGACCAACAGTGAAGGCTGAGAATAGCAGCTAAGCTATTCTAGATAAGAATGAGAGCATTTTCCCACTTAAAAGGTCCCCACTAGTGCCTGGATTTCACTGAAGTTATGAAAAGTAAAGAGGTATCTTTATTAAACTCGTAAATTAGACTTGCTCGTCTGGTTCCCTTTCAGGGGAGAAAAAAATCTACCCGTGAACGTCTCTGCATGCTTGTGTGTGTGTGCCAAGTCACTCAGTCGTGTCCGACGCTTTGTGACCCCGTGGACTGCAGCCGGCCAGGCTCCTCTGTCCACGGGATTCTCCAGCAAGAACACTGGAGTGGGTTGCCGGGCCCTCCTCCAGGGGGTCTCCCCGACCCAGGGGTGGACGCTGCGAGTCCTGCGCCTCCTGCACTGGTGCCGCCCGGGGGGCCCGAAGTCTCCCTCCCGCCCCCTAACCTACTCGGGAGGACGCCAGTGCCCATACTTCTCTCCTGAGTAGACGCGGGCTTTCCGGGTGAGGGTGTAGGTTTTCGTGTTTGCTCCTTTCCGGAGAGGATCGTCCAGGGGTGACTGGCATGGCGGGTCCTCCAGAGGGTTCCAGTAGCTCTGCTCACACATCCCCCGCAACAAGATCTCCGCCAGCTGCCTGGCTATTGTCTGGGGACACAAAGGAGCAAAGGGACAGCCGTGAATCTATTTCGGATCATTCACTCATTCGTTTGCTCATCGAGCAAATATTTTTCAGCCATCACTTTGTCATCACTATTCGAAGACTCATTAAAAATTTTTACTCCTATGATGAAAATTCTCCAGTTGATGACAAAAAAAATAAAATATGATACACTAAGATACTTGAAACATTTAAAAAACAGATAACCTCATGCCCTTCAAATGCTGCCCTGCTTCTGTTATATTCTGGAACACTAAACATGTTTTGGATCTGAAGTTTTTAGTTAAGCTCTTTTCCAAAAGCTCTTGTATTAACTAAATAATAGGTGAACTGCAAATATTTTCATCACTGTCCAACCAGTGCCTGCTAAAGCCCGACGTTGGCAGAAAGCCAGAACTCAACCTAGATGATGTAATCCCTGAAAAAAATCTCTTTGTTGATGATAAGAGGATGTCCGGTGCAGATTTTTAGAATGTCTTCCTTCTTTGGCGTGCCAGAACAAGTCCTCTGTGTCCCTGCCCTGGCCCTTAGCACCTGAGGCCCTGCCCTGTCCTTCCTGCATCCTGGGTCTTCCAGCCCAAGGGCAAGGAGGGTGCAGTGGGAGTACGGGTACTGACCCAGAAATACATTTTCTCAGAGCTGGGTAGGTATCTCTTTTCCCACTATGAAAACTCAGAAGTGTCTGAGTCTCGTCCTCCCGGGTTAGATGCAGATCACTGTGTTTCCCTAACTCGGTCTCTCTGCTGCCTAGGGCAGCACCATGCGTGCGTGTGGCCTGCGTCACTTCCGTCCTGTCCGGCTCCTTGCGACCCCCTGGACTGGGCCCGCCAGGCTCCTCTGTCCACGGGATTCTCCAGGCAAGAAGACTGGAGTGGGTCGCCATGCCCTTCTCCAGGGAGTCTTCCCCACCCAGGGATCGAACTCGCGTCTCTCATGTCTCCTGCATTGGCGGGCCCTTCACTGCCAGAGTCACCCGGGAAGCCGGAGCAGCTCCGTGGACGATGTACCCGGGGCAGGAGACAAGGCGGATACTGAAAAATGTGTTGACTGATGTCCTCATCATCTCCCAGTGACAAAGAGGAGAAATTAAAAAAAAAAAAAAATCCCTCTGAAAATAGAAGGACTGCATTGCAGGGTGATCCAGGCAACCTCACACTCAGCCAGAGGCAGGGAAAGAACACATCAGCCAGCAGGTTTTCCACAAGGTTTTAGTATTCTTTGGAAGAGGCAGGCAAAGGGTACTGATCTTCCCTGAGAACAAGACTTTTTAAATCAATATGTTCCAGAAGAGAACTTTGCGAGGCTTTCATCTGTGAGAAATCTCTTAAAACACTACAAGGAAACCTAAATGCAACCCAATCACTAGCTTAGTGGTTTCTGATAGCCACTGGGTAAAGGCAAATTTTCTTCATTATTCCCCAGTAAGAGCCACTGGCTTTAAATGTCTATAAAAATGTGAAATTAGATGCACTCAGATCATCCCCGACTGAGCCATCTGTAAAGATCTCATAAGAACACGATTTTCAGCACCTAAACAGTTCCTGGACCATTTTCTTAAACCTTCCATTATGGCCTCGTTTTGATCTCACTGCAGTCATATAAACTAATGACTTTTGCTGGAAGCATCAACTGGCAAGAATAACCTCCACTCGCTCTAGCTGAGGGGAAAAAAATGTTAAAGGAGAAAAATGAACAGGAACTTCACATTGTGGATGTATCTGCCACAGAGGGATTCTAAGGTAAAAGTCTCTGTCCTCAAGACAGTCTGCTCGTCCGCTGCTGGACAGCTCACACCAGACCTCATTTTCCCTCAAGATATTAAGCTTCCGGAGAGAGCTTTTCAATGAGGTTTTGATGTGATTGCATATATTAAAGGCATCAGCTCATCATGCACCTCCGATTAGGAAGGATATTGGTTATATTCACTGAAAGCACAAATGAAGTTCAGAGGAGACTGAATAGGAGAAATTATCAGCAAGATCACTAATGTCTATGATACCTTTTATGTTTTATACTCAGGACATATATAGTTTGTAGTTTAAATGCCTAAAATTGTTGATAACTATCAAATATATTTCAAATGAAAGGAAAGAAAGGAAGAAAGCTGGTCTGGAAGAAGAACTTGAACTTCTTTGTACAAATTTGGTCATTAAATGCACTATTTTTTCCTTGCATGTGTTTTTAAACTGTGATAAACTTCACATAACATAAAATTCACCATTTTAAAGTGTACAATCCAGTGGATTTAGCACATTCACAGTGTTGTACAACCATGGTCACTGTCTAGATCCAGAACACTCTTGACCCTACAAGGAAAGCCCACACCCTTTGAGAAGGCACTCTCCATCCTCCCTCCTCCCACACCCTGGGAGCAACGAGTCTGCTTCCCGTATCTGTGGGTTTGCCTAGTTTGGGCATTTCACATACAGGGAACCGTACAACACGTGGTCTTTCTGCGTCTGACTCCGCTCACTCAGCATGATGTTCTCAAGGTTTATCCATGGAGCAGCATGAATCAGTCCTTCATTCCTCTTTACAGCTGAATGATATTCCACTGTATTCTGTTTATTCAGTCATCAGCCGGTAGACACTTGAATTGTTTCCACCTTCTGGCTACTGTAAGGAGTGCTGCTATGAACATTCATATACAAGTTTTGGTTTGAAAACCTGCTTTCAATTATTTGGAGTATATATCTAGGAATGGGGTTGCTGTAAATGTACTTTTAAATCCTTCTCTGCTACAGTTTCACACCAGAGTTTACAAAGCAACTTTTCTATCTCATAAGGATATCATAAATTTGCAACTACCAGCTAATCGAAAAGAAATCATACAGCAATTAAGAAACACTGCCTTAGAGAAGAAGAAAAATCATATGACATCCTTTATGTGCAGAACCTAAAAAGAAATTATACAAATGAACTTATTTACAAGACAGAAACCAACTCACAAACTTAAAGAAGGAACTTAAGATTGCCAGTGGGTACCAATGAGGGGAAGAGATAGTTAGGGAGTTTGGGGTGGACATGTACACCCTGCTGTGTTTACATGGATCACCAGCAAGGACCTACCATAAGCTCAGTGTCATGTGGCAGCCTGGATGGGAGGGGAGTTTGGGGAAGAATGGATACATGTCTGTGGAAGGCTGAGTCCCTTCACTGTCCTTCACTGTCTGAAACCATCACAACATTGTTAATCGACTATACTCCAGTATAAAATAAAAAGTTAAAAAAAAAAACAAAGTCACACACACACACACACAAGAAACCTTGTCTCATGAGTGGCAACAGCTACAGAAGCTTTCTCACGTCCAGTGGAAACCAAAAGACGCCAGTGAAGATGTCCCAGGAAGTGTTTCAGCTGAGCTGGGCAAAGAGTCACTTATGGAAACTAGAAAATACAGGTTCTTGAGTCCAGCCGCAGGCTGGCATTCCCGAGGTCAGACACAGGGATGCGTATTTGCTCAGTCCTCCGATGTATCGGATGCACACCTCTGGTTGAGCACTCAAGGAATTAGAAGCAGTTTAATCTAGGTCACTAGTGGACCATCAACCAAGACCAAGGTGTGCCTGCAGCTCAAGCGTGACACTGAGTGGGGAGTGCCCCCTCACGCTGAATGTGAACGCGTCCATCGCTCGGTCGTGTCCGACTCCGTGTGACCCCAGGGACTGTAGCCGCCAGGCTCCTCTGTCCATGGGATTCTCCAGGCGAGGACACTGGAGTGGGGTGCCATTTCCTTCTTCAGGGGGTCTTTCCAAGTTAGGGATCAAACTCAGGTCTCCTGCATTGTAGATGGATACTTCACCGTGTGAGCTCCCAGGGAAGCCCGTGTTAACACTGACCAGTGAGTTAAAGCTGAAAGTGTCCAGGGCTAGCTTCAGTCCTCGCAGGCTTCCTTTAGAAGTCTCTTCACTGGGTTTCTCAGGAACAAAAAAGAAGAAACCACTCTTCCTTCCTAACGTATTTCTGGCCAGAATCCTACCTCAAAGGATTTTTATAAGTTAAAATACATTGATTTGAAAATCATAAACCTTACACAATAATAGAAAATATTCTCTAACTCTGAAAAATAATGTTAGTGTAAGCAACAGATTCCTACAGTGCAGTCCATGTACACACATCTTTTAATGAGGAAGAGCCATTCATTTCCTTAATGAAATATGTATTTTTTGAGAGTCTATATTTAAGAATTTTGAAAGATTGGCTAAGTGAGCTTTTAAAACAATTACAAGAACACTTGCCAGTACTCTTATGCTTTCAAATCTTTTAAGCTGTTCATGCTGACCAGTTGGGAAGTTTTATGGAATGTGGGGTGGAGGTCAATTTGAGAGAAAAGACATGTGGCAACAATTTTTATCCATATTTTTGCAGGATTTTTTTTCCCTTAAAGAGCTGTGTTGATCAAAAAATGTTTTCTTTGAACTTCTGAGGGCACCGATAAATCATAACAACACATAAATAAATATCAAAGACCAAGTGAGTTTTTGGTGATGTGTGTGTGTGTGTGTGTGTGTGAAGTCACCCATCTTGTCTTATCTCCAATAATTCTGGGCCTCCCAGGTGTCACTAGTGGTAAAGAACCTGCCTGCCGACACAGAAGACTTAAGAGACACGGGTTCAATCCCTGGGCCGGGAAGATCCCCTGGAAGAGGAAATGGCAACCCACTCTCCGGGCCACGGTCCGTGGGATCGCAAAGAGTCAGACACGACTGAGCAGACTTGGCCCTGTAATCCTAGGAGAGCCTATGGCTGAGCCCCCTGGACCTGTGAGTCGTGTGTCCACATCCTAATGTTCTGGAGACGCCAAAATGAAGACGCGGCCTCACTTCCCATGACGGGAGCGACTTAGCCTCGCCCAACTGAACACTCACAGCACTTAAAGGATTCCTGAGGGACTTCCCTGCGGGTCCAGGGTGTTAAGACTCCAGGCTTACACTATAGAGGGCGTGGGTTCAGTTTCTGGGCAGGGAATTTAAGATTCCACATGCCACGTGGTGCGGACAGAAAAATGAAAAGCCATGTAAAGGACGCATGATAACGGGCAGACCGCAGCACGGACGACAAAACGCCAACGCTCGGTGACTCTGGCTCTGAAGGGCACGCTGTGGAGGTGTCATTATGAGCCTCCCAGACAGGAGAGTGAAAGGTTTAAAAGGAAGGCAAGAGAACTCAAGCCCACAGGTGAGTCAAGCTGCTGATCAGCCAGTGTATTTAACTAGCTTTTCTATTTCTGGGTTTTGTGGTCAATATAGTTGAACAGCTAGGTACTCCTAGGATCTGATGTGCTTTGCCCTGTCTAGGGTGCGGTGTGAACCTTCAGCATACAACCACACTGGCATCGGGAGGGCCTAGTGCAAACTGCCATACAGGGTGCACCTCTTATGGTTTAACAGAGCGTGACCGAGAAGCGAGTGAAAAGATGTCCGTCATCAGCCGTCAGGGAAATGTAAATCGGAACCGCAGTGAGACGGCACCGCACGCCCACTTAGGATGGCTAGCACTGAAAAGAAATGATAAACAAGTGCTGTCGAGGACGTGGAGAAACTGGAACACTCGTCACTTGGGGTGAGAATGTAAAATGGCGCAGTCGATCTGGAAAACAGTTTGGCAATTCCTCCAGAGGTCAAATGTAGAGTTACCATGGGATCTAGCAACATCAATCCTAGGTATGTACCCCAGAAAAACAAACACAAATATCCACATAAGAACCCGCATGAGGATGTTCACAGCAGCATTGTTCATAAGAGCTGACAGGCCGACACACTCCAGTGTCCTAGGGACTGGCGGCTGAACAGACAGAGGTGCCCTATCCTGTACTGGAACATCATCCACCGTGGAGAGGACAGGACGGGTAGGCCGTGAAAACATCACGCTGGGCGAGCCAGGCACAAAAAGACCACGTACTGGGGGAAGAGCAGAGTGAGGCGGCCTAGTAACAGGCATGGAGGTTTTTGTGGGGTGATGAGAAAGTTCTGAATGGAAATATAAATGATGGCTGAACAATTTTGTGACTACTAATCTCCAATGACTTTAAACTGGTGAATGAATGGGTATCGACATGCTTCGCTGATAGAATTTAAAATGCATAACGTCTATATTACCTAATATGTGATGATACATCATATATCATTTATAATATGAAAGAGGGAGAAGGTCCTTGAAGCGCCTTCAGGCCTGAACCAAGTCGGCAATCACACTTACCATTCGCAGGTTTTGGGTTGTTCTCGTTTCAACCGCTCTGAGGAGCTCTCTGAACCTCCCGACTCCTCTTGTCAGATTCCTGTGGGCACACAGAATTTGACAGGGCTTCCATCTGGCGTCTGTTAATATTAAATATTTTATACACACGTTCCACTGCATTTTGTCTACATAAAAGCTGTCGGCGAGATGGTAAGCGAACCATTGCTCTGCACGTGTCTGTCCATCTTTGCTCAAGTCTGAAAAATCTGACTTAAGATTGATGGGCTTTGGTGCTTCCACAGTCAGTTTTTCAAGCAAAGAAATGCTAGAAAGCCAGATCTGAGGCAAAAATTTTAAAAGGCAAGATATCTTTCACGAGTCTATCTTCCACCCCCCAGTAGCTCAGCCTACTTCGTTAACTGGTGCTAAACTCTTTTCATCCCAGAATGGGTGGCATAAAGGTACAGGAACGTGTGTAATGCAGGAAAGGCTTCTTGTGACCTGCCTCCTTTGTGGGTAAGACAAAGGACAGAGGTATGAAAATGACGGGCTCCATCAGGCAAGCACTCTGTGTCTTCGAGAACACACACCACTGCCCAGTAAAGCCCCCTGCCCGCCCCCAGCCTAACCCCAACCCTAAGCAAGCAGGCAGAGGGTCACAGCCCCTCCCGAGCGGGTGGGAGCCCCTGGGATGAGGTCAGCGCATCTCACACACGGCCATGCACCTCGCCGTGTGGGTAGCATGTTTCGTGAAGGGGCAAATCAGGCCTGGCTTCCCCCTGATCCACACGCCCAGACCCCACGTGTCTGTCCCCTCTCTGAGGCTGTGCCCGCCCGGCCGGCTGGGATCACTTCCCCGCAGGTCCCTTCACATCGAGCGCCGCCACCTCCTATGACATAACCCGGTGATATTTATAACCTGCTCATTAGAACACATCTCGTCTTTCCAAAAAGCCACCAAGCAGGTCAGCCGGTGCCGGCCGCGGCAGAGTCCAGGTATTCGGCTCTCTCCTCAGATGACACTTTAAATCGCACAAAGGGATGAAAGCAAACTACACGTGGGTTCTGTATGCTCTGAGAACTCACAGGGCCATTAATTCGTGTCTTATATCAACGTGACATCCCAGGGCTCTCATTCACAAGAACAGCCCCAGATCTCGAAGATAATGGTTTATTGGCGCCAGGACATAAACACTCCCATAGTCCTCTCACCCACACATATCAGATGATATCAGATCAGAGGCTTTACGGTGGCATAAAAAGAAAAGCTTGTGCTCAGGACTCCAGGCAGCGCTAAAGGAGACATGAATAAAAATGAGGTAATAGGCCCTGGGACATGCAATCTATGTTGCTTTCCCCTTCATTTGCTTTTATGGGATCTGTGTTCACAGGCAACAGAGTACATTCGCTTTGGACTGAAGCTCCGTTCTCTTAAGTAACGCGGCGGGCGGGGGGTGGGGAGAAGAACCAGCTACAGCTGAGAAAGGGATGGGCGGGACAGAGCAGTGTCGTTTTAGTCCAGAATCCCAGAGTAAACTCCTAGTGTGTACAAAAAGAGGCTTCCCTAGTGGCCCAGGAGGAAGGAGTCCACCTGCTATGCAGGAGCGGCGGGGTCAATCCCTGGGTGGGGAAGAGCCCCTGGAGAAGGAAAGATCAACCCACCTCAGTACTCTCGCCTGGGAAATCCCAGGACAGAGGAGCCTGGCGGGCTACAGTCCACGGGGTTACCAGAGTCTGACATGACTGAGCGCACACAGCTCACGTGTGTTTACATGCACACGGAAACAAACCATGGTGTTTTAAACTGTGAGTAAAGGTGGCGCTGAGACAATGTCACCGGAGACCCAGGTTTACACGGCTGTTTTTGCAGGGGGGGAGCTAGGCGTTGAGTAGGCAGTATTCAATCCAAACGCTCTAACTCAGGGGGAAGACACCAGGTGGGAGCTGGCCCTTCGGAACGTCTCCCAGGCCCTGCTCGCAGAGGGAGATACTTGTCAGGTTACAGAAACACAGAATTTTCTAGCTAGAAAAGATCCTGACATGACCTAGTCCACCTTGACACAAAAGAGAAGCGCCTCGCCCTGAGTCACACGGCAGTCAGAGGGCCGGCTGGGAGCTTTCTGCCAAAGCTCTCACCTTCCTGACAAAGGAAAGGCGCGCTCAGACCGCAGGACGGCGCTTGCAGGAGGAACAAATCAGCAGGGACATTAGAAAGGCCTGTTTTCTTAGAGAACCAACCTCTGGTTGCCGGGAGGAAGGACGGGGGAAGGGATGGCTGGGGAGCTGGGGAAGGACACGCACGCGGCTGTATGTAAATGGATCACCAACAAGGCCTGCTTGTGAGCGCGGGGAGCTGTGCTCCAGGCTCCTCGGCAGCCTGGGCGGGAGGGGGCGTTGGGGGGAATGGATACCCGCAGACGTGCGGCTGGGTCCCTTCGCGGTCCGCCCGAAACCATCACGACGTTGTTAATCTGCTACACCCCAATACAAAATAAAAACTTTACAATAAAATACTCGGGGAAAAAAAGAAAAGAAGGTCTGTTTTACATGATTAATATGCAAATTCAAATGTACATAATACAAATCTAACGGTTCCAGTGATCTCAGCGAATGAACTACTCCTAGAAACTGGTTTAAAAACGAAGGAAAACCCGCAGGCGCGGGAGAAGCAGCCTGGTGTCCGGGGCGAGGCTCGCCGCCCGGGCTGAGGGCCGGGGGTGCAGAGCCGCCGTGCGGAGACCGGGCGGTCCTCCCGCGCAGGGCCGGCGCCCCCCGGCGGCCGCGGCAGGAAGTCCCCGTCACCGGGGACAGCGGCCCCCCGGGCTGGCCAGACCGGCAGCCCCGCCGGGGGCTCCCCGAGCACCACCCTGCCTCTGAGCAAATCCGCGCTCTTCTCAAACTGTCTTTTTTTTCTGGGAAGAGCTTTGGCTGCAGAGTCAAGCGCTTCCAGAAGCCGGAGAGAACTGTGCTCATCAACAGAGGGTCCGCAGTGACCGCAGCGCGGGGACCAGCGCAGGGCTGGCAGCCGCAGGAAGGGGCTGGAGGGGGCAGATCACACATCTCGAACATCAGAAAAGGAACAAAGTGTCCTAAATGCAGAGACATCCAACCACCAGCAGCTCTTATACCACTCCCAGGTTTCTATAGTCACATAATTTTATTCAAGCAGTCACTTCCACGGTTGCCATGACAGCAGAAAAAAAATTTTTTTAATATAATCATGATAGAAAGAAACAGAAAAAGATTAACTTGCAAGAACTACATTCTAGAGGCTATGAAATACCCCCAATTTGAGGGAAATAAGTAAAAACTACAGGGTTGCTTTCATGTCTCTAAACTATTAGTTTATTCTGAGAGTGTTGACACCCGTGAAACAGCTAGAATGAACTACTGCTTAGAAACTCCACTTCAGAAGGAAGAGAAAGAGAGCCAAGGACTCTCCCAGGTTTGAGGGTTTCCATAGACCCTTGACATGAGGTTATTTATTCCGTTTCAACACCCCTGACTGAGGGAGTGCAATGATGTCAGAATTCATTATGGAAAACGAGTCTCAAAAAAACACTCTCGCCAGCATTCGAGCAGCGGGCACTGGCGAGCGGTCAGAACTCAGGGTTCACCTCCTGCATCTCGCTTCTTGCGCTGGGGGAGCTTGCCTCCGCGGGGGACGGCTCCCAGCAGCTCAGCCGTCACCAAGGAGAAAGGGCCCGCGAGTCCCTGGAGCACCAGCCCGACAGGAGGGCGAAAGCCGCCCACGTCGCCGGGGCCCCAGCCCTGCTTTGCGGGGGCCCCAGCTGCGGGGAGAGCTCCCCGTCCTCAGCCGTGCCCGGGGCAAACCCAGGCGGGGGAAGGCCCACCCGCGGCCCCAGGTCTCAGTGCCCTGAGGTTGGGGCAGGAGCAGGACCCCCTGAGGACGACAGGGGAGGGGGGTGAGGGTGGTTAGGCCTTGACTGGCCAGCACCAGCCCCTTCTTGACCTCCTGGGCCCTGAAATCAGCATTTCTGACGGCTGGTCTCTGAAATCTACGTTCTCACGTACAAATTTACAGCAGCGTCTGTTCATGTCCCGTTCTGCTGTGACTCCGAACCACACACTCAGCTCTTTAATACTGTCACCTGTCTCTATGCTATCAAACCAAGGGGGAGACATGCAGGAAGGAAGCCAGAGCTCCAGAAGCAAACTCCAAATGGAAAACCAAGTCTCAGAGCAGCTCGGAGACCAGAGAATCATTTCACCTCGTGATGGACAGCGACCTCAACAACAAGCTCAATATATTATTTTACATTACATTCATTTACATTTTCACATACACTTCTTGGGAGCCAGGTGGGAAAATACAATCCCTCCTCTTCCAATTTGTCCTTCCAAATAATCTTCTAGCCTCAGAGTTTGGCCCAGGTCACCAGTGCACTTAAATTCAATATCAACTGTCATTGTCATGCAAACTCATAGTTCTGCTGTGAATAAAATACTTTCCATACAAGATGTCAAATTTCTAGGTCATAAGGGAAAAGTTACTTGTTAGCATAGGTTCAATATTTTTTCTCCTTGTCTATGGTTGAAAACTTTAAAGATCAATTTTAGAACAAGTCAACACAGTAGATCTCTTAAAGCTAAGAAATCGTTTGGCTTTTTCCACGTTATTTTTTACCAACTGGCGTTTCTGAACCTAAATGATAAGTTATTTCATAATTACTGAGCACCAAACTTGGGCAGGGCTTCCCCAGAGGCTCAGACGGTAAAGAATCCGCCTGCAATACAGAAGACTTGTGTTTGACCCCTGGGTCGGGAAGATACCCTGGAGGAGGGCATGGCAACCCACTCCAGTATTCTTGTCTGGAGAATCCCATGGACTACAGTCCATGGGGTCGCAGAGTCGGACACGATTGAGCGACTAAGAAGAGAACATACTTGGGCAAACTCTGGGAGATGGTGAGGGACAGGGAGGCCTGGCGTGCTGCAGCCCACGGGTTGTGAAGAGCCAAACCTCCTTATACGGCAGTTCCAGGCTCATCCCCGAGGGTACGTGGTGAGCGAGGGAAAGCACCAGGAACCAGGGCTGTCTTCACATCCCCGACGAGAACGTAAGCACCTTGAGGACCCAGGTCTTTGTCCCTCCAACAGAGCCAGCATCCAGAAAGTGCTCAATAACTACGTACTGAATGAGTGAAATTCAGAGCTGCCAGGAGCTGAGTGAACCAAGGCCCTGAGGGCACGCGTTTTCTCCGTTCCTTGCCCTCTCCTTTCTCACTGCACACAGATCAGCAGGCAGCTCAGCAAGCGTTACAGTAAACGGAATCCGCCTCTTGCTGGGTCTGCAGCGTGGATGCTGGAGGAGCAGTGACACAGCGGGCAACGCGCCCGGCGTGCCCCGCCTGGCAGCCTCGAGAGGGCTGCGTGCATAAAAAGGAGTTTGAGGCTTTAAAACAAAAAGTCTTTCAGAGAAACTTTGCTGCCCAGGTGCCTTTCCACGAACCCCCGCTCTCTGACCGAAGACTCCCTAAGTCATCCTTCAAGACCCGGTCAGAGGCTGCCTTGGAGACCCTTTCCTGCGCTTCCGGGGAAGACAGCACCGCCTCCTGCTGCTGTCCGCAGGGCGCACGTGTTTTGAGCACAACATTCAACACACTGATTTTCACTTGTATCTGTGTCTGCGGCCACCGTGAGGGCACAGGCCCACTGTGTACCCACCTTTCCTTGCCCCAACGGCCTCACAGAGCTGACCAGTTACCCAGAGGCCCTTAGTAAGCTGTGCATCCCCCGGAGAAAGACACAGACGACAGTGATTTCACATTCGTGACTACACACTAGGAGACGCACCTCACCATGTCTGCACACTGTCATCACTTAGAACTCTAGAAAAACAGAAATGCATCTGGGCTTCCCTGGCGGCTCAGATGGTAAAGAGTCTGCCTGCAATGCGGGAGACCTGGCCTCGATCCCTGGGTAGGAAAGATCCCCTGGAGGAGGAAATGGCAACCCACTCCAGTATTCTGGCTTGGATACTCCCATGGACAGAGGAGCCTGGTGGGCTACAGTCCACGGGGTCACAGAGAGTCAGACACGACTGAGGGACTAACACAAAACACAGTGCATCTCCAGGTCAGTTTCTCTTTGTTCTCAGGTTTGGAAATGCTTCCCCTTCATTTATATGACGTTAGTATTGTCTGCATGGAAAAAGTCTGGAATCGAAACCAGATCTCCCGACCTGGAAAGTGGGAGAAGAAAAAGACATCCTTCACACTCCAGAAGGCCACGTCTGGCCTGCTGTCAGGGAGCTGTTTTTCCCAGAACGGATTCCAGCTTCTCCCTCTGCACGCCCTTCACCTCAGATCCACTAACAGGCGTCCGTGAGGACAGATGGCTCACGGCAGTCGGGGGCCAGGGACCAAACCCACAACCTTGGCCTCGTTAGCAGAGGACTCTCTCTGATCCTGGGGCGAGCTGGCTGTCGCCTGGATACGGCGGAGGGCGTGAGAGCCGCACGCCGGGCGTCAGCGGCAGGGTGAAGCCTCGAAAGTCTCTCTGCAAACCTAACGAGGATTGTAGGAGGCTTAGCAATGAGGGCTTCCTCGTGACAAACGCGGAGCCAACCAGGCGCCCTGCTCAGCCAGCCTGGCGGCCTCGCTGCGGGGAGCAGGTGCCCGTCAGGCAGGACAGGCGCGCGAGGCCTGGGGGCCCTGCTGAGCCCGCCCGCCTCGCGCGCCCGCGGCGGGTGATAACTGGACGCCCTGCCTCTGTGTGTGCCGTCATCCAGACGCCAGGCTTCTCTGACTGCAACCCCACGGACCGCAGCACGCCAGGCCTCCCTGTCCATCACCAGCTCCCAGAGTTCACTCAAACTCATGTCCATTGAGTCGGTGGTGCCATCCAGCCATCTCATCCTCTGTCGTCCCCTTCTCCTCCTGACCCCAATCCCTCCCAGCATCAGGGTCTTTTCCAATGAGTCAACTCTTCGCATGAGGTGGCCAAAGAATTGGAGTTTCAGCTTCAGCATCAGTCCTTCCAATGAACACCCAGGACTTATCTCTTTCAGGATGGACTGGTTGGATCTCCTTGCAGTCCAAGGAACTCTCAAGAGTCTTCTGCAACACCACAGTTCAAAAGCATCAGTTCCTCAGTGCTCAGCTTTCTTTATAGTCCAACTCTCACATCCATACATGACTACTGGAAAAACCATAGCCTTGACTAGACAGACTTTTGTCGGCAAAGTGATGTCTCTGCTTTTTAATATGCTGTCTAGACAGCCAGATAAACTGCCACAGGGGCTTGAATGGAAGGACAACATACCCTCCTACTGGCTCCCCCCTCATCCTGACTCCCAGGCTCTGGGGAGACACGGGATATAGAAAGGCCTGCCTTCTCCCATCCTCCTTCCTTTTAACCTTTGGAAATGAGTCAAAGGATGTCCATCCTCATTCAGAAAACAACAGCGAGCGTCCACTGGGCACCAGAGGAGGATGCGGGGATATGGCGCTGGGGCAGCCAACGAGCGTGCATCCCCCTGAGCCTGGATCCTTTTTGTTTTTAATTTTTATTTACTTATTTTTGGCTGCACTGGTCTTCACTATTCCTGCTCAGGCTTCTCTAGTGGCGGCAAGTGCTGGCTGCTCTCTAGTTGCAGCGTGCAGCCTTCTAATTGCAGTGGCTTCTCTTCTTGCAGAACACGGGCCCCAGAGTACAGGCTCAGTATTGTGGCTCACAGGCTTAGCTGCTCTGCGGCAGGTGGGATCTTCTCAAACCAGGGATCGAACCCATGTCTCTGCATTGGTGGGCAGATTCTTAACCACTGGACCACCAGGGAAGTCTCTGAACTTGGAACTTAATGAGGCTCAGTTTGACCTAAGAGGCCTCTTGGTACCTAATGCAGAGCTGGACTCAATCTCATGGCACTTTTAACAAGCCAAAGCTCACCTAACATATGAGGCTTGCTCTTCAAAGTATTCACCTGAAAATCAGGTCTCATCTACATTCTCAAACAGCATAGAACACATAATCTGGAGCCAGACCATCTGGGCTCAGACACGAGCTCAGTCACTTAACTAGTTATTGACTGTGGGCAAGTGCTGTGCCTTGGTTTCCTCATCTGTAAAATGGGGAGAACAAATGCACTCACCTCATAGACTGGCTGTAGGAATTCAGTGAGTTAATACATGGAGTAAGAGCTTTTTAAGTGTTCACAATTATTATTACTATTACCCTCAAAGCTGTGCCATTGCTCAAAACAGTTTTGAAATTCTGGAATCTACCTTCAAGTTGACATATAGACACACAAGTCTGTTTTACTTCTTTGAAGTCATTTAATATTGAAGAAGAAAAAAGATATTCCCAATTTGATGGATTCATTCACTGTGCTATTTACTGAAAGCCTAAGAAAAGCTGTGACCAACCTAAATAGTATATTAAAAAGCAGAGACATTTTGCCAACAAAGGTCCATCTATTCAAAGCTATGATTTTTCCAGTAGCCATGTGTGGGTGTGAGAGTTGGACTATAAAGAAAGTTGAGCGCCAAAGAATTGATGCTTTTGAACTGTGATGTTGGAGAAGACTCTTGAGAGTCCCTTGGACTGCGAGGAGATCCAACCAGTCCATCCTAAAGGAAATCGGTCCTGAATATTAGGTGGAAGGACTGATGCTGAAGCTGAAACTCCAATTCTTTGGCCACCTGATGCAAAGAACTGACCATTGGAAAAGACCCTGATGCTGGGAGGGATTGGGGGCAGGAGGAGAAGGGGACGACAGAGGATGAGATGGTTGGATGGCATCACCGACACAATGGACATGAGTTTGAGCAAGCTCTGGGAGACAGTGATGGACAGGGAGGCCTGGCGTGCTGCAGTTCATGGGGTCTCAAAGAGTCGGACGCAACTGAGCAACTGAACTGAACTGAACGATGCTCACAATGATGAGACAACAACTGATGTCAGGTGGGAAAAAGCTCTCTCCTGGGGCCTTGTGGTCACTCTAGCAGCAAAGAATGGTGGCTAGGGGTGCTGGTGTCCATGGGGGAGCAGCAGTCTCCACTGAGAGACTTTTCTCAGTGGTAAGGAATTTGCCTGCCAGTGTAGGAGAGGCAAGCTCAATCCCTGGGTCATGAAGATTTCTTGGGGAAGGAAACAGCAACCCACTCCAGTATTCTTGCCTGGGAAATCCCATGCACAGAGGAAACTGGCGGGCTACAGTCCACGGGGTTGCAAAGGAGTCGGACACAACTCGGCCACTAAAAGAACAAGAACAACAACAGAATCACAGGAGCCAGGTGAAACTCAGAGCTGTGAGCCTGGGTGGCTGAGCCACTAGAGGCAGTTCAGTGGCAGACTCGTGGTTTAGGCAGTTGAGCCACTAACGTGCTAGGAGAAGCTGATACCAAGCTGACAAGAGAACAGTTGGGCACCAACCTCACTCGCTTCCGTGGAGGCACTGTCTGTTCCAGACCAGCCCGGGCGGGAAGACATGCACACGGAGCCCAAGAAGAGGAGAGACGCAGGCCGGGCTCCAAGAAGGGACGTGTTTCATTACGAAACCCTGAGACGAACCCGGGGCATCTAACATCCATTAAAAAACGTTAATAATAGAGTAGAGGGAAGACCGTTTAGGAGGCAGGGCTGGTCTGCTAACAATGACTTCAAACATTCGTGGCGTCTAAGCCGCAGTCACCCAGTTGGACCATCCTGACCATGCAGTCCCCCGGGCTGGGGGACAGGGGGCAGACAGGACACCGAGGCGAGGGTCCTCCCGGGTGGACCGCACCTGGGCCGCGAGGGGGGCAGAGGGCAGCGTCCACTCCCGTTCTAACACTGGACACAGGAGAAACGCATTTCCAAAACCGCCTCTTGGGACAACGCTGCAAAAGATATGACAAGTGAGGAGAAGGACTTAAATCTTCAGGAGTCACGGGTCCAAATGCCTCTAGGAGCCAAGCAGGCAGCAGCAGGGGGTGAGCTGAGCCGGGAGGGGGCCTCCGGTCTGGGGGAGGCGCTCGGCCCTGTGGGAGGGGGGGCACATTCACATCTGGCAGACCCCCTGGGAGGGGAGGGACCCGTTCACACCCCGGCAGAACCCCTGGGAGGGGAGGGGGAGCTGGGCCAGGGGCGGCACATGAAGTGAAGTCGCTCAGTGATGGCCAACTCCGTAACCCCGTGGGCTGCAGCCTGCCAGGCTCTTCTGTCCATGGGGTCCTCCAGGCAGGAAGACTGGAGTAGGTTGCAATTCCTCCTTCCGGGGATCTTCCCCACCCAGGGATCGAACCCAAGTCTCTTTGGCTCCTGCATTGGCAGGCAGGTTCTTCACCACTGAGCCACCCGGGACCCAGCCCATGACATACTGTGGTCAAACATTTTTTCTCAGCGGACAAGTATTTGGCATGTTCTGTAGTTTTACCCAGGAGGAAACAAAGGCTCGGAGATGTTAAGTAAGGTGCCCGCGGTTATCATGCAGCCCACATACAGGAGAGCTGGTATTTGAACCCGGGCCCAGCCTGACTCCGGTGCCCAGAAAAGCTGACGGGCCCTGTCAGGCAGGAGCCTGCACGCAGCCTGGAAACGGCCTAACTCCCGGGTCACAGAGGCGACACGCGGGGCAGGAGAGAAACGGGAGGAGGCCGGCGGCCGGACCCCGGCTCGGAGGGCGGCCGTGAGTGCGGGCGACTCGGGGCGCCTCTCTGCTGCCTGGGCCAGCCTTCAGAACCCCGAGGCGGGCCGGGTGGACTCAGAGACTAAGGTTCTCAAAACGACGGTCACACAGAAACCAGTCCGTCCACAAGCGTCCCGTCCGCAGCTCTGCTGTCGTCACAGGCCTCGCGAATGTGGCCCTTCCTGGGGAGCGGCCCAGCCGGCAGGCGGACGGGCGCTCAGCGGACCCTGCAGCGTCTACGGGAAAGCGCTGTGCAAAGCAGCCAGTGGGGCGCTCGGCGCCTGCGGGGAGAGCACGGAATTCGCTCCGTCGGCTAAGCTATCCACAAGCCCCTCCAAGCCATTCAGAAGAGCAGACATATACTCGTGGATCTCAACAAGATCGTTACAAACGAGTCCTCTCGCTCACCAGGAAAGCCGCCCTGAGACTCTGCGCTGCCTCGGAACAGAAAGCGGGTCCGGGGTAAGGCTCGCGGCCCGCCTGCCCCACGGAGCGCTTCTGCGGGCGTCGGAGCGCTTCTGCGGGCCTCGGAGCGCTCCTGCGGGCATCTCAGTGCTTCTGCGGGCCTCGGAGCGCTTCTGCCAGCATCTCAGTGCAGCGCCGCTGCTCGGAGAACATGCGCCGCCACCGCCTTCTTCGAGGTGACGCGAGCCGGTCCCACGCGGCCCTCAGCCCACTGCTCCGATGGTTCTCCCACCAACTTAGCGAGCAGCCAGGACCTCTTATCCCCAACTGACAGAGGCAGAATCTGAGTCCCAGAGAGGGAGTGGGCGAGGCCCGCCCGACAGCGCCGGGCCAGCAGCGGAGCCAGGACCCGATCCCCGGCGCAGGGACCGCTCCCCCACCGCGGTTGGCTTCCTTCTCTCCCATCTTTTATTGACCCCCCCCATCCCAACTATTTAACTCCTGTTCTATAAAATACGGGCCTCCCAGGGGGTGCAGTGGTAAAGAATCCGCCTGCCAATGCAAGAGATAAAAGAGATGCGAGTTCGATCACTGGGTGGGGAAGATCCCCTGGAATAGGAAACTCCAGGGGAGTGGGCATCCCACTCCAGTATTCATGCCTGGCACGGACAGAGGGGGTCACAAAAAGTTGGACCTGACTAGCACGCATGCACACATATAAAATATAGATACAGAAAGCCAGATAAAACAAATATATCACTTATGGAATTATTACAAGGTAGAAACCCTTGTGACTATCACCCAAGTTTTATTTTTTAGTTTTTTTAAAAAGGACTCTTGGCATTCAATCCATCCCAATGAACAAGCCCTTCTCTCCATCCAAGGGAGGTACTGGGTTTCCCTTGTGGCTCAGCTGGTAAAGAATCCACCCGCAATGCTGGAGACCTGGGTTCAGTTCCTGGGTTGGGAAGAGCCCCTGGAGAAGGGAAAGGCTACCCACTCCAGTATTCTGGCCTGGAGAATTCTAGGGACTGTGTAATCCATGGGGTCGCAAAGAGTTGGACACGACTGACGACTTTCACTTTCCATCCAAGGTAAATGTGCCCTTGACTCTCACACTCATCGCTTCACTCCACTTCGTTACAGCTTAATCACACAAGCACATATCCTTCAAGAGAGTTTAATCATGCCTGCTTGTTTTTCCTGATGAGTCTTTAAAATCTCTCTTAATCTACACATTCTCCTTCTATCTCTTTCCTTCCATTACAATTTACCGGTAAAAGAATCTGAGCGGTCTGACTCGAGAGTTTCCCATTGGCTGGAAAACCACACAGTCATGCAGATCACCATAGTCCCCCTTTCCCTGTATTTCTTGCATCTCGGGGTTGGATTTCAAACCTTAACCCGTTCAGGTTCCATCCCTTTGCGAGAATTTGCTGGTGGCGTGTTCTCTGTCAGGAGGCATGTGGGGTCTGGCTGTGGCTCTTTGTTGATGTTAGCAGCCCTTGACACTTGATGGATAGAGATATTTATTCACTGGAGTTACAAGATGGTGACATTGTACTTCTGTCACCACATTTTCATTTACTAGCTGGAGTAATTTTATAGGGAGGTATTTCCTTTCATCTAATATTTGGTTTTCCATTTCACATAGTAAAGGTAGGAAAAATGTCCGATTCTTTCTTTTTGTCTACTTTGTTGGATACTGAATTAGAACTCACAAATTTAAACACATCTGATGGGACTGCTGCAATTCTTATCCTTTCTGAAATTCAAATTGCCCCATATACAGCCAGAACTCCATGTTAGAAAACATGGCCCGAGAAATCTTTCATCGTTCTCTTGCTGACTGAAATGCAGAGATTTTACAAGCTTGTCTTATTTATTTCCTACCCAGAAATGAATGAGGTTTCTTTCATTGGAAAATGATACTTCAGGCTCACACTTAAGGCACTAGGGATGGTCACTGCTACTGGGCCAGGCACTGAGTCGGACCTCCTCCCCTCTCCTTCTCCCTCTGAAGGACTTACTTCAAGGGCTGTCCCTCTCTCTCTCGGCCTCTTCCGCTCGCTGTCTCACACACAAGCATATGTGTGTATTTACACACATGCACACACAGTCATTCAAGTCAGTCATTCACATTTAGGATTATACTTTATATATTATATATACTTTATATACATTATTATTATATGTATACCTTATTTACATATTAATATACTTCATGTATATCCTACAGATTCTTTACCAGCTGAGCCACCAAGGAAACCCAGGATTACACTACAGTTAACCCACGCTGGAGAGGGTGTGGAGAGAAGGGAGCCCTCCTACACTGTTGGTGGGAACGTGAGGTGGTGTGGCCACTATGGAGACCAGTGTGAAGGCTCCTCAGAAAACTAAAACTGGAATTATCATACGATCCAGAAGTCATGTTCCTGGGCGTATACCCGGACAAGACCATAATTCAAACAGATCCATGCATCCCTATGCTCACAGCAGCGCCGTTCACAACAGCCGAGTCACAGAGACACCCCGAAGATCCCTCACCAGATGGACAGATACAGACGCCGCGGTGCCTGCTGGGCAGACACCCGAGAAAACCAGAGCTGAAGGGACGTGCCCCAGTGTTCACTGGAGCGCTGTTTATAGCAGCCGGGACACGGACGCGACCCAGATGTCCATCCGCAGACGATGGACACAGAAGTTGTGGTACATATATACAATGGAGTATTACTCAGCTATCAAAAAGAATGCATTGAAGCCAAGTCAGTCCTAATGAGGTGGATGAAGCTAGAGCCTATTAGACATGAATGAAGAAAGAAGTGTTAGAATGAAGTCAGTCAGAAAGAGACAAATACTACATATTAACACGTGCATATGGAATCTAGAAAGATGGTACTGATGAGCCTGTTTTCAGGGCAGCAGTGGAGATGCAGAGAACAAACCTGTGGACACCGTGGTGGGGGGGACACATTGAGAAAACAGTGTAAAAACAGATACATCACCACGTGTAACACAGAGCCAGCGGGGATTGCCGGGTAACACAGGGAGCTCAACCCAATGCTCGTGACAGCCTCGAGCGGTGGGATGGGAGAGAGAAGGGAGCGAGGTTTAGGAGGGAACGGTCACAGGTGCACCTGTGGCTGATTCACACTGATTTACGGCAGAATCCAACACAATATTGTAAATCAATTATCCTCCCCCCAAAAAAGTGGTACATATGTAAAACGGAATACTACTCAGCCATAAAAAACAATGCAATAATGCCAATTGCGGCAACATGGATGCAACTAAAGGTTAGTGTACTAGGTGAAGTAAGTCAGAAAGAGAAAGACAAATACTGGATGATGTCATTTATATGTGGAATCTAAAATGTGGTACACATGAACCCATCTACAAAACACTCACAGACAGAACAGACGTGCCGCTGCCAGGGGAGAGGAGGGTGGCAGGACGGGAGGTATGGGATTTGCAGGGACACGTTATGTGTCGTATGGATACACCACAGGGTCCTGCACGGAACTATACTCAATGTCCCGTGATAAACCACGATGGGAGAGGGTGTTTTAAAAAGAATGTCTATATGTGTTCAGTGAGTCACTTTGCTCTACAGCAAATTCAGGACTAGAGTTTTCCCTTGATTTCTTCTATCTTAAATGCATTCTGTCTTTCTCTCATACCAAGACTCCTGATTCCAAAGGACATAGGGGAAAAAAGAAATAGAATATTCCATAAATATTAATCTGCCCTATTTTATGTTGTACAAAATGTCTCACGGTATCAATACTAATAATACCACCATCATTATGATTACAGAAAAGCTAAAAAAACTTATTTTCTGTACATGTTATTAGTATTCTCCTTTCACTTACTAGTTTATGGTTATACTATATCCATTATGAGACAAAGAAATAGGGAAGCAGGACATATGCCTAGAAAAAGAGAAGAGTCAAATACTGAATGCAGAGTTCCAAAAAATAGCAAGGAGAGAAAAGAAAGCCTTCCTCAGCAATCACTGCAAAGAAATGCAGGAAAACAATAGACTGGCAAAGACTAGAGAGCTCTTCAAGAAAATTAGAGATACCAAGGGAACATTTCATGCAAAGATGGGTACAATAAAGGACAGAAATTGTATGGACCTAACAGAAGCAGAAGATATTAAAAAGAGGTGGCAAGAATACACAGAAGAACTATACAAAAAAGATCTTCATGACCCAGATAACCATGATGGTGTGATCACTCACCTAGAGCCAGAGAGCCTGGAATGTGAAGTCAAATGTGCCTTAGGAAGTATCACTATGAACAAAGGTAGTGGAGGTGATGGAATTCCAGTTGAGCTATTTCAAATCCTGAAAGATGATGCTGTCAAAGTGCTGCACTCAATATGCCAGCAGATTTGGAAAACTCAGCAGTGGCCACAGGATTGGAAAAGGTCCGTTTTCATTCCAATCCCAAAGAAAGGCAATGCCAAAGAATGTTCAAACTACTGCACAATTGCACTCATCTCACACGCTAGCAAAGTAATGCTCAAAATTCTCCAAGCCAGGCTTCAACAGTACGTGAAACGAGAACATCCAGATGTTCAAACTGGATTTAGAAAAGGCAGAGGAACCAGAGATCAAATTACCAACATCAACTGGGTCATTAAAAAGGCAAGAGAATTCCAGAAAAACATCTACTTCTGCTTCATTGACTACGCTAAAGCCTTTGACTATGTGGATCACAACAAACTGTGGAAAATTCTTCCAGAGGTGGTAATACCAGACCACCTTACCAGCCTCCTGAGAAATCTGTATGCAGGTCAAGAAACAACAGTTAGAACCAGACATGGAACAATGGACTGGTTCCAAATTGGGAAAGGAGTATGTCAAGGCTGTATATTTTCACCCTGCTTATTTAACTTATATGCACATCATGCAAAATGACAGGCTGGATGAAGCACAAGCTGGAATCAAGATTGCTGGGAGAAATATCACTAACCTCAGATACATAGATGACACCACCCTTATGGCAGAAAGCAAAGAACTAAAAAGCCTCTTGATGAAAGTGAAAGAGGAGAGTGAAAAAGTTGGCTTAAAATTCAACGTTCAGAAAACTAAGATCATGGCATCTGGTCCCATCATTTCATGGCAAATAGATGGGGAAACAATGGAAACAGTGACAGACTTTATTTTGGGGGGCTCCAAAATCACTGCAGATGGTGATTGCAGCCATGAAATTAAAAGATGCTTGCTCCTTGGAAGAAGAGCTATGACCAACCTAGACAGCATATTAAAAAGCAGAGACATTACTTTGCCAACAAAGGTCCATCTAGTCAAAGCTATGGTTTTTCCAGTAGTCATGTATGGGTGTGAGAGTTGGACCATAAGGAAAGCTGAGTGCCGAGAAATGATGCTTTTGAATTGTGGTGTTGGAGAAGACCCCTGAGAGTCCCTGGACTGGAAGGAGATCAAACCCATCAATCCTGAAGAAAATCAGTCCTGAATATTCATTGGAAGGACTGATGCTGAAGCTGAAACTCCAATAGTTTGGCCACCTGATGCGAAGAACTGACTGGTTGGAAAAGACCCTGATGCTGGGAGGGATTGAAGGCGGGAGAAGTGGGTGACAGAGAATGAGATGATTGGATGGCATCACTGACTCAATGGACATGAGTTTGAGTAAACTCCAGGAGTTGGTGATGGACAGGGAGGCCTGGCATGCTGCAGTCCATGGGGTCACAAAGAGTTGGACACGACTGAGGGACTGAACTGAACTGAACTGAAGTCAATATAAACTCACTCTGAATTAGCCTCTGTGTTGGATTTAGCCAACAAAGACTTCAAAGTATCTGTTATAAATATGAACAAAGAATAGAAACTATGTTTAAAGATTAAAAGGAAATAATGAGTCAGCGAATAGGGAATCTCAATAGAGAAAGGGAAACTATAAAAATTAACCAAGGGGGATTTTAGAGTTAAAAAGTATAACTAAAACGAAAAGTTCCCCAAATGGACTCAACAGCGGCTTTGAGATAGCAGAGAAATCATTGAACTTAAGATAAATTAATAAAAATCATCCAATCCAAAGAAAAGAGGGAAAAGAAGGCTGAAGAAAAAGAGAGACACATAATGATAAAGCTACTGAAAAACAAAGACAAAAATCTTGTAAGTAACAACTGAAAAAGAATTAATCACATAGAGGGCAACAACAGTTAAGATTAATAGTGACTTCTCATCAAACATAGTGGAAGCTATCTGCCTGGCAATGCAGGAAATGCAAGATACCTGGCTTCAACCCCTGGGTTGAGAAGATCTTCTGGAGCTGGAAATGGCAACCCACTCCAGTGTTCTTGCCTGGAAAATTCCACGGGCAAAGGAGCCTGGTGGGCTATAGTCCACGGGGCCGCAAAGAGCCAGTCATGACTGAGTGACTGAGCTTTGCGTATATGTTGCATTATACCCAAAATGATGAAAGAAAAAAAATTATCACCAAGAATTCTATAGAGTGTAAAGTTGTCATTCAAAAATGATGGCAAAATAAAGACATTCCCAGATAAACAAAAAGTGGGAGAATTCACAGCTAGCAGACATGCACAATACAAAATTTTACAGGAAGTCCTTCAGACTCCCGGGAGAGGACAAGGGAGGGCAACGTGAAGCCTCAGGAGTAACCTGGTCAGAGCACTAGAAATGCGAATATTTGAGTGAATATAAAATACTGTGCAAATATACTTTCAAATCTCGTCTTCTTTAAATTTCTATTAAAAATAGGATTGTATGAGGAATGAATTATTATATTGCACTGTTGTGTTTATAATATATCCACACACTGGTAGCAAAAGAAAGAAGCTATATTAGAATAAAGGATGAAGCTACAGTAGAGCCAAACTTTATATTTTACTGAAATAATTGATAATTTAAAATATGTTTTATAATTCATGGAGAAATCACCGTAAAATCTTTCAAAAAATATAGGTTAAAAAATCAACAGAAGAATTAAAATGTAATACTGAAAGGTATCTGTTTAATACAAAAAAGGGTAATAAGAAGGAATAAAGAATTCAAAACTATATGAAACACAGAGAAACAAAAGAGCAAAATGGCAGGTGTAAATTCAATCATTACATGTGAGTGAGCTAAATATTCCAATCAAAAGGCAAATTTTCTAATACTGGATAAAAAAGTAAACTCCAACTATCTGCTGTCTACAAGAGATATGCGAGAGATGTGTTTTAACTCAAAGACACAGAATTGAAAGCAAAGGATGAAAAAGATACACTATGTGTTCAGTAACCACAGATGGCTGGAGTGGCTATATGAACACCAGATGAGACAGACGTGTGGTGAAGGACTGCCACTGGAGGCACAGAGGCATCTGTGAAAGAGCCTGCGCTAACACTGTGCTCTGTGGTTCTCCCTAAGGTCAGGCGGGAGCAGCAGAAAGAGGTCTGATCGCACCACGGCCATCCGACGTGTACGGAAGACTCTCGACAGTGCAGTAGGCGACTGTAGAAATAAAAGGTATATAGCTTGAAAAGGAGGAAGTAAAGCTGTTTCTATTCATAGATAACACAATCCCATATGGAAAAACCCTAAGTAATTAATCTATTAAAAATTATAAGAACTAGTTAATAAGTTTAGCGAGGTTGCAAGATAGAGCATCTACTTATAAAAATCAATAGTATATATAGAAGAGCAAATAATAATCTGAAAATGAAATTAAGAAAACAATTTCATTCACAATAGCATAAAATGAATAAAATAGGAACAAATTTAACAAGAGATTAAAAACCTATGCAATAAAAACTACAAAACATTTTTGAGAGAAATTAAAGAGAATCTAACTAAAAGAAGAGACAGTGGATTGGAAGATTCACTATTGTTAATGTAGTGTTTTTGTTTAGCTGCTAAGCCGTGCCCTGCTCTTTTGCGGCCCCACGGACTGTAGCCCGCCAGGCTCCTCTGTCCATGGATTTCCTAGGCAAGAACACTGGAGTGGGTTGCCATTTCCTCTTCCAGGGGATCTTCCCGAGGCAGGGATCAAACCTGAAACTCCTGCATTGCTGGTGGATCCTTTAACACTGAGCCACCAGGGAAGCCCATTGTTAATGTGATAATTCTCCTTAAACTGACCTAGAGCTTCACTGCCACCCTTACCAAAATCCTGGGAGGCACTTTTTTTTTTTTTTTTGGTAGAAATTGACAAGATGATTCTAAAATTCATATTGGAAATATCAAAGACTGAGATAGACAAAACAATTTTGAAAAAGAACAAAGTTAGAGGACTTATACTATCTAATTTCAAAATTTGCAATAAAGCTGCATATTCAAGATGGTGTGCTATTGACTTAAAGAATAGATATATAATGACACAAAATACAGATTCCAGAAATAAAGTAATTTTTACTAAAGTGTCAAGACAATTTAATGGGAAAAGAGTTGATTTTTCAACAAATGGTGCTAAGACAACTGGATATCCAAATGCAAAAAAAAAAAAAGAAATTAACTTAGATTCTTACTTCACAACATACTCAAACATTAACCCAAAATAGATTAGAGACCTACATGTAAAACCTAAAACTATAAAACTTCTGGAATAAAACACAAGGAGAAAAATCTCTATAGTCTTGGATTGGGCCAAAATGTCTTAGATATGACACCAAAGGATGATCCAAAAAAGAAAAACTGGTTAAGCTGGACTTTATCAAAATTAACTTTTCCTCTTCAACTGACATAACTGAAAAAAATGAACACCAGCCAGAGACTGGCAGAAAATATTTGCAAATATGTATCTGACTAAGTTTTTGTATCTAGAAATACATGAGGAACTGTTACAACATGATAAGAAGACAACAATCCAACTGAAAACAGGGCAAAAGATCTGAATAGATGTTTCACCAAAGAAGATACAGGAATAGCTAACAGCCACATGCAAAACTGCCCAACGTCATTAACTGCTGGGGAAATGGAAACTAAAATCACGATGAGACACCACTACAAACCCCCTGCCTGTGTGTGTTAGTCGTTCGGTCGTGCCCAGCTCCTTGCAACCCAATGGACTATAGCCTACCAGGCTCTTCTGTCCATGGGATTCTCTGCGCAAGAATATTGGAGTGAGTTACCATTTCCTTCTCCAAACCCAGTGGACTGGCTTTAATTTAAAAGTTGACAACACTAAGGGTTGACGAGAATGGAAAGAAGCTGGAACTCTGATATTGCTGCTAGGAATGGCACATTAAAATGGCACAGTCGCTTAGGAAAATAGCTTGGCAGTTCCTCAAAAGTTTAACATAAACGTATTGTCCTTTCGTCTGGTGTCACTTGGCCAGTTTTCATTCTGCTCTCAGCATCGTCCTCGTCGTGGGGCCCAGTCCCAGCAAAGAGCCCTAGAGGGGTGGTTCCAAGTCTCCAGAGGGGCCGGACCGCTCCAGCCCCTCAGCTCTCACTTGGCAAAACTCTTTCATTTTCAGCTGCAAATCCAAAATTGGCCAGACAAGCTTTCCAGTAGTCTTGCTGGCTATTTGTGGGTCTCCTGTTCGCAGGCCCCTGAATACCCCATTGCTGCCTTCTGCTTTCTCCCACACAAACGCAAATAACACGCTTGTCTCAAGCTGCTGGAAGTCTGTCCCTGTTAGCTTGTATATACTTTGAGGTTCATGAGTACATTTTTCATCTAGTTTTGTTCTAAATGTTGTTCATGGGGTTTTGGTTTTGCTATCCGGTTGCTGTTTTTTTAATGTCAAGATATGAGAAGACCCCCGAACTCTGCTCCCACTGCTGTTATCTTCCCAGATTTCTCAGCTGCTCATTCGGATCATCTCTTCTAAAGTGAAAACGTGTTGCTTGGTCACTGAGCCTTACCTGACTCTGTGAACCGATGGACTGTAGCCCCCCAGCCCCCCAGTGGGGTTCTCCAGGCAAGAATACTGGAGTGGGTAGCCTTTCCCTTCTTCAGGGGATCCTCCCGACCCAGGGATTGAACCCTCGTCTCCCACACCGCAGGCGGATTCTTTACCGTCTGAGCCGCCAGGGAGCTGACAAACCCTAATTTATCATGCTTACCGTGTGCCAGACACTGTCCAGACACTCTGCTTACTAAGGCATGACACGTGAAGCAGGCACTGTTGCCACCCTCAGTTTACAAGTGAGGGGAGGGAACCACAGGGAGGTCAAGGGCACGGCATTCTCAGGAGAGAGGATTCACACCCCGGTTGTTGCATCCAGAGTCAGTGCTCACTAACCCCTAGACAGTGCTGCCTGCCAAGAGCACATCAAGCGTGTCGTCCTGCCTGGGAGCTCTAGCATTCAGCCACGACCACCATCCCTGCCCGCCTCCCCGGCAGGCCTCCTGAAGACGGTGCTGTCCCCCAAAGACGGAGTGCAGAGGTCAGCTCTAAGCAACGCGGTGAGCACTCCGGCTGCTCCCGGGCCCCCCAGCCCATCTCCCCACTGCCACCGGGTCCTATAACTCCTTGTTGACATCTCTGTCTTCCCCATGAGCTCACAGAGCATTTTTCATTCATCTCAAATCCCAGAGCTTATCCTAGAGACTGGCATCCAGCAGGCTCTCAATAAATGTACATGGAACTGAGCAGGCAATAACTTCTCAAAAAAAGAAAAAAAAAAAAACTAGCTCAGAATGTACTTGAAAGCAATATAATTGCATCTTTAAAAAAAAAAATCTGTAATTCAGAAGTTTTACCAAGTCTGGCTAATGAGTTTTTCTGGGCATTTCTTCAGAAGAAATACAGTATCAGATTCTTCCTGGTATTTTAACTGCTTGTTTCCAACAGGCAGAGAGTGCTGCTTCTGATGCTAATTTGCCAGGGAGATTCAAAGGAGAAGCAGCTCCCACGCCCGTCAACCACGCACCTGCCAGCAGAGAGAAGATACCGGGGAAGAGCCGGCAGAAGAGAAGGCACAGCGTGTCTGCACCAGGCTGGGAGGGTTACCTCCAGAGCCATCTGTGAGAGAAGAGAAAAACGCACCCCCAAAACAGAGGAAGGTGCAAAAACCAACGTCAGTTGAAAGAAACAATTCGTTAACTGTTACAAGCCTTACAGTTTCATGTAGGACTGTGCTGTGAGGACATAGATATCCTTACCGATGTGCGGTCAGTGGCAGACATTCCTCCACAAACATAAAGGCAGGTCTTTGTAAGAAAATGTATGGCCCCTCTCCTTTTCAAGAGAAGGTTCTAGCATTTCCTAAGAAAAGTCATAATTTCTCCAAATATATCTCGGTCATTTTCTGGGCGTTAGCTCAATCTCTCTCTGACTCTCTGTAAGAGCTACTAAAAATATCTCTGCAAAAAAGAAAAAAAAGAAAGAAAGAATAGAGAGAAAAATGATGACTTAGAAACAGGTAGGAAATATCTCTTGAAAAGAGCTGGGGCCTCGACCCCACGCCCTGCCCTCACAGAACACATTCCCGCGTTTGGCACCCACGCCAGGGCAGTGGGGAGGCAGGAGGATGAGTGCGGCCCGGCTGGGACCCAGAGCAGGGAAGCTGCCGGCTCGCCCACGGCCCCGCCATCCAGCCGCTTCCCCAGCAGGCACATCTGGGCTCGCTCCACGGCACGGACGTCACCGAATTACCAAGAAAGCTCCCCGCAGTCTGACAGGCACAGAGGGTGAGAGCTGGCTTCCTCCTTGACCAGAAGGGACATGAATTCCTCTTTCCCAGCACACACGTGTCATTTCAGAGGTCTGCCCTAGAGCGCTGCCTGCAAAGCCCGCACTGAGACAGGCTCGTAGGCTTCTGTGCCTAACTTCACTCCATGAGATGTCAACTCAAAGAGCTACAGATTTAAAAAAAAAAAAAAAACATGCGGGTCTGGGAGGCTCTGGGAGCAAGGTTCTCAAAACCAAGCCATGGAAGAGGTGGGAACCCTGAATCCAGACGAGTCTGGGCTGAAGGAAGGAGGCTGACCAGCACCATGCTGCCACCCAGAGATGAAAGAGTCCGTCAGACCTGCCCGGGGGTCTTTGTTCAGGCACTCAGTCGTGTCCAACTCTTGGCAACCCCACAGAGTGTAGCCCGCCAGGCTCCTCTGACCATGGGACTTCCCAGGTCAAGGATACTGGAGTAGGAAGCCATGCCCTTCTGCAGGGGATCTTCCCCACCCGGGGATCGAACTGGTGTCTCCTGCATTGGCAGAAGGATTCTTTACAGCTGAGTCACCAGGGGAGCCCGCTGCTTGGGGAGCATCTTATAACGCAGCCGCCACCGTTGCAAACAGCCTTGTCGGAGAGATAAGGCAGACGGCAGAAGCCCCTGTGATCATCCCAGAAAACACATTGTTTCTGACTGAGGACAAGGAAATGATCTGATACCTGGCCCCCTCCACCCTCTTTCAACGGAAAGACGTCATCTCTCAGGAAGATCCGGAAGGCCCTCCCACCAAGCAGCTGCGGCAGGAGCAGGAGCCCGCGAGCCCCGTCCAGGCGGCCGCGGCCATCGGACTCCCCAGGACTAGCACCCCGCTCGGCACTCAGCGCTCAGTACACGAGTGCTGAGTCCATTCATTCTAAAGAGGTCACACAACTGTCAGACATCTATGAGCCACAGCCATCCCCGAACAGGAGGCGCTCACTCACTCTCTCACTCATCCACACACAACCGTGGACAGACCCAGATCCCTCCCCAAACCAAACAGACAAAAATTCCCGGAACTTGTATGCCAGTGAAGGGAGACAGTCAATAAACAGATCAGGAAAAAAATATATAATGCAGGAAAGGGTTAACAAATCCCTTTCTTCTCCTGCTTGAGGATCTGACCTGAGGTTAACTTTTTAGTTCTGCTTCTCTGGAAACCTAATTAAAGTTACCCATAGAATGTCAATTATGTTACGAGGCAACATTGTTTATGTTAAAAATGACCCCTGATTGATAACTTGCATCTGGACTGGAAGGAGCTATAAATATCTGATGTGGACAACACAGCTTTGGGCTTCCTTGAATGTGATGACTTACGACTGAGTATCTCCCCAGGGAGACATTAAGTCAGGACAGAGCCCACCCCTACTCCATGTGAGGTTCCTTCTCTAGCTCGGGAGCTGTCACTCCATGACGGGAGGGGCGAAGCTCGCGGGTGGCCGGATGGACGGTCCAGCCAACATTCACACAGGAGAGAAGCCCCCGATGCTGCCCTCCTGGCAACCTTTGATTCTATTCTGGATCCATCTCAACAGACAGATGCCAACTGTGGCAAGTGAGTCTTGAGGGTTGGAATGCTCAACAACCTAAGAAGATCCTCGTAAGCTCTGTTCACAGTATACTTGATGCTGGTTAGATGCTGTTTGCTCAGTCACTCAGTCACATCCGACTCTCTGCGACCCCATGGACTGTAGCCTGCGAGGCTCCTCTGCCCATGGGGTTCTCCAGGGAAGAGCACTGGAGTAGGAAGCCATTCCCTTCTCCAGGGGACTTCTGGACCCAGGGATTGAACCTGGGTCTCCTGCATTGCAGGTGGATTCTTCACCATCTGAGCCACCAGGGAAGCCCAATGCTGAGGATGATAAAGCAGAGCGTAAGAGTGGGCTGGTTGAACCACATGCCGCTGATGCCAGTTTAGGATCCTTTCAGGTCTAAACAACACTTCCCACCCCACTCTGCCTTTGCGAGTTAGCTCCTGAGCACCGATCCGTCTTCAGGCTCTGCTCAGACACGAGCTGGGGAACCTCCCCAGGTCAGCTTCATTTACAGACGGAGTCTCACAGCAGGGGGTACCTTGCCTCCCTAGCACCATCTTGGGGTACAGCCATACTCCCAGGAATGTAAGGACCCAGTTTCTTTCTGAGAGCAAGAAGCATGTCTGGCTGCTCACCATGTCACCCCCAGCACCTGGAGAACGTCTGGCAGGAGCGGGAGCTGAATAAACTCTGGCAGAACAAGTGAATTTAATAACAAACCATCTGAAACTAAACAGCAGTGGGCCGCGTTCCTCACTCCCCACTCTATGTTCCTGCTGTGTCTGTTCATTGATGATACCCCGTCCAGGGTATGACCCGAGAGTCGGCCAGCTAACACTGTCATCTGTATCAGAAAATTCCAGAGTCAATCTCCGGTCGTATCAGGAGTTATTGGGAAATATATTTTTTAAAAAAGTTAATTTTGATTTTGAGACACCATTGTTATATAACCATCTCTTCTGGGGGAACTTGCAAAGTGAAAGGCTAAATTTAAAAAGATAGTATTGCCTTCTTGCTAAGGCTTAAGCCCACTAGTGGTTATTTATTTTCCTGTTGGACTAGAAAATCCACTGGGATCTTTTGCTGTCTCTACCCTAGCTGCTGGCACATAAATGTTTGATGGATGAATAAATAAGTGAATGAATAAACAAACAAAGAATCTCCCCCTCCCCCGCCAGTAAAATAGAAAATCACTATCTTAGACAAGTTCAAGGTGAAGAACTGGGGTAACTTCCTGCACCCGCTCATCTGCAGGGAGTTCTAACTCTGAATGGTGGCTGGGGGGCAGCCTGCAGCTGGGAGAACCATGCGGGGAGGGGCCTTTGAGAGCCGCCATCAACTGCCAGTTAGTTCACCGGCCCCCCCACCCTCCCCTCCCCACCCTCCCCCACCTGGGACTTCGGGAGCCTAAGACAGCCCACCCTATTCTCCTCCTGAAGCCAAGGACAGGCCAACACGATGCACCCCCCTGGCTGGACGCTGACGACGCTTCGATGACACAGGCCGCTCACACGCAGTGCCCGCTAACACGCATGCAGTGCCCGCAAAGCAAGCAACGGCCCGTCCCCATAATTCACTCCCCATGTTCATTCACGGAAAGCAGCCCTGGAGTTTCAGAAGTAAAACCCACAAAGATTCCTTTGTTTTCGTATTAAAGTTTTGACGGCACTAAGGGATGAGCCAGACCCAGTCTACACTGAAACGAAACAGAGACGCCTTGGCTGAGGCTTATTGCATAAATAATGACACCTAGACTGATGTTAAAGTCCTTATTTTCTGAGTGTAATGTGTTCTTTGCTGCTCAGCTCTCCATTTTCAAGAAGGGAACACTAGCTGGGCAGTTGGTGCAAGTGGCGAGGAAACGGGGCTGGGGGCCGGGAGGAGGCCAGGTCCCAGCACGGCCCCCAACTAGCTCTGTGACCCTGGGTCAGTCACCCTGCCTCGTCTGATCCCCTTCTTGTTTTTTTTTTAAACACTTTTAGATTTACAACCACATGGACAGGCAAGTACAGAAATTTCCCATATACCCCCTCACCCCATATACACAGCCGCTAACAACATCACTCACCAGAGTGGCCTTTTTTTTTTACACCAAGGATGACCTACACGGACGCATGTTCATCACCAAAGTCCACGGTTCACCTTAAGGTTCTCGGTCCGGAAGGGAAGAGTGCTGCACACTCCGCGGGTTTGGACAAAAGTCTAACGACACCGATCCTCACCGGCGGGCTCCCTGCTGGCTCGGCAGGAGATGCGGGTTTGCTCCCTGGGTCGGGAAGATCCCCTGGAGGAAGAGGAAATGGCAACCCACTCCAGTATTCCTGCCTGGGAAACCCCTGCCGGGCCACAGTCCATATGGCTGAAAAGAGCCGGACACGACCTAGGGACTCAACAACAATCCTTCACCACAGTGGCGCACACAGTCCTCTGACGGCCCTAAAACACTCGCGTATTCTGTGCATCCATCGCCCCTCTCCCCCAGGCTCCTGGCAACCACTGATCTCTTTATTCTCTCCATAGTTCGGTCTCTTTAAGAATGGCATATATAATTGGGATCCTTGTTTTTCCTTTGAAAAGAGAGGTTCAAAGCCTTACGTCTGTGAGAACCACTCAGGGCCCACCCACAGGGACTGAACAGTGCTGGGTGACAAGTTACCCACCAAACACTGCAGCCCGGCTTCCAACACGCAGCCCCGCTTCCGACACGCAGCCCCGCTTCCGACACGCAGCCCGGCTTCCGACACGCAGCCCGGCTTCCGACACGCAGCCCCGCTTCCGACACGCAGCCCCGCTTCCGACACGCAGCCCCGCTTCCGACACGCAGCCCGGCTTCCGACACGCAGCCCCGCTTCCGACACGCAGCCCCGCTTCCGACACGCAGCCCGGCTTCCGACACGCAGCCCGGCTTCCGACACGCAGCCCCGCTTCCGACACGCAGCCCGGCTTCCGACACGCAGCCCCGCTTCCGACACGCAGCCCGGCTTCCGACACGCAGCCCGGCTTCCGACATGCAGCCCCGCTTCCGACACGCAGCCCGCGGCCGGCCCCGCCCTGCGGCACTCGGGCACAGGGGACGCGTGCAGGGGCTCGAGGGGCGGCCACGGGTCTCGAGGAACCCAGATTCCTGCGGCGCGTGTCGCAGAGAGATGAGTCATTTCTGCAGGCCGACCGCTCTGAGCACAGCTCAACACTGCCTGTCTACTGACTGTTTCCCACAGCCAAAATGTAAACCCCATCAAGGCAGTGACTGGGTCTGACTCGTTCACTTAGAACAGTGTTTGGTGCTAGTAAACAACCTAGTGAGGCTCTAGATAAATATTGACTGAATGGTCGTTCAGCGTGATTTCTGTGGGTCTCAGAGTTCCCGTCTCTAAAGGGCCCTGATTTTTTTTTTTTTTTAACGTGAAAGCGGAAGTCGCTCAGTTGTGTCTGACTCTTTGCGACCCCATGAACTATACAGTCCGTGAAATTCTCCAGGCCAGAATACTGGAGTGGGTAGCCTTTCCCTTCTCCAGGGGATCTTCCCAACCCAGGAATCAAACCCAGGTCTCCCACATTGCAGGCAGATTTACCAGCTCTCCCACATTTACCAGCTGAGCCACAAGGGAATTTTTAATGTGCTCTAACCCATTTCAGGTTGAGCATTCTTTGACATTGCCTTTCTTTGGGATTGGAATGAACACTGACCTTTTCCTGTCCTGTGGCCACTGCTGAGTTTTCCAAATTTGCTGGCATATTGAGTGTAGCACTTTCACAGCATCATCTTTTAGGATTTGAAATAGCTCAACTGGAATTCCATCACCTCCACTAGCTTTGTTCTTGGTGATGCTTCCTAAGGCCCTCTTGACTTCACATTCCAGGATGTCTGGCTCTAGGTGAGTGATCACACCATCATGGTTATCTGAGTCATGAAGATCTTTTCTGTACAGTTCTTCTGTGTATTCTTGCCACCTTTTCTTAATATCTTCTGCTTCTGTTAGGTCCATACCATTTCTGTCCTTTATTGAGCCCATCTTTGCACGAAATGTTCCCTTGGTATCTCTAATTTTCTTAAAGAGATCTCTAGTCTTTCCCATTCTATTGTTTTCCTCTATTTCTTTGCATTGATCGCTGAGGAAGGCTTTCTTATCTCTCCTTGCTATTCTTTGGAACTCTGCATTCAGATGGGAATATCTTTCCTTTTCTCCTTTGCTTTTCGCTTCCCTTCTTTTCACAGCTATTTGTAAGGCCTCCTCAGACAGCCATTTTGCTTTTTTGCATTTCTTTTTCTTGGGGATGGTCTTGATTCCTGTCTTCTGTACAATGTCATGGCATCTGGTCCCATCATGGCAAATAGATGGGGAAACAGTGGCTGACTTTATTTTTCCGGGCTCCAAAATCACTGCAGATGGTGACTGCAGCCATGAAATTAAAAGACACTTACTCCTTGGAATGAAAGTTATGACCAACCTAGATAACATATTAAAAAACAGAGACAGTACTTTGCCAACAAAGGTACATCTAGTCAAGGCTATGGTTTTTCCAGTGGTCATGTATGGATGTGAGAGTTGGACTGTGAAGAAAGCTGAGCACTGAAGAATTGATGCTTTTGAACTGTGGTGTTGGAGAAGACTCTTAAAAGAGTCCCTTGGACTGCAAGGAGATCCAACCAGTCCATCCTAAAGGAGATCAGTCCTGAGTGTTCATTGGAAGGACTGATGTTGAAGCTGAAACTCCAATACTTTGGCCACCTCATGCAAAGAGCTGACTCCTTGGAAAAGACTCTGATGCTGGGAAAGATTGAAGACAGGAGGAGAATGGGACAACAGAGGATGAGATGGTTGGACGGCACCACCGACTCAATGGACATGGGTTTGGGTAAACTCTGGGAGTTGGTGATGGACAGGGAGGCCTGGTGTGCTGCAGTTCATGGGGTCGCAAAGAGCCGGACACGACTGGGTGACTGAACTGAACTGAACACATTTCAGACTCTTTCATCCAAAATGCAGTACTTGGATGCAATCCCAAAAAAGACAGAATGATCTCTGTTCATTTCCAAGGCAAACCATTCAATATCACAGTAATCCAAGCCTATGCTCCAACAAGTAATGCTGAAGAAACTGAAGTTGAACGGTTCTCTGAAGACCTACAAGACCTTCTAGAACTAACACCCAAAAAAGATACCCTTTTCATTATAGGAGACTGGAATGCAAAAGTAGGAAGTCAAGAAACACCCAGAGTAACAGGCAAATTTGGCCTTGGGAGTACAAAATGAAGCAGGGAAAAGGCTAACAGAGTTCTGCCAAGAGAATGCACTGGTCATAGCAAACACCCTCTTCCAACAACACAAGAGAAAACTCTACACATGGACATCACCAGATGGTCAACACTGAAATCAGATTGATTATATTCCTTGCAGCCAAAGATGGAGAAGCTCTATACAGCCAGCAAAAACAAGACCGGGAGCTGACTGTGGCTCAGATCATGAACTCTTTATTGCCAAATTCAGACTTAAATTGAAGAAAGTAGGAAAAGCCACTAGACCATTCAGGTATGACCTAATTCAAATCCCTTATGATTATACAGTAGAAGTGAGAAATAGATTCAAGGGATTAGATCTGATAGGCAGAGTGCCTGAAGAACTATGGATGGAGGATCGTAACATTGTACAGGAGGCAGTGATCAAGGCCATGCCCAAGAAAAAGAAATGCAAAAAAGCAAAATGGCTGTCTGAGGAGGCCTTACAGATAGCTGTGAAAAGAAGGGAAGCAGAGCGCGGGAGTTGTTGTGGCAGAACCACGGTGGGCCACCTGAGTGAAGGGGCCATTGCGGCCATCATGCAGCAGGGAGATACATCTATAAAACCCATCCTCCCAGCCATTAACATCCGTCCCATTACTACAGGGAATAGTCCACCCTGTTATGGACTGCTTATGAGTGATGGGCTGAATACTCTATCTTCTTTCATGTTGGCAACACAGCTGAATCCTCTTGTTGAGGAAGAGCGATTGTCCAGCAACTGTATTTGCCAAATTAACTGATTTATTGTGAACACGCTGAAAGATGGAAGGAGAGTGGTTATTTTGATGGAGTTAGAAGTTTTGAAATCAGCTGAAGCAGTTGGATCAAAGATTGGCAATCCAGTGCCTTATAATGAAGGACACAGACAGCAGCCAGTAGTTCCTCCTCCTATCTCAGCAGCCAGTCCACCAACCAGCAGGCCCCAGCAACAGAAGGGGAGCCCAGGAGTGGCTCCCACTCATCTAAGGCTTTGGTGCCTCAAAGACGTTTGGAAGAGCTGGCAGTACCAGCCAAGTGAGCAGCTCTGGGGGAACACAGGCCAAAGTGGTATCCATCGCCAGCCTCACCCCGCACCAGTCCAAGTGGACGATTTGTGCTCCACTTGGTGGAGTCCAAGGTGACGATTTGTGTCACCAACAAAAGTCAGATCTGTACCTGGAGCAACTCCCGAGGGGAAGGGAAGCTTTTCTCCATAGAGCTGGTTGATGAGAGTGGTGAAGTCAGAGCGACTGCTTCCAGTGAGCAAGCGGACAAGTTTTTCCCCCTTATTGACGTGAACAAGGTCTATTACTTCTCTAAAGGCACCCTGAAGATCGCCAACAAACAATTCACAGCCGTCAAAAACGACTACGAGATGACCTTCAACAGTGAGACTTCTGTGATGCCCTGTGAAGACGGTCATCACTTACCCACAGTTCAGTTTGATTTCACGGGGATTGGCGACCTGGAGAGCAAATCTAAAGACTCGCTTGTAGACATAATCGGGATCTGCAAGAACTACGAAGATGTCACAAAAATCATAGTGAAGTCTAACAACAGAGAAGTCTTGAAGAGAAATATCTATCTGATGGATATGTCAGGGCAAGTGGTGAACGCTACCCTGTGGGGAGATGATGCTGATAAATTTGATGGTTCTAGACAACCCGTGATGGCCATTAAAGGAGCCAGAGTTTCTGATTTTGGTGGACGGAGCCTCTCTGTACTGTCTTCAAGCACCATGATTGTGAACCCTGACATCCCAGAGGCCTATAAGCTGCGTGGATGGTTTGACTCAGAAGGACGAGCCTTAGATGGCATTTCCATCTCCGATCTAAAGAGTGGAGGAGCAGGTGGGAGCAACACCAACTGGAAAACTTTATATGAGGTCAAGTCGGAGAACCTGGGCCAAGGCGACAAGCCTGACTATTTTAGCTCTGTGGCAACCGTGGTGTATCTTTGCAAAGAAAATTGTATGTACCAGGCCTGCCCAACTCAGGATTGCAACAAGAAAGTATCAACCGGCAGAACGGATTGTACCGCCATGAGAAGTGTGACAGTGAATTCCCCAGTTTCAAGTACTGCATGATCCTGTCAGTCAATATTGCCGATTTTCAAGAGAATCAGTGGGTCACGTGTTTCCAGGAGTCTGCAGAGGCCATCCTTGGACAAAGCACTGCTTATCTCAGGGAATTAGAAGAACGAGCAAGCATTTGAGGAAGTATTCCAGAATGCCAACTTTCGATCTTTTACGTTCAGGATCAGGGTCAAACTAGAGACCTACAATGATGAGTCTCAAATTAAGGCCACGGTGGTGGACGTGAAGCCTGTGGACCACAGAGAATACGGCAGAAGGCTGGTCATGAACATCAGGAGGAACGCAGCGATGTGAGAGGCCTGCCGATGGGGCAGGAGCTTGTGGATAGAGGGCTGAAGCGAATCCCCCCCCCCCCCCCCCCCCCGACCTCCACCCGCACCCCCATTCCCACCCTGACCGACAGCAGCGCAGAGCGCCCCTCTGCCACGGACTAAGCCATCGGTCTCGTCACACCTGGGAACCCACTGGCAGCAAAGGGAAACGCGCTCGCGGGGCTGTGGTGTAAACGATGTCAGACCTCGGGGTCAGCGGCATGGACCGTAGTACCACTCACTCCCTGTCTAGGCTTTTGTCAGTTTTACTAAGATCTCATTATCTTCAACCAGGAATTATGTCATGAGTAATTGACCCTCAATCTGTAGACAGTGAAATAAATTATGTAAGTCGGGTTCCCACTTCTCCAGTGGTGACACTTCTCAGCTCGGGTCCCTTCCCAGGGGGGAGCGCCGAGAAGTGGTTTTATGGAGAAACTTGAGTGTTTTAGGAAGCCTGTCTTCCTCAATTTCAAAGGCTCCCTTTCTAGAGGGGCCACACATTTGCTAATGCCTGGAAAGGCAATAGGGTAGAATTATTAATCAAAGCCATATCTTTTATATCTGAAGAATATCCTTCCTTCAGGGTTTAATAGACTGAGTCAGATGGGTCTGATATTAATCAAAACGGTCTCTTCTGAGGAAGGCTGATAAGCATTGACTTGCTGTCCCCCAGAGACATCCCGGCAACTACAAAGCGTCGCTTTCGTCTCCCCCTCAATTAACGTTGCATTTCTATTGGTACGCCTTTTCTACCTGTACATATTTCTTGCATTTATATGTTTTCTTTTCTTGATTAAAGCCGTATTAAATACAAGGGACTCTGAAGGGAGAAGACCTTTGTTGCCGTTGCCTTGTTTAATAAACAGTTTATTCTCTGAAAAAAAAGAAAAGAAAAGAAGGGAAGCAAAAAGCAAAGGAGAAAAGGAAAGATATACTCATTTGAATGCAGAGTTCCAAAGAATAGCAAGGAGAGATAAGAAAGACTTCCTCAGCGATCAATGCAAAGAAATAGAGGAAAACAATAGAATGGGAAAGACTAGAGATCTCTTTAAGAAAATTGGAGATAGCAAGGGAACATTTCGTGCAAAGATGGGCTCAATAAAGGACAGAAATGGTATGGACTAACAGAAGCAGAAGATATTAAGAAGAGGTGGCAAGAATACACAGAAGAACTGTACAAAAAAGATCTTCACAACCCAGATAATCACGATGGTGTGATCACTCACCTAGAGCCAGACATCCTGGAATGTGAAGTCAAGAGGGCCTTAGGAAGCATCACCAAGAACAAAGCTAGTGGAGGTGATGGAATTCCAGTTGAGCTATTTCAAATCCTAAAAGATGATGCTGTGAAAGTGCTGCACTCAATATGCCAGCAAAGTTAGAAAACTCAGCAGTGGCCACAGGACTGGAAAAGGTCAGTGTTCATTCCAATCCCAAAGAAAGGCAATGCCAAAGAATGTTCAAACTACCACACAATTGCACTCATCTCACATGCTAGCAAAGTAATCCTCAAAATTCTCCAAGCCAGGCTTCAACAGTACATGAACCATGAACGTCCAGATGTTCAAGCTGGATTTAGAAAAGGCAGAGTAACCAGAGATCAAATTGCCAACATCCACTGGATCACTGAAAAAGCAAGAGAGTTCCAGAAAAACATATACTTCTGTTTTATTGACTATGCCAAAGCCTTTGATTGTGTGGATCACAGCAAACTGTGGAAAATTCTTCCAGAGATGGAAATACCAGACCACCTTACCTGCCTTCTGAGAAATCTGTATGCAGGTCAGGAAGCAACAGTTAGAACTGGACATGGACCAACAGACTGGTTCCAAATTGAGAAAGGAGTATGTCAAGGCTGTATGTTGTCACTCTGCTTGTTTAACGTATATGCAGAGCACACCATTTGAAAAGCCGGGCGGGATAAAGCACAAGCTGGAATCAAGATTGCCGGGAGAAATATCAACAATCTCAGGTATGCAGAAGACACCACTCTTATGGCAGAAAGCAAAGAACTAAAGAGCCTCTTGATGAAAGGGAAAGAGGAGAGTGAAAAAGTTGGCTTATACTCAACATTCAGAAAACTAATTCTGGTCCCATCACTTCATGGCAAGCAGGTGGGGAAACAACGGAAACAGTGACAGACTTTCTTTTCTTGGGCTCCAAAATGACTGCAGATGGTGACTGCAGCCATGAAATTAGAAGACGATTGCTTCTTGGCAGGAAAGTGATGACAAACCTAGAGAGTGTGTTGAAAAGCAGAGACATCACTCTGCCAACAAAGGTCCGCATAGTCAAGGCTATGGTCTTCCCCGAGGTCACATATGATTGTGAGAACTGGACCATAACAAAGGCAGAGCGCCAAAGAATTGATGCCTTCTTATTGTGGTGCTGGAGAAGACTCCTGAAAGCCCCTTGGACAGCAAGGAGATCAAACCAGTCAACCTTAAGGGAGATCAACCCTGAATGTTCACTGGAAGGACTGATGCTGAAGCTGAAGCTCCAGCATTTTGGTCACCTGATGCAAACAGACAACTCACTGGAAAAGTCCCTGATGCTGGGAAAGATAGAGGGCAGAAGGAGAAGAGGGCGTCAGGGGACGAGATGGGGGATGGCATCACTGATGCAATGAACATGAACTTGGGCAAACTCTGGGAGATGGTGAGGGACAGGAAGGCCTGGCGTGCTGCAGTCCATGGGGTCGCAGAGACTCAACTGGGCAACTGAACAGCAGGAAGAACAGCCGCCCACGTGGACTCTGGGATTTCAGATTGTCTAAGCGACCATCAGCTCAACTGTTACGAAAAGTTTTCTTATTACTGAAATGACTTGTGTGAAGTGCTTAGCACAGCTGGCTGGGTTGACCCAAAATCTTCCAGACTCAAGACTGCCTGAAGGACAAGAGGCATCACCGGGGTGGGCATGGTGGCCAGGCTGCAGGACTCACACTGGTCCAAAAACTTCCCCCAAAGCTGTTGTGAGTAAAGGAAGCAGCCACCTACATGGACCCCCACTCCCTCCATAACCCCATCTTCCTCTCAGTCAAATACACACGTGGTTCTTGCTGAGACCACAGTGTATGTAGCTTGTGGCCAAAATCCAAGTAAAATGAACCACGTCTGACTGGCATTGGGGCTTGACTGTTCTGGCACTAGATTCTGGCCAAATGAACCACCCTAGTCTGGGTTCTTCCTGGTACCTCAACCTCCTCCACACCTGGAGAATGAATTCCCTGCCCTTAGCCTAGCGTTTAGCCTTCCTCCATCTTTCCACCATCCATCCTCCAGCAAGAAGCCAACTTGGAAAAGGAAATGGGAAAGGAAATGACATTTATTGAAAGCAACCCGCCTCGGACACCACCATTGAGTTTGCCCTCTCTCCCCAGTCGAGCTGCGGCTCTGACCGTCCAGCGAAAGTCCTGTCGAGGTCAGGAATGCCATGCACGGCGTCTCACCCCGGGCCTCGTCTTCCCCTCATGAACATCGCAGCATCACTGGCCACGGTGATGCCCCAGGTCTCCGCGGGGACGCCCCTCCTGGTCCCCCTACCATGGCTCCCCGGTGGGCCCCTCCCCCGAGCCCAGCGCCCGGCTCTTGGAGGTTTCCTGCTGGGCCCTGGGCTGTCTGGGCGTCTCTCTTCACACTCTGTCCCTCCCTGACTCCATCCAGTCCAGGGCTTCAAATATCACCAATGCGCTGAAACGCCCAACTTGTGACCCAAGCGAGCCCTGCACACTCGGACCGAACACCCACCACCCCGTACGCCTCCGGGGCGCGCACTTCTGTCCCTGCTACAGCTGTCGTCTCTGAGGGGAGCATCTATGCCTTGCCCCGCATTGTCCCCTCGCTTTCGTTCCAGTGACTCGGGGATTCTCCCCTGGACGACCACCCCTCTCCCACCGTACGCCGCCGTAGTAGGCCTGCCTTCTTCAGGGTCAGCCAGACCAGGGGAGTCCGGGACTCTCCCCTCCCACCTCCGCTTCAGCCCCACTGGACTCTTCAGACTCCTCAACACGTCAAGCTCTTCCCTGGGGCAAGACCTCGCACGTGGCGGGCATTCTGCTCGCAACACTCCTTCTCCTGCTGTTGGCATGTTCGCCTCCTTTTCATCCTTCACGGCTTGGCCTCCTGTCACTTCCTCAGGAGGCCTTTCCCGACCACCTTACATAAGCACGTGCCCTCTGTTATTTGCCGCACTCTTGCATTTTCTAGCACTTACTATGACTTGTGATTTTAAGCACGGCTTTACTTGTTTACCATCTCCCTCACTATACTGCATCCTCCCTGAGAACCTGGACTAGGCATCTTCTGTTAATCAACTCAGGACCACGCACAGTCCCGGCACACAGCAGAGCTGTTAGGTGACTGATTTCACCCCCTGCAGGCCAGGTCCTGTGCTGGGAGGTTTGCAGAAAAACCTATACGTTTCTATACAAGCCTCTGCTCCAAGCAGAGTGGCCTCCTCATACCCTGCAGAATACATACAATACTGTGTGTATCTGTGCTAAGTCGCTTCAGTCCTATATGACATTTTGTGACCCCATGGACTATAGCCCACCAGGCTCTTCTGTCCATGGGATTCTCCAGACAAGAATCCTGGTCTGGGTTGCCATTTCCTTCTCCAGGGGATCTTCCCGACTCAGGGATCAAACCTGAGTATCCTGTGTCTCCTGCATTGACAGGCAGGCTCTTTACCACAGAGCCCCCTGGTTTCCCATGGAGAATACTGAGCACAGTATTCTCCCCCATGTTCCTACCAGCTAGTTGGAATGTACCCCGACTCCCCCCAGTCTGCACCTCCATCACCTCAAGCCCACTTCTCCAAAGCTGTCTCCCCCTTCCCAAATCTGCAGCTGTCTCAACACGCAGCTTCCTATTTGCCTCTGTGACAAGCTGGACTTCCTCTGTCTCAACATGCACCGACTCTCCTGAAACTGCTTGTTTTATTTAATTCTCAGAAACGGAGTTCTGGGAGGCCAGGGACTTTGTCACTCTTTTTCACCGTTAAAGCCCCAGTGCTGAGAGCGGGCCTGGTTCCTGGTAGGGCTACGCTCAATCCTCATTAAACGAATGAATAAATACTGAATGAATGAATGGCCTGCAAACTTCAGCTCAGTTAAAGTGATTAGGTGTTCTTCCATGGTGGGCTCCTTTTTTAAAAAAAGTATTAAATTTACTCAGATGTGTCGGGTCTTGGCTGCACACGGGACCTTTTCTTGCGGCATGGGCACCCTCGTGGTGGCGCATGGGCTTAGCTGCTCTGCTGCACGTGGGCTCCTGGTTCCCCGACCAGGGACGGAACCTGCGTCCCCCGCCTCGCAAGGAGGCTTCTTAGCTGCCAGCCCAGGGGAGTCCCCTACCATTCTCTCTGCCGTCACCTCTAAAGTGACGTGGGGCGTCTTCCCCTGTTTCTTTTCTCCTACCATCTCCCAGAGTGCAGGCTCATTTCCTTTTACTCTCTGAATCTCCTGAGAAATGTCATGTACAAAAAGTTGATATATACTAAATAAATGCTTATGGAAAAGTGTCTGAATTTTCTCTTTGACTCTTAATGCAAAAGTGACTGTGCAGTTGAAAAAGCCACCACTTCCATCACCGCCAGAAGGAAGACATTTTGAAGGCAATGCGGCAAAGGACAGGGCTAAGTCACTCCGCTCCAGAGCCTGGAGAGACCAGCGCATCCAGCAAACGCCCCCTCCCCGGCTGCAGGAGCCTGTCTGAAGCTCCTGCTTCCCTGAGGCCATAAACCCAGGAAGCTCAGCACCCAGGGGACATGGCCAGCCTCACGGCCCTCTTCCTGCCTGCTGACTCCAAACTACACTGAGAAGGGCTGAACAGTTGCAAAGGTCAACAAGATGACTGGGGAAGTTTAAAAACTTTTACAAGTCAATGTGTAGTGGTAACTAGTGGTCTAGTTAAAGCCGGCACAAAGTGGTGATGCACAGAGCCATAACCAACACAGAGAGTCCCTTGGACTACAAGGAGATTGAACCAGTCAATCCTAGAGGAAATCAGTCCTGAATATTCACTGGAAGGACTGATGCTGAAGCTGAAGCTCCAGTACTCTGGCCTCCTGATGGGAAGAGCTGACTCACTGGAAAAGAACCTCGCGGTGGGAAAGACTGAAGGCAAAAGGAGAAGGGGACGACAGAGGATGAGATGAGTAGATACCATCACTGACTCAATGGACATGAATCTGAGCAAACTCCAGGAGACAGTGGAGGAGAGGGGAGTCTGGTGTGCTGCAGTCCATGGGGTTGCAAAGCGCCGGACACGACCTAGCAACTGAACACAACAACAAAACATCCTGGTGACTGGCTACAATAGCGCACTCCCCCCTCTACTGCCTGGCCCGGCTGCAAGCCTCAGGGAAGCCCGACCCCAGGAGTCTGACCATACTGCCCGCCCTCCTACGCGCTCCAAGTCACGGCCTCCCACACAGAACTCCTGATGCGACCCAGGAAGGAGTACAACCCAGCGGGCGCATCTCCCAGCTCGGATGCTCATGGGCCTTCTCGCGTTAATTTATCCCCACCCTCACCCTCCCCATGCCGCCCTCGTGGCTCAGATGGTGAAGAATCTGCCTGCAATGCAGGAGGCCCGGGTTCAATCCCTGGGTGGGGAAGATCCCCTGGGGAAGGGCATGGCAACCCGCTCCAGTATTCTAGCCTGGAGAATCCCGTGGACAGAGGAGCCTGGTGGGCTACAGTCCATGAGGTCCCAAAGAGTCGGACACAACTGAGCAACTTTCACTTTCACTGAATTAAAACCAATTCAGAACCAGGCAAAACACACACTACATACAATCCATTTGGCTTACGCAGAACAGCTGACATGGCAGACAAGAAGAAAAGCTGCTAGCATTCTCCTTTGCTGCTCTGTTTATAAGGCGTAATTTGTTGTTGCTGCTAAGTCGTGTCTGACTCTTTGCAACCCCATGGACTCTAGCCCACCAGGCTCCTCTGTCCCTGGGACTCTCCAGGCAAGGACACTGGAGTGGGTTGCCCTGCCCTCCTCCAGGGGATCTTCACAGCCCAGGGATCGAACCTGCATCTTCTGCATTGGCAGGTGAGTTCCTTGCCGCTGAGCCACCTGGGAAGGCCAGGACATGGTTGAATATTCCTAAATCAACGTGGAGCAAATAAACAGCATCCCATCTCAAGCTGCTCTGGCAATTCTGGCGTCAAGGACTCAAGCCGTGGGGGAGGGGTAACACTCCTCTCCTAGAAAGCTGGGGGAGCCCCAGGCCGCTCCTCTGCCGCTGCCTGTGCTGCCCAGAATGGTCAGCCCCTCCTCCTTTCTCTGAGACACAGCTGTGGCCCTCGGTTATTGGGGGTTATCCAGGCTAATCGCGATGCTTCTCGGGCAGAGACCACACGCACCAGCGGTCATAAACAAATGCCCTTCCTTAAGAACTCTGCTGCGTGAGGCTCTGCAATCAAGTGAACGACGCCTGCTTCAGGAATTGGAGTCTGACCTGCCTGTGGTCCCGCTTCCAGCTGGACAGCCAGCCGAGCATCATCATCAGCGGAAATTACAGTTCACCCCTGGCTGCCCGCCCGACGCTGCACCAAGTGCTCCCACGCGCGTTCTCTCGGTTGCAGCTCACCGCAGCTCTCGGGTGTTTTGGGCGATAAAGAAGGGCTTCCCGGGGGAACTAGCGGCAAAGAGCCCGCCTGCCAATGCAGGAGACATAAGAGCCGCAGGTTCAATCCCTGGGTCGGGAAGATCCCCTGGAGGAGGGCATGGCAACCCACTCCAGTATTCTTGCCTGGAGAGTCCCACGGACAGAGGAGCCTGGTGGGCTACAGTGCACGGGGTCACAAAGAGTCAGACACGACTGAAGAGACTTGGCACGCACACAGATAAAGAAACCGACACCCAGCTGGGAGGAGCGCTGGCTCCTCATCAGGTCCTCTGGCTCCAGCACCCATGCGGCCCCCCATCCGGGGGCCTGCCATGGGCAAGGCAAGCTGAGGAGTTCAGAGCAGCAGCTCTGGCCCTCTGAGGTCAACACACTCTGACTTCACCTCTGCAAAGCGTCAGTTCCAGTTCAGTCCAGTCGCTCAGAGGTGTCCGACTCTTTGCGATCCCAGGGACTGCAGCACGCCAGGCCTCCCTGTCCATCACCAACTCCCAGAGCTTACTCAAACTCATGTCCATTGAGTCGGTGATGCCATCCAACCATCTCATCCTCTGTCGTCCCCTTCTCCTCCTGCCTTCAGCAGCAAAGCCTCAGCAAGATGTTTTTTCAACCTTAACAGGCCTGCTGCTGTCACCCAGAGGGATAAGAAAAACGGAGGTGAGATCCACATGGGTGTGTGCCAAGTCAGACCACGCCCAGGATACATGGGCCGGGTGAGAGCAGGTGCTGTCTCCCTCCAAGGGGGCCAGAGAGAAAGGGGAGTGAGGAGGGGAGGGGTGAGGAAGAAAGGAGAAAGGAAGGAGGGGAGAGAGGAAGGGGCGGGGTGGGGCCAGAGGATCTGGCAGACGAGAAGTGTGATGGTGTCATTCAGTCGCTCAGTCGAGTCCAACTCTTTGCAACCCCTCTCTGCAGCTCACCAGGCTGCCCTGACCTTCTCCCGGAGTCTGCTCAAACTCATGTCCATTGAGCTCATGATGCCATCCAACCATCTCATCCTCTGTCATCCCCTTCTCCTCCTGCCCTCAATCTCTCCCAGCATCAGGGTCTCTTCTAATGAGTCAGTTCTTTGCATCAGGTGGCCAGAGTATTGGAGTTTCAGCTTCAGCATCAGTCCTTCCAGTGAATATTCAGGACTGATTTCCTTTAGGATGGACTGGTTTGATCTCCTCGCAGTCCAAGGGACTCTCAAGAGTTATCTCCAACACCACAGTTCAAAAACATCAATTCTTTGACGCTCAGCCTTCTTCATGGTCCAACTCTCATATACGTACATGACCACTGGAAAAGCCATAGCTTTGACTATAAGGGCCTTTGATGGCAAAGTGATGTCTCTGCTTTTTAATATGCTGTCTAGGTTTGTCATAGCTTTCCTTCTAATGAACAAATGTCTTTTAATTTCATGACTGCAGTCACTGTCCACAGTGATTTTGGAGCCCAAGAAAATAAAACCTGTCACTGTTTCCACTTCTTCCCCTTCTATTTCCCATGAAGTGATGGGACCAGAATCTTAGTTTTTGAATGCTGAGTTTTAAGCCAGATTTTTCACTCTCCTTTCACCCTCATCAAGAGGTTCTTTAGTTTCTCTTCACCTTCTGCCCTTAGGGTGGTATCATCTGTGTATCTGAGGTTATTGATATTTCTCGAAGCAATCTTAATTTCAGCTTGTCATCCAGCCTGGCATTTCACATGATGTATGTAAGGGGGATGAGAAAACACCACAGTGGAAGCTGGGAACCGCCCTCAGCCATGCCTCATCCTGGGGTCAAGTGCTTCTTCACAAGCCAGGCTGGACGGTGGATGAGGCCACAGTTTGAGGGTCAGACCGAAGCCCAGCACACAGCATCTCCCTTGCAGCGGGGCAGAGCCAAGAGGACTGAGGTCAGAAGCGCAGAAGCCAAGCGTGTGAGACACAGGCAACACTGCGGGGCACGGGTGGACGTGGCCGAGGTGACGCCGTGAGGATCAGTGACCAGGTGGGAGTACTTGGTAAAGAGGAAAGAGACCCAAGGCATCAGGAGGGGCCCAGGAACTGGTCCCAGGGCCAGGGTCTTTCTGAGAGAGCCCCGAGGTCACCCGCTTGGCAATGAAAAAGCTGAATATATTTAAGCATATTTCTAAAGAAAAAGATACACTTTATCAATTGTGTATCTCTTATTGCTAAACTCATCTATGATGCATCTTCCTATGCTTGAAAATCAGTCAAATTCTTTCCATTATATCCTCCCAGATACATATTTTTCAAATGTAGAAACACAAAAAGGAGTGAGACATCGAAGCAGCAAACACATCGCAGGACGGGAAGCCCCCGGAGCTCAGGGATGGCGGCCGGTCCGTCTGTCCCCACGTGCCCTGCAGGAACCAGGGGTGGGCGGCCGCTGTCAGATGCCCCCCAGGTGTGGCCCTCGGGCTCTGAGGGACCACCAGGTATGCAGCCGATGGCACTTGGCATGTCCAGAACCTCTTACTGGTCTCTTCTTCCCCCAGATCTTGTGGTCTCAAAACTGGCCTCCACCTCCACCCACCCCCGTCAGCTCTAGTCACTGCTCCCAGCCCCTGCCTTGAGGATCTGGTGAGGCCTCCCCAGCCGCTGGCTCAGGGCGTTACTGCTCCTTAAAGCCCAGGGAGACGAGCAAAAGGACAAGCAAAGAGGGAAGGGGGCTTCAAAATGGAGCAGTGCCCCAACTCTGACTATGCCAATGGGAATCGCCTTGAACTCGGGTGAGATGAAATGAGGCTTGAGCCAATGAGCAGTTACAGCACATAATCTGTCACCTTCGGCAAACTTCTCATCATTATTTTCCTGTTCGGTGCTGGGGGCATCCAGAGGTCCAGGAAAAGAGAGCTGAGCCCAACGGCCCTGCTTCTTCCTCCTTGATGCACAGGCTTCAAATAGGAAACTAAGCTGGCCGGCCCACCCTCATCAATCTCACACAAAGCATTTCCAACAGAAGCTGCTGATTGGGGGTTTCTGAAAGCCCCAGGGAAGTTCATTCCAGCCTCTGGGCTTGTCCGTCAATCACACACACTCACAGTTAGAGGGAGGGAAAGCCAGGCTGGAGCATCCTCTGTGATGACTACGGTTGTTTGTGAAAAGGGAGCAAAAAGATCACCAGGAAAATATTCCCATGTTCTGTCCCTTCTCCCTCTATTTATAACAGCAAGGAAACTAGAACTCAAAACTCAGCCTGGGGGCCATGCACCATCACTCAGACGATCTGTCAGAGACAGATGAGATCAAACTCGAAAGCATCTCTAAGCCAAAGCCACCAAGCCATTCCAAACCTTGAGGCGTTTACTGCAGCCTTTTGTGGGCCCTGCCAATCCGAACCTTTGGAGCAAAGCAGACCTGCTCCACAAACGGTTTAACAGGATTTGGAAAATAAGCACTTAGCTCCCCATTGAAAGGGAAACAGAAGCATGTGGCTCTGGGCCCCCAAGCAGAAATGAAATCCCACTTCCGTGAGCTATGCCTCAAGGTTTGAGGCTCTTGAAAATGAACAGTGGGCAGCTCCACATTTCCGATACCCCATCTGTAGCTCGGAGCTCCACGGGACCATTCCTAGAGGAAGAGGCCCCCTGCGTGGCCTCAGAGGAGCCTCGGGTGAGTCAGACACCTAGCGCCGGTCTCCACGGACACCCACCCTGAAGCAGAAGGCCAAAACAAGGGACAGCTGAGAGGTCTAAACAGCACTGTCGCATTCCTCATAAGAGCAACATGGAAGCACGGCAGACGGCAAATGCACCAGCGTCTGTTGTCACATTCAGGCTCTTGAACCTTCTAAAATCCCCGTTCAGAGGCAGCTCACAGAGAAACCCACTTGCATGGCACTCCAGCCACATGGACTTTCACAAAAACTGTCTGATACCTGGCAATCCAGTTCTCTAAAGGGACCGGCCATTCAGAAGGAGACGATCCTGTGGGCCAGGGTTGCCAATTCACTAACGTGTCCTGCAGCAAAGCAGGGAGGCCTGGGCAGCACCCCACAGGGTCGGGAGGGCGGCTGATCCCCATGGGGGCAGGAGGGCAGCACGGTCCCCCCAGGGGCGGGAGGGCACGGGTCTGGGCCCCCAGCTGTCCCCTGGCCCCGGGGCTCGGGACTGAGACTCGTATTCACACGCCCTTCTCCCTCCTTCGAATCTCCCAGGCAGGGGAGATGAGCCAGGTGGGGAAGAGACAAAAGAGCTCACTCTGTCTTCAAGAAATTCCAGTTGTGGTGTATAGTTCAAACTGCTTCAGGATAATAACTAAACTGAACACACCATGATAAGGCTTTCTGCTTTCCTTCTTTAGGAACTTGATTTAAAAAGAGAAGACAGCTTACCCATTTTTGAAATAGAGGACATGGGCTCTCTGCAGTCCCGTTTCTAGGAAAAAACCTAGTTCTTGATCGTGGGGAGCAGGGCCAGGCTTGGGACTTCTGTTCTGAATATTAGAAAGTATTACCTGGAAGGGGAGAAAATTGGAAAACTAATCAGATCCGCATGCAAGCCTACTTCCTTCACACCCTACCTGCAAACGCACAGCTGGGCTTGAAACACTGAAACACGCGCGTAGTGCGCGGCCCTGGGAGGGGAGGAGAACGCGCAGAGCGGCTTCCGTGCGACGGGGGGCAGCTGCTTGCTCCCTGGCAGGCGTGCTCCGCCTGGCACGAGGCCTGAGCACTGGCGGGCGTGGATGGGCACACGGTGCCAGCGGGAGCCTCGGCGGGGACGGCTCTGCAAGGCCGAGATGCTGACAGAGAGGCTCCGTGGCAAAGAAGCGGGCCCAGCAACGGGCGGAAGCGGCCGTCCCCACCAAGGGCTGAGGTCACGGCAGCCCGCGGCTTCGGCCCTGCAGGCTCTGCGGCGCTTCAGAAAGAGCGGAAGGGCCTGAGAACTAACCGGACAGCGAATCCGCCAGGCTCCAGGGCTGCGGCGGCGGTCTGGGCGGCAGTCAGCTGCTCTCAAGGACAGAGAGCTTAAGAAAAACGACCTCAGCTCGCTCTCTCCCCAAACCTGACCGCCTGTCAACAGATAATGAGGTTGTAAAGGTTGGCGTCTTTAGCCCTGCCAGAAAGACTGCCAACTAATCAAGGGAAAGACTTGCAAGTGGAGTGGGACATAATGAAGTGTAAACACATATCTACTGTTACAGAGGTTACTCTCTTTAAACTCACGAGTCAAATAAAGCATTTATCAACCAGAAGCTACTTGTGGCCCATTTAGAAACCACACAGATGCTCTCCAAACATGCTGCCGACATCGACTGCAAGTCAGCAGCTCTTCAAAACCCCAGCTGTTAGCCAAACCCCCGATATTCTCGAGGTCTTGAAATGGTCCTTCCAGGGGAGTTAAAGCAACTGCTGGGTCTCCACCTGTGAGCCCTGGGGTGGGGCGGGGGGAGAGGCAGAGGACACAGACAATGACCAGCATGTTGTAGGATGACATCCCTTGCATTTGAACCGCATCTCAGCATCTTATCAGAAGTGCCTGGCTCCTTCCTGACTTAGCGCTTGGCTCTGCAAGTGCTAAGAGGTAGGTGCTCATCCTAGCTCTGAGCACCGTCATTTCTGGCCCCCTGCGGCTCCTCCCCCAGCCGCCCTCTAAGCCTGGGAGAGGCAGAGTGCCCCTCTGAGCCCCCATCCTTCCCTCTTAAGTCTCCCAAGATGACCTCACCTGTTCCTCAGAAATCACCTCCAAGCTGCCACCTCCCAACTTGATCGTCTAATCCAGACATATCCCAGACTCAGGTCTAACTACTTCCTTGACATTTCCACGTGGAAGTCCAATGCTGAAACTGTTGAAAAAATTATCTTTCACTTGTTTTTGAGAATAGCTTTCAATGTTTAAAAGCTCCAAGATTATTTTAAAGCAAAAACAAAGCAGTACCATACAAAAAAAAATATGAAAAAGCATCACCAAATTCTATCACATAGAAATAACCAGTGAACACTGATTGAACAATAACCCATACCTCTGCCTACATAAGTACCAAGAGGAGAGAAAGATTAAAAATCATTTTACAAACACCAGGACTGTGATATGTGCTGGTTTTAATTTTAAACCATTACATTTAATTTTAATTAAATTTAACAGGAGAAACAAAAGTGTAACCAAAGTAAGCACTCAATTTCAGGAAAATGTGTTTTTTAACACAAAGTTCACAGTCTCTCTAAAATGAAAAACACACCTGATATTTATCATATGTATGCATGCATGTAACATGCACCTGCATGCATGTGTTACGTGTGTATACAGACAGAAAGACAGAGACAGAGAGACAAGAAAGAGACAGAGAAGAGAGACAGAGATTAGGGCCTTTCTTTTTTTAAATGTTTATTTATTTGGTTGTGCTGGGTCTTGGTTGAGGCACCGAGAACCTTCGATCTTCACTGCGGCGTGTGGACTATTCAGTTGTGGCGAGTGGGATCTGGTCCCCTGGGGTTCGCGCCCAGGCCCCCTGCATTGAGAGCATGGAGTCAGCCACTGGCCCACCAGGGAAGTCCCATTCTGTTGCTGCTGTTCAGTCAGTAAGTCACGGCCCACTCTTTGTGACCCCACGGACTGCAGTTGCCAGGCTCCTCTGTCCTCCGCTGTCTCCAGGAGTTTGCTCAAATTCATGTCCACTAAGTCAGTGAAACTATCCAACCATCTCATCTTCCACCGCCCCCTTCTTTGGCCATCAATCTTTCCTGGCTTCAGGATCTTTTCCAATAAGTCAGCTCTGCCTCAGGTGTATGACTCATTCTTTTAATCACATATTTCAGCTCCATGCAGGATCTGTTGACCCATGATAGCAATAAGGAAACTGACATATCCATACTACCTTCTCCAGTGACTTCTCCTCAGCCTCCTGTTTTGTTATAGTACTATTTCACATTGCCAAAATTCCTAACAATTATGTCCAACCCCATAATTGTTTTTCATCAGTTCTATATTAAAATGCATCTGAGGGGTCAGATACAGGTATGGATTAAGAGGTACAAAACAGTATGTATAAAGTAAATAAGCTCCAAGGATATATAGTACAACACAGGGAATATAGCCAACATTTTATAGTATTTGTAATACTATAATTATAAATACTATAAATGAGATTATAACAACTACAATGGGATATAACCTTTAAGAATTGTGAATCACTATACTGTACACCTAAAATTTAAATAGTATTGTACATCAACTATACCTCGATCAGTCAATCAATGAAATGCATTCACCGTTTCTTTAATCCTCTATTTTAAATCAATTCCTGCTTGGTGGAATACCGCCAAAAAGGGCTCATGGATGCTACAAGTCCTAAATTCTTCCATGTTCAAGAATATCTCTCTCTTGTCTCTGTCTCTCTAAACCTGACTACAATATTCTTGGATTTCACACCTTCTCTTCCTCAGAACATGATAGACGATACTCCAGTCACCAATGCGGAAAGTTGCTGTGGACAACTTGGAAGCCAGCCTTGCCGTCCTCCCTGCAGACAATCTGCAAAGAGAGTCCTTTTCTCCCTGAAGCCTAGAAAGTCTACCAGAAGCTGCCTCGCCAGCCACCGTTGTTCTTGGAACACAGCATGAGCTCTCAATCTACAAATTCAGATCTGCAGCATCAAGCCGGGCACCGGAGTCGGGCTGCCATTCTGAGCTCAGAGCCCAGCTCCACCACCATGGACGAGGCACAGACTCTAAACTTCACTCTCCTCGTTGGAAAAATGGAGATGGCGACAGAATTCCTCCCTCAGTGTGGTCCTGTGGACTAAATGGATAGAACACTTGGCACAGTATATAGCAAGTGCTCAATAAAGTCTTACTTTTTGAGTTCAAGAATTTCTCTTTGATCATATAATTGTATTTTTTTCTTTTTTTTTTTTCCATTTTATTTTTCAGGAATACTAATTGTATGCACTGTCTCAACTACTGTGGCTTTGTAGAAAGTTTAGAGACTAGGAAGTATAAGTCCCTCAACTTTGTTCTTTTTCAAGAGTGTTTTGGCTTTTCTGGTCCTTTCCATTTCCATATTAATTTATGAATCAGCTTATCAATTCCTGCAAAAAAAAAAAAAAAGGCAACTGAGATTTTGATGGGGATTCCATTAAATTTGTAGATAAATTTGGAGTACTGTTATTGTAACAAATTAAGTCTTTTGTTCCATGAACATAGGCTGCCTTTCCATTTAGGTATTTTTTTTTAATTTCTTTCAACAGTAATTTATAGTTTTCAGAGTATAATGTTTGAACTTCTTTTTATTATTTTAATCTTTTTTGATGCTATTATAACTGGAATTGCAATTTTAATTTCATTTTCAGATTGCTCATTGTTAGTGGATACAAATAAAAGTGATTTTTGTATACTGACTTTGTATCCTATAAACTTGTTGAAATCATTTGTTAGTTATAGTTTTGTGTGTGTAAATTCTTTAGGATTTTCTATATACAAGAACATGTTATCTGCAAATAAAGATAGTTTTACTTCTCCCTTTCCAATCTGGATGCCTTTTATTTCCTTTTCCTGTCTAATTGACTAGAGGCTAGAACCTCGTCAACAGAAGTAGTAAGAGTAGATATCCTTGTGTTCTTCCTGATCTTGGGAGGAAAGCATCCGCTCTTTCACCTTTATATACATGGTTAGATGTTTCACGGATGCCTTCTATCAGGTTGAAGATAATAACTTCTATTCCTAGTTTGTTGAGTTTTTGATCACGCAATGTGTTGGATTTTGCAAAATGCTTTCCCTGAATCTATTGGACTGAGAGTATCATTGTCATGCAGTTTTTTCCTTTATTCTATCGATATGTTGTATTACGTAATTGATTTCCATGTGTTAAATCAACCCTGCATTTCTGAAATGTATCTTTCTTGTGGTATATCATTTTTTCTCAATGCTGCCAGATTCAGTTTGCTAGTATTTTGCTGAGGACATTTGCATCTATTCATGAGACTTGTTGTTGTTCAGTCACTCAGTCTTGTCTGACTCTCTGTGACCACACAGACTGTGGCCCAGCAGGCTCCTCCGTCCATGGGATTTCCCAGGCAAAAAACTGGAGGGGTTGCTATTTCCTCCTCCAGGGGATCCTCCCCACCCGGGGATCGAGCCTGCGTGTCCTACATTGCAGGGGATTCTTTACCACTGGGCCACCTGGGAATCAACTAGTGCTCTCATAAACTTAGTCAGGGAGTGTTTTACTCCTACCTTCTTTTCTGAAAGCTTTTGTATTACTAGCATAATGTCTCCCTTAAATTGAACCTCTCTTCATTGAATTCACCATGGAAGCCAACCTGACCTGTAGCTTTCTTTATGGGAAGGTTTTTAATGATAAATTCCATTTCCTTCATTCATAATTCAGCCTCCCTGCTCCACCCTCAAAGCCCGTGGTCAGTTTTGCAGAGCAAGGGGGAGGCTGGCTCTTGTCCACTAGGGCTCTTAGAACTTTCATAGTTCTGCAGCCTGGACCCAGCTACCCTAAGGGGAGTGGGCCATCTATTCCTTCTTGAGTGAGTTTTGGTACTTTGGTACAAATTCTCTCAGAGAATTTGTCTATTTTCTATAAACGATCAAGTTTATTGGTGTTAAAGTTGGTCATAATTTTCCCTTACATCCTCTTAATATCTATAGACCTATAGTGCCTCTTTTTTAATCTGGGTCTTGATAATTTGTATATTCTCTCTTTTTTGTTCATATTATTAATGGTTTACATAAATTTTACTGATCTTCACTAAGAATCCATTTGTGGTTTTACTGGTTTTCTCCACTGTTTATCTGCCTTCCAGTTCACTAATTTCTGTTTTAATCTTTACTATTCCCTTCCTTTTGCTTATTTTGGTTTTAATTGTTCTTATTTTTCTAGTTTCTTGAGCTGGAAATCTAGATCATTGATTTGAAATTTTTTTTCCTTTCTACTGTAAGAATTTAATGTTATAAATTCTTCTATACATTTTGTTTTATATATATCGTGAAGTTCTATTATTAGGTTTACATACTTTTAGGATTATAATGTGTTGCCGGTGCATTGACTCCTTTTATTATATACTTCCTTTTATCTCCTGTAACAGTCCTTGTTCCTAATTCTACCTTATGATATAACACAGCCACTCTAGTTTTGCTTTGATTATTGTTTGCCTAGTGTGTAATTTTACTTTTTGTCTACCTATGTATTAACATTTAAATAGTTTCTTGCAGATAGCATATAGTAGGTCTTACTTTTTTGTCCGGTCTGAAAATCTCTGCCTTTTAATTGGGGTGCTTAGACAATTTACATTTAATATAATCATTGATGTGATTGGAACCATCTTGCTAATTGTTTTTTATTGTCTCATATGTTCTTTTTATCTTTTTTCTCTCTCTTTGTTTTCTTTTTTTCTGGATTGGTGATTCCATTTCATTTTCACTATCAGCTGGTTAATTATGTCTTTTTTTCCTTATTTTTTAGTGGCTGCCCTAGGTTTTACAATATGGCTTTTCACAGCCTTTATCTAAATTATATTACACCAATTCATATATAGTATAAACACTTTGGGCTTCCCTTGCGGCTCAGCTGGTAAAGAATCCACCTGCAATGCGGGAGACCTGGGTTCGATTCCTGGGTTGGGAAGATCTCCTGGAGAAGGGAAGGGCAACACACTCCAGTATTCTGGCCTGGATATGCTTTTATTTCCTCCCCTATCCTTTTTGCTATTATGGCCACAAATTTTACTTCTATGTTATAAATCCCACAATCCATTGTTAATATTTTTAGTTTAGGCAATTATCTTTTAAAGGAATTATATCTACCCTCAGTGTAACCATTTATGATGCTCTTCATTTCACTGTGCGGGATCTGTATTTTTTCTTGCTTGAAGGATTTATTTAACATTTCTTGTCATACAGGTGTGCTGGCAAAGCATCTTGTCAGTTTTTTTTGGCTCTAAAAACATATCTTGCCTTTCCGGTGGCTTCTGATTTGCATACTATCTTCTGAGTATATCTTATATCGCTTATCTTTATTCTTCTGAATTTAAAGTTTCTCTTTCTCTGGTTGCCTTCAAGGCTTTTGTCTTTGATTTACAACAGTTTGACTATGATGTGTCTAAGTATGTGTTTCTATTTATGCTGCTTGGGGTTCTCTGAGACTCTTGGATCTGAGATTCTTTGTTATGCTTCAGTAATTCTGAAAACTTCTTAACCATTTTCTCTCCAAAAATTTTTTCTGTCCCAGTTTCTCTCTCTTCTCCTCTTGGGGCAGCAAACACATATGTGATATTTTCCCACAGCTCCTGGACGCTCTGTGCTGTTTTTTCCCACTCTTTCTTCCTTTCTGTGTTTCACTTGAATCATCTCTACTAACCCATCTTCAAATGAAAGTTTTTTCCTGGCTGTGTTCAGTCTTCTAATAAGCTACCAAGAAGTTCTTTGTCTCTTACGTCACGTTTTGTTATTTCTAGCATTTCAGTTATACTTTTTTATAGTTTCCTTCTCCTTCCTGAAATTTCCATCTGTTCCTGCACGTTACACATCTTTTCCACAATACTCTTTAGCTTATAACTCAAGGATATTTTAAAGTTCCTGTCTGATAGTTCCGGGGTCGTTTCTGGTTTGGGTTCTATTTATTATTCTTCACAGTGGTTTGTTTTATTCCTGGTGGTATATATGCGTATATGTATTTTATAATTTTCATTTAATGTTGATAACTGTGTACAGAGAAATAAGGTGAGGTAAATAACATTTACACTTGAAAACGGGCACTTCCTTTATCAGGCCCTAAGTGTGGGGATCGAGTCAACCTAGCCAGTACGTGAGCTGGCATTGGGTCTCGTTGTCTCTAGAGTCACTTCCAGTGCACCGCAGGCCTCGGACCCCTCGAGCACAGGGATGCTGAGCTGTGTCACCATGGGGCCGGGATGCCGGGGGCTTCCTCAGAGCTCAGCGGTCTGTCTGCCCGTGCTCGGAGGCGTGTCTCCCACATTCGCGCCCCTGCCCTGGCAGTGCTGTGCTATCGCACACGGCTTGGTGCTGGGCTTGCTGTGTGGCTGCGGTGGGCGGGGGCGAGCCTCGGTTCTCCTGGTCCGGTTAGGAAGGGTCTGTACACCTGAGCCTCAGGAATGGGGCTCTCCGCAAGGGCCCCTTTCCAGCATCACTCTCCTAGCCCCTAGCATGCCCTCCTGGGAGAGCAGCCACCTAACTTCCACCAGCAGACACCCTCTCAGCGTGATTATGCTCCTAGAGCCCAGGTTCTGCACAAACCGAGGCCTCTATCATCACCCCCATCGTATAAATACAGTTGCCCGCTCTCCCCACGGGTTCCACGTCTACAGACACTGAGGGATGATTGCACTGTGCCATCTTACATAAGGGGCTTGACCATCAGCAGATGCTGGAATCCACAGGGGGCCCTGGGAGCAATGCCCGCAGATGCCGAGGGGCTGACTGTACTGTCCCAGTCAACCGTCCAAATGAGACACTGGGGGCTGAGCCCTGACACCCTGGCACTCCCTCACACCTGATCATTACTATTTCCCTCCTAATTATTTCTCAAATGTGTGTATACATCCATTTCCTACAACTACAACCTTCACCACTTCCTATTAGATTTCTAATAGCCTCCTAAAACAGAGTCTCCACATCCTCTCTAGCTCCTTAACCTCCTCTCCACCCTCCACAAGCAGTTGGATAATTTTTATAACAACCTGAATAATTTTTATAACAACCTGGACCATGTGACTCTTGGGTGCTTTCTCATCTCACCTCAGCTCAATGGCCACTTCTCAAAAGGGCCTGCCCAGACTGCTGCCATAAGGTAGATCTGTCTCTATTACTCCCTCTCACAGCATCCTGTTCTATTCCTCTGTTGCATTTATCAATGCATTTTTTACTCAATTATTGGCTTCTCCCTCCTCAGTGCTGCAACTTCTGTAAAGTCAGGGGCCACGTCTACCCCATTTACTAACACATTCAGAGTGTACCTCAGTGTCTGATGCAGGGGAAGCATACACTACACACAGTAAATGTAGTAAATGAATAAAATACTTAGTAAATGAATGAATGAGTAAATTTGCAGGGACAACAAGAAACGCAGGGGAAAATGTCATAAGAAAATAACCTCTTAGGCATTAGGCACTCTGTAGGCACACAGGCTATGTCATTAATTTCCCCCACAAAGACCCACTGAAATGCACACTATTACTTTTTTATTGAAGAGGAAACTGAGACTTTGCCCCACTGAGCAAGTTACCCAAATCACATCACTGACAAGTGTTAGGGCTGGTGCTGAAACTCAGGTCCTCCTGACTCTGCAGTCCAGCTCCTCCCTGTCTGTTCTATTAATCTGTGTTTGTTTGCAGAGCACAGTCCAGAAGACAAGAGGTCAGAACTGCCAGGATGAGACAGGACGAGAAGAACGCCAGGAAGAAGTCAGAGAGAATAGCTCAGCTCCGAGTTTGCCCTGACGTCTAAGCATCTCGGCTTAATCCCTTCCTCACAAAGAGCCTCTGACACAGGGGTCTGGGCAGCAGCGTTGTCTGGCAGCATCGAAGCCACCACCTGTCCTGTGGATAAGCACTTGCCTTAGAGAGGACTGCCAACAGGCGCAGCCGCTTGGGCGGAAGCACACACCCCACGCCCAAGGAAGCGTGAGAGCAAGCGGCCGGGGCCAGCGATTTTAGGTCAAAAGGCCCAGGTTCAAGGCCTGGTTCTGACAGTCCTGACCACGTGTGGACTTAGGACAAATCCCTTGATCTCTCAGATGTTCATTGTTTTCATCTGAATAATTGGGGATAATAATACATACTTACATTGTTGTGAACTGCAAATGGAAAACTTAATGAGCACATAAACATTAAAATCCTTACTGGAGATCTAATAAAGTATCACCTTCAAGGAGGAACAAAGTAAGGATACTTTCCACCACCTTTATGTTACCACAGGTTTAGGAAAGTCTGGAGATAGCGCATGAAAGAGATAAGATGGAAAATCCAGAATGAAAGAAAGACTAAGAACAAAAATCTTTCCTTGGCCATATGCTCATATTCTTAGAAAAATGAAAAGAATCAACTCTGTTTTTATAGAGTTTAGTATTGTGGCTAATAATCCTGTATTGCTATGTTTGCCAGTCTTCAAGGTTCGGCTCAGGGGTCATCTCTTCCAGGAGCCACCTCTGAACTTCCACACTGGTCTAAGACCCTGCTCCGGGCCTGCAGAATTCTCTAAGTGTTCCCCACCAAAGCAGCCCACACACTGCTTATGGACCAGTGTCCTCAGAAAACACTAAGTTTCCTAAGGACCCGCTCTATGGCTAATTCATTCTCATGCCCCTTGGGTCAAGAACAGTGTGCAGAACAAAGAAGGCACTTATTAAATATTTTTGTAATTGAACTGAAAAAAATCGAAGTCTTGTTATATGTGAAAATAAAAAGAAAAAAATGATCCTATACACAAAGCAATACAAATAGAAAAACCTGGGAGTATAATAAATCTACTGAAATCTGTAAAACAAAAGGTCTTGCAAAATGGAAGGAGGTACCATGGTCACAGATGAGTGAAGACTAAAAGTAATTCTCCAAACCAATGTATAAAGTTAATAAAAATTCAACCAAGTCCCAAGAGAATTTTTCTAGAAGCAAATTATTGTGAAATACATTTAGAAGTATCAACAGAAAAGGACAAAGGATATCCTAAAAATTAAGTAGTTACTAATCCTTTCAGATGTTAAAACATATCATAAAGAAGTACTTATTAAATAGTGTCATGCTGGTTCAGTATAAAATTAGCAGAACAAAACAGGAAAGCCAGAAATGACTACTGTGTCTAAAATTTTACTAATGACTTAAAATACATAACAGAAAATATGAAAATGGAAAAATAACATCTTCTTAAAGTGGCACTGAAATTTGAGGAAAATATTAATTTGGAGTCATATCTAACGTTACACACAAAAATAAATCTCTCCAAGAAGATTTTGGAAATTGAAAGTTCTTTTTAAAAAATATGGAAGATGGCTGAAAACTCTTTAAATCCTAGAGAAGGTTTATCCCACTATTTCAGCTTTAAAATTATGAAATAAATGTAATAAAAAGATAATCAGATTCAACTATTATATACAGATTTAAAATTTATGAACAATTTAAAAATGGAAAATTACTGATTGGGAAATTATTCAGAGCAAACATGATAAAGGGTTAACATACTTATGATGTAAAAGCTTTATTCAAATTATAAGAATAATACTACATCCAAAAATCAGAGAAAAAGTATAAAGAGACAAAGAAGAAACATAAAGTTATCACATGACCGAGCAATTCTACTCCCAGGACTACACTCAAGAAATATGAAAACATCTGTCCACACAAAATGTTATATGCAAACAGTTATAACAGCATTATTGTAACAGCCCAAAGTAGAAACCATCCAAATGATAAATGATAAAATGATGAATGGATAAACACAATGTAGTATATCCTTATAGTGGCATAGTGTTTGGCTTAAAAAGAAATGAAATAGCAATATGTGCCACAACATGGATGAATCTTGAAATACTAGGCTAAGCCAAAACAGCTAGTCATAAAAGACCATGATTTGATTTATAGGAAATGTCCAGGATATGCAAGTCTATAGAACTGGGGAAATGGGAAGCAGATGAGGACTGACAGCTAATGGGTACAGGGTTTGGGGGTGATGAAATGTTCTGGAATTAAATAATGGTGATGATTACACAACTTGGCAACTACTGAAAGCTACCGAATGGAACACTTTAAATGGATACATTCTAAGGTATGTGAATCATATCTCAATAATGCTGTGATTTAAATTAAAAAAGAAAAGAATTAGGGCTATAAGCAAATAGATGGAAAGAACTTCACCCTGACTAACAGGAAATGCAGACCAAAACTGCAAGGTACAGTTTTTACCCAGCACATCAGCAAAGTAACTCTGAAACAAACGCAACCCTGTCAAGACTGCAAAGCAACCATTACCCTTTTGCACTGCTGATGGTAGAAGAGGTCAGTGTGACTTGCAGAAGACAATTGTGCACCATACCTAGTAGAGAATGTAGAACTGTCCCCACTTCCAGGAACCAGCCCTTAGGAAACAATGCCAAGCAAAGGAAACACTGCCTGAAGGAAGGTGACATCACAGGTTATAATTACAATAACAGGTTATAAAACAGGTTATCCCCAGCTGTAAGTGAATCACATCACAGAGGCCATCCACTTAATAACGTATTACATAGTCATGAAAGTAAAGTTTTCTGTTTGTTTTTGGTTTTGGAAAACATTTTTTTGATGCGGACCATTTTAAAGTCTTTACGGGATTTGCTGCAAAGTCGCACCCGTGTCGTGTGTTGGTTTTTGGGCCCCAGGCAGGGGGTACTCTCGCTCCCCGAACCTTGGGAGGCGGGGTCTTCACCACTGGATGGCTAGGAAGACCCCTCTTTGAAGTCTGGATGTAACGTTGACTGAAAAAAGACAGAAGCAGAACCCTTTAACCCTGTAAAATGATGACGGCACATAGAAAGTTAAAATCAGCTCTGCTCTCTCCTGGTTTCTAGGCTTTTCTAACTCCGCTTCAAGCGTGCCTCAGCCTCCTATTCCAGCCAGTGAGAGGGCAGGCTCAGAGTCAGAACAGCATCCTGGCTAGTGACTTGACATTTCCTTAAGGAAGTGATTTATTTAGACGTACTCCATGAAGTCTGCTTAGGCTGGAGCGAAAAGGCAGGAGAGGGAGAAGCCGCCCCGTCTCCACCGTCTCGGGTTTTAAAGCAAGAGGGGCAGCCCGTGGGGCCCGCGCCACACCCCGCCTTCCCGTCAGCTGCACCGAGGGCGTCTCCCAGGACCTCTGCTCTCAGGTCCAGACACAGTGACCTTCGTCTAATCCCGCTGTGAATCCGACACCCCGGCCCTGTCACTGTGCCCCCGGGGGGAGGCCTGAACCCCGGGCCGGCCCGCGACCTCCGCGCCCCAGCTGCTGCCTCTCCAAACTCCAGGGCCGGAACAGCCCGTGAGGGCATCTACGGGGTCCCGTAATTCGGCCTGAACTTCTTTTCTAAAACAGCGGGTAAAGGAATGAACTGTCAGCAGAAGCTGAAGTCCCACCCGGGCACAGCCCCTGCTCAAGCAGGCCACCCCCGGCGGCCGATGCACGCCGAGGACAGACGCGTGACTGCGCCGGCCAGAAGCAGGGCTGTGTTGTGATAGGCGAGGGTGAAGTCATCTTTATTCCTATCATGGCACCCCGAGAAGCAGATAACTTTATTTACTGTTGGCCTAACGCCACCATCTGAAGGTAAACTGATCAGGGCCACTCCATGTCATTTCCAGCTATGCTGATTTGATTCGTTTGATTAAATTATTCCATAGGCATAATTCTGCAGGTACCTTTTATTCCCCTTTGGAGAACAAACTGTCAGAGCAAACTATTGGCAGGGGTCTCTGTGAGCGTCACGCGACGAGGACGGCGTGGAAGGAACATTCCGCGGCGCGGCTCCCCCACGCCGGGCCCCTGCGCCCCGCCTCCACGTTCCGGACAAGCAGCGAGACTCCTCCCGGCGAGCTCCCGTCATGCTGGGTGGAAAGCTCTGGAGGCCCGCTGGCTCGCTCCCTGAGACAAGGCAGGCGGTACTAACCCTGCCGCCAGGACGGAAAGCTGAAGCTCACAGATATAAACGACTGGGCTAAGGTCAAAGGGCCGGGTGAACAGACTCAGAACCCAGCTAGGATGGGGACTCCAGGCAAGATGCTGCCCATCAGCTTCCAGACAAAAAAACACAAAACCAACTTCTCCTGAAAAAAATTACTCGATAAGTAGCTCTTTAAAATTATTGAACATTTTAAATAAAACAGCACTTTTAAAATACTCTATATTTCTATATCGGAAATCTTCAAGGGTTAGGAAAGATTCCACTGCCAGGGGACACAGGAACAGATAATGCCAACAAAACAAACATTTACTGGGCTTCCCTGGTGGCTCAGTGGTGAAGAATCCACCTGTCAATGCAGGAGACACAGGTTCTATCCCTGAGTCGGGAAGATCCCCTAGAGGAGGAAATGGCAGCCCCTCCGGTATTCTTGTCTGGGAAGTCCCATGGTCAGAGGAGCATGGTGGGCTACAGTCCACAGGGTCGCAAAGACATGACTTAGTGACTAAAGAAGAACAGCAAACACCACTGGGAAACACAGGAGCTAGCCCATCTGACGCTTGCAACAGCCTTAGAGTGATTCCTTCTGCTACCCTGACAGCTGAGGATTCAGAGGCTGAGCAACTTCCCCAGGGTCCCACAGCTCCGGGATGGACAGGCCAGGATTCCAAGCCGGTCGCTCAGTGCCCTGCGGCCTGCTGCTTCTCACAGCACAAGTCAGCCACCTGGAGGGGGAGCCAGCCCTTCGCCAAGAGCCTCTGCCATTCAGGAAACACACGACTCTAACATCACTGAACACACCTGCTTTCAGAAAAACTCAGGGAATGAGGCTGTGTCAAAAACGCAAATCGGTGGCTCTAGATTATGAAAAACCATTGTCTACAACATTCCAATTTCTCCTCAAACATTCTCCTCCAATCCTATCCTTGCTAGTGAATGATATTAAGAGCCAACGCTAATAAATAAGATGCCCAAAGGTTCTGGCACACAGATTCTGGGAAATGAGGGGGAAACCACTGCAAGACTGCCTTTGCCCAGCAGAACTAACACAGGAACAGGATGTGTGGGGTTTTCTACTTGAGACGGTCACCTACCCAGAAAAGGAAAGCACTATTTACCTAAGCTGGCCCCAGTCTTTTACTTCTTCCAGATTTTATTTTCCTAACATTTATTTTCAATTTAGCCTAATTCTTAAAAGTTATTTAAGTTTTAAAAAAAAAAAAAAAAGGTCAAACGGGTAGCTTCTTCTGCAGAGCACCCATTGTCTTGCCTCATAAAAGCTCTTGAACATTCACCAAGCCCCAGTGGCCACTTAAGGAAGGTCATCTTTCCTCCAGATTTCTCATTAATCACAGATACTTTTTGAGCATCTATTACAGTCAAAACAGATGTTTGATTCATTCAGTCTCTCTCATTGCTAATACTGCAGCTTCCTGGGTCTGGGGTGGCCCAAAGTGGTACCTGATGAAAGAAAACTCATCCTGGAAAATCAGAGTCAGAAATGGCAATGTCACCTGCATACCCTGAAACTGAAGCCTGAGCCAAGTGATGCTGTCTCCCCCACGCTCCTGAGAGCAATGGCTTGCTTGGTCAAATACTTACTGAGCACTTTCTATGTATAAGGGTGTAAGAACTATAGGATCCGAGTTTATGGGCAGCAGGCTGGGATAATGAAGTAAGTGATGATGAACTAGGTGTCAGAAGGGCTGAGTTCTAATCTAAGCTTTGGCCCCAACTTCCTGTGTGTCCATGGGCTGTCCGTTTCTGGGCCTCCATCTTCTTTCTCACAGTCTAATATCCTGTGATCGCTCTTTTCTCAAAATCGTGAAAAATATTTATTTTAAATCCTACAGTTATATGGAAGAGGAACTAAAGAGCCTCTTGATGAAAGTGAAAGAGGAGAGTTTTAAAGTTGGCTTAAAACTCAAAATTCAAAAAATGAAGATCGTGGCATCCGGTCCCATCACTTCATAGCAAATAGATGGGGAAACAGTGGAAACAGTAACAGACTTTATTTTTTGGACTTCAAAATCACTGCAGATGGTGACTGCAGCCATGAAATGAAAAGACGCTTGCTCCTTGGAAGAAAAGCTACGACTAACCTACACAGCATATTAAAAAGCAGAGACATTACTTTGTCAACAAAGGTCTGTCCAGTCAAAGCTATGGTTTTTCCAGTAGTCATATATGGATGTGAGAGTTGGACCATGGAGAAAGCTGAGTGCCGAAGAATTAATGCTTTTGAACTGTGGTTGGAGAAGACTCTTGAGAGTCTCTTGGACTGCAAGGAGATCCAACCAGTCCATCCTAAAGGAAATCAGTCCTGAACATTCCTTGGAAGGACTATTGCTGAAGCTAAAGCTCCAATACTTTGGTAACCTGATGTGAAGAAGTGACTTACTGGAAAAGATCCTGACTCTGAGCAAGATTGAAGGCGGGAGGAGAAGGGGATGACAGAGGATAAGATGGTTGGATGGCATCACCGACTCAACGGATATGAGTTTGAGCAAACTCCAGGAGCTGGTGATGGACAGGGAAGACTGGCATGCTGCAGTCCATTGGTTGCGAAGAGTTGGACACGACTTAATGACTGAACAACAACAGCAATGATTACATAAGTCTCCTTGATGGTCTGGCTAAAGAACCCAGTGGTGAATAGGTGGTTCTAAATGAATACAGGAGGAAGTACACCCAGATCTGCCAATCCCCACGTCACTAAAGACACACAGATGAACCTCCTTTCTCCAAGCCTGGAGGAGGGGGCCCTACCTTGGCAACAGAGAGTAGAATACAAAATAAGGTCCCCTGAGCGTCAAGGACTGTGTGGGTCCACTAGAACCGCTTGGCTGGGGTGAGCAGACTTCTCTGCTGCCAAGCACTGGCTATCAAGGAAGCAGACGGTGAAAATCATGTAGATATTGAAAGCAAACTGCATGAGCATTTCTCTAAAGATTGTATCATAAATTCTGAATAAGAAATAATTCCTTTCTCACAGCAGACTTCTGACAGAACAACATCTTGGCAAGACAGCCACATATCTTCCTGAATTCCTGGACATCATGAACTACGGTTTATAATCCATCCTGGCGTGAGCCAGGCCAGACACCTCTCCATTGGCCCTCTCCCCCGCTTCTCTGAGGCTCTCACCTTGCCCTCCCTGATCCTGAAAGGTAATTCTGATCCTCGCCACACACATCAACACATTACAGAAAGGAAATTACTTCTGGTCTGCACATTTACAAAAGAAGAAAACTACCAGGACTTTGGTAGCCCTTCTCTATTCCAACTCCTGGTGACTCAGACGGTAAAGAACTTGCCTGCAGTGTAGGAGACCTGGGTTTGATTCCTGGGTCGGGAAAATCCCCTGGAGGAGGAAATGGCAACTCACTCCAATACTCTTGCCCGGAGAATCCCATGGACAGAGGAGCCTGGTGGGCTGCAGTCCGTGGGGTCAGAAAGAGTCAGACACGACTGAGCGACTAACGTTCTAATCTTCAAGCAGAGAGAGAACCCATAAATTGATGGGAAACAAGATTCTGACCAAACCCAAAGTCTCAGAGAATTTCTAACTACTTCAAGCAATCTCGCAGGAAACACTTCTGAGTCTAAAGGGGGAAATACCAGGATCGAGCTGTGGTGAGACCACCAGCAAACTGGGAGGGCCAGACATGGCCAGGAGCTGCTGCTCTTGGTGAAATGTGTCCTTCACCAAGAATCCGATATGTTCCTGCATCTGGGTTCAGTGTCTTTATTGACACAACCTTTTACAATCCCCACAGGAACTCCATGAAGTAGGCACCCATTATTTTGCTCCTTTTACAGATGGGAAAATCAAGGCTGAGCAGTGAAGGAAGTAACTACAAAGGGCAGAGCTAAAAGACAGGGATCCTTCTAAACAGAAGTTGCCCACACCTCCCCAGCCTCAGCCAGTCTTCAGCCTCCTCTGCCTGAGGGTGCGAGCTCAGGGCCCCTTGCTCACACGTTCTCTACTCAAGGCCCCTTGCTCACGCGTTCTGTGCTCACATGGCCCCTTGCTCATGTGTTCTCTGCTCACGTGGCCCCTTGCTCACGCCTTCTCTGCTCAGGGCCCCTTGCTCACGTGTTCTCTGCTCAGCGCCCCTTGCTCACGTGTTCTCTGCTCACGTGGCCCCTTGCTCACGCCTTCTCTGCTCAGGGCCCCTTGTTCACGCGTTCTCTGCTCAGGGCCCCTTGCTCACGTGTTCTCTGCTCACGTGGCCCCTTGCTCATGCGTTCTCTGCTCAGGGCCCCTTGCTCACGTGTTCTCTGCTCACGTGGCCCCTTGCTCATGTGTTCTCTGCTCACGTGGCCCCTTGCTCATGTGTTCTCTGCTCAGGGCCCCTTGCTCACGTGTTCTCTGCTCACGTGGCCCCTTGCTCACGCGTTCTCTGCTCAGGGCCCCTTGCTCACGTGTTCTCTGCTCACGTGGCCCCTTGCTCACATGTTCTCTGCTCAGGGCCCCTTGCTCACGTGTTCTCTGCTCACGTGGCCCCGGCTCATGCCTTCTCTGCTCACGCAGCCCCTGGCTCACACGTTCTCTGCTCACATGGCCCTCTGATCAGCTGTTGGTTTCATCTCCACCTCATCAGTGAACCACTGACTGCTGGGAGTAAACCATCCCAGATGACCTGGGGATCCACCACCCGCCCCCACAGACTCTGGCATGACCACTGAGCCTCCCAAACCCCAGATGTTCTCTGTGCTGGTACACAGTCCATGTACACAGTCCATGTACACAGTCCATGTACACAGTCCATGTACACAGTCCATGTACATAGTCCATGTACGAATAGCTGTACAAGTACAGCTCAACCTGTTTAGCCTATGAGAACAGGAATGATTAGTCAGCTTCAGGGCGCTGAGGGCATAAATGGATACATATTGTCATTTCTGTTCAGAGGATGTTAAAATGCTTCCCAAACACTGACCTGTCTATTTTCACAAGGAGCCACATTCACCAACATATTCTCCTTAGTGTTTAAGAATATAAGCAAAGCTTTGCACCCAGAGACAGACAAGTTGAAGGCTTCCAGAGGTTTATCACAATTCTGTATGATGTGGTTTGAAATTTTAAAATATTACCAACTGAACAAACACATGATCCTCACACTCACCCTTTCTATCTCCTGAAGGTACAGGAGGGCAATGTCCCCCGCCTTCTCATAGCAGGTGATGATATCCTGCTCCCGGTCCACGCGGAGACTGCTGGTAGAAGAAGAAATAGGCAACTTCTCTAAACAAAGTCCTAAAAAAAAAAACAACATACAAAAACTGGGTGAGTTGTTTTTTATGTGACTTAATTTTTTAGTATTACTCTAGAGAGCCAGATACTATGAGCGAAGCAGATTCTCTGCCCTCTCTAAGGACAAAATGGAACATCAAAACAGAGCATAAGAAAGAAAATCCAGAGGTTATGGATGACAGAGGCCCCTCAATATACAGAAAGCGCCATTTGACTCTGACATCCAGGTTGAGAATTTGATCAGGTACTTCACCAGGATCCCATTCAGACCTAACAGAGCTTCTCATTCAACCATGCCCCAAGATCCTTCTGGAATTTTATAAGTAAGTACAGTGAGGCTAGGGCTTCCGAGGTGTCCCAGCAGTAAAGAATCCACCTGCCAAGCCAGAGACCTGAGTTCGATCCCTGGGTTGGGAAGATCCCCTGGAGGGGAGCATGGCAACCCACTCCAGCACAGCACAAAACAAGGTAAAGAATATCGAGTATCTTCTAAAATGTATGCTTAACTGATTGAATATAAAACATTTCTAAATGCACTCAGGAGCATCAGTTACCAGGAAAATCTTCCAACTCTTCGCCTAGATTTCTGCAGTAACAACACTCCAGACCACCTCTCAGTTCCAGGCCAAGAAAACACCCAGAACCTTGCAGTTTGGGCCCTTCTTTGGAGATAGAGGAGATATCCCTTGCCAAGAGAGAGTTCAGGCCCACGATAGGTTAGGAAAGCATGAAAGGCTGAAAAATGCCAATGCCGAGAGGAGCAACTGTTGCCTGAACCCAGCACCAGACTCAGCCCCTGTCCTGGGCAACCAGCCTGGGGCCCATCGGGCTCTGGGTTTCCATCTACAACCAGAGGCAGAGAGGGAGCCCCGTGGGGAGGGTTTGCGCTGCTACAAGTGCCCTGAGATACGGGGAGACACATAGGTGCACACATGCCCCTCCATGGAAGAGTGTGAGAGAAGCGTCCACACTGAGAGTCAGGATCTGCAACTGGAAGGGCCTGAGAGGTTTCCTGGCAAACGCACTCATTTTATAGATGAAGAAGCTGAGAACCATCGAAGGAAAGTAAGAGATATGCCCCAAACCTGACAGGCAGTTCATAGCACAACAGAGATCAGAACCCGGGTCTTCAGCCCCCAAAGCAACACCTACCTATTAAGGGAGCTGCTGACTCTCAGAGTAGGCACCACTGCAGAGAGGGGAGCAGGCAAGCCGAAGGGCAGCAAGTGACCCAGAGCCCCGTGCATCACTGTGAGAACGGCCCCTCCCACCTGCTCGTAACAAACGACGGCAGTCCCTCCAGCTGTAGGTGACAGAAGACGTGCTCCACGGGAAGGAGAAAAACCACTTCCATCCGCAGGGAGCCAACACTGAGGACAGCCTGCCTGGGAGCTTAGAGGTGACAACTCTGTCACAGAAGGCACGGACCAGCCAAAGATTTTGCTGCTGCTGCTGCTAAGTCGATTCAGTCGTGTCCGACTCTGTGCGACCCCATAGACGGCAGCCCACCAGGCTCCCCCGTCCCGGGAATTCTCCAGGCAAGAACACTGGAGTGGGTTGCCATTTCCTTCTCCAATGCAGGAAAGTGAAAAGTGAAAGTGAAGTCGCTCAGTCGTGCCCGACTCGTAGCGACCCCGTGGACTGCAGCCCACCAGGCTCCTCCGTCCATGGGATTTTCCAGGCAAGAGTACTGGAGTGGGTTGCCATTGCCTTCTCTGAAAGATTTTGCTACAGGTTAACAAAGATTTCTTGAGGTGAAATTGGGATATGAAGAACTGCACCATGTTTCACCATGATTTCTTTTGTTTTTATTTACTTTATTTTTTATTAAAGTCCACCGTTTACATTAGGGTTCACTCTCTGCATTGTGCAGGTCTATGAGTTTTAGCAAATGCAGCGTCATGTTTCCACAATCACAGTATCGTACTGATACCATCAAACCGACTCATGGCCCAAAAATGAGATCTAGTCCGCTAGCCCTCTTCCTGAACCCTGGCAACCACCCATCTTTTCACTGTCTCTACAGTTTGGCTTTGTCCAGAATATCATACAACTGCAATCATACAGTATGTAGACTTTTCAGACTGGCTTTGTTCACTTGGAAATATGCTGTTAAGATCCCCCCAAGTCTTTTTGTAGGCAGATAGCTAATTTCCTTTTGTTGCTAAGTAATATTCCATTTATTCATTAATCTATTTAAAGGCATAATGGTTGCTTACAAGTTTTGGGAATTACGGATAAAGCTACTATAAACATTCACATGCAGGTTTTCATGTGCACATAGTTTTCAACTCCGTTGGGTAAATACTGGGAAGAGGAACTGGTGGATTGTATGGTAAGAGTATGTTTATTAAGAAATATCTAAGTAAATATATTTTATTTACAAGTAGCTTTGTAAGAATAAATATTACTTTTAGCTTTGTAAGAAACTACTAAACTAGTTGTCTTCCAAAGTGGCTGTACTATTTTGCATTCCTACCAGCAATGAATGAGAGCTCCTATTGCTCAGCATCCGTGCCAGCATTTGGTGTTATCAATTTTTTAAATTTTAGTCATTTAATATGTATAGTGGTGTCTCACTGTTGTTTTAATTTAGTTTCCTACTAACATGTGATATCGATTTTTTAACACTTATTTGCCATCTCTATACCTTCTTTGGTAAAACGTCTGGTCAGATCTATTGTCATTTTGTCAAAAAGATTGAGTCATTTGTTTTCTTATTGTTGAATTTTGAGTTCTTTATATATTTTGGATACAAGTCCTTTATCAGATATCTATTTTGCAAATATTTTCTCAGTCTGTGACTTCATTCTGTTAACAGTGTCTTTCATAAAACAAAAGTTGTTAATTTCCTTAAAGTCCAACCTGTCAATTTTTTCTTTAATGGATTGTGCTCTTGGTGTGGTCTCTAAAATGCCACTACTAAATCCAAGGTCACCTAGATTTTCTCCTGTGTTATCTTCCAGAAGTTTTATTTAGTTTGGATTTCAAATATAGGTTTACAATCCACTGTGAGTTGATATTTATGAAAGTTACGAGGTTTGTGTCCATATATGCACATATATTTAGCATGTGGATGTCCATTTTTTTCCAGTACCATTTGCTGAAGAGACTACCTTTCCCTCATTGAAATGCCTTTGTTCCTTTGCCAAAAATCAGTTGATTATAGTCGAGTGGGTCTTTTTCTGGGCTCTCTATGCTGTTTCACGAATTTTTTTAGGTTATTTATTTATTTAGCTGCATCTGATCTTCGGTGAGGCATATGAGATCTTTGTTGCATTGTGTGGGATCTTTCGTTGCAGCTCACAGGCTCTCCTGCTGTGGCTCACGGGCTCTCCAGTTGTAGCTCACAGGCTCTCTAGTTGTAGCTCACAGACTCTCCGACTGTGGCTCACAGGCTCTCCTGTTGTGGCTCACAGGCTCCCCGGTTGTGGCTCACAGACTCTCTGGATGAGCCTGTGGGATCCTGATTCCCCAAAACCAGGGATTGAACCTGCATCCCTTGCCTTGCAAGGCAGATTCTTAACCACTGAACCACCAGGGAAGTCCCCTATTGATTTTTTGTCTATCATTTCACCAATCTTATGCTGTCTGGATTACCAGTATACAGTGTATCATTTTTAAAGAATAGCTCTACAGAGAGATAAATTACATGGCATAAAATTCACTCATTTTAAGTAAAGCATAAAAATGAAATCATGTGTCATCCTTTGTGTTTAGCTTCTTTCAGTTAGTAGTGTTTTCAACGTTCATCCCAGTTACAACAATATCCATATCTCTTCACAGCTGTATAGACATACTGCATTTCATCTGTCCATTCTCCAGTAGTGGGCATTTGGCTTGTTTCCTTTTTTGTCCATAATGAATAATGCTGTCATGAAATCTCATGTATAATTTCTGTGTGAACATGTATTTTTAATTCTCTTGGATAGATACCTAGAAGCAGAAGTGTTAGGTCAGATACAAAATTTACATTTTACTGTTTAAGAAACATATCTTCTAAAGTGTTAAAAAGCTATACCATTTTACATTCCCACCGGCAATTCATGAGGATTCCAGTTTCTCCACATTCTTGTCAACACTTGTTATTGTCTGTTTTATTACGGCCCTCTCAGTAGGTGTGAAGTCGTGTCTCAGTGTGGTTTTGATTTGCATTTCCAAAATGACTAGTGATACTGACTCTTCATGTGCATCTTCTTTAGTGAAATGTCTGTTAAAATCTTTTACTTGTTTTTCTTGGGTTGTTGGTTTTCTTATTGAGTTTTGAGAGTTCTCTATGTATTCCAAATACAAATCCTCCACCAGATATGCAATTTGCAAATATTTTCTCTCAGTCTGTCATTTGTGCTGCTACTTTTTTTTTTTTTTTGCTTTTTTTTTTTACATGTATTCCCAATCCCGATCCCCCCTCCCACCTCCCTCTCCACCCGATTCCTCTGGGTCTTCCCAGTGCACCAGGCCCGAGCACTTGTCTCATGCATCCCACCTGGGCTGGTGATCTGTTTCACCATAGATAGTATACATGCTGTTCTTTTGAAACATCCCACCCTCACATTCTCCCACAGAGTTCAAAAGTCTGTTCTGTATTTCTGTGTCTCTTTTTCTGTTTTGCATATAGGGTTATCGTTATCACCTTTCTAAATTCCATATATATGTGTTAGTATGCTGTAATGTTCTTTATCTTTCTGGCTTACTTCACTCTGTATAATGGGCTCCAGCTTCATCCATCTCATTAGGACTGGTTCAAATGAATTCTTTTTAATGGCTGAGTAATATTCCATGGTGTATATGTACCACCATCGGGTGTAGTTTCTGTACAGTGCTGTGTTAGTTTCTGCTGCACACGATGAATCAGCTGTATTCCGTACGGATAGTCCGTACGTATCCTCACACTCCTCCCCTCGTGGGTCTCCATCTGCCCCCCACCCTCCACCCCACCCATTTAGGGCACCACAGAACACCGAGCTGAGCTCTCTGCGTGATACTGCAGGTTCCCACTAGCTCTCCGCTTCATACATGGTGGTGTATATGTGTCAGTACCAATCTCCATTAACACGTCTTTTGAAGATTAGAAATTTTAAATTTTGATGGAGTCAAATTTATCAGTATTTTCTTTCATAGATTGTACTTTTGGTTTCATATCTTTAAAAGGTTACAAAGTTTTCTTCTAAAAGTTCTTCTAGAATTTTTATATTTTTAGGTTTTACATCTAGGTTTTACATTTACATTTTAACATATTTTTTGTACATGTTGCAAAGTATGGATCAAAGTTTACTTTTCTGACAATAGGTATCTGGATGTTGTGGTACAATTTACTGAAGCTTCTCCTTTCTCCAACTGAATTGCCTTTACACTTTTGTTAAAAAAATCAGATGGGCATAAACATGTGAGTCTATTTCTGGACCCTCTATTCTGTTCCAATGATCTGTTTGTTTATACTTATGCTAATATCACCCTGTCTTGAAATTACCGTATCTGTATAAATTTTGGAAGTAGTGTTAATGTTCCAATTTTGTTCTACTTTTTTAGCTATTCTTATTCCTTTGCATTTCCACATAAAATTTGCTGGTCAATTTCTTTAAAAACAAAAACAAAAAAATTTGGCTGGGATCTTGGTTGATTAATGTTGAATTTGTAGGTGTATTTGGGGAGAACCGAGAGAGGAGCCTGGTGGGCTGCTGTCCATGGGGTCACACAGAGTCGGACACGACTGAAGTGATGTAGCAGGCATGCATGCATTTGAGAAGGACACGGCAACCCTCTCCAGTATTCTCGCCTGGAGAATCCCAGGGACAGAGGAGCCTGGTGGGCTGCCATCTATGGGATCGCACAGAGTCGGACACGACTGAAGCGACTTAGCAGCAGCAGCAGCAGAGATCTAAGCAGTATTGAGTTTTCCAACCTGCGAACGCAGCATGTCTCTTCATCTATGTAGGTCTTCTTTACACCTCTCAGAAATGCTTTGCCGCTTTCACTGTGCATGCCTTGCAAATCTTTTCTCAGATCCACCCTTAAGTATTTCATATTTATCATGCTGTTATAAGTGGTAGTGTTTATTAATTCCTTTTGTTCATGGCTAACATTTAGAAATATAATAGACTTCTGAATATTGATCTTGTGTCCTATAACCTTGCTAAATTCATTTATTAGTTCTACACAATCAATCATGGTATTCGAAAATACAGCTTTACTTCCTTCTTTCCAATCTGTATGCCTTCTATTTCTATTTACTCCCTTATTGCACTGTCAAGGACCTCCATTACAATATTGAAAAGCAGTGGTGAGAGCAGACATCCTCATCTTATTCCTGATCTTAAGGAGAAAGCATTTAGTCTTTTCACACTAAGTTTGATGTTGAAGTTTTTCACAGATGCCCTTTACCAAGTTGAGGAAGATCCCTTCTACGCCAATTTTGCTAAGAGTTTACATCCAAAATGGATGTTGGAATTTCTTGAATCCTTCTTCTGTGTCTACTGAGACAATCATATGGCCTTTTCTCTTTTAGTTTTTCAATCTGGTGAATTACATCTACTGATTTTCAAATGTGAAACCAAACTTCCATTCCTGAGATAAATCCCACTGATGATGATATATTATTCTTTCTTTATATTGTTAGAGTTGATTTGCTAAATTTCTTGCTTGGAAATTTTTTCATCTAGGTTCATGAGGAATATCTGTCTATAGTTTCCTTGTAACGTCTATCCTGTTTTTGGTATTAGGGTAAGTCCTTACCTAATAAAATGACTTGAGACGTATTCTCTGATCTTCAATTTCCTGAAAGAGTTCATTTGGAATTATTTTGTTCTTAGATATTTGGTAGAACTTACCAATAAAGCCATCTGAACCTGGAGTTTTCTTTGGGGGAAGCTTTTTAACAATAAATTCCATTTCTCTGATACAGGATTGTTCAGATAATCTCCTTGTTCTTAAGTGAGCTTCTGTAGTTATCTTTTAAGCAGGCTGTCCACTTCTCCTGAGTTGTTGAATGTATTGGATCCGTGTTGTTTATTATGCTCCCTGATCCTTTCAGTGTCTGTAGCATCTCCAGTGGTGACATCTCTGTCTCATTCCTGATATTGGCTATTTGTGTCCTCTATTTCTATCATGAACAGTCCTCGAATGGTTTTGTTGAAATTCTCAATAAAGATCTTTTAATTCCATTGATTTTGGTTTCACTTATTTTTCTCTATTGTTTTTCTGTCTTCTACTTCATTGACTTCTGCTCTGATCTTTATCATTTTCTTCCTTCTGCATTACCTTGAACTTAATTTACCTCTTCCTCTTCCAGCTTTTTAAAGTGTAAACCAAGGTATAAATTGGAGACCTTTTTCCTTTCCTAGTATAGGCATTTTGTGTAATAAATTTCTAACTAAGTACTACTTTAGCAGTTTCCTACAAACTTTGATACATTGTGGTTTTATTTTCTTTCAGTTCACAATACTTTCTAATTTAACTTTTGACTTCTTCTTTAAAAATGTGTTATTTAGTTTCTAAACACTCAGGGATTGTCCAAAGATCTTTCTGCTATTTATTTTTAAATTAATTCCATTATGGTCTGTGTCCCTTGGACAGCAAGGACATCAAACCAGTCAATCCTAAAGGAAATCAACCCTGAATATTCACTGGAAGGACTGATGCTAAAGCTGAAGCTCTAGTACTTTGGCCACCTGATGCAAAGAGTTGACTCATTGGAAAAGACCCTGATGCTGGGAAAGACTGAGGGCAGGAGAAGAAGGGAGTGACAGAGGATGAGATGGTTGGATGGCATCACTGACTCAATGGACATGAGTTTGAGCAAACTCTGGGAGATGGTGAAGGACAGGGAAGCCTGGCATGCTGCAGTCCACGGGGTCACAGAGTCAACATGACTTAGCGGCTGAACAACAAGGTTTCTGTATCCTTGCTGATCACCTGTCAACTTGTTCTATCACTTACTGGAACAGGGTATGAACGTCTCCAAGCATAACTGTCAGTGGCTGCTTTAAGGTTTAATTTGTCCCAGTCCATTCCAAATGATATTCTATATATATCTATATATATACCTCTTCCACATGTAGGACAACACCTTTACTACTGCATACTTTCATTTCTCTCTTATTTGTCCTGATTTTCTTATTATATACATTATGTTTTTACACGGATTATAAATCCCACTCCACATGATTATTATTCTTGTTGAAAAGGTCAATTATCTTTTCAAGACATTTTAATAAGGTAGAAAAAACTGACATAGTCACTGATATAGCTATGATTTCCACTGCTCTTTGTTCCTTTGTGCAGATTCAGATTTTCCTTCCCCTAAACAGATTCCTTTACCATTTCTTACAGTGAAGTTCTGTTGATGATGAGGCTTTCAGTCATGCATGTCTGGAAGAGGCTTTATTCAGCCTTCATGCTTAAGAATATTTTCATTTTCATTCACTTGAGAGTTTGCCCCCAGCCCTAGCCCAGCACTAAAGATGCTCTCTAAGTATTCTCACTCACATGGATTTTGAATAAATCTGCTGTCACCCTTACGTTTATTCACCTGCATGTAATGTGTCTTTTTTCTGGCTATTTTTTAAGACTTTCCCTTTATCACTGATCATGAGCAATCCGGATTATGAAGGGCTTTGGTTTAGTTTTCTCCATGTGTATTGTGTTTGGGCCTCACTGAGCTTTCTGGATCTGATTTATAGTTCTCATAAAATTTGAAAAACATTCAGCCATTATTTCTTCAAGGTTTTTTGTGACCCTCCCCTTTCTTGCTTGCTATACTAAGTCACCTGTGTCTGACTCTTTGCAATCCCACAGGCTGCAGCCCACAAGACACCTCTGTCCATGGGGATTCTCCAGGCGAGAATCCTGGAGTGGGTTGCCACGCCCTCCTCCAGGGGATCTTCCCGACCCAGGGGTCAAGCCCGAGTCTCCTGCGGCCCCTACACTACAGACAGGTTCTTTACCACTGAGCCACCAGGGAAACCTCCCCTTTCTTAGGGGCCTCTAATTACACACATTCAGGTCACTCAAAATTATCCTACAACTCACTGATGTTCTTCCCACTTTAAAAAAAGTTTCCACTTTTTTAGATGGTGTCTACTGCAATGTCTTCAAGCTCACTAATCTTTTTATCAATGTTTAATCTGCCATTAACCACATCCAGTGTATTTTTCATCTTAGACATTGTAGGTTTCATCTTTAGAAATGAGATTTAGTTCTATTTTTAATGCGCATATCTCTACTAAACTTTTTGAACATGAAGAATATACATAACACCTGTTTTAATGTCTCTCCAGTCCTAAGTGCTCAATATTCACTCTCTCTTCATTTAGAGCCGAAGCTGTTTATGTGACTGCAAAATAAGAGAAATTCACTAAGCATCCTCTCTCCACTGTGAACTGTTTCAACCTCTTAAAGTGTTCTCTGAAGGAGAATACAAGATAAGCTGAGCAAATTCACTATCTGGTAGAACAGCTCCAAAACTACTCAAAAGCAAGCACTTGATCAGAGCTTCCTAACTGTGCTCTAAGTGTTCATTTGTGCCAAATTAAAACCTCCAGAAAACAACACAAAGAGATAAACTGTTTCATAATCTGCCTTCTGCTTCTGCGAGGAGCAACCAAATATCACGCAAGTTGGTACCCGGGATTTACTATCAAGGAAACAAACTCCACAGTATGTCAAAGTGAGTGAGTGAAGTCGCTCAGTTGTGTCTGACTCTTTGCGACTATAGCAAAGACTGTAGCCCACCAGGCTCCTCTGTCCACGGGATTCTCCAGACAAGAATACTGGAGCAGGTTGCCATTTTCTTCTTCAGGGGATCTTCCTGACCCAGGGATCGAACGTGGGTCTCCCACATTGTAGGTAGATGCTTTACTGTCTGAGGCCACCAGGGAAGTCCTATAGTATGTCAAAGGACCAGGGGAAAAAATGGGTCTAGCCTTTGGCACTTTACGCTACTGCAGGTGGGACCCTGACCACTACGGTTCATGAAGATGACCAAGGCCCTCGGGGACCTGCCAAACCCAGTGAGTCAAGGAAAAGGCAGATGCAGGTGAACACAGTGTGACTCTCACCTGCACTGGGCACTCTGGAATATGCGAAGTCCACTCTCCCAGGGCTGCAGGCCCACAGCCACGCACCGTCGGCAAGACTATTCAACCAGACAGACAACTTCATCCTCCTAGGGAGCAACAGGAACACCTGGCAACCCACTCCAGTGGTCCTGCCTGGAGAACCCCATGGGCAGAGGAGCCTGGCAGGCTACAGTCCGTGGGGTCGCAAGAGTCGGACACGACTTAGTGACTAAACCACCACCACCATGAACACCCAAGGCCTTGGCTGGCACATGGGTCTTTGGCAAGTTCATTCTCAGGTAGGAGGCCATTAATGGTAAATACTGCTCTGTTCCTTCCCCCAAATGCTGTGATATTCATTCCACATGCCACCACACACATCTCAGAGCAACAGCGGAGTCTTGATCTACCACAGTGAATTCATGGCTATGCAGCTCAGTTCCAGAATATGCAGTTTTCTGTCGAAAGCTGCTTACAGGACCTCTGGACTAGACTGTAACTTTTCAAGTGTCTAGGATCAGATCAACACTGTCTGAGAAGCAGAGTTCTGAGGTCATGGTCCAAATTGGCCCTCATTAACATGTCAGATGATGCCTTGTCAGTTTGGAAAGCTATCATCAATAATGTTTTTAGTTACTTTCTTTTTTCCAGAGAAACGCATGGCAAAAAAAGTGAAAAACAGACTTGAAAAACAGCTGGTGTGATAGCCGTGCTTAATGAACAGCTCAATAAGATCTGCATCTCCAAAATCAAAGCTGGGTACCAGAGGGTAGAAGTTAAGTGCTCCATGACCAAGCATCAGTGAAAATAGTGGGTGAAAATAGTGGCTGACTCTGTGCTGTGATTTAAAGAGTGCTAAGTAGGATTTCCCTGGTGGTCCAGTGGTTAAGAATCCACCTGCCAATGTGGGGCACATGGGTTCGATCGCTAGTCCAGGGAGATCCTACATGCCACGGGGCAACTAAGCCCGTGTGCCATGACTATTACCCTACACTCCAGAACCTGAGAGCTGCACCTCCTGAAACCCACGCGCCCCAGAGCCCATGCTCCACAACTAGAGAAAGCCTGTGAGCAGCAAAGAAGACTCTGCACAGCCAAATGATTCATTAACTAATTAAAAGACAAAAATAAATAAATAAGTCCTTAGGCTTGGAAGAAAACAATACTGAGTAGCCACTGGACCCAAGATTTATCTCCCTTCCCCGTGGGAAACTTCCACAGAGGGGTTCACTTCTGAAAGCTCCTCTCCATAAAGGGTAATACATTTTGATTAGACCAGTGACAATAAACTCATCGAGGTCACACCTGACTGTTCTGAAGCTCTTGAACATGCATTAGCCTGTGCAGTGGGTACCACCCTCCTCCCAATCTTGTGGGAAAAGAAACAGGAGCGCCCTGGCCCTTCTAAAGTCTGCACGGGGTCGGAACTGAGATCACCACGCAGCCCCTGACCTGGGGCAAGTGTGCCCTGCCCCAGGCGGCCTTCGAAGCATCTGAGGCAGGGTGGGCTGCGGGAAGCAATGGTGCTGTGCGCACGTCAGGGAGAGTGGGCCATCACGGTTGGGAGGGGGTGCCAGGTAGTGAGGGGCAGCCGAAAACCCTGGACGCGTCAAAGCTCAAGTGTGTTCAGCCTCCAAATTGCTCTATTTACGTGCATCTTTGTTGTTGTTGTTCACTCAGTTGTGTCCGACTCTTTGCAACCCATAGACTGCAGCAGGCCAGGCTTCCCCGCCCATCACCAACTCCCAGAGTTTACTCAAACTCATGTCCATTGAGTTGGTGATGCCATCCAACCATCTCATCCTCTGTCATCCCCTTCTCCTCCTGCCTTCATCCTTCCCAGCACCAGGGTCTTTTCCAATGAGTCAGCTCTTCGGATCAGGTGGCCAAAGTATTGGAGCTTCAGCAATAGTCCTTCCAATGAATATTCAGGACTGATTTCCTTTAGGATTGACTGTCCAAGGGACTCTCAGGAGTCTTCTCCAGCACCACAGTTCAAAAATCATCACTTCTTGAGGACTCAAACTTCTCTGTGGTCCAACTCTCACATCTGTACATGACTACTGGAAAACCCAGAGCTTTGACTATACAGACCTTTGTCAGCAGAGTGATGTCTCTGCTTTTTAATACACTGTCTAGGTGTGTCATGGCTTTTCTTCCAAGGAGAAAGCATCTTTTAATTTCATGCCTGCAGTCGCCATCTGCAGTGATTTCCAGAGCACAAGAAAATAAAGTCTGTCACTGTTTCCAGTGTTTCCCCATCTATTTGCCATGAAGTGATGGAACTAGATGCCATGATCTTAGTTTTCTGAATGTTCAGCTTTCAGCCAGCTTTTTCACTCTCTTCTACCTTCTTCAAGAGGCTCTTTAGTTCCACTTCACTTTCTGCCATAAGGGTGGTGTCATCTGCATATCTGAGCTTATTGATATTTTTCCCAGCAATAGTGATTTCAGCTCGAGCTTCATCCAGCCTGGCATTTCACATGATGTACTCAGCATATAAATTAAATAAGCAGGGTGACAATATACAGCCTTGACGTACTCCTTTCCCAATTTAGAACCAGTCTGTTGTTCCCTGTCCAGTTCTAACTGCTGCTTCTTCACCTGCACACAGGTTTCTCAGGTGGCAGGTAAGATGGTCTGGCATTCCCACCTCTTTAAGAATTTTCCATTTTGTTGTGATCCACACAGTCAAAGGCTTTAGCGTAATCAATGGAGTAGAAGTAGATATTTTTCAGGAATTCTCTTGTTTTCTCTATGATCCAATGGATATTGGCAATTTGATCTCTGGTTCCTCTACCTTGTCTAAATCCAGCTAGTATATCTGGAAGTTTTCAGTTCATGTATTTTTGAACACTACTTTGAATGATTTTGAGCGTTACCTTGCTAGCAATGTGAAATGAGTGCAATTGTGCAGTAGTTTGAACATTCTCTAGCATTGCACTCCTTTGGGATTTGAATGAAAATTGACCTTTTCCAGGCCCGTGACCACTGCTGAGTTTGCCAAATTTGCTGGCATACTGAGTGCAGCACTTAAACAGCATCATTTGGCAAACCGGACTCTGCCCTTTGTTTCCTTCCACACCAAGGTTTCATCGCCTCTGAAAAGGAGCTCCAACTTTTCTCCTAGAGTGCTGTGCATCCCTCAAAGTTTGGCTGAGGAAACGGACAGCTACACATCTCATGGCAAAAAAAACCCCACTGATCACTGAGGGGTTAACCCTCCCCAGTTCTTTCAGGACTCTCTAAATTTGAGATCCCTTAGCTACGAGCCTGATCTGGGCATGCAAGACTGCACAGTTTCCACAATAATACAGGTTCATTTATCAAGGCCTTACTTAGCATCCAGCACTATGCCTGGGGTTCGACACACACCACTTAAAATCCTCCAGGCCACCCTTGCAAGGAAGGTGTTAATAACACTTTATAGATAAGACTGAACTTAGAGTGCCACGCCGAGTGACCGATGAAGCCGAGTCTCAGCCCCTGGCCCATCGGACTGCAAACCTCTGCTCACCACATCCTGCCTGACTGCGCTGCTGACAGCATATTCAATGTCCAACAAGAGCGGGGACAGGAAAAATGAGTTTCAAATTGTACAGGCATAGAAACTGGACCACAGGGCAGGGCTTCCTCTCCCACAGGGAGCTGCATCTCCCTACACGAGTCCCTCTCACCTAGGAGAAGAGGGCGGCAGAGGATGAGATGGCTGGGCAGCATCATCAATGCCACAGACATGAACTTGGGCAAACTCCGAGAGACAGTGAGGGCCAGGGAAGCCTGGCGCGATTCAGTCCATGGGGTCAGAAAGAGTCGGACATGACTTGGCAATTTAACAACAACGAGGCGAGTCACTGGATGGCTGGGCCTCCCAGGCCTCATCTGTGCCACGAGGGCGGAGTTACTAGAACACCATCTTGAGCCGCTGACTCTGCAGGACTGACAGCCAAAACAAGCATTTTTTTTAAATCTATTAACATGGACAGGGAATTAATTTCTTATGAAGTGAAGCAACACAATAAAAGGCTATAAAATATAATTATGGGTACTACGTACTACAGCATTAGGCATTGTTTCCTTGTTTATCTTAACCGCATCTCTGAAGCCAGGCAGAGGCCAGGTACACCCAGCCCCGGGGCTTTGCTGTAATATGATCCACAGAGGAGTTTAAAACTGGAAGGACCAGAAAAACCTCACTACAATTTGGCAAGGACTTCAAAGGCAGCAGGACAATTTGAAGGGATCTCAATTTCCAAGGTCGAGAAGTAACTCAGGAAAAGAGATTCCAGGTTCTCAAAGCAAGTCCTGGCCCCAGGTTGCTGGTCGTGTATTCTCACCTGGGTTCCCACAGGTTGTTCAGCTCAGCACAACGCGAGACAAGCTCCAGGCGTAGGGGGTTTCTGCACAGTTTGCACAATAATACAGTCCGCGGGGTCACAAAGAGCCAGGTACGAGTTAGCGCCCGAGCACACGCACGCCCAGTCCCTTCACTCGTGTCCGGCTCTTTGCACCCCGTGGACTGTGGCCGCCAGGCTCCTCAGCCCACGGGATTTCCCAGGCAAGAGCACTGGAGTGGACTGCCGTGCCCTCCTCCACGGGATCTTCCCGACCCAGGGACAAAACTCATGTCTCTGATGGCTCCTGCATAGGCAGATGGGTTCTTTATCACTAGGGCCACCACTGTAGCATATATCAATACTCCATTCCTTTCTTTCAAACAGAGGGGAAATTCACATGACATGAAATGAACGATTTTAAAGTGAACAATTTAGCGATATTTATTACATTCATGAACAACATTTCCCTGGTGGCTTAGACAGTAAAGCGTCTGCCTACAACGCGGGAGACACAGGTTCAATCCCTGGGTCAGGTAGATCTCCTGGAGAAGGAAATGGCAACCCACTCCTGTAATCTTGCCTGGAAAATCCCATGGATGGAGGAACCTTGTAGGCTACAGTCCATGGGGTCACAAGAGTCAGACACGACTGAGCGACTTCGCTTTCACTTTTCATTACACTCACGATACTGTACAACTTCCACTTCTATCTAGCTCCAAATGCTTCAGGCTTTATGGCTGACTAATATTCCATTGTATGGAGGTAACACATTTTATTTACCCATTCATCAGCTGACCGACACTTGGGTTCTTTACACTTTTTGGATATTATGAATTATGCTGCTATGAATATTCACGTATTGGTTGTTGTATGGACATATGTTTTCACATCTCTTGAAAATATACCTTAAATAGAATTGGTAGGTCAAGGGATAATCCTATGTCTCCTTGTAACATTTCTAATCTTTGTGCCAAAAATCACAAACTGTGATCTACAACCAATATGCTGGGTAAAATAATAAGTGAAAACACACAAACATGATAAACACATGAAAATACATAATTAGACAGACTTGGATTCAAACCCTTGCATCTCCATTTTCTAACTCTGTGACTTTGAGCAACTTTCTCAGTATCTTGGGGCCTCTGTTTCCTCATCAAGCAGATGAAAATAAAAGCATTTGCTCTAATTGATTATTATGAGGTTAGTCCAGTCCGGGCTACTATTGATAAACAATAATTATTATTATCAACTAAACACCTTTCCTGGGGAGAAGAGCAATACTCCTCAACTTTCTGAGGAGTATCTGAAAAATATAGAAGGGCAACGAGACGACAAAGCAATGAACTGCATCCCCACCACTTGGAATCAAGCATGGTTAACACGCTAGCACAGACCCTCGGTCTTGCAAATACACGTGTGTATGTGCTCAGCTGCTCAGACGTGTCCGACCCTCTGCAACCCCATGGACTCTTGCCCGCCAGGCTCCTCTGCCCATGGAATTTTCCAGGCAAGAATACTGGAGTGGGTTGCCATTTCCTCCTCCATTGTTAACACATGATGCCATGTAAACTTTGGTCTTGGTTCCAGTTTCTTTCCTGAGAAGAGTGGACTCGTCCTCCTCAGGGGATCCCTATTGCACAAAGTGGAGCCCTGACGACAGCGAGGAACCCGAGTGGTCAGTGAGCTGCTGCGCCTTCCCTTTCTCCACCCCACGGTTCTCTCCAGGCACCACGGCTGGGCTTCACAGAGCGGACCCCGTCCTCTCCCTTGAGAAGCCCCACCACTGGGATGGAGGAGACATTTCCAACACAAGGTAAAAAGTACAGAGACTGAGCCAGACATGGTATCAGAAGAACTAAGTCCAATCACCCCAGTGGACCTTCAACTAAGCCCCAAAGTTTCTTTGGGCTCCTTAAGTCTCTGTTTGATCCCCAAATAAGAACCAATGAGGAGTCAATCAACACAACCAACATGAAATATGAATATGGGTCAGCAGCAATAAAACGGCTCTTACTCTTCTTACACCATCTAAATATAAACAGGAAGCTTTGACTTGCAACCTGAGATGTGTGGCATCCCGCCTCCCAGGACTCACAGAATCATTCATTCCAGGTGGGACGAGGCCTGAGGGAGCACCTCGGCGGGATAAACAGCTCCCGGCAGCTGACACTGCAGGTCCGCAGCAGGACACGGCCTCACGGCTCCCCCATTCTCACACCTGTGCTCCCACATTTTCTGGAGCTTGCACATGGACAAAAGCATTTGGCAAGGACCCCCCGACCCCCACTTTGCCGCCCCCTTCCCTCCACTCATGGATAGTTTTCTATTGAACTGTTTTTTCACTGCCCCTGAAGAGATCTAAAGACTTCAAAAAAAAATAAGCAGCAGCTTCTGAAGGGGAAAAACTGCATCCCTATCTTCTCTCCCCTCCTCACTCTGCAGATAAGACATTCAGGCTCAGAGTGTGTGTGATTCAGTTACCTTGACTCTGTGACCCCACGGACTGTAGCCCTCCAGGCTCCTCTGTCCATGATTCTCCAGGCAAGAATACTGGAGTGGGTAGCCATTTCCTCCTCCAGGGGATCTTCCTGATCCAGGGATCTAACCTGAGTCTCCTGTCTCCTGCACTGGGAGGTGGATTTTTCTTTTCACCACTGGCACCTGGGAGGCCCGGGCTCAGAGAGGGTGCATTATCCGCCCCAGGTCACAGCACTGGCTGAGCGAGCTCGCCTCCAGGGTGAGTTCAGAGGCACGGGGACCGGCCCCACAGGTGCAGAACCCTCCTGCCAGGCGGGAAGGGCCTCCCTCCAGTGTGACGGGCCGGCCTCTGGCTGCAGGACACCTAGGAGGCCCCAGTCAGCAGTGCACCCCCGACCCCTACAGATCGGGATCAGGTTCTGCCACCTCCAGACGCGGTTCACCTACGGGGAAAAACTAAGAAAATCCTCCGTGGGCGTCCTTATCACCAGGGGCTTCCAGTCCTGAAGGGCTGAGGTCTGTCCACTCCTGCTAACCCTCCCCGCCCAGAACGCACCCCCGCAACTCCGCGCTCTTTTCCAAGGGTACCTGCACCCCCTGTTTAACGTCCTGAGCCCCCTGCGGGGCTCGCTGCGGGCGCGGGACCGCAGAGGGCGGCGGAGGACGGGCCCCGGGCCCGGCGAGGACGGCCGAGACCTGGGGGGATCGCCCACACGAGGCACGGTCCCCAGGAGCGGCCCCGAGCCCGCGGAAGGCTCGCCGGCCCGAGGTTAGAAGAGGCGGCCGGCGAGCGCGTGCAAAACCCAGAACCCCCTCGCTCAGCGGCAACGCCGCGGCGGCTCCGCGCCCCCTGGCGGCGGCGGGAGGACAGCCCGGCGCCCCGGCGTGTGGGGCCCGCGCATGCGCAAGTCCCGGCGCGCGCGGCTCCGCGCCCTCTGGCGGCGGCGGCGGCGGGACCGCCAGGCACCCCGGGGTGAGGGGCCCGCCTCGCGCTGCGACGGCGCCTCAGGCACCCGCTCCCGAGCCTGACGTCGACTTCCGATGCCCTCGCGTGGCCACGGCACCCGAGAAAGCTGCTGTTCGGTCAGAAGCCCGAGCGTTGCCCCTGCTGTTCAAGGCGCGGGCTGTTCTCCAGGACCCCCGGCAACGTCCGACCAGGCCTGGGGGCCACTCCCGGCGCCCCGGGGAAGGCGGCCTCGCTCGGGCGGCGTCTCTGCTCCTGGGCGGCCCGCACAAACGATGTACCGGCCCGGTCCACAAGGCAAGCGCCTGACGGCAAGCGGGGAAAGAACCGGGGCGGAAGCGTAGGGCCCACCTCGCAGTCTTTCTCTTAACTGGGGCGGCACCGCGTAAGGTGTAACGGCTTTGGGGGCAGGTGCGTGGACGGTGCCTGTAAAGTTTTTAAGAATGCTGTGCCTGCATGCTCAGTCATCTCCGACTCTCTGCGACCCCACGGACTGTACCCCCAGGCTCCTCTGTCCGTGGGAGTCTCCAGGCAAGAACCCTGGAGTGGGTTGCCATTTCCTCCTCCAGGGATCTTCCCCACCCAGGGATCGAACCCACCGCCCTTGCATTCGCAGGCGTATTCTTTACCACCGAAGCCACCTGGGAAGCCCCTAAAAATGCTGTGATTACTAATAACGGACTACTGTTACTCCAGAACCTGGCTCATAGTAGGAGCTTAACAAACCCGAGCTCCTCGCCCTGTCTTGCAAGGTTGCACCGTGCCCTGCAGGGCAGACACAGGTCTCTGGCTCATGGGTCAAGGGACTGGGCAGGGGGGCCCAGCCAGGGTCCACCACAGCTTCTTCTGCTGCACTGGTCCCAAGGACGGGGCGGGGAGCCGCCAAAGCCAGCTCTGACACCCTCCTCTCCGCAGTACAGTCTGTGCTCTGCTCCCGCCCCCAGAGAGCTCTGAGCTTTCCAAATATGGATGCTTTTTTCATTCCCAAAGCATCAGGAACATTTGGGGGAAGAAAATGAACACCAGACACGGTCTGGAAATGATGGAAGCCAAGGGATGGGCTGTGGCGGCATGAGCACTATGCTAGGAGTCAGGAGTCCTGGTTTTAAAATATAAGATGGAAGCCGGGACCACGTGATCTTTTAGAACCTGGCTAGCCTCAAGGGGATCCTAGAAATAAGGACCCAAATCCCAAGAATGAAAAATACGCAACTGGCATGCACTGCAGGGGACAAGACTGCATTGAGGAGGCCCAAGCGTCCCTGGGTTTCACAAAAACGAGCTCTGGGAGATGGGGTCTTCAGAGCCCAACAGACTGAAAGGTTACAAACTGAGATGATTCCACCTGAAGGTGAGCATGGCCAGAAGAGGAGTTAGAGACAAGATTATCTGTCTTATAGCAGGCCCAGGCCAAAATCTGTTTTCTTTTAAAATGGAGAGCATTTCAGAACACACTAAAAACATTGCACTCTGCTTAAGAAATTTTTGTTACTTAGGTGGCCTTTATCTATAGAAGATAGATAGCGTGGTCCTGGATGCCAGGGGAAAATGCATAGCGAACCAGCCCAGCACACATACGCCTGTGTGGCAAGCAGGGACCCTGGTGCACATGCTGGCATCTGCAGCCAGCAGCCTAGACCTGGCCTGGCCCAGGGCCCACCCCAGAGCAGGCACTCGCATAATTGCTGGCTGAGTGAGTTCATTAATCATGCAGTCATAGTCTGAGAGAGGCACGTGACAGATGTGAAATAATTAAACAAAAACGAATGCCAAGCTGGATGGTGTTCGCTAGAAATAGAGGTGGAATCAGAGGAAGGAGAGGGCTCGAGTAGATGATGGTGCTGGAGAGGCTGTCAGCGAGGGAGACTCCAGGCTGGAGGGGGAAGCCAAGCGGAGGTGGGAATGAGCCAGCAGAGGTGAGGCAGGCGGGCAGGCAGCCGGCAAGCAGGGGAGCAGAGTGTGGGTGGGACCTGGACCCAATCAGGCCAGACTGGCCAGAGTCTCCAGGACTGGGAAAATGCACGCCCGGCCTAGACTCATCCCGGTCAGCAGAGCTCATCCAGAACTGGAGCTTCAACAGGAAGGAGAAAGGGAAAACGGGTTGGGGCAGGGAGTGCTGTCCACTCCCGATGACCGCAGTGTGGGTTTTTCTGTGGTACATTCAGCCTCGGACTGCTAACAGCCTTCATCACATTTTAACTTCGACCTACTTAAGGATTAAATCTGCCACAGATGTACAAATGTTCACGTGTTTTAGGTCAAGCCCAGGGGAAAGCTGTCTGTCACCTGCGTCCCTTCTCCCTCTGTGAGCCGAGCCCTGGCAGGCAATCTGCCTGTAGGTTCACCCCCCTGTTACATGTTGGACCGCCTGCCTGCTTCACTCTCTGTGGTCCCCTGAACTCCTGGGTTGTAACCAAATGTACATACTGTCCATCCCCGAGTCCTGACCAACAAACCAAAAGCCTGGAGATGCTCCTGCTGAGAGCAGCAGCCCCAGAATGAGGATGGGTCCCTGCACAGCACCTCCTTGTGGTCACAGAGGACACGGTGCTCCTGCACCCCAGCATCTTCACCCCACCCTCCTGGGAAGACTGGCGGCTTCTCTGTGATCCTCACCTGCTTGAACAGCAGCATTACCTGCCCAGAGGGCTAAGCCACAAATCTCACCATCACCTTCATTCCTTCCTCAACCACACAGCACACATACTGTCTCCATCAGTTCAGTTCAGTTGCTCAGTTGTTTCCGACTCTGCGACCCCATGAATCGCAGCACGCCAGGCCTCCCTGTCCATCACCAACTCCCGGAGTTTACCCAAACTCATGCCCATTGAGTCGGTGATGCCATCCCACCATCTCATCCTCTGTCGTCCCCATCTCCTCCTGCCCCCAATCCCTCCCAGCATCAGGGTCTTTTCCAATGAGTCAGCTCTTCATATAAGGTGGCCAAAGTATTGGAGTTTCAGCTTCAGCATCAGTCCTTCCAATGAACACCCAGGACTGATCTTTAGGATGGGCTGGTTGGATCTCCTTGCAGTCCAAGGGACTCTCAAGAGTCTTCTCCAACACCACCGTTGAAAAGCATGAATTCTTCAGCGCTCAGCTTTCTTCACAGTCCAACTCTCACATCCATACATGACCACTGGAAAAACCATAGCCTTGACTAGACGGACCTTTGTTGGCAAAGTAATGTCTCTGCTTTTTAATATGCTGTCTAAGTTGGTCATAATTGTCCTTCCAAGGAATAAGCATCTTTTAATTTCATGGCTGTAGTCACCATCTGCAGTCACCATCTGCATTTTTTTGGAGCCCCAAAAAATAAACACTGACACTGTTTTCACTGTTTCCCCATCTATTTCCCGTGACGTGATGGGACCAGATGCCATGATCTTAGTTTTGTGAATATTGAGCTTTAAGCCAACTTTTTCACTCTCCTCTTTCACTTTCATCAAGAGGCTTTTTAGTTCCTCTTCACTTTCTGCCATAAGGGTGGTGCCATCTGCATATCTGAGGTTATTGACATTTCTCCTGGCAATCTTGATTCCAGCTTGTGCTTCTTCCAGCCCGTGGCCTACTGCAATTCAGGTTTTTGCAGTGTCTGTCAGCTAGGACAAAGGAGTCAACTCTAGTTCTTTCAAATAAAGGAGATTTAATGTATGGAACTGTCTGCATAAGGGATGAAACAGGTGAGAAGCCAAACACGATGGCATGGCATCCCAAAACTCTGCAACAACAGAAAGGCACGAACATCCCAGGGCTGGAAAGAACCGAGGGAGGAGGTGGAGTTAAAGAGTGGAGAAGTGGGGCTGCTGGGTGGGACCCAGAAAGAAGCAGAAGCTCCCTGGTGGGAGCCAAAACCACAGAGGAAAGGTTTGTCTGGCTGCACAGACAACTGAACAACTGAAGAGATACAGTTGCTGTCAAAGGTGCTGCCTGAGGCGGCCCCTCCTTCCTCTTGCCTTCTAATTTCCTGCCAGTGTTTTCTGCTGGCGGAGTCCAGGCACCTGGAAAGAGCCTCCAGAAGTCAAGCCCCCTGAAATGCAGAACCCAAAGCCAGCTCACCTCTCCAACCATTCTCCTTCCTCATAATCTTTAATTCCTTCTAATCTGTTTTCCACTATGTGCCAGAAAAATCTTTCTCGCTCATGAACTTATTAAGTCACTCCTCCTGCTCACAACTGGCAGTGGCTGACACTTTCCTAGCAGGAAAAACTAGGACCCATCCACCAGGGCGACTTGCTAACCAACTGCAAACATAGGTAGTCCTGCTTCCCTTGGCTACCACATGTGCTGAGTTCACATTGTAACATGGGTGAGCTGCTACTCACGGTGTGAGGATTATTCTCTTTTAACTTATTTTATATTGGAGTATAGCTGATTAACACTGGGGTGGTAGTTTCAGACGGAGGGCAGAGGGACTCGGCCACGCCTCCACATGTCCATTCTCCCCAGACTCCTCTCCCATCCAGGCCGCCGTGTAACATTGAGCAGAGTTCCTGGGCTCTACAGTAGGACCTTGTTGGTTATCCATTTAAATACAGCAGTGTGTACATGTCCGTCCCAAACTCCCTAATTAGCCCATCCCCTCAGTCTTCCCCTGCAGCCATAAGTTTGTTCTCTAAGTCTGTGAGTCTGTTTCTCTTTTGTAAATAAGTTCACTTGTATAATATCTTTTTATATTATGCATATAAGGGATGCCATACAATATTTCTCCTTCTCTGTCTGACTTACTTCACTCAGTATGATGACATCTAAGTCCATCCAGGTTACTCAAGATATTATTGGAGGAGAAAATAGAGACTATTCCACAGGCATCCACCCTGAAAATGATAACTGGCTGAGAGCATTCCTTTCTGACCAGGATTGTTTGCCATGATCAGAAGCTCAGGGCTCCAATGAAAAGATGCCATGAAAAAGCAAGTGAAGAACAAGGAAAGGCTATTAAAGCCTATTAAAACAATAGAGTATCAAGAGATTGAATCAATAATCAAAAAACATCCTCCGAATAAAAGCCTGGGCTCAGATGGCTTACTGGGGAATTCTACCAAATGTTTAAAGTAGAATCAACACCAATCCTTTATAAACTCTTCCAAAAAATAGAAGAGAAGGTAACAGTTCGCAACTCACTCTATGGTACCAGTGTTATCTTCATACCAAAACCAGACAAAGACGTCCCAAGAAAACTACACCATTATGAATATAGATTAAAAATCCTCAACAAAATGTTAGTGCACCAAATCCAGCAACATATAAAAAGGATTATATACTATGACCAAGTGGGACATATTCCAGGAATGCAAGGTTGGCTTTAACATACAAAAATCAATCAATATAATCCAGCCTAATAGAAGAGTGGGGATTCCCTGATGGTTCATCAAATAAAGATCCGCCTGTAATGCAGGAGACGCACATTCGATCTCTGGGTCTGGAAGATTCCCTGGAGGAGGAAAATGGCAACCCACTCCAGTATTCTTGCCTGAAAACTCCCGTGGACAGAGGAGTTTGGCGGGCTGTAGATCAGAGTCGGACACGACCGAGTGAGCACCCAGCACGACAGGAGAATAAGGCACAAAAGATCACAGTCATTTCAGGAGAAAAAGCATCTGACAAAATCTAACACCTTTTATAATAAAGACACTCCACGAGCTGGAAATAGTTCTTCAACCTGATAAAGACCATTTATGAAAAACCCACAGCTAACATAGTACTTCCTTGTGAAGACTGAAAGTTTCACCCTGTGACAAAGATCTCTGCTCTGGTTACTTCTATTTAACACTGTACTAGAGGTTCCAGCTCATGCAGTTTGGCAATAAGAAATAAATAAAAGGCATTCAGATTGAGAAGGAAGAAGTAAAACTATCCTATTTACAGATGACATGTTTATGGAAAAGCCTAAAGAATCCATAAAAATTATGAGCTAATAAATGAGTACAGTAGGTTATAGAATAAAAGATCAATATACAAGAGTCAGTTGTGTATTCTATACACTAGCGGTGAACATTCTGAAACTTAAACTAAGAAAACAATTCCACTTTTGATAGCATCAAAAAGAATAAGACTTGGGAATAAATTTTAAAAAATGAATGTAAGGCTTGTACACCAAAAACTAAAAAAAACATTTTTAAAAGAAATTAAAGATGGCATTCCATGTTCATGGATTGGAAGACCTAATATTGTTAAGATGGCAATACTCCTCAAATAGATCTACAGATTCAACATAATCTTTATCAAATTCCCAGCAAGCTTTTTTTCCCCACAGTAACTGACTATTTGAGTCTAAAATTTATATGGAAATATAAGGGACCCAGAAAAGCCAAAACAACCTCGGGAAGAATAACAAAGTTGGAGGACTCATACTTCCCAATCTTAAAACTTACTACAGAGCTACACATAAAGACAAGGCGGTGCTGGCATAAATGTAGACATACAGACCAGTGCAATGGATTGAGAATCCAGAAATAAACCTTGACATTTACACTCAATTGAATTCAACAAAGACATCAAAACAATGCAATGGGGAAAAAACAGTCTCAATATGATGCTAGAATAACCACAGAGAAAAGAATGAAGTAGGGCCCCTACCTCACACTATATACAAAAATTAACTCAAAGTAGAGCACAGACCTAGATGTAAGAGTTAAAACTATAAAACTCTTTTTAAATTTTTTAAAAAAATGTTGTGACACTGATTAGTCAACAGTTTCTCAGACACAATACCAAAAGCACAAAAGAGAAAAAAATAGAGAAACTAAAATGAATCAAAACTTAAACTTTTACATTTCAAAGGACACCATCAAGAAGGTAAACAGATAACCTATAGAATGGGAGAAAACATCTTAAAACCATATAGATATACAGGGACTTGTATCTAGACTATATAAAGAGCTATTATAACTCAATAATTATAATTTTTAAAAAGTTACCCACTTTTAAGATGGACACAGGATCTAAAAAGATATTTTTCCAAAAAAGATACAGAAATGGCCGAAAGGAACAAGAAAATTATTCAACATCATTATTCGTTAGGGAAACAAAAACTACAATGAGATACCACTTCACCTACCCACTAGGACACTGTAATCAAAAGAGCAGATAAAGTGTTGACAAGGACGTGGAGAAACTAGCACCTGTCAGAGTAATACAGCTCTCTTTGGAAAATAGTTTGCAGTTCCTCAGAAAAGTTAAACACAGAGTTATCATACGAGCCAGTGATTTCACTCTAAGTGTACACCCAAGAGCAAGGAACACATGCATCTACCCCAGATTTGGTGCACAAATGTTCACAGCAGCATTACTGATAACAGCTAGAAAGTAGGAACAACCTCACGTCCATCAACTCTGCATGGATTAACAAATGTAAATGTGGCGTATTTATACAATGGAGTGTTATTCGGCCATAAAAAGGAATGACACATGCTGTAACATGTGAGAACCCTGGAAACACGCCAAGTGAAAGAAGCCAGACATAAAACATCACATGTTACGACGTTCCATTTATCTAAAATGTCTAGAATAGGCAAATCAACAGAGAAAAAGCAGCTTAGTGACTGACTACGCCTGGAGGGTGGGGGCGTTCCCTGGTAGCTCAGCTGGTAAAGAATCCACCTGCAATGCTGGAGACCCCGGTTCGATTTCTAGCTCAGAAAGATACCATGGAGAAGGGATAGGCTACCCATTCCACTATTCTTGAGCTTCCCTGCTGGCTAGGTGGTTAAGAATCTGCCTGCAATGCGGGAGACCACAGTTCGATCCATGTGTTGGGAAGATCCCCCGGAGGAGGGCATGGCAACCCACTCCAGTATTCTTGCCTGGAGAATCCCATGGACAGAGGAGCCTGGCGGGCTGCAGTCCATGGGGTCACAGAGTGTCGGACACGACTGAGTGACTAAGGACAGCACATGCCTGGGGGGCGGTGATTAATCAGGTGATGGAGGTGACTGTTTCTGAGCGCTGATTTCTTCTGCAGTGATGAAAATGTTCTCAAATTGACTGTGGTGATGGTTACACAACTCTGAACCACTGAACTGTACACTATAAAAGGTTGTACCTCATGGGATGTAAATTCTATCTCAATAAAGTTATTTTTCTAGAAAGCTGTGGAGCATATTTATAATATGAAAAACTGAAACAACACAGATGTTCCACAGGCAGTTGGTTCAAAAATATGCATAAGGCATACATACCACTGTGCAGCCTTTAAAAACCACTTTCAAAAATATTTAATGGCATGGAAAAATAACTGTCATGTACACACATATATACATACAGTGAAAAAAGTAGAATATAAAATAGTGTATATAGCACAATCCTAATTGTGCACAAAATATATTTATAAATTTTATGGGCTTCCTAGGTTGCACTAGTGGTAAAGAGCCTGCCTCTCAATGCAGGAGACCTAAGAGATGTGGCTTCAATCCCTGGGTTGGGAAGATTTCCTGGAAGAGGGCATACATAGCGCCCCGCTCCAGTGTTCTTGCCTGCAGAATCCCGTGGACAGAGGAGCCTGGCGTCAGTCCATGGCGTCGCAGAGTCAGACACGACTGAAGCGACTTAGCGCCACACAGCACATAAATCGTATTTATTTAAAGATGGATATAAATGTCTGTCTATATATCTCTTAAAAATACATCGTTATTAACTAGCTCAAGCAGCAGTAGGATGACTGGTTTTATTTTCTGCTTTACATTTTCCCTTAATTTTCCAAATAGCCTATACGCGACACAACCGAAAAATAAATGTTCGTCTTCAGACCAGAGGCTGGAATGAAAGGCAGCTGGCCCCACACAGCGCGGGCAGAGAGCACACGGGTACAGCTGTTCTGCCGGACAGTCTGGAAACACTCCTCTCCTGACCCAGAAACCCCACTTCTAGAAACCTCTCCCGGGGACACAGTTAAGAGCCAGCACGGCGACCAAGCTGGGAGGGCGTTCATTTCATCACAGCCCTGCATGTAGCCAAGAAAAGCTGAAAACAGCCCACACGGCCAAAAATAGAGGCCTTCTCAGCTAAACATATTATAGCTTATCCATAGAATGAAATGCGGTACAGCCGCTAAGACACTGCAGAAATGCATCTGTTGTCACAGCGAAAGCAGGTCACGGAGCGGTATATGTGATAAAATCTCATTTTATAAATGAAAAAAAAATGCTACACACATGATGTCTGTGGAGACGATCTGGAAGGAAACACTCAAACGTCTGCAAAGGTTGGCTCTGGGGGGACGGAGTGATGGGTACTTTAACGTTCTTTTGACTGGTCTGTATTTATTTTTATATAATGCACATGTGTCTTGTCTGTACTAAGAGGAATAATAAACTGAAATACTGGGGAAGAGGCAGAAGGTTAGCCTCAAGACAGAAGCATCACCGCTGTGACAGGCAGGGCCGAGGGGAGGGCCGAGCCCATCGCAGGATACCTGGGGTCAGACCTTCTGCTGACTCAGGTCTGTATATGTCAGAGCCTTTCCTTGCTGTGTCTCATTCGTTCTTCTCAGGATTCGTGTCAGAGTACCGCTATTTCCATTGTGTAGATAAGAAAAGTGGGACTTTGATTAAATTGCTGAAGAAGTGCAGAGCAGCATCACGGGTGAGCAGGTGTCTGACACCACAGTTCCCCCAGTGACATCCCTAATCCAACTGCAGGGTGGCTCGAGCGAGCAGAAACAGTCTGGATTCCGGAGTCCCGGGCCTGGGCTTGAATCCCACCTCACCTCTGAAACGCGCGCTTTCAGCCCTCTCCGCAGAGACCACCACCCCTGCAGCACAGGGCTGGTCTCAGCATGCAGCGCCCTCGAGCGGGGAAGCTGCCGACGGCTCGCCTGGCTCTCGCGAAAGTGAAGGTGTGAGTCACTCAGTCGTGTCCGACTCTTCACGACCCCGTGGACTGTAGCCCACCAGGCTCCTCTGTCCGTGGGATTCTCAGGTGAGAATACCGCAGGCTCTGGGAGGGCTCAGTAAACGCTAACCAACAGGAAGCCCCACCTCTCAAGGCGGCAGAAGCCTGAGATGGCTGCGGCTGTGAGAAAGGTCTCGAGATGCGGGAGTAACGGGGCTTCGTGCAGCTCCGCTGCCGGGCTCTGGCTCTCACCCCGAACCCAGGACAGTCACGTCCTTCTTCCCCTCTGAGCCCCCCATCATCCCGGAGGCTGCCTGTGGTCTGGTCCCAAGGCCACCTCTAGTCACGATGACTGTCACAGAGCAGTCGCCTGCAAAGTATTAAGTCACTGAATCGCGTCTCTTTGTGACCCTGTGGACTGTAGCCTGCCAGGCTCCTCTGTCCATGGGATTCTCCAGGCAACAGTACTGGAGGGGGTTGCCATGCCCTCCTCCAGGGGATCTTCCCGACCCAGGGACGGAACCCAGGTCTCCCACATTGTAGGCGGATTATCTGCCATCGAACCCCCAGGGAGCCCGTGACACCTGGCTCCTCCCCAGATGTCGCTTCCCCTCTTCCCCTGTAGGGGTCGCCTCCAGGAGAGAACAGCATACGGAGCCGGGCTCTTTGATGAGAAAGAGGCTCATCCTCAGAGGGGCCACTGCTGTGCCGCCTGGGGGACACCTCCCCCCCCGAGTGCCCTGCAGGGCCCACCCGCCTCATCACGGCCTTCCTGAGGGTCCTGAGCTGGCTGCAGGGCACCCACTGGCCACCGGAACGGCATCGAGGGTGCAAGGGTGACCCAGGCAGGGCCTACAGGACCCGGTGAGAACCTGGCTGAGATTTCTGAGACTTCCGCCCAAGAGAAGCAGAGCCTGGAGCCTGAGAAGGGAAACAGCGCGGGGGGAAGACGTGCTGGGAAGTGCAGAGAAGGCAGCCCTGGCTTCGAGCCCCGAGGCCAGCTGCCGCCACAGTCAGACTGAGGTGGTCTCCTTTCACCCGCAGCTGGAAGGCCCTGCCCTGCGGCTCCCAGCAGAACTTCACAGGAGTCTGAGGCCTGGGTTCACCGCCTGCACACGTCCGCGGCGCGGCTCTGGCCTTCTGGGATGTTGTGGCTGCTGACTCGGGTCGGCACTTCTGCCCCCATCCTCTCTGTGAGCACAGCACGCTCGCTCACTGCACCTGCTGAGCGGCGGGCTGGGCGGACAGAGTGAGTGGCCAGCCCCTCCTCACCGCCTGTCCCAGCAGCTGTCCCATCTCTCTTTCCGGGTGGCTCCGACAGTAAACAATCCGCCTGCAATGCAGGAGACCTGGATTCAGTCCCTGGGTGGGGAAGATCCCCTGGAGGAGGAAATGACAGCCCCCTCCAGTATTCCTGCCTGGAGAACCACGTGGACAGGAGAGCCTGGTGGGCTACAGTCCCTGGGGGTCACAAGGAGTCAGACATGACTGAGTGACTTCCCACGTTTAAAGGTTTGTGTTGACGGCCCTGGGCGCTGCCCCCAACAGGCAAGCATCTTCTTCCGTCTTGACACTGCGCCCCAGGACGGCATGCTCAGCACACAGCGGGCCAGTCTCACGTGAGGAAGGGGCAACATTCCCGAGGGGGGTGGGTGTTGTTGTTCAGTCACTAAGTTGTGTCCGACTCTTTGTGACCCCATGGACTAGGGAATGCCGGGCTTCCCTGTCCTTCATTATCTCCCGAGGTTTGCTCAGATTCATGTCCGCTGAGTCGGTGGTGCCATTGAACCATCTCATCCTCTGCCGCCTCCTGCTCCTTTTGCCTTCAGTCTTCCCCAGCATCAGGGTTTTTCCAAGGGGAGGCTGGTCTATAATTCTGTTACCACCTCCACAAAGCTGTGCTCATCACACCTGTACTTCTGCGAAGCGAGAGGCCCACGAGGTCTGCAGAGGCCTCCGCCCAAGAAGGGAGGTCTGGTGGGAAGGGACACGCCCTCCTCCCTGGGGCCCAGTGGAGACAGTTTCTCCTCCTCTGCTGTCTCTTTTCAGCCAGCGCGTTCAGCACGTCCCTTCTGAAGACCGCTATCTGGGAATGCAGTGAATTGTTCTTGGGTCTTAAAGGAAGGCTGCTTGGATCAAACACTCCACCCCCAAGTGAATGGCCTCTTGTGATAAAACCATGAATGTGGGTGCAGCTCTAAAGACCTCCAACCTTCCGGGTCAGCCCTGGGTAAGACTGGGGACAGGCGGGATGAACTCTGTCTTGGCCCCACCAGCAAGCAGTCCCGTTAGGTGCCCGCTCCCCCCGTCCCAGGCCCCTTGCACCCGCCGCCCCCAGACGCCACCAGCAGCTTTGCCTCCCTGAGCACCACTCCAGGCCTCCAGCCTCGCTTGCTCTCCCACATCCTCAGCCAAACCCTCGGCCACATAAAGCAGATACCCTACAGCGCCTCTCCCCTCTTCCCACAGCTGGATGTTCCCAGAGGCTGCTGAGGAGATGTGTCCATTTGGGTTTAAACTAAGGGGTTACATAAGAACAAAAATAGCTAACCTTTCTTGATCTGCCAGGCATGGTGCTAAGTGCTTTACATGTGTTCACTCATTCCCGACAACAACCCTGTAGTGTAGAAACCATTATCACCTCCATTTTATGATGAAAAAAACAAAAGAGCCCCAGTGAGGTGAAAGGAATTTGCACAAGAACCTAAAGCTAGTACGTGACAAAGCTAGAGACCAAACCTGGAAAGTCTGCCTCCAAAACCCCAAACTCTGAGCCCGCGTGTCAGAGGAGCAATTCCAAACCCAGGAACAAAGGAGGCATAAGCAGGCAGGAGGCCCCACACGGCTCCCAGCACCGTAACCGCATTCTCCACCCGGCACCGGGGGCTCAGGGGTAAAGGATCCGCCTGCCAACGCAGGAGACCCAGGTTCGATCCTGGCAGAAAGATCCCCTGGAGAAGGAAATGGCAAGCCACTCCAGCGTTCCGGCCTGGAGAATCCCACGAAGAGTCGGACACGACTGAGTGACTAAACCACCACCACCTGGCCACAGACATCACACAGCCCGACAAGTTTCCTACCAAGAAATATCTCCCCTTCTTGGCCCTGCCTGTGAGCCATCGGGCGAGGGCGTCCCTTGCCCTCTCTGGCACGGTCTCCCCCAGTGGAAAGCAAGACGTGTGTATGAGACGGCTGTGAAGGCCCGTTTGTATCTGGGGGTCAGTCCTCTGCTTTGGTACCAGGCTATCTGGAAAGAAGTTGACCCCACGCGGCAGTTTCCAGGCTCCGGTCTCCCTCCGCGGGGCGCCGGTGCCCAGCCTCGGGCCTGTGCGCCCTGTTTGTTCACTCGGCACAGGCTCCTGTCTGCACCCCCCTGCAGGTCCTGCCTGGGTCAGAGACCGAGCTCTGACGGACACGCCCAACGAGAGGCCTGCGTGTCCCCGGTCTCTCCTTTCCCCCAAGCGCGGAGAAGCTTCTCACCGGCGGGCTGACGTGTGTCACCTGCTCACCCAGACGGCTCTCCTTTCCGCCTTCCAGGGCTGCCACGGGCCTCCGCCCCGCTGGGTGTCAGTCGGACAGACGAGGATGCGCCCCAGCGGAGCGGGGCGGAACAGCCGCCGCCAGCCTCGCGCAGGCGCTCCCCGCAGGGCTGCGGGCCTTCCCTCCCGGGGCCGTGCACCGGCGCTCCCTACTGCGGCAGGGCACCGGCCTCGGCTATTGATAGAGGCCATCTCTCGGAGGACAAGCCACTTACAGCCCCCGCTGTCCTAGCTGCATAAAGTTAGCCGGTGTCCAGCAGATCTAAGTCCCAAAATAGATGGTGGCCACGTGTTCACTGTTCCCAAGCCTCCCCGCCTGGAGAAAGAGCGTCTGTGGCCACTCGGTGTCCTGGAGATTTCACGTGGTACCTCAATCTGTACTCAGAGCAAGGACCTCTACTCACTTGATTAACCCACTTCTCCCAGAAGCTGAAGTGTTCCTGCATGTCTCTTATTCTCATTCTCTGTTCGTCTTCTGAGGTTTAAGAGAAAGGGGGAAGGAGCTGGGGGGCTGGAGGGGAGCTGAGATCCACGTGGAGGCTCCCTGATAATGGAAATGAAGTGAACCGTATAACCTTTGGGGAAGGACCCACGCCAGGCTCTGTCGCACGCGATGCCGGCATGCCCTTACAGGCATTCCTCATGACGGGCAGCGACTGAGTCTGAATGCGCGAGATGTGCTCACTGTTAGCACTGGGCAAAGAAAACGCATCTGACCATCACAGCTAGAAGCAGAGGCGCCCAGAATCACCTAAACTACATGATGGGCACCCTGCCCAGTAGAAATCTAAGCAAGGGAACTTCCATCAGTTCCGATCAATAATTGAGCATCACCTATGCACCAGGGTATTCCCTGGTGGCTCAGATGGTAAAGAATCTGCCTGCAGTGCAGGAGACGTGGGTTCAATCCCCAGTGGGGAAGATTCCCTGGAGAAGGGAATGACTATTCACTCCAGCACTCTTGCCTGGAGAATCCCATGGACAGAGGAGTCTGACGGGTGGTCTGTGCCACCAGGATGGTCCATGGGTTACAAAGAGCTGGACATGACTGAGCAAATAACGCAAATAACACTTCCACGCTCAACAGCACTACGCGCCAGACACCTAGGTTCTGAGGACGGCACTCAAGCAAAACATTTCTTCCTCGAGTGGAAGTCACAGACTGGCGGGAGGGTCTGATAACAGTACAGCTGGTTCCAATATGACGTTCAGGTGCTTCTAACCTCCTGTGCTGTGATACTGTCAAATGTGGTGGACTCTGAATGGGTGAGTGCCGGGGGAGGCCTCAGAGAAGACGGGAAGGGTGAGCCGGCGGGCTGGGGCCTGTAGGCAGGAGCCTGGGACAGGATGAGCAGCTGCTGGGGGATCACAAGAAGGGGGCCCAGGAGGAGGGCTGTGGGTGCAAACCAGGGGGTTCTCCAGGGACCTGCACGCTTTCTGCCTATGGAAACCTCACTGGCCCAAGCACACTCCCACCCACACGCCAGCAGAACAGGGTGGTTGAGAACATGGACTCTGGAGCTGAGCACCCTGCAGTCTGACCCCCTCCCAACTCTCAGCAGGGGAGCAGGGGCCCGAGGCTGAGTCCGGCTGTAGGTCCCCAGGCAGCGTATCCAACCTCCCTGGGCCTCAGCGTGCTCATCTGTGAAATGAAAGAAGAGTCGCGTCCATCCCACAGGGTGGTGGTGAGGCTTGGCTGAGACGCCCAAATAATGCCCACGGCGCCTGGCACACAGCCGGCACCAACATCATCCCTAGTGACCTCACCCCACCGCGTCTCCTTCGTCTGTAAATTAGGGGTTTGGAGGATTAACTCACCTCCCAGAGGAGGTGCTTGTAACTGCACAGTGTTGGTTTCCCGATTCCCCACGAGCCGAGGCTAACGTTACCCAGCCAAGGGAAACTGTCCCGGCCGCAGCTGCCCCAGCAGATGTGGACATTCAGGGATGTTCCCGGCTCTGGCTGAGACCCCGGGTCGGGTCAGACCTCAGGGGCCCCTGGAAGAGTGGAGGTGACCTGTGAAAGCCTGCGGCTCAGTCCACGCGGACGGCAGCCTGCAGGCAGCAGAGGGAGGGCTGTGGGCCGGTGCCCACCCGCCCGAGGGGCCCCTGCCTGGGACTCCCGCCCAGGCCTACTCTGGTGAAGGAGGGACAGCGCCCCAGGGCGTATCCCTGGAGTTGTGCTGGGGCCATCGCCATCACACACCACCCAGGGCCAGTCTCGAGCTGGGGCCCTCCTTGCCCGCTTGGGTGGCAGCCGTGAGACTAAGCTGGCAGCACAGTCTGCCCCACCAGGCTGAGGCAGAGCCCAATTCCGGACCCGAGCTTTGGGTGCTAAAGCACCCCTCAGAGCCCCGCCGTCCCCAGCAGGCAAACCAGCCCCTGGGTGCAAGCCCCCAGGCCCCAGCCAGGTGACTGGGAACCGCCAGGTGACGCCTTGCTCTTGCTGCAGAGTCCTGACCCTGCCCCAGATCTCACACACACATACACACACACACACACACAGATCCCAGAGCCCGGGGCATGTGAGGTGCCAGGCCCCAGATCACACACACACACACACACAGATCCCAGAGCCCGGGGCATGTGAGGTGCCGGGCCCCAGATCTCACACACACACACACACACCCCCATCCCACGGCCCAGGGCATGTGAGGTGCCGGGTAAGCTCCAGGCAAAGGAGGGCGGCCGTGTGGCGCAGACCCTCGGAACCGCTGAGACGGCCTCGCAGGACCGTCAGCCCCAGCGCCCTGTCGCAGTGACGGCCCACGGGGACTCGGAGATTAATCAGAAGGACCTGAACGTCCTGGACGTCCTGGAGCAAGATTCCCGGGGAACCAGGTGACTGTGCCGCCCGGGCACAGAGCTCTCAAGCAGGCATGGGTCTTGTTCAGCATAGGGCACCCGAGGCGGACCGCGGCTGCACATGAGTGGCCGGCTCACTGCTGTTCCAGAGGGGGAGGCCGCCTGTGACCCGGGCCTCTGTGTGGCCACGGTGTCGCGGGAAGGGGAGGAGAGCTCCAGAGGGTCTCCTTACCAAGGCCTTAAGAGGCCCACTAAGTGCCCCTCTTCCTCCAGGAAGCCTGCCTGGCCCCACTGGCCCACAGTCATCTCTCCTTTGAAAAGCTATTACCCAGGCCTGGCTTTTCCCATTTGCTGTTTTGTTTGGGGCTAACATTTCAGAATATCATTTAGTAAGTGCTTTACATGTATTATGTGACTTTGTCCTCAGAACTCTATGAAATGGTTGTGATTGCACCCATTTCACAGATGGGTAAGTGACAACTTGTAAAGGTCATAGTGTGATGTCCTGCCTTCTTGTCATTCTCTTCCCCATGGGACTGAGCTCCCCCAGACTAGATTATAGAGTCCTCTGTGGCAAACACGGCAGCACTTCCCTCTTCTGTGCCCTGAGCCGCTAAGCCCCCAGGTAAACACCAACCACTGAGCCCTAATTAACCCAGCATGCTGTATCACTCAGTCGTGTCCGACTCTGCGACCCTATGGAGCCCCCAGGTTCCTCTGTCCATGGGATTCTCCAGGCAAACACACTGGAGTAGGTTGCCATGCCCTCCTCCAGGGGATCTTCCTGGCCCAGGGATCAAACCTGCGTCTTTTACATCTCCTGCATTGGCAGGTGGGTTCTTTACCACTATCATCACTGGGATGCCGAGGTGGTCTTCATAAATAAAAATGTGGTCAACCAACAAAATCAGCCATGTGTCAACTGGCCATCCGACAAGGATGTCTGTATATACACTGTGTGTGCGTGTGTGTGCATGCTGTCGCTTCAGTCCTGTCCGACTCTTTGCGACCCCATGGACTGTAGCCCACCAGGCTCCTCTGTCCGTGGGGATTCTCCAGGCAAGAATACTGGAGTGGGTTGCCGTGCCCTCTTCCAGGGGATCGTTCCAACGAGGGACTGAATCTGGGTCTCCCTCTTGGCAGGTGGATTCTTTACTGTTGAGCTAGTGGGGAAACCCTGTTTATACGCTGTGAAGTAAAGTCGCTCTTTGCGACTCTTTGTGACCCCATGGACTATTTAGTCCATGGAATTCTCCAGGCCAGAACACTGGAGAGGGTAGCCTTTCCCTCCTCCAGGGATCTTCCCAACCCAGGGATCGAACCCAGGTCTCCCGCATCGCAGGAGGATTCTTTACCAGCTGAGCCACCAAGAATGGTCCCTGCTTAAGTTGCAGATGAATTATCAGGAAACTTGACTGAACTATTTCTCCTGCAAGGACAGCTGAGGAGCTGCAGTTCTGCGGAAACACCACGTCGCCGGGCTTAGAATGACCCAGAGCCTGCGGTGTGGCAGCCCCGGCCGCCTCGCCAGGAGCGGGCGGGGATGACGCCCGCCGAGGGCACGGGTCAGCGTGCACGCCTGGAAGGCCCCGAGGCCCGGGCAGCGAGCACCGGGGCTCCGCCCGCGGAGCGCGGCGCGGCCTCACCTTGGGTGGCGTAGGCGTCGGCGGCCATGCGCAGCCGGTAGGGGGGCACGCCCGTCAGCGGCCAGTCCTCCAGGCCCACCCGGGCGTAGAGGCTGAGCGCGCCTTCATAGTCGCCTTCCACGTAGTGCAGCTTGGCCAGGACCAGACTGGACTCCTGAAGGAATTCTGACTGGAGGGGAGAGGAGAGAAAAGAAACTGTCCTCAGATGCACGCCTGACACTCCCGTCGGGCCTGCGGCTCTCCACGCCCGGACCGTCGGGCGAGTCTTCCCGGCCGCGCCGTCCACAGGGCCCCGGGCGGTAATGGCGCGCCCGGCCCAGCGACTGATCGGGGCGGCAACAGGTGGTCTCCCCACCCCCGGGAATATCACTCTGCCATCGTCAGGGACGGAGTAATGACCCCTGCCCCCGCACAGCCAATCCTTAAAAGCGGCGCCACGTGAAAACGCCAGTCACACGGGCTGCAGATACTGGCCAGGGTGGTCAGGTCTCCCGAGGCTGAAAGCAGACACGTGCCGCCTAGGGCTGGGAGGGCGGGGGCATAGGCGGTGACTGCTGATGGTTACAGGCTCATTTCTGGGGTGATGAAAATGTTCTAGAATTGAGGTAATATTTGCACAGCTCTGTGACTCTACTGTAAAAGTGAAGTGAAAGTCACTCAGTCGTGTCCCACTCTTGTGACCCCGTGGACTATACAGTCCATGGAATTCTCCAGGCCAGAATACTGGAGTGGGTAGCCTTTCCCTTCTCCAGGGGATCTTCCCAACCCAGGGATGAAACCCAGGTCTCCCGCATTGCAGGCAGATTTTTTACCAACTGAGCCACAAGGGAAGCCCAAGAATACTGGAGTGGGTAGCCTATCCCTTCTCCAGGGGATCTTCCCAACCAGGAAGCAAACCAGGGTCTCCTGCATTGCAGGTGGATTTTTTTTTTTTTAGTGACTCTATTAAAAACCATTAAATTGCACACCTTATTTTTTTTTTGCAATAGTAGAAGATGCTTATCAGTTTTCACAATCAATACCCAGACCAAAAAATAAAAGGATCATTAAAATTGCAAGCCATAATGCAAACATGATTAACCTAACAATGTAAAATAATTACATACAGTTTGAAGTGTTAAGTAGAGTGATGTGGTTAAGTGGAAGTGCCTACATGCACATGTTTTCATCTACCCAGCCAGTCTCTGTCTTTTGGTTCATGCCTTTAATCCATTTACATTTAAGGTAATTATTGATATGTATGATCTTATTACCATTTTCCTAATTTTGGGGAGAGGTTTATGTGGGTCTTTTCCTTTTCTGGTGTCTCCTGCTTAGAGGTTTCTTTAGCATTTGTTGTAAAGCTGGTTTGGTGGTGCTCAATTCTCTTAACTTTTGCTTGTCTCTAAAGCTTCTGATTTCTCCGTCAAATCTGAACAAGGATTCTATGGCATGTGAATTATGTTTCAAAAAAGCTGCTATAAAACAGGCTCCCCTCAGGCCTCAGGCCTGGGCCAAGGATGGAAGGCGTGCGTTATGAACAAAACAGGCAAGCACCGGTCTCAACAAAGGCGGCTCCGTGGACGTCCTGGAGGGTTGAGCCCACAGCACTGGGGCTGTGCCACCGACTGTAGCTCAAATAACCCGAGGAGAGAGGCTTTCTAAACTGGTGTAAGAAACAGACTTTCTTTCTTTCCAGGGACAAGCTTTTCTCACTGAGCCATTCCAGCTGGTCATGGGGACTGAGTGGGTCCCTCCCGGAGGGTGCACGTTGGAGCTGTCCTCTGATGGTCTCATCCTCCTCCCCATCAGAGAGGCTGGCTTCCCCGCCCACACGTGTGCCAGCCTCATCCTGGGCCCTTCCCCACCCTCACTTATCCCTGGGAAGAGGAGAGGCGACCCAGACGTCTATGTAAGGAAACAGATCTATCGCCCTCTCTTAGGCATCCTCCTTGGAACCCCAGCCACACAAGGCTAAAGTTTTCAGCTGAGGGACGCACACCACGAAGCGGCACTATCCCGTAATCTATGGCTGGGATGGGGTGGGCGACACACAGGTCACTGGCCAGAGCGTGGCAAAGCCAAGGTGGTCGACCTCCAGGCAGCCCTTGAAAGGGCACAGGGCAGACAGGGAGACTGAAGGCAGCAAAGGGGTTTTAAGAGTGGCCCAGGGACTTCCCTGGTGGTCTAGCGGCTAAGACTCTGTGCTCCCAATGCAGGGGGCCAGGGTTCAATCCCTGGTCAGGGAACTTGATCCCACATGCTGCAGCTAAGGCCGGGAACAGCCAAATAAATAAATAAAATAAATAAATATTAAAAAAAAAAAAAAAAAAGAGTGGCCCAAGCGAGTGACACCAATGCGCGGCGTCAGAGTTATATTTGGAAACAGAAAGAAATCAAAGCAGACTTGAGAAAACAGAAAAAGAGCTATGAAAAAATTCATCCACTGCGGGGTTCTGCAGCAGGAGAGAGGGACAGGGCAGCCCTGGGTGTGGTGGAAAGGCTTCCCAGGGGTTCTGCCGTGCCCTCTCTCTCTTCCTGGAACTGAGAACCGCAGTCTGGAAAGCAAACTCTGCAGTCTGGAAAGCAAACTGAAGGGGGAGGGGAGGGGAGTTACTGTCTCCCGGGTCCAGAGCTTCAGCTTCGGGTGATGAAAAGCTTCCGAGGACAGGTGGTGGTGATGAGAATATGAACGCACTTAAAACCACTGAACTGGGACATCCCTGGCGGTCCAGTGGTTAAGACTTTGCTCCCCAGTGCAGGGGGCGCAGGTTCGATCCCTGGTTGGGGAGCTAAGAACCCACATGCCTGGGGGCCAAAAACCAAAACATGAAACGGAAACAGTATTGTAACAAATTCAATAAAGACTTTCAAAGTGGTCCACATCAAAAAAAAAAAAAAACAAATTCTTTTAGCAAAATGAAAAATGAAGCCAGCAAACTATATGCTAAGAAACGGTTATAATGGTAAATTTCATGTTATTTATATTCTACTGCAAGAAAAAAAAGTTTAAAAAATTAAACCTGAAAAAAATTTTCCATTAATAATAACAAACTTGAAGGCCAGATGGCAAATATGCAGGAGCTTGAAGAAAATTCCCAGTGATCGAGTGCAGTATGGAGGTGCGGCCTGGAGAGGCTTGCTGGGTGAGTGCGGAGGAGGAGACGGCTCAGCGCAGGCCCCGGCGGGAGACCGGGAGCAGCCCCAGCCTCGGGGCCACCGCCCAGCCCAGGACGAGCACAACTTCCTCAGCTTGAGCCAGAGGCCAGCCCCCGGCTGCCCATTCAGACTCTTTGCCCCCACAGTGCCCCCTGCTGTGGTCTCTCCATTCTTGGTGCACTTGTGTTTCGTGGGCACCTATGAGGTCGCTGGATGGCATCACTGATTCAGTGGATGTGAACGTGGGCAAACTCCGGAAGCTAGGGCAGGACAGGGAGGCCTGGCGTGTTGCAGTCCATGGGGTCGCAGAGTTGGACACGACTGAGCGACTGAGCAGCGTGTCTGCACCCGGCTTTGCCCAGCTCCCAGGCAGGAGACCCCGACCTTGAGGTCAAGCGGAGGGGAAGTTTCACATGGGCCAGCGGGAGTGGGGTGGTCTGCCCACGCAGAAGCAAGACAACTCAAGCATCTGCACAAGGCTTTCCTGCTCACACTCAGCCGCATCGGGCTCTTTGCGACCCTTGGACTGTAGCCCGTGGGATTTTCCCGGCATGGTTTCCGCTGTCCCTGGGATTTTCCCATCGAACATACTGCAGTGGGCTGCTGTTTCCTGCTCCAGGGCAATCTTCCCGACCCAGAGATGGAACCTGCGTTTTCGTGTCTCTGGCACGGCAGGCAGATTCTTTACCTGCTGAGTCATTGGGGAAACCCCGCTTTTGGCAATGGGAGAATTCTATAGGCAGAATCAGGAAAACAGCAAAAACTGACATGTATCTAGAGCTATTCAATTGTGAAAGAATTTGTACACCTGAAACTCAAAACACCTTGAGCTAAGTGGGCTTATAGGAGAGAAATGTGAAGCTCAGAGAGGTTAAACAGCTTCCCAAAATCACATAGCTTATGACTTTACACTGGAAAGCAAACTCAGAAACCTAAGTTGAAATTCAATATTCTTGCTACCACACTGGCTTGTGAGGGATGAAGAGGACCCGGTGAAACAAAAAGTTAATTTTTCCAGACGAAATGAGGGGAATTCGAAGTGGGACAGAACCTAGTCAGGGGCCCGGCCTGGAGCAGTGGCCCCCACCCCTCCGGCAGCAGCAGGCGCACCCTCACTGCTGGAAGGACCCCTGCGTGCCCGCGCCGGTTCCCTCTAACTAGACCCACCAGAGCCACTGGAACCACCTTCGGGAAGAACCACCGACGTGGAGACACGTGTCCCTAAGTCTGAAGGAAAGTGCAAGAAGAGAGGAGGAAGAAGGAAAGAAGTCAGAGGTGTAAACGCTCACCGCACCGCAGGCTGGGCTGGGGAAGGGGGCTGGGATGAGGCGAGATGAAAGGCTTCCAACAGGAGAGCCTCGTGAGAGGGCGGGGAGAGGGGACGCAGACGAGACCCAGAAACAGGGCCCATGAACCCAGGGCAGCCCCTCAAGCACTAGGGCCCCCACAGCTCGGCTGCAGACTTCGGGCGGGGATTGTGCGCTAAGGGACCCCGGCACTAGCTCCTCTGCTTTCAGTGGGACGAAGCCAGGCTGAGCTCCGGGCCATACCTGACAGCTTTATCCCAGACCCCTGGGGAGAGCAGAGCCACTTCCAGGAGAACGTGGCCTCAGAGGCTGTCCTGGGAGAGAAGCCCCGCACCGAGTCCCCTCCTGAGAAGGGAAGCGGGGCGGGGCAGCTCCCACGCTGCGTGTCGGGCGCCCTCCCTGGCCACAGGCCCCCCGGACTCAGTGGAGCTGGCGTCTCCCCCACTCCTCGCCCCCCAGGCCCCCATACCTTGAGGTTCCCTCGGTCCAGAGCGGCGGTCAGATGCTTGCGGACCTCCGTCAGCTGGGGCCGGGGGCCTCGGGGGCTGGCGCCCTGCCGCAGGGGGTGTTCCTTCAGGTACTGCTCCAGCTTGGCCTCCCCGAGGAGGAGCTCTGCCATGTCATCTACGAGGAACACAGGGAGAGGGTGAATGGGACGAGGGTGGTCTGCGTGCAGGGGAGCCTCAGGGACCATCTCACAGTGAGTCCTCTTAATTAGTAGAGAAGGTGCCAGAAGAGGGCAGCTCAAGCACTCATTCTTCGTCCCATATTTATTGCGCTAGAAAGATTGGCTGTTGTTCAGTCGCTCAGGCGTGTCTGACTCTTTGTGACCCCATGGACTGCAGCGCTCCAGGCTTCCCTGTCCTTCACCACCTCCCGGAGGTTGCTCAGACTCATGTCCATTGAGTTGGTGATGCCATCCAACCAAAAGACAGATACACGTTAACATGGACAGACCTCAAGATCAGTAGGAAACATAAAGTTCTCTTACGATTTATTCAGTATGATCTTCCAAGACACACAGACCCAGTGCTCTGTATTTTCCAAAGACAATGCAGTGAAATCTAGCTCTTTTGTGGTCTATGGCCTTATACGTGGACAGGAGTTGGTAGATTGTCTTGTGTACTCAAGATTCTTAAAAGAAGTTTTTATGAAAATGACCTGAACACATGCAGTCTGTTTCTGCCTAAAAGTCAAAGCTCTACGGACATGATATCTGGGAATGTTTGTATGAAGGTTCTCCTCCAAGAGTGTGTTACTTACACTTCTAACTTTGTTAATGTCGCTATTGGCTTGTTAATTGGAATAAGAACCTCACTGTGAGAGCAGCTCTTTGGAATCCACACATCCAGATTGTTCTGAGAACACCCAGAACAATTCATACCCCAGCCTGAACATGGTCTATTTTTTTCTGTGATGGAACAGAACATAACTGTATTAAAATATAAATGCAGTTTTTAAAGGCCTAGGAAAATATGCCTCAAGCTCAAACCCATGACAGGAGTTCTCTTTCACGGATCACAGCCTAGTTGTGGCAAAAAGGCTTATGTAACTCATGAAACTATGAACCATGCCATACAGGGCTACCCAACATGGACAGGTCATAGTGGAGAGTTCTGACAAAATGTGGTCCATGGAGGAGGGAATGGCAAACCACTCCAGCATTCCTGCCTCGAGAACCTCATGAACAGTATGAAAAAGCAAAAAGATATGACACCCGGAAGATGAGCCCCCCAGGTCAGAAGGTGTCCAATATGCTCCTGGGGAAGAGTGGAGAAGTCTCAGAAAGAATGAAATGGCTTGGCCACAGCAGAAACGATGCACAGTTGTGGATGTGTCTGGTGGTGAAACTAAAGTCCAATGTTGTAAAGAGCAATATTGCATAGGAACTTGGAATGTTAGGTCCAGGAATCAAGGTAAATCAGACGTTGTCAAGCAGGAGATGGCAAGAGTGAACGTAGATATCTTAGGAATAAGTGAACTAAAATGGACAGGAATGGGTGAATTTAACTCAGATCCCCATTATATCTACTACCTTGGGCAAGAGTCCCTTGGAAGAAATGCAGTAGCCCTTTCAGTCAACAACAGACTCTGAAATGCAGTACTTGGGTGCAATCTCAAAAACGATAGGATGATCTTGGTTTGTCTCCAAGGCACATCATTCAACATCACAGTAATCCAAGTCTAAGGCCCAACCACTAATGCCAAAGAAGCTGAAGTTGATCAGTTCTATGAAGACCTACAAGACCTTCTAGAACTAACACCAAAAAAAAAAAAAATGTTCTTTACATCATAGGGAACCGGATTGCAAAAGTAGGAAGTCAAGAGATATCTGGAGCAACAGGCAAGTTTGGCCTTCAGAATGAAGCAGGGCAAAGGCTAACAGAGTTTTGTCAAGAGAACTCACTGGTCATAGCAAACACCTTTTTCCGACAACACAAAAGATGACTCTACACATGGACATCACCAAATGGTCAATACTGAAATCAGATTGATTATATTCTTTGCAGCTGAAGATACAGAAGCTCTGTACAGTCAGCAAAAACAAGACCTGGAACTGACTGTGGCTCAGATCATGAGCTCCTTACTGCAAAATTCAGGCTTAAATTGAAGAATGTAGGAAAACCATTAGGCCATTCAGGTATGACCTAAATCCAATCCCTTATGATTTGTGGAGGTGATGAATAGATTTAAGGGATTAGATCTGATAGACAGAGAGCCTGAAGAACTATGGACAGAGGTTCATAACCTTGTACAAGAGGCAGAGACCAAAACCATTCAAGAAAAAGAAATGCAAGAAGGCAAAGTGGTTGTCTGAGGAGGCCTTATAAATAGCTAAGAAAAGAAGAGCAAAAGGCAAAGGAAAAAAGGAAAGATACACCCCACTGAATGCAGAGAATAACAAAGAACGGTAAGAAAGCCTTCTTAGGGGAACAATGCAATGAAACAGAGGAAAACAGCAGAATGTGAGAGACTAGAGACCTCTTCAAGAAAATTAGAAATACCAAGGGAACATTTCATTCAAGGATGGGCTCGATAAAGCACAGAAATGGTAAGGACCTAATACAAGCAGGAGAAATTAAGAAGAGAAGAAGGGGCAAGAATACACAGAACTATACAAAAACAGTCTTAATGACCCCAATAACCACAATGGTGTGGTCCCTCACCTAGAACCAGACATCCTGGAGTGTGAAGTCAAGTGGGCCTCAGGAAGCATTACAACTAACAAAGTTAGTGGAGGCGATGGAATTTCAGTTTAGTTATCTAAAGTCCTAAAAGATGATGCTATTACAGTGCTGCAGCGGAAGTGCGCTCCGCAGCCCCGCAGATCTGTCTCTTGCTTCAACAAGCATTCAACAGTGCTTGGACAGAACAGACCCAGGGACGCCCCTTGCTCCAGCCTCCGACTACCCTCCAACCTTTTTTCCAGTCGCAACCTCCGGAGTCAGCCACTCAGCTGTCCGCGATCGCCAGGACCAGCCACCATTTTTTAACTCCTTATTACCGACCAATCATGAGCTCCCAGATTCATCAGAATTATTCTACCGAGGTGGAGGCCGCCGTCAACCGCCTGGTTAACATGCAACTGCGGGCCTCCTACACCTACCTCTCTCTGGGCTTCTATTTCGACCGCGACGATGTGGCTCTGGAGGGTGTGGGTCCCTTTTTTTGCGAATTGGCCAAGGAGAAGCGCGAGGGTGCAGAGCGTCTCTTGAAACTGCAAAACCAGCGTGGCGGCCGCGCCCTCTTCCTGGACGTGCAGAAGCCATCTCAAGATGAGTGGGGTAAAACCCAGGATGCTATGGAAGCTGCCCTTCTCGTAGAGAAGAACCTGAATCAAGCCCTGTTGTGTCTGCATGGCCTGGCTTCTGCCTGCAGAGACCCCCCACATCTGTGATTTCCTGGAGAACCACTTCCTAGATGAGGAAGTGAAATTCATCAAGAAGATGGGTGACCACCTGACCAACCTCTGCAGGCTGGCTGGTCCCCAGGCTGGGTTGGGCGAGTATCTCTTCGAGAGGCTCACCCTCAAGCATGACTAGGAGCTTCTGGAGACCAGTGGCCTTTGAAGAACCCACCTAACATCAGGGCTGCCTGAAGCCCCTCTCTGCCGCTACTAGGCAGCTTTTTAACATCCTGGAGCCCTCTCTCAAGCCTTGGACCAAATGGAAACAATAAAGCTTTTTGCAGCAAAATAAATAAATAAAGTGCTGCAGCTCAATACGTCAACAAATTTGGAAAACTCAGCAATGGCCGCAGAACTGGAAAAGGTCAGTTTTCATTCCAATCCCAAAGAAAGGCAATGCCAAAGAATTCTCAAACTATTGTACAATTGTGTTCATCTCACAGGCTAGCAAGGTCATGCTCAAAATCCTTCAAGTCAGGCTTTAGCAATATGTGAACCAAGAACTTCCAAATGTACAAGCTAGATTTAGAAAAGGCAGAGGAATCAGAGATCAAATTGCCAGTATTTGTTGGATCACAGAGAAAGCAAAGGAATTCCAGAAAAACATTTATTTCTGCTTCATTGACTATGCTAAAACCTTTGACTGTGTGGATCAGAACAAACTGGAAAATTCTGAAAGAAATGGGAATACCAGACCACATGACCTGTCTCCTGAGAAAACTGTATTGTGGGTCAAGAAACACCAGTAAGAACCAGACATGGAACAAGTTCCACATTGGAAAGGAGTCCGTCAAGGCTGTATATTGTCACCCTGCTTATTTAACTTATATGCAGAGAACATCATGCGAAATGCTGGGCTGGATGAACCACAAGCTGGAATCAAGACTGCTGGGAGAAATATCAATAACCTCAGTTATGCAGATGACACCACCCTTACGGCAGAAAGCAAGGAGGAACTAAAGAGCCTCTTGATGAAAGTGAAAGAGGAGAGTGAAAAAGTTAGCTTAAAGCTCAACATTCAGAAAACTAAGATCATGGCATCCAGTCCCATCACTTCAAGGCAAATAGATGGGGAAAAGGAGGAAGCAGTGACAGACTTTACTTTTTTGGGCTCCAAAATCACTGCAGATGGTGACTGCAGCCATGAAATTAAAAGACACTTGCTCCTTAGAAGGAAAGCTATGACAAATCTAGACAGTGTATTAAAAAGCAGAGACATTACTTTGCCAACAAAGGTCCGTCTAGTCAAGGCCATAGTTTTTCCAGTAGTCATGTATGGATGTGAGAGTTGGACTACAAAGAAACCTGAGCACCAAAGAATTGATGCTTTTGAACTGTGGTGTTGGAAAAGACTCTTGAGAGTCCCTTGGACTGCAAGGAGATCCAACCAGTCCATCCTAAAGGAAATCAGTCCTGAATATTCACTGGAAAGACTGATGCTGAAGCTGAAGCCCCAGTACTTTGGCCCCTTGATGCGAAGAGTTGACTCATTGGAAAAGACCCTGATGCTGGGAAAGACTGAAGGTAAAAGAGGAAGAAGGCAGGAAAGGATGAGATGGTTGGATGGCATCACCGACTCAATGGACATGAATCTAAGCACACCCTGGGACAGTGGAGGACCAGGGAGCCTGGCAGGTACAGTCCATGGGGTGGCAAAGAGTTGTCACCAGTTAGCAACTGAACAACAACAAAAATTAACCAAAATATAGATACATATATATCACAGAGGACCCACTGAGATTTGGAGATTTAGGTCTACGAGCTGCAACGAGAGCCTTTCCAAGTCCTCTGGTCAGTGACCCAAAGCTGCTGAATTGCTAGTTCTCAGCAGCGCCTCTGTCTTGCACTGGGGAGCTGATTCTAGAGACGAGACTGAGGGCCTGGGAGGAGCCAAGCAACACCAAACAGGGCTGAGTAACACAATATTATCCAGGCGTCTGAGAAGAGAAAGCGATTGCCTGACACCAGGCAGGCCCCGGGGCTGCGACAACGCCAGGACCATGAGGCCGTGTGCGCACGGGGCCCGGGCGCAGAGCAAGGCTGGGGCAGAGAGTGGGGCCGGGGCAGAGAGTGGGGCCAGGAGCAGAGAGCGGGGCCCCGGGCGCAGAGCGGGGGCCGGGGCAGAAAGCGGGGCCAGGGGCAGAGAGCGGGGCCCCGGGCGCAGAGCGGGGCCAGGGGCAGAGAGCGGGGCCGGGGCAGAGAGCGGGGCCGGGGCAGAGAGCGGGCCCAGGGCACAGAGCGGCCCAACAGCCACCAGACACGGAGCAGCGGCGCTTCCTCCAGGAAGTGTGAGCCTCCTGAGAAAGAACCCGGACTCAGGGGTGAAGGACGGGCAGGCAGAGGCCTGAGGGTGAGCATCAGAGCTTCCACCTACGGAAATACTAAAGGCGTGGGAGAATCACAGGACAGAACGCGGCTATTATAAGCTAATACAATGCAAAAACTGCATGTCAAAAACTGGGAGGAACTTCAGGGGGCCATGCCCTCATTTTTCAAAACTCTAATACATGTTAAAGAAAAAAACATGACTCCGATATTTTTATAAGGTGTCAAGGATCTCTTTTATTTAATCTTTTTTTCTTTTTTCGGCCGGACCACGCAGCTTGCAGGATCTTAATTCCCTAACCAGAGTTCGAACTGGCAGCTCCTGCAGTGGAAGCACGTAGTCTCAACCGCTGGACTGCCAGGGAGTCCCAACACCAGACTTTTTAAAGCTTTATTGGGCTTTTAGGAACTGATGTCACGAGGTGAAGCATTTATTTGGAGCGCTACAATTCCTTCAGTTTGTTCTTTCCATGAGTGTTTATTACTAGTTTATTTTCTAAACAGAGCACTGCTATCCAACAGAAACATATGCAAGCTGCATGTTACTTTAAAATTTTTAGTAGCTATATTAAAAGAGAAAAAAGAAACAAGTGAAGTTAATTTTAATAATATATTTTGTTTAACTCAGTATATCTAAAATATTATCAATTAAACAAGCAATCAGTATTTTAAAGTTGAGACATTTTTACATCCTTTTTCATATTAATTTTTCTAAATTTGTACTTACAGAACATCTTGATTCACACCTACTATGACTCAAGAAGCCAAGGAGCTACATGTGGCTAGTGGCTACTATACTGAACAGGAGTAAAGAGCGCGGTTTATAAAAGGATGTCTGCTCCTCTTTAAATCGGTCTGCGCTCCTAGAGAGATGTCTAGAATGATTATCACTGGAGTAAATGGTAGGAATCTCTGAATGATAACATTTGGGATAATTTTTAAGCTCTCATCTTTACAGTTTGAATTCTTTCTATTGAGCAGAATCATTTCCTATTACTTTTAGAAAAAATTAATTCTATAAAATATAGAAAAATATATGTCACGATATTAATAGTACTTATTTCTGAGAGGTAAAACTATCAGTATACATTGAATTTCTTTACTGCATACTTTAAGTTTCTAAGAAATAAAAAAGTAAAATGGGATTCAGAGTCCTAGATTTAAATCTGTGTGTCACCCCGTGACTTTGGCCCTGGGATTTAATCCGAGCATCGGGGGATGGTAATTCTAAGAAAGGCTCTGACACATTAAGTCAAGGACCCTCTCTGCACCGCCCCACCCTGCTCCGGTCACCAGGCTCACCCCCTGCTGCTGCCCTCTGGCCGGGCCTCTGGAAACAGCACCCAGAACAGAATCCCCAGGCCGGAGAGCAGACCAGACAAGAGACCGCGGCCTGGCTCCCTGCGCCTCTTTCTGGGTGTGGGGCCGGGGCACGTTAGTTCACTTCTCGAAGCGTCTGCTTCCCCCACGGATGAAACGGGGGCCACACTGCGACCCCAGCAGGGCTGCAGGACGGAGCCGATGGGCGCTCAGGAGGGGCGGCGGCGGCCTGCAGGACCACCACGCTCAGCTGGGCCTTGGAGGAGGAGCGGCCCGGGCTGGCGGACAAGAGGGGGCGGACAGGCCAGGCGAGGGGACAGCCTGCCCAAGAAAGGTGCGCAGGCCAGCTGACTTTGCCTTGAGCAAAGTGCCCAGGGAACAGGGTGGTGAGTGAGAAGACCAGCTGGGCTCAGAACTCAGAGCCTCCTGGTGCCCACTCCCCAACCCCACCACCGCGGGCGACGTCCAAACCCTTCAGCCTGAAACACGGCCCGGCACGTTCTCCCCACAACCAGCTGGGTCCGGTCCTCAGGCTGTCGGGGGCTCTGGGTGCTGAGAACGCGCTGGCAGCGCCTCGTCCCTGCTGACCTCCTCCGAGGCCCCGCCCAAGCCTCCCCGGCTGCCCGGTCTCTCCTGGACCACTGGGAGAGGCTTGCAGGAAGAACCCGCAGTAAGTGGTGAAGTAACTCAGTAAGGGCAGAGGCATGTGGACCGCCCCCTCGGAGTCGGCCTGTCCCTGCCTTTGGCAGCATCTGCCAGGCACCCCCGAATACTCAGCCTCCCCCCCTTCCTGTAGGATCAGAGTGCCCGGGGCTCACCGGTGCACACAGCTTCCTGGGCTGCAGGGAGCTGCTGCGTGGGCAGTGACGGCTGCCAGGACGCTCAAGCATCACGGCCGGGCCCGAGAGGGCACGAGCTTGCGTCCAGGCGCGCGGCGCCCCCACCAGCGCCGCCGAAGGGAGACGGGCACCTGGCCCAGAGCGGCAGGCAGAGCCGCTTCTGCGGGTGGCGTCGGCAAGGCACAGGTGAGCCTTGGTCCCCAACGCCCACGGGCGGCCACCGAGGCCTGGACGCTGCCCACGACCAGCTGGGACACGAGAGAGAGACGTTAACTTTCGCCTTGTTCTGCTTCCGTCTCCGTTACTCTGACCTTTGTTACAGTGGCCAGACTTAGATCCCAGCTAGATCTCCCAAACACAGAACAGGCTTTCCGTTGAGAACCATCTGAGAAAACTTGGCCACACCCACCCCCAAGTTGACTGCTTTCTAAACAGCACTCCACAGAACCCAGCGAGGGCTCCGGGAGGACCCTTGACTCTTCACCTCTCCTGTTTCGTGGGTCTAGACTTCCCTGTGCTTGTGCTTGCTTAGTTGCTCAGTCACGTCCGACTCTGCAACTCTCTGGATTCTAGCCCACCAGGCTGTAATCTGTCCATGGGATTTTTCAGGCAAGAATACTGGAGTGGGTTGCCTTCTCCTCCTCCAGGGGATCTTCCCAACCCAGGGATGGAATCCCGTTGCAGGCAGATTCTTTACCCACTGAACCACTGGAGAAGTCCCTTTTACTTCCAAGGCTTGCAAAAATGTTTCTGTAAACAAAGAGCTGCACAGCTGAGGAGGGGGTAAAACTAGTCCCCATTGCTGGCTGGGGTCTGCGTCATTCGCGTTCACTGATCTCCTGACCCTAGGGCAAGTCAGCAGTCTCGATGCAAGATGTGAAGAGAGCCCCACACTCCAGAGCAGCAAGGAGGGGCCCTGGCAGGGGTTTAGCTGAGGGGAGAGGCTGGGGGGTCAGCAACCAGGGCTGGGGGCGGGTCTCTCCTTGGAGGTGTGGGACTCTCTTCCAAGCTCAGTGATTGTTGGAAGAATTTCAGTTTCTTGTATTGGAGCATTAAGAACTTCATCACCCAGAAGCCACCTGCCAATCCCTGGCAAGTGGTCTCTTTCCTTAGAATTCCAAGACAGTGTCCCTTATCTCAGGCTTCCCAGGTGGTGCTAGTGGTAAAGAACCCGCCTGCCAATGCAGGAGACAAAAGAGATGAGGGTTCGATCCCTGGGTTGGGAAGATCCCCTGGAGGAGGTCCCAGTAACCCACTCCAGTGTTCTTGCCTGGAGAATCCCATGGACAGAGGAGTCTGGTGTCCCCCATGGGGACAGAGGGTTCATGGGGTCACAGAGAGTCAGGCACCAATGAAGTAACTGAACGTGCATGCATGTCCCTTTTCTCATGGAGGTCCTGATCCTTCAAGACCATTGAAGGAGTGGGTTCCAACAAAGATGTGTGCAGCCCTGGCTGGGTGGAGGAGGAGACAAAGCCTTCACCAAGCGTATTACGGGCATTTATTTGCCAGGAGGAAACTGTGTGGAAAGGCATTCTGGGCAGAAGGAACAGAATATGCAAAGGCGCAACATGGATGAGCTGCTAGGGGAAACTCCAAGAGCTGAACCATGAAGGGAGGGGAGAGGGAGACGGGTGGAGGGGAGAGGATCTCCTGTCAGGTAGGCAAGGATCAGTGCCTCAGTTCTAGAAGGAGCTGCACATTCTGGGGAAAGAGGAAAACCCAATTTGAAAGGTAGCACGGTGGCTACAAAATCATTTTGAAATTTTTAAAATTTTCAGGTTATAATTAATCTCCTGAGAATATTTAAGCTTTCTTGGCTTCCCTTCCAAAAAGGTGAGTTCCCTGCCACTCACTCTCCCCATGAGAAAGGCAGAAATCTTACAAGTATCAACCAGCTCGTGCTGGAGAAATTATGCAGAAATTACGAGGCCAGAGGCTGCAAGGCTCAGTCCTAGTGATGGAGGAGGCTCCCGCCTGCTGGCCAAAGACCCAGGGCTTCCCGATCAGAATCCACTATGGACAAAGGAAACAGACAGCCCTGACCCAGTGGTCACAGCCCAACGGTGTGTCCTGCTACATGCCAGGGCGATGATGCACAAGGGAGAAAGATACCTCGGGGCACACAAGAAAATTAATTCCCACTGGACTGAAGAACTAAATACAGAATATAGGAGGATCAAAATGTTAAAAACAGACTTTCCCTTCCAGACAAGATGGACAAAATTTACCCTTCATCTGAAAAAACCACAAAATCAAGATAGTTTACATTAAAAAAAAAAAAAAGTTTTTGAGACATTGGACATCAGGCAACAAGAGGAATGTGATCCCCGAGGACTGGACAGCAAGCAAGGTGCTCCCCACGGCTGCCTGAAGAACTCCCAGTAGCAGCTCAGAATCCTGATCCCGAAAGACTTCCATCTCCTCCTCCACCTGCCACTCACACCGCGAGCGCGGGGCGGGGCAGTGGGACTGCAGAGTGGGCTGGGGCGTGCTCCCGGGGCTTGCTCCCGGGGCGTGCTCCCCAGGGTGTGCTCCCGGGCAGGGAGCCCAGGAGCGCAACGTGAGAAACAGCCTCGCCTCAGGCGCCCCGGGCCTGAAGCCCTGCTCCTCTCCTCCCAGCTTTGCGGCACTGGGCCGGTTACTAGCCTCTCTGAGCCCTAGTTTCCTCACCTTTGGCGACTGTGAGGACTAGAGATAATGTGTGTGATGCATACAGTGCCGAGCAGGTGCTGACCAAATGTCTGTTACTAGCTCTATTTTTTTTCCATTTATTTAGGACTTACTATTTCCCAGAATGGTCACGTTGGATCCACCAGGGCCGCAGAGCTCTCCGAGACACAGTCTCTGCGCTCCGGAGGCCCACGGTCCAGCCGGCGTGGCGGGCGCTGAGCAGCGTCCGTCACCGGCCCAGCCGCCCCGCGCGCGCACCAAACGCCGGGCGGTGCCCTGGCGTCCGCGTTGCCCCGGGTCCTGCAGACGCCGCCGGACTCGGAGCCCGCCCATCTGTCCTGGAGCCGGGGTGCGAAGATGGCCGGGCCTGCCGGGTCTCCCGGCACAAACCAAGTGGACGTCTGCTGCGGGCACAGGGGCCCGGCTTCCTCCCCAGCCCTGGCCGAGCGGGGACAGGAGTTTCCAGGTCCTCTCCTGCTCCCCGGGGAGTCTCAGATGACCAAGGGGAGGGGGCTCAGGGGCCAGGAGTCCGGGTCACCTTTCCCGCGGGCGGCTTGAGGGGTTTGAGGAGGCGGAAACCGGCTCCCCAGGGGTGGAAGCCGGCTCCCCAGTGACATAAACAGAAGCCTGAAGCCAAACAGAGGCCATTCCCCAGGGCCCTCACAGGAAAAAGCCTGGGGACTTGGCCCTGGGAGGTTCTGGTTCTGAACAGCCCACGACCTGGGCGGCCTCAGCCCCCAACCCGGGGAGCCGCGGAAGCCCTGCCCCTCCCTCACCGTGTCCCTCTGCAGGGTGAACAGCTGCACCCAGAGATTTGATCCGATAGGGAAGAAGATGATCAGCTTTCCACTCTGCTCCAGGGAGCACTTTGTATCAATGCAAAAAATCTCAACCGTTCGGTTTCTACGTCAATAGAAAGGCATTAGATCTATTCAAACAACTCCTGCTGTGACTCAGATCCAAGAGGAAAAGCAAACCCCTATTGAAGGAGGAACTGGTTTGTCCCCTTTGTGCTCGGCAGAGATGGCCAGGCTCCCCACCTCTCAGCCTCCATGTGACCTTGATGAACTCCAGCCCTTCTCAGTGGCCTCCTGTAAACTACAGGGACCTTAGTGCTTGCTGCATCTGTGACCCTCCTGCTTCCCAAATCTGTTAACGGGAAAACAGAGGCCATCAGACGGTGCTGGGAGGAGTAGAAACTGATGTGAATGTCTACAGAGAGCGATTCAGCAGTACCTACAACACCTGGAAAACAACGTGTGTTCCTGCACCGCCTGGCCCAGAAACTCCAGCTCTGGAAACCCTCCCTTGGATGCACGCACTTGAGCACAAAGAGGCCCGTAAAAGAATGCTTACTACAGGCAGCCTTAATGGCAAAGGACGGAAGTGACAGGGGTCCTGTTAAATGAATGGCGCTGGCCCCAGGCAGTGGGACAGCCGTCCAGTAAACAAAGGGAACAGATGCAAACACCGCTCTGCCGTAGCAGGATTGCACAAACAGCCCCAGGTCCTTCCTCATGCCTGAGTCTACACGCTTCCTGGCCTTTCCCGTGGACCCGGGCACGGCCACGCGACTGGCTCCAACTGATATGACAGGAGCCAGCGCGAGGCACAGAAGCTCGCAAGGGGCTTGCTCACTTCCACCTCCCTCTTGCGGTGACACAATCACCGGCAGAATGTGCTGGTCTGGCCCCAGGAGGCTGCAAGGCCACAGGCAACAGCGTCCCTGAGCTGGCCCCCAGCCGCTGAGGCAGGAGCAAGCTTTGGCAAGCCCAGGGTCATGAAAAATAACGAAAGGGGTTGTTTTAAGACACTAAGCATTCCACTGGTTTGTCACACGGTAACAGATAACAGCTCAAAGACAGACACAACCACTGTGTGTGAGCGCCAGGGACGGACAGCAGACGCTCCGATAAACGCGCAGGTCCACGGGGCGCTTCTGACGAGGACCCCCAGGGCCCCTGGGCGCGGCCGTGTCGGGGGCAGCAAGTGAGAGGACGGGGAGACACGCGGGGAAGCAGCCGCTTGCACTGTGTCCCCTCTGAACTATTTGACTTTAAGGACCACTCACATCTGTCATCCACATTGGTCATTTCAAACAAAAACTCACGGCCGTGTTACACGGAGCTCTGAATCAAGAGTGGCAGGTCCGGTCACCCACGGAGGGGCTCCCCGACCTCGTGCACCAGCGGAGAAGCAGCACAGATGCCTCAAGTCCGCAGCTGTGAGAGGCGGTCTCCCCTCTCCCGGGCTGCCAGCCCCTCACACACTCACTCCAGCATCCTTCTGGGGCCCTGACTCCCCAGGGGGCGCCTCACGGCTGGGCCTGCCTCCCTCTCCGCCAGAGCCCCAGGCAGTGTCTGAGCGCCGTTCGGGGTCCCCTGGGAGAAGCCCCCCAGCTCCTGGAGCTGAAGGCGTTTCTCACAGGACCCCGGGTGTGCGCTGAGCTCACACCAGCCAGGGCATAGGGCAGGCCACGAGACAGGAGACGCCTCCGCCCCGGAGAGCGGCCGTGTCCGCACAGAGGAGACGAGACAAACCATAGAAAGCCTGGCTGGCGGTGAGAGGCGGGCAGAGAGACGGCCACCAGAAGCCAGGGCAGAGCAGGAGCCCCGGAGAAGCGGACTCCTGGCGTGAACGACGGGAAGCCCACCATGCAGACGGCTGAGGGGACCGCATCCTCTCGGAGCCTGCAAGGGCCGTGGGTGAGGACACAGCTGGTGTGTTCTAGAAAGAGCAAGAAGCCCGTGTGCTGCAGCAGAGGGCATGGATCGGGTGGTGAGAGGCAGAGACGGACGTCCTCGGAGGCTGGTGAGGGCCTGGCCTTCACTCTGGTGTCGCTGGAAGGCTTTGGGGTGTGGGGCGGGGGCAGGGGGTGGTCAACAGGCGGGTAAAGTGATCTGATGCAGGTTTGAAAAGATCCTCTGTCTGCTGTGCGGAGGGTGAGCGTGGGGTTGGAGCACAGTGGAGGCAAAGGCAGAACGGCTTAGACGGTTAACTGTGGGCGTCGGGTGAGAGGGTTCACGCCCCGGGACAAGGGACAAGCGATGAGAAACACCACGAAAAGGGAGAAATACTCTCGCGAGGTGTGATTTGGAGGTAAAGTAAGCCAGACTAACTAACGGAAAGGACTGGGCGTACAGCAGAGGACAGGAGCCCCCACCGCAATGAAGCCAGTGCGTGCTAACTTCTGGAGCCTGTGAAATGTCAGCGTGCGTGGCAGAGAGGACTTTGCAGATGTGATTAAGTTAAGCACCCTGAGATAGGAGGATTATCCTGTATCACCGGGGGGCGTCCTTGGGAGAGGGAGGCAGGCGGGTCAGAGTCAGAGGGAGACGTGCTGACCAGTGCAGAGACGGAGGGGCTGCAGGACACTGAACCGCTGGTTTCAAGGCGGAGGTGGGGCCCCGAGCCAGGAGCGTGGCAGGCTGCAGAGGCTGGGGACGGCAGGACAGAGCTCCTCCCGGGGCTCAGAAGGGACACGGCACTGGCTTCTGGCCCGAGGGAACCCATCCCCTGCTTCTGACCTCCAGAACCGTGAAAGAACAGATGTGTACGGACTGATGTCAGGACATCTGTGACAGCTCGTTACAGGAGCAACAGGAAACTAATGCATGAGGGTTGAGGGAAGGAAAGGAAAGGATTCGAGATCATTTCTAGATTTTAGATGGCATGGTAAAGCGGACCGTGGTACCACTTTGCGTGTACTGAGTAAGGAAGAACATTCCCACAAGTTCTGTGTTAACCAGGCCAAAGACGTTTGATATCCAAGTAGAGAAATCAAGTCAGCGGATGAAGGAAGGGGGCTGAGGCTGAGCAGGAAGGCCCAGGAAAGAGACCAAGATAGAAGTCACTGGGAAGAGGCGTGGTTGGGTGGGTCAGCGCAGCCGGAATTCAGGAAGACGAGAGCATCAACATAACCACCATATTCAGCCATATGGAGGCAACACTGGGAGGCGACCTTGACACGAGATGGCTCGGGGAGCCAAGGCAGGCAGAGCAGATGGGGAAGGGCCGTGATCAGACAGCGATGAGAGGGCGGCTCTGACCGGGAGTCCGGGGGCAGGTGCATCCCACAGGGCACGGTCCAGAGGAGCAGACGGAGAGAAGACAGGCCCGGGGGGGCAGAGAGAGGTCTGTAGGGGCCGGCCTGGGGGCAGGGGCTCAGGGCAGAGGCCGGTCTGGGGGGCACGGGCGGGAGGGGCTCAGGGCAGGGGCAAGGGGGCTGCAGGCCTTGGAAGGAACAGGGTCCACAACGCCAGGAAGGAGGGAAGTGGGTCAGCTTGCAGGAGGAGGCCAGCGGGTCCCCCACTCGTTTCTGTTTCCTCAACAAGATGAGGCCAGGCCAGGAGCGAGGGACAGAGCAGCCTGGCGGGCTGCAGGCCACGGGGTCGCCAGGAGTCAGACGTCACTCGGCAGCTGAACAGCAGGAGCGAGGGGCGGGAGCGTGGCCTTCCGAGGCCACTCAGGGTCCAAGCAGAGGAGAGCGCGCCTGGGGGACATGTGCGGAGGGGAGGCAGAGCTGCTGCTGCAGGAGGGCAGTGCCTCTGAGGCCACCGGCCACCAAGCCACGTGGTCAGCAAGGCCAGGGCGTTTCTTGGCCAGACCCACGGGAAGGTGGGGCTGGGCCGAACCAGCGCGGTGGGGAAGAGAAGGGCACACCCCTCAACTAGAAAACACGGATCGGATGCCCTGACCTGTTTCAGATCCAAGTCGGATCATGTCATGTGGCTGCTGTTCAGTCGCCCAGTCATGTCCGACTCTTTGCGACCCCATGGACTGCAGCACGCCAGGCCTCCCTGTCCATCACCATCTCCCAGAGTTTGCCCAAGTTCATGTTCATTGCATCGGTGATGCCGTCCAGCCATCTCATCCTCTGACGCCCTCTTCTCCTTCTGCCCTCGATCTTTCCCAGCATCAGAGACTTTTCCAATGAGTCATCTGTTCGCATCAGATGACCAAAATACTGGAGCTTCAGCTTCAGCATCAGTCCTTCTAGTGAATATTCAGGGTTGATCTCCCTTAAGGTTGACTGGTTTGATCTCCTTGCAGTCCAAGGGGCTTTCAGGAGTCTTCTCCAGCACCACAGGTCAAAGGCATCAATTCTTTGGTGCTCTCCTTCTTTATGGTCCAGCTCTCACAATCATATGTGACCACGGGGAAGGCCATAGCCTTGACCATGCAGACCTCTGTTCGCAGAATAATGTCTCTGCTTCTCAACACACTGTCTAGGTTTGTCATCACTTTCCTGCCAAGAAGCAATCGTCTTCTAATTTCAGGGCTGCAGTCACCGTTTGCGCTGATGTTGGAGCCCAAGAGGCAATCTGTCACTGCTTTCACCTTTCCCCCTTCTATTTGCCTGCAGTGATGGGGCCGGATGCTGTGATGTTTTTTTAATATTTAGTCAGATCATCCCTCGCCTCAAGCCCTGCCCCGGCTCCCCCCTCACCCAAAGCAAAGGCTAAGATCTTTGTGTTGATAACTTATCAACCACAGACACCGAGATCCTGGTAACTCATCACCTGCGCCCTGACCTCCATCCCCGGGTGCCTGGTGAGTCAGGCCGTGACGCTCGCGGAGACCAGACCTCCCGCCGCCCCAGGCCCCGGCTCCTGCACCTCTGCTTAAACCATGGCCGGCTCAGGGCCCGGCCTCGCGGAACTCCTCCTGATGTCCAGGATGGCATGAGGCAAAGACGAGGCTCGGGGGAGGTTGGCGGAAATGGCGCCCACGTGCAGGCTTCTTGCCAGAGCCTCCTGCGTGCACAACACGAGGCCGGAGCACAGGCTGGGCGTAAAGACCACCCTCCACGGCCCTGGGAGAATCAGGCTGGGCATAGAGACCACCCTCCACGGCGCTGGCAGAACAGACAAGCGTGCTAGACACACGCACACCCTCCCCTAGAGAAACCCCGTCTAAGGAGAGACAAGGCAGCGGAAAGCCACGAGCTGGGACCTGGCCTGGCCTGGCCTGTCCCCAGAGCTCAGCCGGGCAGGAAGTGAGTCCAGCAAGGAAGCGGGTGTTATCAGAGCGGCCCAGGAGGCTTGGACGTGCTGGCAGGAAGCCAGCCCCACATGACGCGTTGGCCATGCACCCTCATGGAGTCCACAAGCTCCTCCTGCAGATCCAAGGCCCCATTCGGTCCCCGCCTTCAAGGAGCAGCGTGCACGGGGAGGGGGCACCACGCGCCTGTCCAGGGTGCGCAAAGACCACCGGGGACTCCCAGGAAGGCATGAGAAGCGAGCAAGGCCTGAGGGGCCTGGAGGAGCAGTCCCCGGGTGAGATTCCTGGAAGAAGGTGATGGGGCACAGCCGGCGTGGCCAGGCCATCTGCAAAGGGCCGGGAGGCCTGCTTCTCCAGAGCCCAGGGCTCCGCGGGGAGCCGAGCCCCGGGCCCACACCTGGCAGCCAGGAAGGGGGTATGGCATTCCCCATGGGTCCTGCCCTTGGCACCCCTTCCCCCCAGCAGTGCTGTCTTGCCAGCTGGAGAGAGCGCTCTGACCTCACGGATGAGGGATGGCAGCCCCTCGAGGGGGCCCAGCCCACAGCCCGGCTCTGAGCCAGCCCGGCTGTGATGAGGAGAGTGGTCAAGGGGCAGGCGGGAACCGGGAGATGCTCCCTGAGATGGGCCTCCCAGCACGTGTCTGCCCTGCAACTTCCCCAGAGACAGGGAGGAGCGCCCCCCCTCCCTGGCCCCGCCCCTGTCCCCCGTGGCCTCCCGTTGGCTCCAGCGCGGTCCGGGAGGCTGAGAGGCAGCCGTGCGCGGGGACGCTCCCTGCCCGGGCCTGGCCCCGTCTGCCCAGCCTCTGTGTACTGGACTCCGTGATCACTGTGTTCTGGGCCCTCAGGACAGGGGCTGGGACCCAGGCGCTGCTCAGTAGGTGCTTGATGAGTAAATACATCCAAGTTAACTCCTCCAGAGCAGAGGCCAAGTTGTTCACTTAGTAATCAGTTGAGGGAGGGGAGTTTGGGGGAGAATGGATACGTATACATGTGTGGCTAAGTCCCTTCCCTTTTGACTTGAAACTATCACGACATTGTTAATGAACTGATTATACATGTGCACTCAGTAGCTCAGTTGTGTCTTTGCGACCCCGTGGACTGTAGCCCCCCAGGCCCCTCTGTCCATGGGATTCTCCAGACCAGAATACTGGAGTGGGTAGCCTTTCCCTCCTCCAGAGGGAGTGGGTAGCCTTTCCCTCCCAACCCAGAGAACCCAGGGACTGAACCAAGGTCTCCCGCATTACAGGCAAATTCTTTACCATCTGAGCCGCCAGGGAAGCCCTGGTGGCTATGTCCCAATGCAAAATAAAAAGTTAAAAACCAAAAACAATTACTGGAGTACCTGCTGTGGGTCAGCCATGTGACTGGTGCTTGGGACACAGCAATGAACCACAGATCCAAAGGCCATGCCCCCGGGGGCAGCCAGGCTCGGCTGGAAGAGGAGGCCTGAGGCGCCCGTCAGAGCTGGGCTGAGGCACTCACCAGTCTGAGGCCCAGCAAGTCCACGTGGCTGTCAGCTTCGCGCCTCAGCCACGATTCAGGGCAACAAAAACCCTCCCCCAGCCCGCCGAGCCCCTTGCTGTCATCTGTTAGTTATCCTGCCCGCTCCCCCCACACCCTGAAAAGGCCTGAGTACCCGGAACGTTCCACCCAAACCCAAACCTCGTGATTCAGTCAGGCGGCCCGAGAGGATGCTGACGCGAGAAACTTCACTGTCTTATCTGCTCCTGAAGGAGGCTGTCGAGATACAGAGTGAGGCTGAGAGAAGCTCAGTGACTCACCCGAGGCCAGAGGAGCAGTGTCAGCCCAGGATTGAACCCGGGTCTCAGAAGGTAAAACCAGTCAGTGCTTTCTCCTGCTCAAGGTTCCTCTCCTCTTTGCTAAAATACCTGCATCCGCCTCACATGAGGACCCACCGGCCCGCTGCCCAGGACTGAGGGCTCCTGAACACAGGAACCCTGCTGCTAAAGCCGGGAGCGTCTCGCCCAACAGGCTCGCTCTGCCAGCCTCAGCCACCGCTCAGCCTCGGGACCCCAGCTGCTCCCAGGAGCCCCCGTGACGACATCCGGTTCCGCCCAGCCCAGGTGACACCCGGCCCCACCCCAGACGATCCCGTGGGCTCAGGAAGCCCAGAGCCACAGTCCCCTGGTGCTACTTAACAGCCTTGCTCCCCGAGCCCCGCCCTGCCAAGACCGCCCAGAGCAGGAGCCGGGGCCCAGCCTGGGATGCTGAGCTGCAAATCAGCCAGTGACTTGGCCGCCCGGAGGCTGAGTGGCTGCCCTGAGCTGGAAGCGCCCTGAGCCGGTGACCGGCTTGTTCGGCCTCTTCTGGGGCAGCCCGCCCGAGGGGAAGCGCTCCATAAATGCTGAGAATGTGGCTGAGGGCAGGGCCTCCCAGGCCTGATGAAGCAGATCACCGGAGGTTCCATGTTAAAGGCAGGTTTCCAGTCCGCATCTCAGGCCAAGAGAATCCCCACCCCACAGGAGGGTCTGGGATCCATGGTGTCCCGGCTCCCTTAACTCAGTGCTCCCCCGAGTGTGTCCACAGACCAGCAGAATGCGCGTCACCCACAGGTGTGTAAAGAGGGAAGCCTGGTCCCCCCCTCCCCCCGGACGGGCTGCATCAGAATCACCAGGCGTGTCTAGGGGCCTTGCAATCTGCATTCTGACACACCAGCTTGGTGATCCTCTGATCTGAAAAGTTTAGGAAAACACTAGTGTCGAATAATGGAACGAAAGTCAAAGGCAGGAGAGAATCCTTTCTGTGAACATCACGCCTCGGTCCACTTGTGCCCTGGATGGGAATCACAACCCCAGCTGCACTCCCCTCAAGGCTGCTGAGACGATATACCGGGATCCGTGTAAAAGTTCACGCTCAGAATCCAGCACACAGCAGAAGCTCAAGACATGCCTGTTCACTCTCCCTCCTTACGGCACTGTTTCAACACTCACAGAGTCAGGAAATTTAAGGCTTCAGTGGCTCCAGTCATGTGCACAAGGTCACTCGGAGGGCAAAGGCCTGGGGACTCCGACTGCACGCAAGGCAGGCCCGGGAAAGGGCCACACAGTGTCTGTTCCGCCTGGTTCTGGCCTCTCCACCCCACACTGCGCCCCACGAATGGATGGCGGCAGGCCTGGTGGGGGTTAGGGCGACAGCCACGCCGTCAGGGTTCCTGGGGCGCAGCTGCCCTCTGCAGCCTATGGGACACGCGCTCACCTGCCTGCCAGACTCTGCTCATCCTCGTCTTGGTGGCTGCCGGGGGTGGTTTGGAAAGAGACCCCTTCCCGTCTGCGGCAACGCGGATGGAGGGCATGTGCGGTTCAGTCACTCAGCCACGTCCGACTCTGCGACCCCGTGGGCTGCAGCCCACCAGGCTCCCCTGTCCATGGGATTTCCCAGGAAAGATACTGCAGTGGGTTGCCATTTCCTCCTCCAGGTGAAGTAAGTCAGACAGAAAGACAAATAAGGGAATGACAACCCACTCCCGTATGTTTCCTGGGAAATCCCATGGACAGAGGAGGCTGATGAGCTACAGTCCATGGGATTGCAAAGAGTTGGACACAGCTGAGCCGCTAAGACACTACAGATAAAGAGGACAAACCAGTGATCACCAGGTTGGGGAAGGGGGCAAACGACTGGGCTCAAAGATCGATTCAAGGGTGCATTCTACAACACAAAGAATGCAGCCAATATTTTCTTATAACTATAAATGGAAAATAACCTTTTTAAATTGTATAAAAATTCAAAATTAAAAAGAAGAGCCTTTCCCTCTTCCTGGCTGCTCAGATGGAAGCACCGGCTTTCACACAAGTCAGAGATCTGGAAGCCTCCAGGAGCCGCGGAGCGAGACGTCACCCAGAGGCAGGAGCCCAGCCGCCCGACGGCGCAAATCGCGAGCGAAGGCCCTTCCGGGGGCTGCGCCCGGGGCAGAGCCGGCGGCCGGCACTCGGGCAGCGAGTGGTGACCAAATGCCCGTCGACAGGGCTTCGGCAGGAAGCTCGCTGTCTTGCGTGGCAGGAAGCCCAGGGCAGGGCAGCCGCGGGGTGAGTGCCAGGGGCTCAGCAGTGCAACCCGGGCCCGTGTCCCCACCTCTGCGTCCCGGCCTCCGCGGACACCCCACCCCCGCCTCCGCGGGCCTCCCTCCTGGGCGGGGTGCTCCCTGCGCAAGACGGACGCGGCTTTCGGGCAGCAACGTCCAGGACGGGACGCGGGAAAGTTCTTCTTCCCGCTGGAGCACGTGTGTCACCCTGGAGCGTGAAGACATCCCTCCCAGAGGCCCGTCCACGGCAAAGGCCTCTGACACCTCACGGGCTGGAGCTTGCTTGTCAAAGAACAGTGACAAGCAAGCGACCAGACCGACCCCCCAGGGGCCAAGGCCCAGCTCCGGTAAACACGAGGCGCCAAGAAGGGCTGAAGGAAATCAGGGCTCAATCAGGAAGGAGGAAAACGGCGGAGGTGGCAGACACTGGACTGCTAGCCGGGGCCCTCTGGCCGGCCCGCTCCCGGACGCCAGTCCGCACGGGACAGCTCTCCCGGAGACAGGGTCACCACTTGTTCCTTGGACCCTCTGGAAGCGCTCAGCCTTCCTCCTGAAGGACCAGTTCCGATTAAGCAGGAGCCTCGCCGGTGAAAGTCTGTTCAACTGAGCACGCGCAGTGCGGGCCACGGGCTGACGGCCGTCCCAGCGGCCGCGCTCCGCCCTCTGGAGGGGCCACCGGGAGGGGAGACGCGAGGGGAGACGCGAGGGGAGGGTCAGGGCCCTGAGCCGCGATGTCCCCCGAGGGCCCGCCCCGGGCTGCCCCCGCGAAGCACTGCCAGGCTTTTGTTCTCGTTTTGTTCTCGTTTTGTTCTCGTTTGGTCCTTCCAGCCACCCTGCCAGTCCAGCACTATCATTACAGGTTACAATCCCTTGTCTGTAATTTCCAAACTCCAGACCTCTCTACAAACCCAAAGCTGATTTTCACTGTTAACTTATTGGGCAGTTAAACTGAACCCACACGAGGCTCTTTAGAGTGACTTTATCTCTTTGGCAATGACTGTTGATACGTTTTGAAGCAGAAATCCTGATTGTTTCCCATGAAATACTGTCCCTGACCCGACTAGGACTGTCATGTAAGGTCTAGTATGTATAACACATTCTGAGAATTTCTGCAGCCTGAAACGCACCTGGCCCCAAGCGCTTCAGAAGAGGAACCTTAGATGCGTGTCCCCACTGTCTACATGGGCTTTCCCGAGCTGGAGTTGCACTCTGACCCGGGTCCAGACCTCTGAGCCTGTCAGTCCTGCAACGCCTGGCTGGTGGCTTGAAGGAAGACTCCTCTCTCCCTGGGTCTGTTCGTCCATCTACAACATGGGGAGGTCGGACCAGATCAGTGGGTTTCAAGTGTGTTTTGTTTTTTTGTTTGTTTTGTTTTTTAAGCACCTTAGCCCTTCCTTCAAAGGAAACTTTAAGGGAAAGTGTAACTGCTCCAGCGAGTGTGGCCTGCCCGCCAGCCCGAGGGTGCCTACGCGACAGCACAGCGTGAATACTGGGCGTGCGGGTCTCACTCTGCGCTTGTCTTCTCAGAGGCAAACGGCCCTTTCTGGGAGGGAAGGGCGGCTGGGGCGAAACGCAGGCGGATCTTGATGGACGGGAAGGCTTCCAACCTGCAGAGAGGACCACGGAGCTGAACGCCACGAACTCCGGGGAGAGAGGAACAGCTCAGCTCGGGGAGGGCGGGGTCCAGGAGCCAAGTCAGCCGAGGGAGGGGGCGCCACAGCCTGCGGGCAGGACGGCGGCCGACGCGGGGAACCCGCCCTTCTGACTGCCCCAGTCCGAGGCCCCCGCCTTGATGTCGGGGGCAGGGATGGAGGGGGGAGCTCAGCAGTCCCGGTCCCCGGGGCGGAGCCACAAGGCCTCCTGGCCCGACCACAGCAACCACGAGCGCGGGCCGGCTGAGAGCCACTAGCGCGCTACCATCGAACAGGTGCATCTTCCAGGTCCCAGAATCAGGACAGGTGGGCCTCCACAGAGGCGTGTGCTTCAGAGGACCGCAGGACAGATGCGCGCCAGCCGGGGAGGGCCAGGAGAGGACTCCGCAGTCCCTGCCCCTGGGTCTGGGGGCTGACTTCAGGGAGTCGGTGCACCCCGGGAGCCTCCTAAAGGCCAGGCCAGCTCCTCACCCCGCCGCAGACTCAGCTACACCTCGGCCTGGTTTCCGAAGAAGTCCCTTGGGCCGGGGGGGAGCCCCGGTTCCGGTCCACAAATGCCTCCCCCTGTCCGGGAACACTCCAGGGGCCTGAGCGAGGCAGCCCGCCTCGGGAATAGGAAGCCGCAGGGCCGCCCGGGGCCCCAGGGAGCCACAAGAACACCAGCCCAGCAAGACCCTCACTGCCGCACGACGGTCTGCACTTGGGGACCAGGCTTGCCCCCTCTGCCCAGATACTGTTTATTTCAGCACCAGTTCCTTACCCGTCCATCACTAAGGGGTAATTAAAGGGTCTCAAGATCACACCTAAGCAGACGGGCGGTGGAGAAGGCACCTTCATTACATCCCAGCTGTTGCGGCTGAGCGTCTTGGGGGCCCACGCCGTCTGTCGGGGGTGGGGTGGGGGTGCTCAGAGTGACTGCCGTGTTGGTGGCCACGCAGGGGTCCGCCTCCGCACGGCTCAGGCGTGTGTCTCGGGGTCTCCGCACTTCTTCCCCAGCGGGGGAGACCCAGGACTGGCCAGCCTTGCCCAGGGTCAGGGCAGGGTGAACCCCGGTTCTGCATGTACCTCAACCCACTGCATCCTCACAGCCACCGGAGGGAGCGGGCATCATTAACCCAGTCTCACTGAGGAGGAAAGGCAGGCTCAGAGAGGTTAGGGAAGCGGCTCGCGGTCACCCAGCCGCAGGCAGAGTCCGAATGAAGCGGGGGGCAGATCGGCCCTGGCTCACAGGAGGCCAGGGGGGCCCTCTGGCAGGAGCAGGCAGCTGCGGCCGTGTGGGCCGGGAAGGGCCGATGCGCACCCCTCGAGTCCACCCGGCCCGGCCCTACCCCAGCTCCAGGCCCCCACGCTGCGCCCGCCCACCCATCCCCCAGGCCCCGCTGGCCCGGGGGTCTGCGTGCCAGCACCACGGTCCCAGACTGTGCCCCCACGCTGGCGCCTGGACCGCACTGCCAGCAGCCGGAGCCCGGCTCGCGTGGCCTCTCCCCCCTGAGGTGGTGTGTGAGCCGTCCCCGCGCTCTTGATGGTTCCCTGCGATGGAGTGATCAGGACGGTGGTGCGGTATGAGGCGGAAAGGGACTTCAGGGCTCTGTCTCCAGCCTGGCCCTGGCCCTTTGCTTCCGTGTCCACCTCTCCTCAAAGCTGTCAAAACCAGTTTATCTCAAAGGAGACGCCAAAGTGGCTCTGAGAGCGGACACCGTGGCTGCCCTCCCGGGTGGGCAACCCTGCCCCACGCAGACGTGAGGAGCAGACTGGCCTGCAGCCAGGGCGGCACCGCGGACCCCGACGCTTCTGCTCAGAACCTCCTGTGGTTCCCACGTCGCTCGGAGAAAGCCCGGAGCGTGAGCCGTGACCTCTGAGGCCCCGCCATCCGGCCCTGCCACCCTCGGCCCTTGAAGTCCCCTCCCTGGACCGCGTCCACTGGCCGAGCGCTTATCTCAGGCCACCTCCCAAGCCGCCCCACTGAAGCCAGCGGCCCGGGCCCCCAACCCATCGCAAAGCACATGTTCCCTTCCCCTCTCTTTCTTCTGATACCAGTTAACGCTGTCTGACAGCCCGCACACTTCACTTAGTGATTTATTTATCATATATGGCACCCCTTCCCCCTTAGCATGTGGGTGTCACACAAGGGCCGGGCTGTTTGCCATTTTTGCCTGATTTGGTCACTGGTGTGTCCCCAGTGCCTCAAACAACAAGCACTCGGTGTGGAATGAATGACTCAGTGAATGAATGAAGGGCCCGCCTACTAAGGCTCCTGGGAGCCTTTAGGCACCTTCAAATCTCATAGTAACGCCTACAATAAGTCCTTTAATCCAAGATGGAAAAATGGATGCTCAGAGTGGTTAGTAATTTGGCCAAGGTCACAGAGTTGGGAAGTGGCAGGCCCGGGACTCAGGCACTGGTCCGGTGGGTTCTGACGACGGTGCCCGTTTCTGCCTGTGGTTGCCGTCAAGGTAACTGTCTTGGTATGACAGACGTGACACTAACTCTCTGTCCTTATTCCAAATAACAAATGTTTTAGTTTAGGGATTTTGCCAAATCTGTCCCAAATGTGAGGTCTAGTGTACCCAGGCGGGCCTGGTGCCCCCGAAGACAGGAGGAGGCCCCCTGCAGCCAGGGAAAGACCCTCCTTTGGACCCTTCTCTGAGCCCGAGGAGAGCCACAACAGTTCTGTTTGGTTTTATCTTTTATCTTTGCTTTTTTTTTTAATCTTCCTGAGCAATGTCTTTGAACTTTTCTCATCTGTGAGACCTTCTGCCATCAACGACTGCTGTTTACCGTGCGGTTTCTGGAGGCAGAAATCTCTCTCTTGAGTTTCCCCAGACCAAACATGCACACAGACCCAGCCGGCTTCCCAGCGCTGACCCTAAGCCCCACTACTGACTGTGCCTGAGACCACGGGGACCAGGCCTCGGAAAAGGAGCCAAGCCTAGAGGAGCCATGATAGTAGTCCGAGTCCCAAGCCCCCGGAAAGTCCATCCACCCTCTCATTCCAAAGACCACCCTAGTCGGAGACACCCGCGGGCCCCACCCACCATTCTCACATGACTGTTTTCCTCAAATCACGTCTCACTGTCTAAAGCTACCTGGTTTACTGTATTGGCTTACCATCTGTCTCCCCAGAGGAGGCCGTACATGAGGGTAGAAGCTGTTCGCCATTGTCGACGCTTGGCACAGGTGGGCATGCAAATACTGGTTGAATGAGTAAATAAAGCAGGAAACAGGTGGATGCTGAAGGAAAATATCAGAGGCCTCCAAAACGAACCCGTTTAATCCTAAGATCAACCTGCCCTGACGGTATTATGTGTCCACCCAGCTGGGAAGTGACAAAGGAGACCCAGGACTGTTTAAATCCGAAGACACAAGAAAACGTTGCAGGTGCAGGGAACAGACCCTGATGCTGGGAAGATGAAGGCAAAGGGAGAAGAGGGAGAGATGGTTAAAGGTCAGAGGTCAGAGGCTGAGATGGTTAGATAGCATCACTGACTCAGTGGTCATGAATTTGAGCAAACTCCAGGAGACGGTGACAGACAGGGAAGCCTGGCGTGCCTCAGTCCATGGGGGGTGACCCTTAAAGGGACGGCAAGGTCAGGCTGCTACAGGGGCCCCGAACACCTTTTCTTCAAATGCTGATTTAATTGAGAAGAGTCAACGTTTCCCTCCACGCTGAGCCCAGGTAGCTCCATGCTTCCACTGTGCCCCTGGCATGATCACGGCACCGGCAGCTGCCCAGGAAACACCTGCCCAAAGCCGGTACCATAGCTGAGAGTGCGCAAAACCCCGTTCTTATTTTGAGGCACCAATACCATAAAAGGCCCACATATAAACCATCCTTGAGGAGGGCGCATGACATCACTCTCCACTTGCGGGCAGTTCGAGGTGAGACGGCTGAAAACAGGGGATGCCCTTTCTGAGAGCAGTGGCACTCATTCATTTGTCCAGCTAGCATGTGCTTGCCCAGCCTCAGGAAGCCAGAGACGAAATGGGACAAAACCTCTGCCCCCTTGCCAGTCCATTGGTGCCTGCGGTCTTGACGGGCACGAAAAGACAAGCAAATGTTAAGGATACTTGCTTCCAAAACAAATAAGGCCACGTGGAGCTGTGCCTTGGGAAGTGGGATTCTGGGTGCAATTTTCATTCCATTGGGTACAAGAACCAGTTGAGTCAACAGGGGTCCTAGACTAACTCCCGGCCCCAGGCTGCTACTACTTCGGGGTTCCGTCCCACCCCTTCCTCTGGGCCCCGAGCCCCTCACATACCCACCCCCATTTCCCAATATTCCTGGACCACATTCCCACCTCTCTGCACAACACTCTACCTCTTGACGCCTCTGACTCTCTTTCCCCATGTTCACGAACCTGACCTCCCTAGACCCTCAGCTTCTACACCCTGGGGACCCCAGGACACGTCTCAACCTGCCTTCCGCCACCCCACACACAGCCCGACTCTGCGCTTCCACCTGGAGCCCCTTCGATGCCATATGTTTACAAAGCGTGAGTCCCAGGGGTCTCCGTTCAGCCCCCCTCACTCGCAGGACTCCCTTAAAGCCGTCGTGACTTTGGGCACACCACCCGCGCAGCCTGGACCCCCATACATCCGCAGCCAAGTCCTGGGGACGCGCCCCTGCCCGTCACACCCGACTTCTCTGAAGCCCGGGCCGGCCCCCGACCCCGGGGACCCGGTGAGACCCTCACCCCGACTCGGCCGGGAGCCCGCCCTGCGCCGGGGCCCCGGCGCCCCCACAAGCCTTCCGCCGCGGGTCCCCGCCGATCGTGCGCCCCCACCCCGGCCCCGGAGGCCCCGGCCCCGCGCGCGCCCCCGGGCGCCGCGCCCCGCGATCGGCGGGGGACCGGCCGGCGCCGGACGGAGGCCGCGGCGCCTACCGTGGGCGATGAGCTTGGCCGACAGCTGCCTCGCCAGCTCGGGGATCCGCTCCCACTGGCTCTCGGAGCGGCAGCGCTCGATCTCCGTCTCCAGCCGCGAGCCCGCCTTCCTGGTCGCCATCGCGGCCTGGCCGCCGGCGGTCGCCGCCTCCCTCCCCGCCCGGCTCCGCTCGGCTCGGCTCCGGCGCGGCGGGCGCGCCGCTCGGGGGGCGGAGGCGGCGGCCGGCGCGAGGAGCGCCCCTGCCGGCCAGGGCCGGAGCCGCCGCCGGGCCGGGCTGCGGGAGGCCGGGCCGGGGGGCTGCGGCCCTGCTCGGGGCGACCGCGGGCGCGGGGCTGGGCGGGGCCGGGCGGGGACCGAGACCCGGGAGGGCGGCGCAGGGCCTGCGGAGGCAGTGACGAGGGCGGCTGTCCTGCAGACCCTCGGGCGCGGTGACCCTGGCGAAGGTCACGGAGCGGGCGGGACTGGGGCGCGGGCGCGAAGGGGAGCCTGCCCGAGCGTGCCCTGGCTCTCAGGTCTGGGGGGCCGTCCCTCCGGGCCTGGCTGGGCTCCTGCCCCGAGCAGGCCCCTTCTGCCCTCGGCGGCCTCCCGGCACCTGGTCCCAAGCGGGTGGAGACGCGTCCAGGCCCCGCAGCTGCCTGGGGCCCCAGAATGTCTGTTGTCCAGCTGGACTGAACCAGGCAAGGACCGCCAGCCCAGACGCCCGGTCCCTGGTCCGCGGAGGAGGATGCAGGGTCACCAGTAGGGTTTCCTTGTCCTGACCCTTCAGGCTGAGCTGAGGGTGTTGTTTAGTCGCTCAATCATGCCGACTCTTTGAGACCCCATGGACTGCAGCACGCTGTCCTCCACCGTCTCCCGCAGTTGAGCAGAGGGCAGGTGTCCAAATGTGCCTTCTTTCAGCTCTCCGATGACTGTGTAGTGATCTCTTAACCATGGTTGGGCCCTGTTGTAAGTGCTGGCAGTACAGCCGAAAGCGAACAGAATAACTTCCTTGGTTACATTCCAGGCAGGAACTAAATAAGCAAAACAAAGTAGTGAACTAGACAATAAGTGGTGAGCTGAAGAAGCAGTTGTTCAGTTGCTCAGTTGTGTCCAACTCTTTGTGATCCCATGGAATGCAGCACGCCAGGCCTCCCTGTCCATCACCAACTCCCAGAGTCCACCCAAACACATGTCCATTGAGTCGGTGATGCCATCCAACCACTCATCCTCTGTCGTCCCCTTCTCCTCCCACCTTCAATCTTTCCCAGGATCTGGGTCTTTTTCAGTGAGTCAGTTCTCATCAGGTGGCCAAAGCTTCAACGTCAGTCCTTCCAATGAACACCCAGGACTGATTTCCTTTAGGATGGACTGGTTGGATCTCCTTGTAGTCCAAAGGACTCTCAAGAGTCTCCTCCAACACACAGTTCAAAAGCATCAATTCTTCGGTGTTCAGTTTTCTTTACGGTCCAACTCTCAAACATCCACACACGACCACTGGGAAAACCACAGCCTTGACCAGACGGACCTTTGTCAGCAAAGTAATGGAGAAACAGAGCAGAGTCCGGTGAGAATAAAGATGTAAGCAGGTGGTGGGTGGCGTGATTTTAAACGGGACGGTGGCTTCGATGAAGTGGTGCTGGGCTGAGGTCTGAAGCAGGTGAGAAAGAGTATCGGTGAGAAGTGTCCTGAGCAGAGGCCTGGGGCGTGTTTAATGGGTTGGGGGGTGGGGGGTGGAGAATTCAGAGATGGGAGTTGGAGTCGCAGCTCACGTTGGGCCTCCGAACCGCTGTGCAGACTTTGGCTTTTCCTCTGGTGAAATGGGGCCTCCATGCAGGACTTTTAATGAAAGAGCGGCAACCCACTCCAGTATTCTTGCCTGGAGAATCCCGTGGACAGAAGAGCCTGGTGGGCTGCTGTCCATGGGGTCGCACAGAGTTGGACATGACTAAAGCGACTTGGCATGCATGCATGCATTGGAGAAGGAAATGGCAACCCACTCCAGTGTTCTTGCCTGGAGAATCCCAGGGATGGAGGAGCCTGGTGGGCCGCTGTCTGTAGGGTCGCACAGAGTCGAACACGACTGAAGCGACTTAGCAGCAGTCATGACATGACCTACATTTCAGCAGCATCACTGTGGCCGCAGGACTGGGGGCACAATAGTCTGGGCGGGAGACGGTGCCGGGTGGACCAGGGTGGTGAGCGGGGCGGCGAGAGGGTTACATTCTGGGTGCGGGGTCTGAGGGTGGAGCTGACGTCTGGAATGCCAGCTATGAGGAGCAGCGGCTGACCTCACCTCTCCTCAGGGAGCCTCACTCTAGCTTGCCTACAGGTTCCTGTCATCCCCTCAGCAGCCATGGGGCTGTTCTTGGTGGAAAAAAGATACAGAGCCCAGGTAACCAGTGGTGAAGCTGAAACTCAGACATGAAGAGGCGAGGACGGGAGTCTCCCCCGGTGGTGGTCTAGACCACCGCCTTTCAGTGCAGGGGCTTCGAGTTCAATCCCCGCTCAGGGCACTAAGATCCCACATCATCTTGGCCGAGAGGCCCACAGGCTGCAGTTAGCAGAGCCCTGTGCAGCAGCAGATCCTGGACTCCGAGACTGGCCGATCCTGGATTCCGAGACTGGCCGCCGCCAAAAACAAGCAAGCATTTTTTAAAAGATATGAGGAAGGAAGATCAGGAAATGCCTTCTGATGTGACCAGCTGAAACTCAGGTACCTCCAAGGACCTCTGAGGGAGGGAAGGGGAGCTGGAATGTCCGGGTTTCAGCAGGGGTCCCTCTGGGGCTCTGAGGCTTTAGTCCCACCACGAGGAAGCCACAGGCACCCCCACGGTGCTCTTCCCCGCCCCCACCTGCTTCCCTGGAGGCCTGCACAGCGTGTTCCACCTCCTCTGGTCCAGGAGGGGAATTCCTGCACGTTCTCTGAGACCCAGGCCCAGGGTCAGGGCTGCTCAACCCCCGACAGGTGCTGTGATGGGGCTTCTGATAACCACGCTCTCACTTCCTGACCGGTGTCGATCCGCCCGGGTAGCCCCGGTTGTCAGTAGATTATCCGCGTCCATCCCTCTGTACCCTCCCCGGCAGCTGATAAGTTCCGAGACAAGGCCTGTGTCTTCACGAAGGCAGCGTGGAGCTTGACCCCTGACTCAGCGTATGCTGCCTGGGGAGCATTTGCTCACTCCATGCCTTCCATGCTGGCAGTTCCCCAGCTATGTTACCTGCTTCATAGAGTTAGTGGAGAATTAAAGGAGGAAACACACGTAAAGAACTTAGAAGGGTGTTGTTCGAACATAAGTTCAGTTCAGTCGCTCAGCCGTGTCCGACTCTTTGAGACCCATGGACTGCAGCACGCCAGGCCCCCTGTCCATCACCATCTCCAGAGCTTGTTCAGACTCACGTCCGAATCAGTGAGAGTGCAGTAAATGTGACCTATCATTCCACGCCTTTGTACCCTTTGCACCCAGCATAGGCTCTGGCACAGTGGGGGAGCTCTTGAATGAAATAAACAATGAATGGGGGTTTCCCTGGTGGCTCAGCTGGTAAAGAGTCCCCTGCAATGAGGGAGACCTGGGTTCGATCCCTGGGTGGGGAAGATCCCCTGGAGAAGCGAAAGGCTACCCACTCCAGTATTCTGGCCTGGAGAATCCCATGGACTGTATAGTCCATGGGGCCACAAAGAGTCAGACAGGACTGAGCGTCTTTTACCTTCATTGTCTGGGCTCACCTGGCAGCTGCCACAGCAACCTAGAAACACACAGGTGGTCAGAGGAGGAGAATATCCAAAAACAGTTTTCCAGGTGAGTTTACCTGCAGGCAGGACTCAGGGAAACTTAGGAGTAGGAAGTCGTTTGTGTTCATAATAGTAATTAAGCCAACATCTTTTTAACCAGGCATTGATATTACAGGTTAGACAAGGAAGTGGAAAAAACCACAGCCTGTAGGCTGAATCCAGCCTCAAGGCCTGGCAATAGCTTTGAGAATGAGAATAGGGCAAATAAACTACATTCCACTTAAACACACACACACCCCCACGACCAGAATCGGGTAGAAGTGAGTGGAGAGCAGAGGGCTGCAGACAGAGGGCAGGCTGGGGGCGTGGGGGCCTCCGGGGACAGACTCCAGTGAGAGCGAGAGTTTCAGTCCCTGGCCCGAGGCCACCCCCTTGGAGAGGCTCCCAGTCGCCTGGTCCAGGCCCACTCCGGCCCTTATTCAGCGGTCGGCTTCCGCGGGTCACGACTGGGGTCACAGTCACTCAGTCCCCCTCACCAGAATGTCAGCTCCAGGAGGGCAGGGACCTTTGTGAGGTCTTGTTCACTGCGGCAGCCCCAGCACTGAGAATGGCGCCCGGCACGTAGTAGGTGCTCAGCAAACATGTGTTGGATGGGTGCTTGCGGAGGAGGGTGGTGGGGCTGGAGGCAGGCGGCTCACTGACGCGCGTGGGGCAGGGTTAGGGGGCGATGGAAACCCGGAAATGGCAGAGGGGCTCAGGGGGCCTCCAGAACAATCCCTGCTGACCTTTGACCTGCCTGAGCCCAGGGGGCGGGAACCACGCTCCGCTGACCCTGTGGGCGGGAACTCGGCAACGTTTGTGACCAACGGGAAACCTCAGCCTCTGAACGCCTTTAATTGTGAGGTTTTTCACCCCTACAAAGACACACGTAATCAAGAGGCGCCTGTATAATAAAATAATAAAGTGAACACCAGGGAACCACCTGACCATCTCAGAGTTAACCACGAGTTTGATTTTTGCATTTATTACAGCCTTATTTTGGTTGCTTTTTGTGCTTATTACACCCTTATTTTGTTTTTGTGTTTATTACACCCTTATTTGGCTGACTTTTGAGTTTGGTGGTTTAGTCGCTAGGTCGTGTCCGACTCTTGCAACCCCATGGACTGTAGGCCGCCAGACTCCTCTGTCCATGGGATTCTCCAGGCAAGAACACTGGCGTGGGTTGCCATTTCCTCCTCCAGACTTTAGTGTTTATTACACCCTTATTTTATCTTTTAAGCAGTTTTATCACCAGACCCATTTCCTGCCACCCCCTGGGAGGTGAGTGCGCAGGTTCACACTTGCGGCAGCGGCGTCCTGTCCTACAGCTTGCTTTGCTGCTCGTTATTCTCCTGGATCTGTCCTGTTGAGTGCAGCCGCGGTTCCTTCCTGTCCTGTGATGTGTGACACTCCGTGGCATGGAGTATTATCCACCAGGTTTGTCATACTTCCAGGGCTCAGGTTTGCTTTTACGAATGAGGCTGCTGTTTAGAAAAACTGCATAATGGCTGCTGTTTTGAGCAGGGTTTCTGAGGATGACTCAAGATGGTTCTGTGCCTCTCTCCCACCGCCTTAAAGTACCCTGGGATCCTCTAACTTTCTTCCCAAGGGCCGCCTGCTGCCGCCTGGAGCCGTGGTCTGTGGTTCTACTGCAGGAATAAGCCGGCGGGCTCCTCGCGGAGCACCTCCGCGGCAGGCATGGAAGCCGGTGTTCCCTGTGAACCATGTCGCCGTCTGGGAGGAGCAGCTGGAGAAAGGAGGCTGGCCGGCTGCTGGAGGAGGGACCCAGCACAGCGCGGGGCAAGGGTGCAAACCACATGCCCGCGCGCCCTTCAGCTTTGCAAGTCCGGAGACGCGCCGGTGCTCCAGGCTGCCTTCCACCTACTCGCACTCATTAAGCCCACAGAGGCCCTTGCTTATACTTCATGCCAACTCCCATTTAGAATGGAAGCCATCCCCCAGCATCCCTTACCCAGGGACCCAGTCCCACTGCCATGATGCTTGTAAAGTGGAAGTGGTTGCTTGGTGAGAATGGACTTGGGAGAGAGAGAGGAAAGCCTCAAGAAGGTCACTATCCAAACCCTGGAAAAGCTTTGCGTCTTCTTGTCCCATTCCTGAGCCTCCAGGGCTGAGACCATCCACGTGTCTCAGAGCCGTGTACACCTGCCCTGGATAAGGCCAGACCTGCTCTGCAACTTCTCATTTACATTCATGATGACCTTGCCTAGGCTTTGGACACCATATAAGATCAAGTTGGTTTTCGGTTTAGACTGCATGATGGAAATCCCTTATCTTCGTGAGTGTTTTTTCCACACTTAGAGTTCTGGGGACACTCTCCTGTTACCCTATGCATCACCTGTCTGAACTTCTTCCAGAAAGGCAAAGAGTGGGCTTATGTTAAAATACCCACCTATATGTCTAAATGCAAAGCAAAATCAGAAACTTCACAGATATAGGGGAGAACACTGTACCATCACCAAGGAGGAGACTGTTCTTAAGAGTGTGACTAGGATGATTTTTGAGCTTCCTAGCAGACCGGGAACAGAAGGAAACACATGGAGTGGTTTGATTTGAATAATGCCGTTGGTTCACACTTCTGGAGTTTTAAAGGGCAATCAGGAATTAGGTAAGTACAAGGGATCTTGGTTGTTTTTATGGAGTTGTATTAGCAAACAGTTGTGAAGTTTTCATTTGACACTTTACTAATAAAAAAGAATGAGAATTCTCATTCTGTGTGAATGAGTCTCACAGACACAAAATCTGCTTCTGTTGGGAATTGCAAGTAATCATCTCCTGCACAAGGCCACTAGCATGCAAGGTTTCCACAGTTCAGTTCAACATTTACTGAGCGTCTACAATGTATCAGACAGTGTTAGACCCTGAGGACACAAAATTGTAATATGAAGTATGGTGCCATCCCTCAGGAACTCATAATCTAGTTGAGAAAAGGGACAAAGAAGTGAACAATAGCACCACAGTTGGAGTCAGATGAGCATTGGGGGCTGGGAGAGCCTTTGACCCACCTTGGGGGAGTGGGGAATTGGGGGGTAAGGTTTCACGAAGTCATGGAGGGAGCCAAGTCTTGAAAGAGGATTTCAAGTCCAGCCCACTGGCCGAGTCTCCCCAACTAAAATAGTGGTCCTGAGTTTTGAAAGATCTTTGACTCAAAAGAGTGCCATGGCATTCAGACACATCAAGCTCTGGAACACCCTCAATGTTGGAGGAAAAAAAATCCACAGCTTGGTCTCCTTTCCCTGCAGCAAAGCACCTGTTGGTCAGAGAGGCTGGGGATGAGGGCTTATCTGAACGGCTGGCTGGGCAGTTCCCAGGTGGGAACAGTTCCCAGCTTCCCAGGTGGCCCAAGTGGTTAAGAATCCACCCACCACTGCAGGAGATGCTGGCAGGAGATGAGGGTTCAATCCCTGGGTTGTGAAGATCCCCTGGAGGAGGAAATGGCAACCCACTCCAGTGTTCTTGCCTGAGAATCCCATGGACAGAGGAGCCTGGTGGACCACAGTCCATAGGGTCGCAAAGACTCAGGCATGACCTAGCTCTCTCTCTCTCTCTGAACCGCTGGCCAGCAGAGAAGCAGACACACACACTTTGCATTGTCTCCTTACTCCCACATCAGATGCTTACAGTACTGAATGCACGCTCACTACACCGAACTTTCCCTGGGGGCCCATAGGCTTGTCATTCTTTGCAGCCTTTGGGGCTCATCCTGGGAGGAGAGCAGAAGACCTGCGTCAGGTCCTGCCTCTACGCACCACCAACTGGCTTGTGATCAAATCCCATCAATTTCTTCACTTGCAAGCATGAGCGCACTACCCTGCCCTCCACGAGTCCGCCCTATCAAAGGGAGAGTTAAGCAGTTGCTGCAAGGCGAGGAAACCGGATCGTCCCTTATTGGTATGTGGCGCCCCTGTAGGTGAGGCTCCTGGACTGCGATGCGGCCCTGTGGGCGTGGCGGCCGGGTGGTGCAGGCCCTCCACCCTGCAGCTGGAGTTAGGAGCCCTGAATCCGACTTGCATCTCTGCAGCTAAGCAGCTGTGTGAACGTCTCATAGCCCCTCTCTGGGCACCAGCTTGTTAATTCCCAGGTTAAGTGTGGGACAGATGGTCACGAGCATGCCACAGTAAATCCGGGCTTGAGAAATTCATCCACCGCGAAGCAAGACAAAACTCGTTTAAAGACGTGATTAAAGTAAATGGGAAATGAGTGCGATCTGCCAGGTGCCTAGGAAAGGCTGAAGACACCAGCTGAACCGCAGCAGCACAGCGGTCAAAGGGCAGCGCAGAAAAGCAGCACTTTGTCAGAAAGCAGGGCTTTCCTTCGGAGAGACCTGCTGTTCGCAGAGGAGCCCGCGGGCGCGGGTAAAGGGTCAAGCCGCTCTCAGCTCCCGAGCGCTAATGAGGGGCGGGCCCGCGCCGCGCGGTGGCAGCCAATGAGCGGGCCTCCCGATGACGTCACGGAGCCCCTCGGCTCCTCATTGGCGGCCCCCGGGCTGTGCCGACCTCGGGGCGGGGCGGCCGGAGGCAGTCTAAACCCCAGCTCGCGAGCCTGGTCCCGCCTTTAGTTACCAGCGAACCTCGCGCTCAGTCCGTCTCATTCAGACGGGAGAAATGAAAATGCCCAGAAAAAAAGGGCTCTCACCCACCCCAAAGGCTGGATTTACCATCCTGAGGTTAACTGCCTTTTCTTTAGTGAAAGTGCAAAGTTTGTTTTGCTTTAATCCAAACACACTAATTAACCACTTTAACCGTTTAATGACACTGAACATACGTCCTTGGGCTTCCCTGGGGATGACAACCCACTCCAGTATTATTCTTGGGACTTCCCTTGTAGCTCAGTTAGTTAAAAAAAAAAAATCTGCCTGCAATGCAGGAGACCTGGGTTCAACTCCCGGATGGGAAGATCCCGGGGAGAAGGAAAGACCAACCCACCCCAGTGTTCTTGCCTGGAGAATCCCATGGACAGAGGAGCCTGGAGGGCTACAGTCTATGGTGTCACAAAGAGTCAGACACGACTGAGTGACTAACAGTTTCATCCAGTTTCCATACATCCTTTGGCTGGTCACATTTTATTTCCCCGTGGTGACACTCAAGGCCGGGACCAAAGACATTTCTGAGGTTTTAAAACATTTTAAAACTGTCAATTCTCAAACAGCGGTGCACAGAGGGACTCAATGCTGGCTGCACACACGGGCTCCACCCCTGGTCTCCAGTCCTGACTCTGGAACCTGCAGATTGAAGAAACTGGCAGGGCCAGCAATGTGGACCCCATTTTGGGAACCAGGCATTTAAAGTATCTTCAGAGCTTGTTACAAGTGCAAATTCTTAGACTGTGCCCCTCCAGACCTACTGAATCAGAAACTATGACTTGGGATCCAGTAATCCATGTTTTCCAGAGAAGGCAATGGCACCCCACTCCAGTACTCTTGCCTAGAAAATCCCATGGACGGAGGAGCCCGGTAGGCTGCAGCTGCAGTCCATGGGGTCGTTAAGAGTCCGGCGACTGAGTGACTTCACTTTCACTTTTCACTTTCACACATTGGAGAAGGAAATGGCAACCCACTCCAGTGTTCTTGCCTGGAGAATCCCATGGACAGAGGAGCCTGGTGGGCTACAGTCCATGGGGTCGCACAGGTCAGACACAACTGAGCGACTTAACAACATCCGTGTTTTAACAAGTCCTCCCGATGGTTATGATGCACCCTCAAGTTTGAGAACTGATTTACTACTATGATTTCTTTTTTTAACTCTTTGCCTAATTTTTAAAAATTTATACATTTTTAATTGAAGGATAATTGCTTTACAATATTGGTTTGATTTCTGCCATGCATCAACATGAATTAGGTGTACATGTCTCCTCCCTGAGAACTGACTTTAATCAGCTCATCATGACACTGGATACAGTCTCAGAACATTCTGGAGACCTGCTCTACAATCCATTCACTCCCATGGTCTCAGAACATTAGGGCTAGGCGGGGCCCATGGTCCGGTCCTTCTAGGGGAGGTAATTCTGGAACGCCTCCCCTGCTCTCACCCTGAAACTCCTGGGCTCCTCACCAGGGCTCCTTGCAGCTCCAATGGTTTTGGCTCTGGGTAACTGGACCAGAGCTGCACCGGTGGCCATCCTTTCCTAGAACTGGCTGAGATGGTTTCTGTGCGTAACCACATACTGAGGATGAACTTGGTACTCAGGGCAGCCTTGTCCTGCCCCACGGCCTGGGGAGCAGAGGAAGCCGGTCTGCAGGAGGAGGAGAGGGGCAGACACAGGTCCTGGGATGGGAGGCGGGAAGGGAACCATCCCCAAGGCCCTTCCTGCCCTGCTTCCCTCTCAGACTTAACTCGGCCTCTGGTGCTGGCTCACAGGGCTCCGTTAGCTAAAGGGAGGATCTCTTGCACAACCCACCTGAGGCCCTGCTGCCTTCCAGCCCTCAGGGAGCAGGAGAGGCCCCAGCCTGAATTCTCTAATAGCAAACAGAGACTGGCTCTGTTTTGCTATAAAATCCTCCCGGCTAATCCATGTGAATTCCTCAGATTTGCCACCAAGGACTCTTGAGGGGTTCAACTTTGTTTCACAGGCAGGGAAGCAGCCCCAGTGACCTGCCCAGGGTTATGTGAGCCCTGAGCTTGCGGGTCACTGCTGCAGGGGACTCACTCTCATGACCTTGGGTCACAGCCCAGGGCTATCCCTGCAGCAAGGCAGTCAACCTCAGGCCTTTCTTCCTCCTCTTGTAAGCATTTAACAAATCAGTTTCATTTTCAAACTACTGCCCAGAATAGTCTGTGATCAGTAAAAAGATGCTGACAGCACTGTCTATTCTAGGAAGTTATTTTATTTCTGATGAACTGTAGTGGGAATGGATGATTTGAATGTTTCTGTCACTGAAGCAGTGTGACAGATGTTACCCTGGTCCTCACCCCACCCAGATATTTTTTTTGTAAGAAAGATGATATCATTTCACCATGATATGATCCAGTAATTCCACTCCTGGGTATTTATCTGAAGAAAATGAAAACACTAGTTAAAAAGGATATATGCACCCTATGTTCACTGCAGCTTTATTTTCAATAATAACCAAGACACGGAAACAGCCTAAGTGTCCACACACAGATAAATGGATAAATTAAATTTTAAAATGCAAGATATATGTGTGTTATAATATATATATTACTCAGCTGTAAAAAAAATAATGAAATTTTGCCATTTGCAACAACATGGATATGTACCTTGAGGGCGTTATGCTAAATGAAATGTCAGACATAGAAAGATAAATACCATATGATGGACTCTAAACAAAGCTCACAGATATAAACAGATGGGTGGTTGCAGGGCTGGGGGTTGGGTGACATGGGACAGGGGTTTGAGATAATTTCCCGGTATAAGTAAGTCATGGGATGTAATATATGATACGGTGAGTATGGTTAATATTGTTTGTGTATTTGCAAGTGGCTCCCAGAGTAAATCTTAAAAGTTCTCATCATAAGAAAGTTCTCTTGTGAAGTAATTAGCCTCCAACTAATAAAAAAAAAAAAAAAAAAGAAAGTTCTCATCAGTACTTTGCCTGAGTGACTGTTATCGAAGTCAGAGACGGTGCTGGTCAGAGAAGGCAGGGAGCAAAAAAATAGAATTACTAGCTGCCCTTGCTCCTGGGAGGCAGTACTGCTACTTTGCCAGCCTTGCGGCCACCTGGACGTCTCCGTGCTTCCCTGTATTGGGGGAACGCCCCCCCCCCCAATGATGTGGAACCTTCCCCCGCTGGCGAGGCTGAAGGCCAGGCGCTCATGGTGCCAGACTCCCCTGTGACTGCAGTGAAGGGGGGAACTCAGCGCTGCCCGCCAACGCCCCGCGAAGCTCAGGGGTGTCCTGACTCGGCGAGGTTGCTCCGGCACCTGGCGCCCACACCCAGCAGCGTGGCCACACCGTCTCCTTCCCAGACGGGTCCTGGGGAGGACTGCTAGCCTCTGCTGCTAGCAGCCCCACTTCCCAGCCTGGTCTGCATCCCCTCCCCCACCCCACCGCCCCCCAGAGATTATGAGCCACCTGAGGTTAATTCCATTTCCGCCTAAATAAGCCAGGGTTGGGCTCTGTGGCTTCTAACAACTATCAGGACTGAGGGATGAAGCTTCCCAGGGGAGGGCCGGGCCTGGCGCCGCCACCTGGAGCAGGACGGGGGCCGCGCACAGGGGCTTCAGGAGGAGAGGGTCACGTGCAGGTCAGAGCCCGGCACAGGGTTACCAGGATCACAGCAATGGCTTCGAGGGTTTCCTGCAAGTCTGGCTTCTTTCCTGTGCCGCTTTCTGAGCTTTTCGCTCAAGAATGCCGGGCTTTTCCTTTGTGGAAGCGGAGGGCGGGTCAGGCGGGGAGGTGAGGCTTTCAGAGCTCTGCATGGGCAGCTTCTCAGGAGCCTCAGGGCGCCCCTGATTCCAGCCCCAGGAGCCCTTCACCTGATGTGTCATTTAATTGTGGATGGGTTTCCTTCATTTCTTTTCTTTCTATCACATTCGTTTCAGGGGTACAGCATAATGATTCAAGTTTGTTTGTTTGTTTTTTTCGCAGATGGTATTCCGTTGTGGGTTATTACAGGACACTAGGTATACTTCCCTGTGGTATCCAGTGAATCCTGGCTCCTTATCTATTTCAGGCATGGTGGCTTGTGTCTGTTAACCCCATGCTCCTAGTTTGTCTCTCCCCACTCCCTTCCCATTCGGCAACCATAATTTTGTTTTCTCTCTTTGCGAGTCTTCTTCTGTTTTGTATATAGATTCATTTGTATTATTTTTTAGATTCCACATATAAGTGATATTATATAGTATTTCTCTTTCTCTGTCCGATTTATTTCATTCATCATAATATTCTATAGGGTCATCCATGTTGTTGTAAATGACATTTTATTTTTTTTCATGCTGAGTAATATTCCATTGTACGTATATACGCCATCTTTTTTATTGTGATTGACATCTTTTTTATTGTGATTATTCTTTTTAAATTTATTTTTGATTGATACAGTTGAATTACAATGTTGTGTTAATTACTGCTGTATAGAAAAGTGATTCACTTATACATAAATGTGTTCTTTTTCATATTCTTTTCCATTACGGTTTATCACAGGATATTGAATATAGTTTGCTGTGCTGTACAGAGGACCTTGTTGTTCATCCACCCTACATACACCAGTTTGCATCTGCTCATCCCAAACAACCAGTCCAACCCTCTCCCACCCCCCTTACCCTCGGCAACCACCAGTCTATTCACGATGCCCCTGGTTCTGTTTCTGTTTCACAAACAGGTTCATCTGTGTCATATTTTAGAGTCCACATGTAAGTGATGTCATAGAGCAGTTGTCTCTCTGACTTACTTCTTAGGATGATCATCTCTAGTTCCGTCCATACTGCTGCAAATGGCGTTATTTTATTCCTTTTTATGGCTGAGCAGTATTCCATTTTATATATGTACCACGTCTTTTTTATCCATTCATCTGTCAATAAACATTTAGGTTATTTCTATTAGACTATTCCGGTAGTCTAAGCTACTGTGAATAGTGCTCTGAAGAACAAAGGGGTGCATGGATCTTTTTGAATTATAATTTTGTCCAGATATATGCCCATGAGTGGGGTAGCCAGATCATATGGTGATTCTGTTTCTAGTTTTCTGAGGACCCTCCACACTGTTTCACATAGTGGCTGCACCACCTTCCATTCCCACCAGCAGTGTAGGAGGCTCCTTTTTCTCCACACCTTCTCCAGCACTTGTCATTCGTAGACTTTTAATGATGGCCATTCTGACTGGTGTGAAGTGGTACCTTATTGTATTTTTGATTTGCATTTCTCTAGTAATTAGTGATGTTGAGCATCTTCTCCTGTGCTTACTGGTCATCTGTATATCCTCTTTCAAGAAATGGCTATTAAAATCTGCCCATTTTTTTTTAATTTTTATTTTTTTGTAGCATTGTATGAGCTGTTTTCTCACATTCTGTTGGTTACCTTTTTTCAGTTTTCTTTTTTTTCCCAATGGTTTCCTTTGCTGTGCAAAAGTTTATAAGTTTGATTAAGTCCCATTTGTTTTATTTTTGCTTTGGGAGACTGATCTAAGAAAATATTGCCAGAATTTATGTCACATCATGTTTTTTCACCTATGCTCTCTTCTAGGAGTTATTTGGTGTCATGTCTCAATTTAGGCCTTTAAACCACACTGTGTTCATTTTCGTATGCAGTGTGAGGGAATGTTCTCATTTCACTTATTACAGGCAGCTGACCGTGAACCCAGCTGGGGCCCAGGCCATCACCCAGGAGCCGACACCACCCGGAGAACCTGTGGGCCCAGCTGCCTCTCCGCAGGCATATCGGTGCTCCTTGCGTAGAGACGCAGCTCAGGCTCCCTCGTTCCCTTCCAGGCAGGGAAGAGTGAGGCCCGAGCTTCCTGGGCTCCTGGACGCGCCCTTGTCTGGCCTTCTGTGCCCGGAGACCCAGGGTCCCAGGGCACACAGGGCTGTTTCTGGGCCGGCCGGGAGGCAGAAGTACCACTTTCGTCCAGGCTTCTGTCCACCTGTCCAAAAGCAGGAAAGCCGCAGAGCCCCTCCTGACAAGGGTGGGTGCTCTGGTCAGCGTGGTCCAGCTGCATGGGGCGAAAGGATGGGCCGCGGGGAGCTGTGAGCAGACGGAATCAGCGCTGGGCCACCCCTCGTCCAGAAGCTGAGCTCTAAGTCACCCACGCTCCTTCTGTGGCGTATGCATTTGGGATGTCTGTATACAGGCTGGGAATGAGGTCTGTCTTTTTCTCTCTCTTAGGAAAATTTCTAAAAAAAAAAAAAAAAAAAACGAACATCAACAACAAACCAACATGATGTCCAGGGTAGCGCTGTCTCTGAGCGTCTTTCTACCAGACTATGGTAAGTCAGTTAGTCTTTCTGAGCCTCAGTTTCCTTGTAAGTATTTCCTGACCCCAAAGTACCTCAGAGTAGGAGGGTCCAGACACCCCTTTCTGCTCAGCAGCCAGCTGCGCAGTGTCCAGAAACTCAGCTGCATTGAGACTCAGAGCCGCCCCTGTCATCTGGCGGGTTTCACTGGTAGGTTTCACGTGCAGGGGCTGTCTGCCTCCATGACATCACAGAAAAGCTCAGACCCCAGCCTAAAACCTCAGGAAACATTCATTTATCAAAGGACAGTCATCAGGGAATAGGGTATTGTTCGTTTGTTTGAAGTGTTTTGTTTTTTTTTAAGTGCCTTTGAAAAGAAAGCTATAAACCTACACGATGACTCAGGAGTTTGCCAATTATTCTTTCATGTTCCTGACAATGGTCTGAGTTTGATCTTTAGCTATTTTGCACATAAGAGGCAGACCGTGTTTATAAGTTCAAGCAGTGGCCTTGATTTCACAGAAAAATTAGGAAAACTTGTTAGCTCACACATGGCCCACGTTGAGCAGATAGATCAGCTTGCTCCTGTGAAGCTGGGCCGCCTGGAAGAGGACTCCTCGGGGAACCTGTATGTGCCCCTAATCACAGCAGCTACATAATCACTGCTCCAGAAGTAAGGTGCATTAATGGTTGGGAGAAGGGATGAGACCTTTGAGGCAATGAGTCACATTCTTTCAAGTTGGGAAGGCAAAGAGCCGTGGGTTTGAGCGTCAATAGACTGATGAATCAACAGAACTTTGCTGTAGTTTGCATTCCTTTCTTTCTCATGGATGGAAATTAATATCTGGTGTCTGTGGAGCCTTTTTCTATCTCTTCTCAGAATAAAACCCTCATTGTTTGATGCAACGTCTTGACGGTCATTCTGCACCACCATAGACAGGCACCCAACCTGGGGTGGGGTGGGGCGAAGGTGGGGGGAGTACAAAGGAGCTTCAGAAGCACAAAGCCAGCTTGATAGCCTTACTCCTTGCCACATTCCCTTCAGTACGAAGAAGGCGCTTCTCAAAGATCTGCTCTCCCCCACTCCCTGCACATTAGCAGGGCCACCCCCATGGTGGGACTTACTGCTCAGAGGGGCCTGGGGATGGAGTCAGGCCGCAGGTCAGAGCTGCAGGCCCCCGACCCCCAGAGGCCTGCTGGCCCACGTGAGTGGGCACACACAGCTCCTCAACGAACTTGGTGCCCGCTGCTCACACCCCTTTGGGATCTGGGGTAACAACCTCATCCCTGGGGGGCCTCTGCTCACCTTTGTCATGCTCAGGGCAGACTGTCTGCCTTACCCGCTGTTCAGGGAATGTTTTGAATCTATTTCTAAGGAAGTACCGGGCGTGACAGTCTGCTGTCCTGGTGCTCCTCTCATGGCAGCTCTGTCCCTCTCTGCCTGGTTATGACATCCGGATTGGACTCATGGAGGGATAAATTTGGAGACTGGGACTGACATATGCATACCGCTATATACCTACGCATACCGCCATATACCTATACATACCACTATATACCTCTATATACCACCATATACCCATATACACTGCCATATACCTATACATACCGCTATATACCCACACATACTGCTATATACCTACGCATACCCCTATATACCTATATATACCACCACATACTTATACATACCGCTATAGACCTATACATACTGCTATATACCTACAGTTCAGTTCAGTCGCTCACTCGAGTCCAACTCTTTGCAACCCCATGAATCGCAGCACGCCAGGCGTCCCTGTCCATCACAAACTCCTGGAGTTTACTCAAACTCATGCCCATCGAGTCAGTGATGCCATCCAGCCATCTCATCCTCTGTCACCCTCTTCTCGTCCTGCCCCCAATCCCTCCCAGCATCAGGGTCTTTTCCAATGAGTTAACTCTTCACATGAGGTGGCCAAAGTACTGGAGTTTCAGCTTCGGCATCAGTCCTTCCAGTGAACACCCAGGACTGATCTCCTTTAGGATGGACTGGTTGGATCTCCTTGCAGTCCAAGGGACTCTCAAGAGTCTTCTCCAACACCACAGTTCAAAAGCATCAATTTTTTGGTGCTCAGGTTTCTTTGTAGTCCAACTCTCACATCCATACATGACTACTGGAAAAACCATAGCCTTGACTAGATTGACCTTTGTTAGCAAAGTAATGTCTCTACTTTTTAATATGCTATCTGGGTTGGTCATGACTTTCCTTCCAAGGAGTAAGTGTCTTTTAATTTCATGGCTGCAATCACCATCTGCAGTGATTTTGGAGCCCAAAAAAATAAAGTCTGACGCAGTTTCCACTGTTTCTCCATCTGTTTGCTATGAAGTGATGGGACTGGATGCCATGATATTTGTTCTCTGAATGCTGAGCTTTAAGCTAACTTTTTCACTCTCCTCTTTCACTTTCATCAAGAGGATCTTTAGTTCCTCCTCACTCTCTGCCATAAGGGTGGTATCATCTGCATATCTGAGGTTATTGATATTTCTCCTGGCAATCTTGATTCTAGCTTGTGCTTCCTCCAGTCCAGAGTTTCTCATGATGTACTCTGCATATAAGTTAAATAACCAGGGTGACAATATACAGCCTTGACATACTCCTTTTCCTATTTGGAACCAGTCTGTTGTCCCATGTCCAGTTCTAACTGTTGCTTCCTGACCTGCATATAGGTTTCTCAAGAGGCAGGTCAGGTGGTCTGGTATTCCCATTACTGGAAGGATTTTCCACAGTTTATTGTGATCCACACAGTCGAAGGCTTTGTTGTAGTCAATAAAGCAGAAATAGATGTTTTTCTGGAACTCCCTTGCTTTTTCGATGATCCAGCGAATATTGGCAATTTGATCTCTGGTTCCTCTGCCTTTTCTTAAAACCAGCTTGAACACCTGGAAGTTCACGGTTCACGTATTGCTGAAGCCTGGTTTGGAGAATTTTGAGCATTACTTTGCTAGCCTGTGAAATGAGTGCAACTGTGCAGTACTTTGAACATTCTTTGGCATTGCCTTTCTTAGGGATTGGAATGAAAACAGACCTTTTCCAGTCCTGTGGCCACTGCTGAGTTTTCCAAATTTCCTGGCATATTGAGTGCAGCACTTTCACAGCATGATCTTTCAGGATTTGAAATAGCTCAACTGGAATTCCATCACCTCCACTAGCTTTCTTTGTAGTGATGCTTTCTAAGGCCCACTTGACTTCATATTCCAGGATGTCTGGCTATAGGTGAGTGATCACACCATTGTGATTTTCTAGGTCATGAAGATCTTTTTTGTACAGTTGTTCTGTGTATTCTTGCCACCTCTTCTTAATATCTTCTGCTTCTGTTAGGTCCATACCATTTCTGTCCTTTATTGAGCCCATTTTTACACATACTCCTATATACCTATATATACTGCTATATACCCACGCATACCGCCATATACCTATACATACTGCTATCCACTTAAACATACTGCTGTATACCCCTCGTCCAAGGTAAGGAGCAGCGGCTGTGTTTTGCTGGAGCAGCCATGAAGAGATACCCCACGTCCAAGGTAAGAGAAACCCAAGTAAGATGGTAGGTGTTGCCAGAGGGCATCAGAGGGCAGACACTGAAATCATAATCACAGAAAACGGGCCAATCTGATCACAGGACCACAGCCTTGTCTAACTCAATGTAACTAAGCCATGCCGTGTGGGGCCACCTAAGACGGCTGGGTCACGGTGGAGAGGTCTGACAGAATGTGGTCCACTAGGGAATGGCAAACCACTTCAGTATTCTTGCCTTGAGAACCCCATGAACAGTATGAAAAGGAAAAATGATAGGACACTGAAAGAGGAACTCCCCAGGTCGGTAGGTGCCCAATATGCTACTGGAGATCAGCAGAGAAATAACTCCAGAGAGAATGAAGGGATGGAGCCAAAGCAAAAACAATACCCAGTTGTGGATGGGACTGGTTATAGAAGCAAGCTCTGATGCTGTAAAGAGCAATATTGCATAGGAACCTGGAATGTTAGGTCCATGAATCAAGGCAAATTGGAAGTGGTCAAACAGGAGATGGCAAGAGTGAACATTGACAGTTTAGGAATCAGTGAACTAAAAAGGACTGGAATGGGTGAATTTAACTCAAATGACCATTATATCTACTACTGTGGGCAGGAATCCCTTAGAAGAAATGGAGTAGCCATCATGGTCAACAAAGGAGTCCAAAATGCAGTACTTGGATGCAATCTCAAAAATGACAGAATGATCTCTGTTCATTTCCAAGGCAAACCATTCAATGTCACGGTAATCCAAGCCTATGCCCCAACCAGTAACACTGAAGAAGCTGAAGTTGAACAGTTCTATGAAGACCTACAAGACCTTTTAGAACTAACACCCAAAAAATATGTCCTTTTCATTATAGGGGACTGGAATGCAAAAGTAGGAAGTCAAGAAACATCTGGAGTAACAGGCAAATTTAGCCTTGGAGTATGGAATGAAGCAGGGCAAAGGCTAACAGAGTTCTGCCAAGAGAATGCACTGGTCACAGAGAACACCCTCTTCCAACAACAGAAGAGAAGACTCTACACATGGACATCACTAGATGGTCAACACTGAAATCAGCTTGATTATATTCTTTGCAGCCAAAGATGGAGAAGCTCTATACAGTCTGCAAAAAAAAAGACTGGGAGCTGACTATGGCTCAGATCATTAACTCCTTATTGCCCAATTCAGACTTAAATTGAAGAAAGTAGGGAAAACCACTAGACCATTCAGGTATGACCTAAATCAAATCCCTTATGATTATACAGTGGAAGTGAGAAATAGATTTAAGGGACTAGATCTGATAGACAGAGTGCCTGATGAACTACGGCCAGAGGTTTGTGACACTGTACAGGAGACAGGAATCAAGATCATCCCCGAGAAAAAGAAATGCAAAAAGGCAAAATGGCTGTCTGAGGAGGCCTTACAAATAGCTGTGAAAAGAAGAGAAGCAAAAAGCAAAGGAGAAAAGGAAGATATACCCATTTTAATGCAGAGTTCCAAAGAATAGCAAGGAGAGATAAAAAAAATCTTCCTCCATGATCAGTGCAAAGAAATAGAGGAAAACAACAGAATGGGAAAGACTAGAGATCTCCTCAAGAAAATTAGAGATACCAAGGGAACATTTCATGCAAAGATGGGCTCAATAAAGGACAGAAATGGTATGGACCTAACAGAAGCAGAAGATGTTAAGAAGAGGTGGCAAGAATACATAGAAGAACTGTACAAAAAAGATCTTCACGACCCAGATAATCATGATGGTGTGATCACTCACCTACAGCCAGACATCCTGGAATGTGAAGTCAAGTGGGCCTTAGAAAGCATCACTACAAAGAAAGCTAGTGGAGGTGATGGAATTCCAGTTGAGCTATTTCAAATCCTAAAAGATCATGCTGTGAAAGTGCTGCACTCAATATGCCAGGAAATTTGGAAAACTCAGCAGTGGCCACAGGACTGGAAAAGGTCTGTTTTCATTCCAGTCCCAAAGAAAGGCAATCCCAAAGAATGCTCAAACTACTGCACAATTGCACTCATCTCAGACGCTAGCAAAGTAATGCTCAAAATTCTCCAAACCAGGCTTCAGCAATACGTGAACCGTGAACTTCCAGGTGTTCAAGCTGGTTTTAAGAAAAGGCAGAGGAACCAGAGATCAAATTGCCAATATTCGCTGGATCATCGAAAAAGCAAGGGAGTTCCAGAAAAACATCTATTTCTGCTTTATTGACTACAACAAAGCCTTCGACTGTGTGGATCACAATAAACTGTGGAAAATCCTTCCAGTAATGGGAATACCAGACCACCTGACCTGCCTCTTGAGAAACCTATATGCAGGTCAGGAAGCAACAGTTAGAACTGGACATGGGACAACAGACTGGTTCCAAATAGGAAAAGGAGTATGTCAAGGCTGTATATTGTCACCCTGGTTATTTAACTTATATGCAGAGTACATCATGAGAAACTCTGGACTGGAGGAAGCACAAGCTAGAATCAAGATTGCCAGGAGAAATATCAATAACCTCAGATATGCAGATGATACCACCCTTATGGCAGAGAGTGAGGAGGAACTAAAGATCCTCTTGATGAAAGTGAAAGAGGAGAGTGAAAAAGTTAGCTTAAAGCTCAGCATTCAGAGAACAAATATCATGGCATCCAGTCCCATCACTTCATAGCAAACAGATGGAGAAACAGTGGAAACTGCGTCAGACTTTATTTTTTTGGGCTCCAAAATCACTGCAGATGGTGATTGCAGCCATGAAATTAAAAGACACTTACTCCTTGGAAGGAAAGTTATGACCAGCCTAGACAGCATATTAAAAAGCAGAGACATTACTTTGCCAACAAAGGTCAATCTAGTCAAGACTATGGTTTTCCCAGTGGTCATATATGGATGTGAGAGTTGGACTGTGAAGAAAGCTGAACGCCGAAGAATTGATGCTTTTGAACTGTGGTGTTGGAGAAGACTCTTGAGAGTCCCTTGGACTGCAAGGAGATCCAACCAGTCCATCCTAAAGGAGATCAGTCCTGGGTGTTCACTGGAGGGACTGATGCTGAAGCTGAAACTCCAATACTTTGGCCACCTCATGTGAAGAGTTGGCTCATTGGAAAAGACCCTGATGCTGGGAGGGACTGGGGGCAGGAGGAGAAGGGGACGACAGAGGATGAGATGGCTGGATGGCATCACCGACTCGATGGACATGAGCTTGAGTAAGCTCCGGGAGTTGGTGATGGACAGGGAGGCCTGGTGTGCTGTGATTCATGGGGTTGCAAAGAGTTGGACTCGAGTGAGCGACTGAACTGAACGGAACTGAACTGCTACATACCCACGCATACCACTATACACGTATACACACTACCACATACATATAATAACTAATAAGGACCTACTATATAGCACAAGGGCTTCCCTCGTGGCTCAGCTGGTAAAGAATCTGCCTGCAATGCAGGAGATCTGGGTTCGATCCCTGGGTTGGGATGATCCACCAGAGAAGGGAATGACTACCCACTCCAGTATTCTGGCCTGGAGAATCCCATGGACTGTATAATCCATGGAGTCGCAAAGAGTCAGACACGACTGAGTGACTCTCACAGGGAACTCAATACTCTGTAATGACCTATACGGGAAAAGAATCTAAAAAATAGAGGATTTATGTGCATCTGAGCTTCCCTAGTCGCTCAGACAGTAAAGAATCTGCCTGCAAAGCAGGAGACCTGGGTTCATTCCCTGGGTCAGGAAGATCCCTTGGATAAGGAAATGGCACCCTACAGTTCAGTATTCCTGCCTGGATAATTCCTTGGACAGAGGAACCTGGTGGGCTACAGTCCATGGGGTCGGAAAGAGTCGGACCCGACTGAGCAACTCACACACACAGCCCTTTTAATAGATGCTAGAGAAATAGATGTGTATGAATGTATTTGTGGGAACGTGAGTTTGTGCATGTGTGTGTTCACCTGTGTTCACAGATGTTTGTGTAAGTGATTCACTTTGCTGTACCGCAGAAACTAATGTAATATTGTAAATAGGTAAACTCCAATAAAAATCAAAAGCAAACAAACAAAGCAAGATGCAAGCAACTCTGCAGGACAGATGTATCTTTAAATAAGAACAGAGTGTACTTTGCTGGTGGGACTGGGTCTGTGACATTCTTTAAAAAGTCAGTATTTCTGATATGCAAAGAGGCACAGGGGCTGCCATGGTGAGCGCCTGTGTGCTGCCACTAAACTCCAAAAAAACCCATCAGAGACACCACTGTAGCCTCCCGCTCAAAGAGCCCCAAACGCGAACGCAGAGCTTTGCCATCTGCTCCCTGGCTGAGATCAACAGCAGCTTGTTGGGCCACAGTGAGACACAGCTTCTGCGCTGGATCTGATAAGACACCGCAGAGCTGCTCTGGGCCTAGGAGGTTGCTAACAATCATGATCTCTATCATTGCATCTTTCTGCATCCAAAACGGGTCCCTGGTTGCAAGATCAACACGGGGTGGCCTGTGTGGCCTTGGAATCCTGACTTCAGCCCACTTAGCCCCCTTTTCACCCTAATTATAACCACGCCTCGAGGTGGGGGCTGTTGTCAGGCCCAAATGGTGACACATTGCCCAGGCCCACAAGCTTCTGCTTTGCCCAGACCTCCTCCAGAGCCACCCTGCCCAGACTTAAGGTCAAGCAGGCTCTTCTCCATCTAGATTCCTCCTCAAGGGCGTGGTATACTATTGACCCAGGCTCTCCTTCAGTAGTCACCAGCTATTAAAAACTGCCATAGTTTTTGAGCACCCCAACTGTATCAGATACTATGTATAGACTACAGCGTAAAGAACTGTCCCCAGCCTTCTGTGATGAAAGGACAACCACAGCGTCACACTCATTTGCAGGAGCGGAAACTGAGGCGCAGACAGCTCTGACCTTCCGGTGCTCGGAACACAGGCAGGACTGAGGGGTTGCATCAAACGTGCTGAGAAGGTGGGATTCTGAGGCACAGATCGTCTCCAGACCTCCCACCACAGGCTGACTGTTTTCCTGCCAGGCTGGTCGGTCCCTTTATCTGCTTGTCTTTTAGCCACTTGTGGTCAGACCATGCTGCTCAGCGGAGGGACCCGGGGGAGGCCCTCATCGGGGTTTCCCGAGGGTTCCACAGCAGCGCGAGCTGCAGCCTCCAAGCACCACAAGGTACAACCTGGGAGAGGCGGCTGCTGCTTCTGCTGGATCACCCTGAGATGAAAGTCTGATGGAGTAAACACGCTTGCTAGAAACACCCATGAATGCTTTGTGCTGTGCACTCCGTCGCTAAGTTGTGTCCGACTCTGTGCGACCCCATGGACTGTAGCCCACCAGGCCCCTCTGTCCATGGGATTCTCCAGGCAAGAATACTGGAGT